>NW_027435599.1:1256963-1924075 GCF_044706935.1 Curcuma longa | reverse complement strand
CACCCCATGGTTCCCAAGTTGGATAACTCATGAAAGGTAATTGTCATTTGTTCCTGCCTGAGATCGCCAGATGATGAGCCATCGATGAGCTGCCTTCTTGACTGCCTTCTTTGTTGACACAATCACGGAACACCAAGGGAAATCTTGAACGACCGAATAGCCTGCAAAACTTGAGAAAGGCAGAGGGTTAGAATGAAGGCTAGGGGTGTCCTGGCCTGGCCACTCCAACGTTCAAGTCAACCTTCTGATGTTGGAGTAGAGAAGAAAAATAGTATGTATGCTAGAGAATCCAAGGAGAGATGATGGTTTGTGCGCGTACCTTTGTCCGCAACCGAAAACTGCTTTAATATCATCTATAATCGTACCTTATCGTCTCTTTAATGGAGCATCCCATCACATCAAGGCAAATGTTTCATCTTCACGTTTTTGAATTGTCACCCATGTCCTATACTGTAGAAGATCATGTGGGATCATGCTATAGAGGTCTTGTTGTTCCACATGTTATGATAATCAATGTGAGGTCTCGCGTATTGTTGACCATTGGGGAGGGTGGGCTCGAGTCAGAGATCTGATATATTAATCAAACGGGTCCCATCGACGGGGCCGGGCTGACTGATTAAGAATGTTGGGCTAGTAGAGGTGAGCATATTGTAGCGAGGGCATAGAGTCGGTTGAGGTGAGCGAACATTGCATATGAATGTTTAGTTGAATATGCGGCCACATTAACCATTTTTTAAAACATTGTGATTTCCATAAATTTGGTCAGTTCAAGTTATTTGTAATTGTGTATAGTCGAGGTAGAGACCAAAAACAAACCACACTTTCTGTATTATATTTATGCATTTTTATCCTTGTTATTTAATCTCCTTTGTTCTGTGTGAAGGCAATTTCTGCATTGAAGAGAGGCACTAATTTGCTGAAGTATGGTAAAAAAGGGAAACCAAAATTCTATCCATTTAGACTGTCTGCTGTAAGTTTGTTTCCTACTATTTTTTAATTGAGAAAGATTGAATTGAATTTATTGATTTTTCATGGTGCATATTTTTTGTTTTTGTCTATAAGCATGAATGCTCCTGGTTTGATATCTTCATTATATTTGGTTTGACATATTCCTTATATTGTTGTTCTCAGGACAAGTCATCATTGATTTGGTTATCGAATGGTGAAGAGAAATGTTTGAAGCTGACATCTGTTTTGGAAATTGTCCGTGGTCAAAGAACTGTAAGTTAGTCCCCCAATTCTGTAATCTCAGGGAGAGATTGCTATTACGGAATAGTGTTAAGTATTTGGGCTTCTAGTTGGCATCATATATTTATCTGGTGGTCCATACCTATATGAATCTGATTATAATTAGTCTTTTTTCAGCCTGTTTTTAAACGACATCTATGCTCAGAGAAGGACCACCTCTCCTTTTCACTTATATATGATAATGGGACAAAGTCTCTTGATCTGGTGAGTGTAACCAAGTGCTTATTGCTATCTAATATTTCTCATTTTTCAATTTAAGATGATTATTTACTTCCATGTTGTGGTTTATATTTAGATATGCAAGGATAGATTTGAGACGGAGGTGTGGTTTGCTGGCCTTAAGGCACTGATTTCTTCTCATCAAGGTGGACGACCAAAAATTGATGGATGGCGTGATGGCGGACTGCATTTTGAAGTAAATGATACACCTTTCACAATACCATTAATTATTGTTAAAGTTCTTTCCAAATGAGGTCTCTCAACTAACTTCAGCCTTCAGGATGCATGTTATCTATGTGTGTGCTTTTAAGAAGCCTAACACTGTTCTTCAACAAGTACCTGTAGCATGATTATATAGCTACCCTGAAATTGATTTAGGTTTTAGATGATTTTTCATAGTTTCTTTATGCAATTCATATCATTAAAAATTCAGCTGGGATACCTTCTAGCTTGTAGACTAGAAATATATGTTTCAGTCTACCTCTGTGGTCCATTTATCTTTGATGTTCCAATCTAATAAGATATTTATCTTGCCATGCTTGGACATTGGAGTCATAGGATTGCTACAACTGGATGAACTCTTCATCTTCAAGTTGCCTTGCCTATAGTTATCCTAGAAGCATGGTGTAATTAGCTACTGAATGTCTGCTTCTGAGTTTGTTACAAATCTGAAATAACGCCACCCTATGACCAGACAACTGGTTTATTGATTTCTTATTTTTAGTGAGCATTCCTAGTATGTTATTGATTATGATGTAGAGACAATTAGAGACATTATACTTTAAACCCTTAGGTCTGTATTCTCAGTAAGGATTTATACTATGCTCACTTTGCTTAATGGGGGCTCAATTATATTACTACTGCAAGGTTTTCTTGATTATGTCCATGATTGAAATTAGGATTTTTAGCATTTACTTTGCTTGCACTCTCTTATTTTGCATATTTTCTTAGGATGGGAAACTATTTCAGTGTACTTTTTGGGCATACAGATTGCACACAATTATGGGTATTAATACTTGGTAATCTGGATAATGTTACAGGATTCCAGGGATCTGAATCTTATATTGAATAGCCCCGGTGTAAGTTCAATTGGCTCTGTTTTGGATAGTAGTTCTCCAGACATCGATTTTAGTGTTAGAAATTCACCAGTGATCTATTCTGAAAGTTCTGTACACTCAGAAAGATCAGATGTTGCAAATATGCTTGTAAAAGGTGTCTCTTCTGATATTATCAGAGTTAGCGTTTCTAGTGCACCCAGCACGTCTAGTCATGGTTCTGCACAAGATGACTGTGATGCTTTAGGTGATGTTTATGTGTGGGGTGATGTCATATGTGAAATTTCAACGAGAAATGGCACTGATAGAGGTATCAAATTTTCCAATGGGAGAACTGATTTACTTTTGCCTAAGCCCTTGGAGTCAAATTTAGTTTTAGATGTTCACCGTGTGGCTTGCGGTGTCCGGCATGCTGCTCTTGTCACAAAACATGGAGAAGTATTCACATGGGGTGAAGAATCCGGAGGGAGACTTGGCCATGGGGTTGGAGATGATGTTGTTCACCCTCGTCTTATTGAATCTTTGGCTCTAAATAGTGCAGATTTGGTTGCCTGTGGGGAGTTCCACACTTGCGCTGTAACTTCTTCAGGTGAACTTTTTACTTGGGGTAATGGCACTCACAATGTTGGTCTTCTGGGACATGGTAATGATGTCAGTCACTGGATACCAAAAAGAGTTTCAGGGCCACTGGAGGGTATTCAAGTTCAATTTGTTAGTTGTGGCACCTGGCACACGGCCTTAGTAACTTCGATGGGGAAGTTATTCACTTTTGGTGATGGAACATTTGGTGTTTTGGGTCATGGGAACAGAGAAACTGTTGTACAGCCAAGGGAGGTAGAATCCTTAAGGGGTTTGAAAACCATTGCAGTGGCATGCAGTGTATGGCACACAGCTGCTATAGTAGAGGTTATAGTAGCTCAGCACAACAACAGTGTACCTTCTGGAAAATTGTTCACCTGGGGTGATGGGGACAAATATCGCCTTGGTCATGGTGATAAGGAACCACGACTTGAGCCTACTTGTGTTGCTTCACTGATTGACCACACTTTTTACAAGCTAGCCTGTGGTCATAGCCTCACAGTTGGCTTGACAACTTCTGGACAAGTTTATACAATGGGAAGTAGTGTTTATGGTCAGCTGGGGAATCCACAATCTGATGGAAAGCTTCCATGCTTAGTTGAAGATATACTTGTTGGTGAATCTGTGGCTGAAGTTGCTTGTGGTTCGTACCATGTTGCAGTCCTAACAATTAGAGGTGAAGTTTATACATGGGGAAAAGGTGCTAATGGGAGATTGGGTCATGGAGACCTTGAAGATAGGAAAGTACCTAACCTTGTTGAAGCTTTAAAAGATAGAGCTGTCAAATATATTGCCTGTGGTGCTAACTTTACAGCTGCGATATGCCAGCATAAGTGGGTATCAGGTGCTGAGCAGTCGCTATGCTCATCATGTAGACAAACTTTTGGCTTCACCCGCAAGCGACATAATTGCTACCATTGTGGGCTTGTTCATTGCCACTCATGTAGTTCCCGGAAGGCCTTGAGAGCTGCCTTGTCTCCTAATCCAGCAAAACCATACCGAGTTTGTGATTCCTGCTATGTAAAATTGAACAATGTATTAGAATTTGGAGTAGTAAACAACAAAAGAAATGGTTTGCCTCGCTTATCAGGTGAAAGCAAGGACAGGTTCGAAAAAATAGAGACAAAATCAGCAAATTTTGTGTTACCAACTAACTTGGATCTCATAAAGAGCCTGGATATTAAAGCAGCCAGATTCAGGAAGAAACATGATTCCTTGTCCATGATTGGAGCTACTCAAATCAGCTCACTCATGCAGATGAAAAATTTTACTTTTGCTGGTGGGACTGGTCTGCAACGAGTAGCTCCTAGAGTGCTTAGCACATCCATGGTTCAATCTATCAATCATTCAAGAGCAGTTTCACCTTTTTCTAGAAAATGTAGTCCTCCACGTTCTGCAACACCAGTACCCACAACTTCTGGAGTTTCTTTCTCAAAAAGTTCTACTGAGAATCTGAGGAAGACAAATGAGCTCTTGACTCAGGAAGTCCAGAAATTACGGCTCCAGGTATTTTTTTTCCTCCTCTATTGGATAGCTTATTTTCCATTGCTAGTCTGATCTAACTTGGATCTGCATTAGGTTGAAAACCTTAGTCAGCATTGTGAACTTCAAGAACTTGAATTGCGAAAATTGGCTAAGAAAGCTCAAGAGGCTACGACAGTGGCTGCTGAGGAATCAGCAAAATCAAAAGCTGCAAAAGAAGTTATCAAATCCCTAACAGCACAGGTCGTTCTTGGTTGGTTGTCTTTGTTGCTCATTATAACATAGTTAGAATTGACTTTTTAAGTCACATGTAAAACTTCAATGCTTTTTGATATAGTTTGCCTTGATGATTAAGGTCTTCATCAATTGGTGTTTTCTGTTGATATTGCTAGTTATATGTTGTATTAGCAGAATTGAATGTGCTGGAGTTTTGGCAAAACACCTGTTCTTGTCCTAAATAGTCCATTCTTTATACACATTCCTTAATTAATCATTGACAACCTATACCCTATATCATGGATTTAAGTTTTCGTTCCGTACTGGTTGGCATGGACAACATTTTGTTTCAGCATGCTAATCAGCCCCGGAATGCTTGGTAAAAAAGAGGAAGAAAAAGAGTAGGAAGCACCTTCAAATGAGCTTCAGCTAATCATCAATTCCTTTATGTATGCTAGTGAATGCTAAAAAACTTTCAAGACTAGAAAATACTTTGTGCTTCTCTTTCTTCCAATATATTTCAATGAGATAATAAAATTTGTTTATGTAGTATGCTTATCTTAGTTGGAACTGGTACTATTGGCTTGCATTTAGTCACTTTTCTTGACTTTATAGGCCTCATTTTTGTCCTGTACCTGTTTCCTTTATTTTCTTGACACTTTTAATTTGGTCCACTCCTTACAACACATGCCTTGTCTGGACTTATGTGATCTATATCTTGCAGCTTAAAGATATGGCTGAGATATTTCCCCAAGGCTTCTTCAAAAATGATGCAGCTAGACACTTAGATTTTCCGAATGGGATGGGCTTATATTCAGGTCCTCTTGCCATTCCAGATGGAGATCATCAACCAAGAAGCAATCCAAACAATTCTCCTGATCCTATTGGAATTATTGTCAATGGAAACTCAAATCAGAATCATGCATCAACAGATAGCTGTGAATCTAACAAACTGAGTGCAGATCTACAAGACATTAGGCAGGTGAGTTCCAACGAAATGGAACAAGACTTCAGTAGAGGACAACATGACAGCAATGCAGAGAGATCATCCATCAGTAATTCTGATGTGGATCACAAAGAAAGTGAACAACCTCAAAATGTTGACCAGGTTTATAAGACCCAAAGTCCTATTCCTTCAGGTAATCAAATTGAGGCTGAATGGATTGAGCAGTATGAACCTGGTGTATATATAACTCTCTTATCCCTCCATGATGGAACTCGAGATTTGAAGAGAGTCCGGTTCAGGTTGGTTATCCTTCTAAACATTGCTCGTTCAATTTCGTTTTTCTTAAATCATCTCAGACTGTTCATGTGATTATGTGTTGCATCTACATTAAAGGTTGTTTTGCTCTAGCTTTTTTGTTTGTTTGTAAAGATTCTGTAGTAATCTTAGATGACTTCCCAAATATTGGTTATTTCCATTTACTGTTCTTGTCATTAGTAACATAATTTTTAAATATATAGTCGAGACTCACTGTTTTTTGTATTTCAATTTGTGCTTGCATTCGTTCACACAACAACTGTTTGTGAAAATTTGATTGTATGCATTTTCAGTCGAAGAAAATTTGGGGAGCATCAGGCGGAAGCATGGTGGTCAGAAAACCGTGAAAAGGTCTACGAGAGATACAATGTTTGTGGATCAGATAGGGCATCAACAGCAGTATCTAATATTCTGCACATAGATCATAAGAAGATCATTTCTGTACCTGCAAAGCTTAGAAGTTAGTTTGATCACCCAAAGGCAAAGGAGCGAAAATCCCAGGTGCCTTTTTAAGATCTACTATCTGCACTCGATGCAGTACATACATGATTCAAAATGTATGTTCTCCTCATGAATGTCATGCCCTACTCTTTTAGATCTGGCCATTACCTATTGTAACGCGATGTACATACAGTATCTCAGAGATGAGAACAATAGGAAGCAGCCTTTTTCTTCCTGCTAGTAGAGATGAAATTTCCTTTTAAATTGTAGAATGCCCTTTTCTTAATGATGCTCCATTCTTCTTAATATGTAGAAGCTACAAGCTTAATGGATTTGTGCCATCAAGTCTGATTGCTGCTGCTATTGTACTGCTGTGCGAATGAAGCCCCCTCAATCTTGGTAAGTAAACTTGCAAATTCTAAACAAACACTGAGCTAGGTGTTAGGCTTGATGCATAGAACAGCACAAACATTAGTGTGACCAAAATCCTGGAGACAGGTTTGTGGTGCTTTGGCCTGAGAATGTTTGGAATTTGCTCAGTCTGCCATTCAAAGTGATGTGGCCCCTCTCAGGTTACCAAATCCCCAGACATCTCCTGCTTATTTATTTATTTTTGTTTGCCTCTTTCTCTTTACCTTTTGATTGTTTTTGTTTCCTCTTTACTTTATCCCTTTTCCACCACTGCGGATGGAAGAGAAGAATAGGATTCAATGGCAAAGGATCATGAGAAAGAGGAAGGGAAAGGAAAAGGAAAAAATTTGTGTTCGTAGTCAGACCTAACCAAAGCTTGCAGTCAGTCTGTGACTATGAGTTGCAGCTAGTCTGCGGTTGCGCGGGTCGAGACCAGTTTATGAACTTGTGTTGTTGGGGGTGGTTGGTTCGCTAGAGGTCATCTGAGTTGGTTTTGTTAAGGAGTTTGGTTAGGAAGGAAACCTAACCCCTACCATACACCACCCTCCTTCGCTCGAAGGTGCAAGAGGAAGAAGGATAGGGTTGGATTTTCGCATAGCTTTTCTCAAGTATCGTTGTTTTTGTTCAATTCCAAGCGGACTTGCGTAGCAAAAGGTGATAACGCTCATTTCAGATGTTCATGGTGCCGAGTAACCTCCTAGACGGGAAGAACTTATTCCCTAAGAGAATGAATCCTAGAGGATTCGAATCTTGCTCCTATGTGACAATTCTACTACTCGAATACTAACTCGACTATGTCTACGGGGGCCATGGTGTCTTCCACTTGACTAAATGGATGGGAGGAGACCGATCCCAACTCTTCTAGGTCTTGTGTCTTTCCTAAAGGGTAAACAAACTCTAGATCAATAGATGAATCAATGACGGTTAATTTGTGGTTTTTTAAGTTAAAATTGCAGCAATACTCTAATTATTAAAATTAATCAAAATTATTTCAATAGGTGTCTTTTTATAAGTAGTTTAGGGTAAAATTGTTAGATAAATATTGAAATAAAATTATTTTCAAAATGAAAAAAATAAAAATAGGTGTCTTTATATATAACTATAACAAAAAAAATGGCAACCTTTTCATTTTTTAAGTTGGAATTCTTTTATAAACATTAAATATCTTGGAGGTTGGCTCTACAATTTTATTAATGTCAAAATGTCCCTCCTAACTTTTTTTATTTTAATAATTAAATTATTCCTTCTCTAACCTCTAAATAATTATTTTATTTATTTATTTTATAATTTAACTATTCAATTCTTACTATTCAATTATTTTTTATAATGATTGATTCGATCTTATAAAAAATTTTTATCGACCATCAAGATAAATTTAAGTGTTTAATAGTTAATGTTTCAGATTTGTAAACAACTTAGCATCTTGTCACTGTACTAATAATCAGGGGTTAAACAAATAACTTTTGACTCCTCAGTTACGTACCTATAATTGAACCTGGCCGGTCCCATTTCATAAACAACTTTGGATTTTATAATCAATTAACTAATCCATGCTCACTTAGCTGCTCCTCTCCTTAAATACAAACCAGGACTAAGATTTCCATGTGTAAATTATATATGTATGCTCTTCGAGGTTGAAGAAGAAGAAGAAGAAGACGACGACAACTTGAGATCTCATGAGTCGCCTCGCAAGACACTCGACTACTCTATCAACACGGAGTTCTCTTCTTCGCGTCTTTCTCTTCCTCCTCCTCCTCCTTGTAGTATTGTTCTTGTGTTGCCATGGTGCAAGGGCTGGTGAAGACTACTCCATTGTCTTTGTCTATGGGAGAAAGATACATCCAAGCTATGGCTCGAGTTCTAATTTGCTCGAACGAATGCGGTATATTCCACCATCAGGGCCTTCGAAGCAACATAACTCGATTGGCTTAGAGCGAAAGCACTCACCTTGACAAAGAGATCGACAAAAGATGCACATATATGGACTCGAAATCCAAATATATATGTGCTTATGAGTTTACATGCTTTTATGAATGTTGATTATTGAGATCTAATGTATTGTAATGCTTCAACCTTTTTAATAAATTTAAATAGAATTTATGCTGTTTTATATAAACTATTATAAATTTAAATGCTTGTTTGTTAATTTCAATGGTGATGTTTATTTTTCTTATAATAATGATAATATGTTTCTATTTCACTTAATTCTATCAAATAGATAGTAACTAAGAATGCATTTATTTATAAGACTAAATAAAAAGTTAGCATTAATTCAAATTATAAACACTAATTATAATCGATTAATGCATTACAACTATTTTTTTTTCTTTCATAGTTTCTTTTATGATGAAGGGGAGTGCAACGGTAAAATTATTACTGTATGACTTAAATGTCATGGATTTGAGTCGTGGAAATAACCTATTATAATACAAGATAAAATTGTATACAATAGATATAATATAGTTTGATTCCTTTATATTCTTGGTTGAAAGAGAGGCGGGCTTGAAGCTTGTTCTCATCGAGACGAAAGACTCCGAAGTGGATCCTTCCCCTCTCTATGGCTTTGACTAATGCCCCAAGGGTCGTTAGCACCATCACCTTCATTGTGGCATAGAGATTCATCGACAACTCCACCATTAGCAACCCCATTAATTGTGTTGGTGTTTTTGCTACCATAATACCTTCATCTTTGTTTGTCGTGTCGTTTTGATATTGATTGCATTCTGAACATGCCATGTGATCATGAAGTCACGTGTTCGAGTCACGAAAATAATCTCTTGCAAAATACCAATATAGTCTGATCCTTATTCGAAACTTCATATTGATAGGAACTTCATGCACCGAACTACCTCTCCTAGTGTCAGAGGAAATGTTAATTAACCAATAATGAATGGAGCTAGGAATCAGTTTATAAAACAAAGTAAAAAAGAGAGCATTGATGAATCTAAATTTCACTAAATAACTTAATAAATTGCATTTTTTTTTCATATATATAATGAAGATGATGATGCACAATGAATTAGGAGGAATCTAATTGAATAATTCCAAACAAGATGGTCCAAACTCAAAAAGAATTTGAATTTTAATAGGACTAATAAAAAACAAAGAACAATAGATGCATGGTTAAAGGTCCCTTGTGAACAAACTTATAGCTGTGTGGGTGGAGCTTTTAGACTACATGCAACAGCTGCATGCATTAAGGTAGTGCCTAAAAGAGACAAACTGCAAATAAAAACACAACACTAGAGATTATAATATGAAAAAGATGTCTCTTTGTTGGAGATCATGCAAGGTTAAGAATGCCACCCACAATGGCTACACTAGCTACAATCTTGTCAATTAGAAATTCAATTGTCTCTCCCTCCTAGGGTTATAGTGCGTAGTACATTATACTTAAAAAAATTAAATAATTTATGATTTTACACTAGTTTATACTTTCTGATTTATTTTAATAGCTGGTGAAAAATTTTCATGAGATCGAATTGATCACTAATTTCAAAATTAATCGGAATAATGAATATCTGAATTATCCAAAAAAAAATTTAGTTGCTCGTATTACTTATTGTAGGACTGGTGTGTACACTAGAGGAGATGAATAGCGTTTTATCGTTCGTTCATTTTATTACAGAGACTAACAGCGGAATTAGAATAATAAGTAGGGACACGCGAATTTATTTGATTCCTAATCTTTTAGGGTTAGTACGTCTAAGGTCTATGCACGGGAAGATGTTCGTCCACTAATGGTCTTCTTTCCGGACATTTGTCTGGAGGCGGAGAAAGTCGTCTTACAGTCCAATCAGTAATAGAAATGAAATACAGGACAATAAGAATTAAAAGAACAACAAACTCTCATGTAGCCAATCTGGAAGCCCTTGAGCGTCGTACACTCCTCTTGGAACTTCCCCGGTTGCATGAGTCTGGCTCCGTTCGCGTTCAGCAACACCGTAGGATGATGAATAAAGCGTAGAATAGATGTCACTTGGGGTGCATGTTGAGGATCTTATAAAGATCTTTTTGGGCATTTGAATTCTTATCCGGGTGCTTGAATTCTTATCCGGGCGCTTGGATTTGATCCGATCCGATCTCTTTTGTCTTTATCGGAGCCGATTCTTTTTTATCCAAGCACCTGGATAGTCCGGGCGCTTGGAGTAACATCCGGATGTCTAGATCCAGTAAACTCGAGTTTGACCTGGAGCTTGGTTCGACTATTTTTGTTTGCTCCTCTTATGTTTTCTCCATCTTATTTCCAGCTCTTGGTCCCTGCAAGATCAGCATACAAACAAACAAGCAACCTAAGCCTACTTGTAGTCCATCTGACCTACTAGGCTTACATAAGTCTTACCCTAGGTATAACCTGCTGACTTGCCTATGTATAACTTCCCATTAGGACTAATCACTTTCATAGATAGACTTCCCACCTATCAAATATCCTGTTTGGACTTTCTCTTGCTTAACCTCCAGTTAGGATTAATCACTTCCATAGGTAGACTTCTCACTTGCCAAATATTCGGTCACCTTTGACTTGTTTGAACTTTTCCTGTTTAGCCTCCAGCTAGTACTTTCCCTGCCTAGCCTCCAACTATGATTTTTTTTGCCTAGCCTCAACTAGAACTTTTTCTTGCCTGATCTAACCTAGAACTTTTTGTTAATCTTCTGGTCAATCTTGACCTGACTAGATTTCATTCATATCTAAATATTAGATCCTATTTGAATCAACTCTTGGTCAAACAGATTAAATCTAAGTGTATTATCACAAATTAAAATTCTAGAGATAGATTAGTACTCTTTGTACCAATATTTATGACATAGATAAACAAAATAATACAGTACAATGGTTGTGGTCAAATATATGATCTGTCTTCTCCAGCCAAGTTGGAACAACAAGGTCCAAAAATGATTAGTTTTTTTTCCCTGGTGCCGAGTAAGGTTATTAAGTACCATGAATCCCATACTACAAAATATTTTTTTCAATGGAATAAACAATTTATAACGAGGAGCCATGTGTATTTTCGGATTTGTCTAATAGGCGATATGTGGGACCGAACCATCCGTCTTGACAACTATTAAAATAAATTGATTCAATTAAAAATATTTTAAATAAATCAATTTAATTTGCTAAAATATTATGTATAAAATACTTTCATATTAAAATTTCTTTATCAACTTAGTTAATATTACTTAAATAACTATTACAATAAGTTGAAACTATTTTAATTTGAATATTTTAAAATAAAATTTTAAATAGTTTCGATAATTTTTTTATATAAAATACTTTATATATATATTATTTTCGATCCAGTTGAATTAAAAAGAAGAATAATTTACTTTAATATATTTTAATAAGTCTTTAATCAGTCTTACCATCATATTTGAAGAGATAATTTAATCAACATACTCTTTATCTCCATGGATAGATTTTATTAAATCTCAATCAATCTGATTTTTCGTATGTGTATGATTAGATTCTTTTATTTATTTATTTTATTAAAAATTTTAATATTTAATACTTATGTAGATAATAATAAAAAAATTAAGATGGACTATAACCCCTGATATAATCCAACATGCATCCGTCTATACGTACATAAGTATATATAATAATTAAAATATATTTTAAAATTAAAAAATTCTATCCGATTCTTTCTTTAGCCAGAGATGGATTTCACCATCCAACGATCTCACATGATTAATCTTATAATCATCTGTGAGAAAATAATTCAACTAATATATTCCGTAGATAGATTTTATTTGATCTCAATTTGATTTTAATTCAACATGTTTACTTTGTGATGGATTAGATTTGTTGATTTATTTGTTTGTTAAAAATTTAAATATTTAATTAATAATTAAAATATATTTTAAAATTAAAAAATTCTATCCGATTCTCTCTTTTAGTAAGAGGTGAATTCTGTCATCCTAGCGATCTCATACGATTAGTCTCATGATTGTCTATGAAGAGGTAAATTGAGAAATTGCAGTTGACCATTACGGAGAGGACATTAGCTCGACTTCGTTGAGATTCAATCCTTGCCAACTTCAATAAATCTATCTCATAATAATCAATTCAATCATATGCAAATCGACTATCCTATAGTAACCAACTCAATTATATTCGAATTCTCTCAATCCCTATTAGATGGACAGAAAGAAAAAAATCACTAGTGAAATAGAAAAATTAATGATAAATAAAATCTTTCCTAATTTAAATAGGGGCATTTTTGTTCTTTTACTAAAAATATTTCTCCTATCTGATTTACTCAACATATCGCAATATGTAACGTGCAAGTTAAAACGGTTTTCCGTAACGTGCAATATAACGTCGTATATGAGATACAGCGTAAAGAGCCCGACACGAAGAGAAGCGAGGGTGGAGCAACAAGTCATGGTCGCCTTCTCATTCGTCTCCTCTCCCTTCCTCTCCCGTCTCTTCTTCTTCTAGGTCTGAAAACTCCGACTGCCTCTACCGGCCTCCGCCTCTCCGCGCTGGTAGGGCGATCGATCGACCGATCGACCGATCGCCGGTTGATTTGCCTCCAGCCCAGAGGTCGGGAATCGTTCCTTATTCGGATAGGGCAAGGAGATCCGGCGATAGAGCGCCGCGATGAAGCCCATGGAGACTCTGCAGGATCTGATCGAGGAGGCCAAGGTTCGCACCGTCTGCTGGGGCATCTGCGTCTTCGCCATCTCCTACTTCTTGACCCGTATGCCACCGATTTTTATCTTATTTTCCTTCATTTTTTACACGGCATTCTTGATTCTGGCGATGTGGGACGAGCGACCTGCTTGTTGCAGTCGGAGGATTGGCTATTAGAATTGAGGCATGAAAGAGATGCGTTTTGGACTGTAGTCTGTGGATTTCTTTTTAGAAGCCATTGCTTTCTTGTTGTACTCTCATGAGTCGAGTCATGGTCATCTGCAAGCAATTCAAATATCACTATAGACTAATAGCCCAAAACTTGTGTTAGCATTTGGATTATTTGGTCAATCTGGCTCTGTTTTTGTTGTTTTATCAAGAGATTTGGCGAGGGATGAACTTAGCATTCAATTTAAGAGGCTTGAGGGAGCACATTTATATTTTATGAACGGGACCAATGCATTGACAATTATATTTGGTATAAACTCCGATTGATGTAGAGCATGTGGGCTGATATTCTGGCAGTGAACTAGCTAAATTCCTCAACTGCTAAATTGGAAATTATTTGGTTGGTGCAATATTGGTCAGGGAAGCAGTAGGGCAACCAGGGCAACCAGGTTAGGTGAGGTGGACTCAAAAGTTTTTAAATGGTCAAAGTCAGTTCAAATCTAATACTATTTGTGGTGTTTTTAGTTTGTTAGGTACTTTTAGATGTTTGATTTCAGTGATGCTAACTTGAGCCTTACCCTAATTTCCTTAACCACTGACTTTGAACAAGTCCCAATTAAACATTAAAACCTAACCTTGGAGAAATAAATGATCTCACACAAAACAAGAAAACTCAAAAAATAACTTTTATTATGCAAAATGATCTACTATTGGAGGATTAGACCTCTTTTAAAGAATCTAAAATAAATTAGGAAACAATCAAATTACAAAATAGGAACAAAGGTAATCTAAATTAAATTTCTACTTACCATTTCCCTTCCTTCCATATGTACATTTGAGATTTGTTGAGCATATTTGAGAGGCTCATACTGATGATCGGTTTGCCCTTGACAAAATATAGTTACAAAAATTGCTTCAGGTGATAAAATTTACAAAATACTTGTTGACATGGACATATAAATATTAGGAGTATTATTAGAAGATTATGTTCTTGATTGCATTTTCCCCTTAGTGCTTTCTTTCTCTTTTTCTCTTTGTCTAGTGATTTGCCCGTGGTTGTGCTCCTGCAACTCTGACCGCATAAACTTCTCTTTGTGGTGAAATCGAGTCCCCAAATTGAGAGCATAATTGATAGTAGATGAACTTCGTCACATTTGTTCCCAAGATGTTCGATTTTGATGCAACAATAAGTGCTAGATTTTTTTTAGAGGCACCTCCTAACTGTGCACTTCGTAACTATTCTCAGTGTTTCAAAGTTTGATTTTGGATTATCTTGTTTTCCTACACAACAAAGTTGAGCTCTTGATACAAAATAGGATTTTAGTTTTATTTGGTGTTTTTGATTTGTAATAGCTTATTTAGGTAGGTTCTCCTCTAGGAGAATAAATTTTTAAGGAAGACTTTAAGTTTCTAATGCTTTGTCTTACAGTGTAGGGAAGCATTGCTACAAGTTTAATTTAGATTGTTTATTTTCTATTTTTGTTAATTATTTATTTCCTACTTTGTTTTGGTCAAAATCTTTAAAAGGTCCAATTCTTTCATGTTGAATCATCATTGCATAATAAAATTTCCTGTATTTAACTTTTCTTTTTCTGTGTACCATGATTTATTTCTTAATGATAAATTGTTTATCCCTTATGCTGCATGGAGCAGTATTAGACCTCTGCATGACTTTTGATCTGCTTCTGTACTACATCAATGCACCAAGATTTATTAATAATTAACAAAAGAAAATGAGTAACATGTACTTGATGGAACTCCTGGACTTAGCTTCATATTAAATGTATATTTTTAATGTACTTATGCAGTTTTGCTTATTCCTTAGCTTTATGATTAAAATTGACTAACTACACTCCTATTTCTGTGTTTGTTGAATCAAGAAACTAGCATATCAGTATATGTACGATTTAATTTGATTTTGACTTCATTTGATAAACTCTTGTATGCAATCTATTGATTGGGACTTGTGGCTATGCTAATTAAATATTAATATCCAATCTCTCTAAGGAACTCATTCAGTAGGAGTAAGACTTTTGCAGTTTTTTACTTTGATGTCCTAGATTTGTATTGTTGCAAACAAAGTGTTTTTGTATGAAAATTTTCTTACAAACTAATCTTCTGTGCTCAAATCTCATCTCTCCGCTTGTAGGGGTAGAGCTGCTTATATCTAGTCATACCCTTAGATTGAAGTAGCCAGTCTTATTTCTAGGTTCCTGTTTATAGACATTCTATATTTACCTAATTACTTGATGTGGAACAATTCAGGATTATTCTATGTGAACAATTTAGTTATTTGTCTTTTGTACTTATTTACGATGTCCCACCTGTTGAGTCAGCAGGTATAAGTAGTTTATCAAATGCCGTCAATAGTTAAACAAATTAAAATAATTGATATATGCAAATTTATTTATGGATCATCATACAAAACTTTCTTTCAGGCATTTTACATTTAATCAATAATATAACCTCATAGATCTGTTTTTTTATGGAATTGGAGCATCCGTCTTAAAATTTTATTTTGGTTATTTGTTATTTAAATATGCCAAAACTTGTATTCAGCAAGTCAATTTTTGTATTTTTAGTAGAGATGCAAACAGGACAATTGCTATTGTATCACTCCTGAGAATCAGAAGTAACATCATTTTAATAAGTTTCACTTGCAATTAACAAGAAAATATGGTAAAAAATCATGTATAGTTTTTTTCTCTTAGTGTTATGCCTTATGAGTGCCAAATAGCTCATATGACAAAGCAAAAGTTCTTTATTTGTTTATCCATAAAACATTCCTGTTAAGTCATACATCTGATTTATCTATTGAAACTAATGCATGTGACAATGACTCAAGGAGTTATTTAAAATGATTAAACTGATTTTGATGTTCCATACATATGTATATTAATTCTCTTTCCATTTTGTATTAATTTCAAACCATGTACAACTTTTGAATCCTGCTTTCTTTTTCATACAGACACTAGCAAATCTATGTGGACAAATATCCCCATATCTTTTCTCATTCTAGTGGCCTTACGTTTTCTCTCATATGAGGTTGAGCTCCGTTGGAGGGTGCGGCCAATTCCTAAGCCAACATATCTATCTCATTTGGAAAAGAAGCAGTTACAACTTGATGATTCTCATCTTTCTACTGTAGTTACCCCTTCAAGATGGAAGAAGAAAATTGATTCGCCTCTTGTTGATAGTGCCATTGATGAGTTTATTAGCAAAATTCTACAGGATTTTGTCATAGATCTCTGGTATTCATCTATAACTCCTGATAAAGAGGCTCCGGAGTTAATACGCTCTTTAATACTTGATGTTCTAGGTGAAATATCAGGAAGACTTAAAGAGATGAACCTTGTCGACTTGTTAACTAGGTATTTTTGAGTTACATTTTCTATTCACCAGCAATTTCTCTTTTTATTTTGTTATAGATGTGTTCAGCTAATGCAATATACTTCTATTGCTTTTTAGGGATCTTGTTGACTTAATAGGGAACCAACTCGATCTCTACAGGAAAAAACAGTCTGAGATAGGTGTGAATGTTATGATAACTCTTTCTTCAGAGGAAAGGGATGAAAAGTTAAAGCACCATTTAATGGCTTCCAATGAACTTCACCCTGCTTTATTTTCACCAGAGAGTGAATACAAGGTACAATTATTAAGTGAGAGATGCGATCTCATGTATACTTCTGCATCATTAGGCATTGGCTTATTGAGTTTTAGTGTCTAGGTAATTCAACGCATTATTGGAGGAGTTTTAGCTATATCCTTGAATCCACAAGAAGCTCAATGTCCATTGGTCTCTTGTTTCAGCCGGGAGTTGTTGACCTGCTTGGTCGTCCAACCTATTTTGAAGTTTGCCAGCCCTGGGTAAGCTAATCAATTTCACAGATTTTCAGTAATTGCATTGTGAAGACAAACATCCACAGCTTTTATTTGAAAAAGTTTGATTAATTTACTAAGAAGCTGGAATTGGAATTATCTATATGTTGTTACACAACATGATGGTTTTGAATGTCTCCATTATGAGTTACTGCCTTTTTTTGGTATGATAATCAGACAATCCAGTAATGTTGGAAGTTTCTTTTCTTGCATTGTTGGAGGATGTTGCAGCTTTATAATCATTTAAGCCAAGAAGTCTTGGAATTTAGTGTTAGTGGCTAACTATTCTGCATGTGGAAAAAGGTTAAATATTGTTAAACAATCCAGTGATACTGGAAATTTATTTTCTTCATTTGCATTATTGGATGTTGTAGGATGTTAATTTCCTACTTAGTTGCAGCTTTATATGATCACTTAATCCAAGAATTCTTGGGATTTATTGTTGTTTGCTCTGCATATGGAAAAGATTAACTAGTGTTACTATTGTTTTTCAGGTATATCAATGAATTAATTGAATACATGTTTCTTAACAATACTGATAGCAGTAATATGGTGGTCAAATCTGATAGTTCAAAGAAGGATTCTGGACAGAATACTCAAGATGGTAAATCAGAGTTAAGGAAAACATCAACCAATTTCTCCCCTCATTCGGCATTAGTTCACAGTGTTGGTGAAAAATCAACAGAGGTTTCTCTTCAGGGTACCCAAAAAAATTCTGTCCACCATTTGCCATCTCGTCCTGCAGATTGGGCCGTGGCACTGGAGGCTACTACAAAGAGGAGAACTGAAGTTCTTGCTCCTGAGAATCTGGATAACATGTGGACTAAAGGCAGAAACTATCAAAAGAAAACTGCCAAGCTAATACAAGCAGGGGCATTGCTGGGATCTGTAAATGCTACTTCAGGATTGGTAACTCCTACTCCCCAAGCAGGAAGTCCAGGGAAAGAATTAGTGGCCAACATGAGTGATAGTATCAAAGGTATAGACGAGAACTATATGGCTCACTTAATGCATGGAATAGCAAAAAATGAACATATTTCCTATGATCCAGAGAAGAAGCAATGCATGGAGATGGCCCTCAGTTGTCAGAATGAGAAAAATACTGGCAAATTGGTTACTAGTAATAAGATTCAACTTAAACGGTCAAGCAGTACATCTGATATGGATACAAATTTTTTAAACAGAAAAGGTGAGAGTACTAGTTCCAAGGAGAACCATCGGCAAGATAGTGCTAAACTTACAGACGAGGAAAGTGCTAGAGTGGTTCCCCACATGGAAGGATACCTGCATACTCCTAAAATCAAATGCCGGGTGAATATTATTCACTGCAATATTACCATTTCTTTCTCAAGGATTTTTTGCTTCAGTTTTTTTTTGTGTTTTTATTTTTCACTATTAGAAAGTCAAATTCCATGTGACTAGTTTTTGATTGTTTGACTTTGATAATTTATGGTAAGATAATGTGCAACATTGGCTCAACATCTAGCTTGCGGTTGTGGCACTTGTTATAATTGGCATGAATGATCCCCTTCCTCCAAATTACTTCATGGTGCTATCTTCTTTTAGAAAGGATGACGATTCACAAATAATTCATGTCTCATGACAATTTTTTTCATGTCATCTTATTTGTTGGAATGTACATTTCAATATGGAGATGATGATGAAGTAAGACAATTTCAGTTCCTTTCATCAAATTTAATTCTTCCCATTAGGAGGAGTATTACAAAAGGGAACTAGTTCAAATTAAATAAACTGTTTAAATTAAATAAATTGGTTTTGAGACCCATTTTAATAGATTTATTTTTTAATTAAACTTATTCTACATTCCATGAATTGTAATAGATTGGGTTTCTTGTAATGCATATGTAAATGTTTTAGCATCATTGTCGAAGATATTTAACAATTGCAACTTTCAGTTTGTAATTATTAGAAGTTTCTCTTTGATTTTCTACAAGTTAGCCTGATTGAGGCATGCACCTTTATTGTGAGATTGCTCACTAAGATACATGATCTTATTTCCTTTCACTATTCCTTTTCCTATCCTATGCTGGACCAATTGGCTTCATGTAGGAATGATCATTTGAACTTGTTATATTTTTATGTAAAGAGCAAAAAGATCTCTTTTTTGATTGAATTTATTTTGCTATTTTTAGATATATTTTATTTTTAACCATAAGTCTCTCTTTTACTGGCAAATTTTCCTTTTCTAGTTGTCTAGGGGTGAGATCTTCGCTGCATTATTGTGCATATTTACTTCTGAGAAGGATACAATAATCTATTTGTACTATTGGAAATTTATCTGACACGTGTTTAGGCTGACCCGGTTTTGCACATGAGTCAGGAAACATGAGATATATTTCATTGGTGTTTGTACCCTTCACACTTCATTTATTATGTTTTTGCAGGTTGTTGGGGCATATTTCGAAAAGATTGGTTCAAAATCCTTTGCAGTTTATTCAATTGCTGTAACTGATACTGATGGCAAGACATGGTTTGTGAAGAGAAGGTATTCTTTAATCACGTGCAAACTAAACATATTCTAATATTACAATGCTAAGTAGTTTTTTTTTCTGATTTTTTATTTCTCATCTCTCAAAATTATGGTGCCTTCTTTTTCTGCAAATTGATTTTATGATAGTTCGTGTCCATAAACTGCATCTTTGTATAACCTTTTGTTCTCCAGTAAGTGTTATCATCGTTCCTGTTCCTTGAATTTCATCAAGGAGGGAGAACTCTAATTTTTCTTTATATTTGCTGGAATCCTTGTTGTGAAGTTAATATTAAATGAATTTTGTTTCTTGACAGAGTTTCTACCTGCTCATTGTTTGCTAATCCTTGACAAATGAACGATGTATAACTTTCTTTATAGTATATTAAAGAGAGGTCAATTCTTAAGGAAATTGTTATTGATAATTTTAACCATGTTTTTTGCTATCCTTATGTTTTCCCTTTTGAATAACAGATATCGTAATTTTGAGCGGCTGCACCGCCAACTCAAGGAGATACCTAATTATTCATTACATTTACCTCCAAAACGGTTTCTTTCGTCCAGTATTGACGATTATTTTGTGCACCAACGTTGCATCCTTCTTGACAAATATTTGCAAGTAAGTTTTTCATTTTTTGCTTTGCATTCTTTTAGTTTGGATCACTTCTCTTAGACCTTTTTTTTTTTTTCTCTTTACAGGATCTACTTTCAATTGCTAATGTTGCAGAGCGACATGAAGTTTGGGATTTTTTAAGTGTTTCTTCCAAGGTAACTATAAATACAATTAGTACCTTTTGTTTCAGAAACACATGGAACAGGCTTTAAATCTTTTGACACCTCTGCTTTATTCGAGATATTGACCCTCTTTTTTGTTTATTTTTCATTTTTGAAGAATTACTCTTATGGAAAATCATCATCAGTGATGAAAACATTGGCGGGTAAGTTGATATCTCAAATTTTCTTTACTTGTTAGCTCTTACCTTTCTCATTCTTGTTACAAAGATAATGTTCTAATCAGTGTTTCTTGCTTCACAGTATCACTCTTTATAGGTTCCAGTTCACACATAGAAACTTTGATTAGCGTCTTTATGACAATGACTTGTATTTCTTAGTTAACCAAAAGTTAAGTTGTTCTTTTTAATTTTTTCTGCTGTCTTTTCTCTGTTGTGGGCATGCTCGATACAAGTCTGTGTATGTTTTGGGGATTATTATGTTGCTAAGAGATTTCTTCTACTCTTCTGTCAATAAGACTAGAGAACCTATGATGGCATATAGTGTAGGCTTGTGGAAGAAGACAAGAGAACCTACTGATCTTGTTTTAAAGTTAATATTTCTGAGAATTTTTGTACGCTCCTTCCTGTCATGTTCATAAGGGCTGCTAACTGAGCATCTCAAATTTTTTAAAATCATCAACCATGTTTAGCTCTATTACCAAGTTATGCACATGGGATCAGATAATGGGTCATCAATAGTTTGTTTGTTGGTTAGTTAGAGAAAACCCAATATTCTCTAGCATTCATTGAGGGTGAGATTTGAGACTACACGTCTACACCATACCTTAAATGTTCATTGAATGAAAGAGCAGTTATCTCCTATTGATTAGGGTTTGAATTATCCTTTTTCCCTGATTTGCAACATCTATAGATTTAGCACCCATCACCAGTACATGGACACAACATGCAAGACACATCTCGATAACTACTTGGTGATTGTTCCAAGTTGATGCCATAACAGAGGATTCCTTCAAATTAATTCCTATGGTATAAGTACAACTAATTTTCATTGTAACTAATGGTCCAGTCACAAGCTTGACCATTTAAATACTCTTTTTTTTTCCACAAAGATTTGTCATCTTATAGTAGAGAATGAAAGCATTTACAAGTAGTGAAGGTTTAACAAGGCATTCTCATCTCAAGCACTGAGCTTAACATCTCATTAGCCCATATTCAGACCAGTATTTTTTATTCTACATGTTGAGTTTGTCCCTTGTATATGCAATTTCTTTATTGGCCAAATTTGCCATTTGATCATTCTAAATCATTGGGACTTCCAGACTCTTTACTTCCCCTCTAGTTGCATCTTCTTCCAGTTATGTCAATCTTTTCATGTCATTATGCCAGTCAATGTGGATGATGCTATGGATGATATAGTTCGCCAGTTCAAAGGGGTTTCTGATGGTCTCATGCGTAAAGTTGTCGGCCCACCATCATCTCATGTAGTTTCTCCCTCACTAGATGACAAGAGCTTGTCATTGTCCTGGAATCAAGAAGACCTGAGTAAACAAATCCCTAGATTTAGAAGTATGGAAACATCACATAGCTTGTCCGAGGATGAGGGACATGATGATGATACTGTAACAAATAGTGGATGGCATTCAGATAACGAATTGAGCTCCAAAAGCTTTCCTCCTCGTGTTGTCAAGCGCACAAAAGTTCATTCTAGTATGGAATATCAGCAGGGCCAAGGCTCAGAGAAGTTTGACAGGATTGGCTCAGATGCTTTGAAAACCTCACTACATGCCAATTCTTTTGAAGATCCATTTGGAATGCCATCTGAGGTAAAACTCACTCTTGTCTTCTCCAAACAAATGAATCAATTTTTGTTCATTGCTTTATACCAATAATCATTATACATAATGATTATCTTGCTACTTTGTGAAGCTGCAATTCTAGCAACATAAGCCAAAGACATCTGACAAACCAAAGATACATGGAAACAACCAAAGTATGCATATGTAACTAATATATAAACAGGATTGGTGCTAAACTTCCTTTTATTTAGATGGATTTGGGAAGCTGTACTTATTATGACAAGAAGTCTTAACAATCGAGGTACAATATAATCTGTTAACTTTCAACGTAAATAATCTAAGACATAATAATCATGCTCCACAATAGCCAATAGCTACAAAACTGAAGCTTTGACCACATGCAGGTAAAAGCAACCATACATCTGTATATAGAATGTTTTGGATTAGAAGCTTTGTTTCAAATCAGAATATTATTGGATTAGGTTCTTGGATTGGAACTCTCATTGAGAATCATGCTACTGAGTTCATCGCAATCTTTCTTGAGCTTTAATTTTGTAATATTGTTAAAAAACTGATGCTCAACCATTTGACCTTAACACAATTGTTTGAAAAAAGAGAATAGGGAAACTGAACATCATTTGATTAATATTGTATAGTTTAAAATTTGGAAGTTTGATTAAGTTATGAACATAACCTTGTCTTTTAAATAAAAGTGAGAAGCACATCCCTTTGCCTAGCTTTGGTCCAGTTTTCTCTTGGTTAATTTATTAATCTAGCACAACCCTTAATTCAAATCTAATACAATGTTTAAAATTTTTCATATTGATTTTGTTTTAAATATAATACATATTAAGTTTTAATCTTCAAATTGTTAAACTAATGACATGGTACTGACATGACATTTTGCCATGCCAGAAAACCTGTATGTCAGCTTGAAATGCTGGAAATATAATCTCCTTGTTTAGATCCAATTTACTCATAGATCAGATTACACAAAAAATTCACTTTTGAAAGATTTGATTTTTTGGCATGCATGCAATCTATTTGTTGACTTGACATGATGCCGTATTAGCTCCACATTTAACAGGCAGAAGATGGAACCTTAACATGTGCTATACTTACACTGTGCTAGATATGAAAAATTTTAAATGTTATGCTGGATTTGAAACTTGATGTAAGGATTGTGCTAGATTAATTGATTAACCATTATTTTTTTCTAGTTTTTTCAATATTAATCATCCTTGCAAGAAAAAGTTTCGCTAATTCTCATATGTTTTCTCCTGATTCTTTTTTCAGTGGACACCACCAAATGTTAGCGTGCCAATATTGAATTTGGTTGACAAAATATTTCAGCTAAATAGAAGAGGTTGGCTAAGGTGTGTTTCACATGGTAATTAATCATTTATCATTTCTTGAAGATGCTTAATTCAATTGGTGCAGATTTGGTTTCTATGATAGTAATATTTAAATTTCAGAATTATTGAGATGCTATTTAGCATGCCAACCTTTGTCATGTACATGTACAAGAGAAAGGCTTGAACATATCAGTATTCATCCTAAGAAGTACCCTTTAATAAATGCATTTGACAATTTATTATTGAATAATCATTCATATAAGTCTACAAGGTGTAGGATCAAGGTTAAGGTTTAAAGTATCTCTATCCAGTCAGAATGGTATGGTTTTGATAGTTAACCTTGCCCATACTTGGCACACTTCAACAAGATGATTGATATTAATATAATTAAAGTTTAACATATTAATAACTATCTTTATATTTTCAACACTTTAAATCATAAATATTAATACAACACAAATATTAATATATATTGCTATAAAAATCTTATGAATCATAATATTACTTATAATTAAAATTAATACAAGGAATAATAATATTAACTGTTAGATGTTTTATAAATTATGCATATTATTTAACTGTGTTAATATAAATTTATAATGAAAATATAACATAAATATCATTAAAACAGAAATTCTATTAAAGGTTATACTGGGATAGATAGTTATTCGATATACCATTCTATTGGAAGAAAGGAGCATAAGACAACTTTGACATGACTGCTAACTTCCAAGCCATCATCAGTTTTGCTTTCATTGTTAATTTGTGTATCAATGTGGCAAGACTTGATCTTCTTGATCATTGTTACATGTTAATTCACCTTGGCTGGCGTCTGTATGTCCACATGATAACATTTTTCTTCTTCCATGTCATCGTCTTCTTGATCAATGTGGCAAGACTTTCTGCCTTTATACCTTTATTGTGCACTTAAAAATTATTCCGTTCTTTCTTCTTTTATAATTACTTTGATTTAATTTCTGATATATTTCAGCTAATTTAATATCTTAGATGATTAGATTTACTTTTAATTTATTGGATTTAACTTTATTTTTTTCTAGAATCATATAATGTTAGATTTTAGATCAAACTGAATCGTCATGTTTTTTTTTTTTTTCAAATTTCGATTCACATACAAGAATCATATCATTTTACATGAGGGTCATAATGTATCATATGTTACAAATCATGAATCATATGAGTTTGACAACTATAGCTAGAATATAATTGCATAGGCTGACCTCTTAAACTTTTAATATAAGTCGACCAGTCACATGTATCACAAACAAATTTTCTAATCAAGCTTTTGACATTTTGCTAACATGCCAAATCAGGATTGAGAATAATGTTTCAATCTTTTTGAAGTTTAACTATTAGTATTTGACATAATGTTTTCGCCCCTACAGGAGACAAGCTTACTGGATGTCAAAACAAATTTTGCAATTGATAATGGAAGATGCAATTGATGATTGGATTTTGAGACAAATCCATTGGATAAGGAGGGATGATATTATTGCTCAAGGAATTCGATGGGTTCAAGATGTAAGAATTTATATAAATAATAGTATGTTGTACTATAGTTGGCTTATTTTTGGATATATATATATATAGATGTTTAATTTAACAGCCTATATTTCCTAGAGAAAAATAAAAAACAGTTCAGGCCTAATATTTTTGAATATCTCAAGTATTCTATAACTCCAGCGAATTCTTTTGTGATCATTTCCAACTCTTCTTGGTCAATGCGCATTTGGTTGATTATCTGCATCATTTCATTGAGTTGTATTCAATACAGCTTTACTCGACTTGGGTACTGAAGGAATGGTTGTTTATGCTATTTGCTTGCAAACAATGGCAACTGTTCTTTAGATTCAGATTACCGTTTGTGTTGCAGTTGATGCATTTGTTTGATAGTATAATTCATGAGTTTGATTGACATTGCACTGGTGAGCTATGGAGGCTAAGATGGAGAGTTAATTTAGAGTGAAAATCCTATGCAATCTTGATCTTTTTATAGGGCAATATATTTACCTAAATACCATATGCACTATGCACTAGGTGCTGATCTGACCATTTTTCTAAGATTCATCTTACCTATAATTCTTGAAACATATTTTTAGTGAACATTCTTTCTTATTATATTCTTTCTGTTTCTCTTTTAAGTATTGCTGGCTCTTTATGTAAGAATATCACACTAGTTATTTTCCATTTTAATCTTCTTGATGTTGGGGCTGTTTAGGAGGCCTTGAGATCTAGACCTGACCACGGTTTGGAACAGGTGGTTCGACTAAGTAAAAAATGTTGACCTTTAATCTTAACTATCAAAGCCAGTTACGGTTCATAGTTAGAAATTGCCAATTACGATGACTACGGTTATGGTTCACTGACGGTTAGCCTGTTCATAGTTACAAACTGCCAGTTATGATTATGGTTCACCGACAGTTAGCCTGTTCATAGTTCGAAACTGCCAGTTACAATTATGGTTCACCAACGGTTAGCCTTAATCTTCTCCTTGCTCTTGGGAGATGAACTCAATCCTTCCATTTGACTTGAAGTTGAAAATAATTGAAATTTGAGAATTGAGAGATGAGAGTAGAAGAGTTGATGTAAAAAAAATGAAATGGAATAGGGTATTTATAGATTTAGGGAATAACAGTCACGTAATTGTGCCCTGTTAAGAAAAAACAGTCAAATAATTTGGATCATTCAAAAATTAATAAATAAATAAACTGACTATTGGAATTCCAACATTTGGAACCACCTGTTCAAACTAGTGGTCCACGGTTTATTTTTTATTGTAAACCTTAACCAACCCGTCTAGGAAAGGCCCCTTATGGTTTTGTCAAGAAAGGTTGCTATCAACTGTTGGCAATTTCAAGTATTTGTGATGACGAGGTGATTGTCAAGAAATGCTCGTGCTTATGGGTGCCCTACCAACACTTGTGTTGGCTGCCTTTGACATCTTGACCAGTGTATGACTATTCTAATGAGTGGCGAGTGGTAAATTTAAATTTTCCTTCAATAGCATACTCATGAACACTGACATTGTGATCCCATGTCAACATAGTGGAGGCAACAACCTAGTGGATGTCTTTTCTTATTACCCTTTATTGCTACCTCCGTGTAGTGGACCTGATGATTGAGTCAAGTATATGTGGTTGATTTGTTAGTAATGGGGGTCGTTTTGATGTATATTGGGGATCCTTTTAGGCCCTTATTTTGCCACTTCCATGCAGTGGACCTCATGGTTGATGTGCAACATTGAGACTCAATGTTATTTGAAGTTAGATTTCCTTCTCCCTTTTGCTACTTTATCTCTGCCCTATTTTCGTTCATATTTAATTCCTCATAGATCTTGTGTAGGCCTTTGGCCTTCTCTTTCCTTGAAATATTCATCAAATTCTCCTTAATGTTGTAGAATAATACCCCTTGATGTACATAAAGAAATGCACTTATTTTAGTCACATGAGAATGTCGATTTCTTAAGTTTAAATAATAATTGTTAGAATTGTACAATTTATGATATCATATAATAAGTTACGTTTCAATTGTAAAATATTATGATTCTTATGAGTTGGCATTTTTAAGAGATTCAGTTTGATTTAATACAATTTGGCATAAATCTTACTTTAAAAAGAAAAAAATATATATTAAAAGTGAAATCTGACCAATTAAATGTAAATATACCCCTCTAAGGCATTAAATTAAACATAATATATAAAAATTAAATTGAAGTCATTCTAAAAGAAAGAAAGGCTTGAAGAAACACAACAAGGGGAAAGGGGTTTGCTTGCTGTGGCAGTGACAACGGACTTCTGTGCGGCAACCAGACAAGCATCAATGATAGTCGCATGTGGCTGCCTCCTTCTATGGCAACTATGGCGAACAGGGAGTATGTGGTGGCTGTGTTTTGAGGAAGAATAAAAAAAAGAAAGCATGGGTGAAAAGGAAGAGTAGGTTAGGAACTTACTGGACATTTTTGCAATAGGTTCATTTTTCAAAAATTACAATTAGTTCCTTATTTTTTTAAAAAATGATTCAATTAAGTGACCCTGTGACAGTTCATGTAATGCTATATTCAAGGAAAGAGAACAATTTATACATTTCATATTTATGAATTAATCAGATCCAAGTGTGCAGGGTCCAGTTTGGTTAACCTGTAAACTGATGTGTTATTTTAGCGGAAAGCATAAACCAACAATATATCATGCATTGTCTATTTTAGCTTATTGCCTCTAGATTTCATATAAGCCAACAGTTTGTTCCCTCTTTGTTTTTTTCTCTAAACAGATTCTCTGGCCTAATGGTACATTCATAATCAAGTTCGGGAGCAGACAAGAGGTGGATGATTTTGAGCTTGATCAGAAACCTTCTCAGAGTAAAAGTAAGATGAGTGGTGGTAAGGCCAATAGCTCAAGCTCTTTTGAGGTCCAGCTTGAGGCAGCTCGCAGGGCTGATGATATTAAGAAAATGCTACTCGGTGAGTCATTTGCTATCTGTGTCCTCTATTAAGTGCGCATTCCAGTTCTGTTAGTTGGCATTTTTTCCTTTTCCATTTGATGCACACTCTTTGACATGTCCATGGCCGCATTTATTTGATCTTCTTGTTATCTTTGTTCATTATCAAAACTTTGATCTATCAATGCTGAATTTTTTTAATCTATCAATGGATGATATTTGACATTATAAGATTCCAACGAGGATATTCTTATTTAAACTATTTGGTAGGACTAACAATGGGATTATGATTCAGATTTTTGTTGTACTTTCTCCTTATCACAAACAATGTTGTTTTTTCATCTCTTGTTTTAGCTTCCAACAAGGCTATTCTTGTTAATTGCATACTGCTTTCTGAGAGTATCTCATTTGTTTCTTAAAATAGCCAAAGGCATAATCTAGATCTTGTCATCTCAACTTGTTCTTCCTGATCTTTTTGTCGCTAGTGTGATACTTTCTAAATGACTGAGAAATGCATCCCCTAATAGTGTATTTCTTCTACCACTTGAAATTATATCTGGATAGTTTCGGCTGAGTTGGGTGCTATCCTTGTGGTAAATCATTTTTTAGGATATCACAATTTAACCCTTTGAAACTTTCAATCAAAGTTTAGTGAATTTCATGCGGCACACATTTGTGTACAAGGGTGTACCCAGCAAACATTATGACCTTTATTGTTAGAAATATGATAATCAAGATCTATCTATCGATAAAAAAGTTTACGACTAATTTTATTGCACTTTCAAATACCTGATGATTTTTACTCAAGAAGCAATTTGTTGCCAGGTGGAGCTCCAACTGCATTGGTCAGCTTGATCGGATCAAATCAATATCGACGGTGTGCTAGGGATATCTACTATTTTCTGCAGGTAAGTCTTTACTTGCGGCATAGAGAGTGTAACCATTATCTTATGGAACTGCGAAATTGTGCCTTTAACCTCGCCCTCACATCTGACCATCCATGTTTACTCGCAGTCCACCGTATGCGTTAAGCAGCTCGCGTACAGCATATTTGAAATGGTAATCGTTTCAGTCTTTCCAGAATTACGCGAACTGCTGATCGACATACATGAGACCGCACGCAAGCAGGCCTCTTGATTATGGTTCAAATTTTCACCTAGTTGCCTCGGCCCTCAATTCATTCAATCCTACAAATCTTGTTAGCCGCAGCACAGTTAGCAGGATTGCAAACTATATAATTTAATACCAGTTGACCTTTTTTTTGGCGTGTCAACGTTCTCGATCGGTCGAAAACTGAATCAGAAAGGAAGGTGGGTGGATACTAGAGTTGTGTACATGTCCCTGAGCCACATGAACTTGATCCTAGCAGGTAAGCTGTATATGTAGGAAAAACAACTTCCTTGTCCCTTTTGTAAAGTCTTCAGACTCGGTATGTAAAGTTATTCCTCAATCCTTTCCAACTCTGTTTTCTCAAACTCTATTAAGAAGTCTCATTTTCTTAACGTTTCGGGATGTATTTATTATAGGCTTTAAGTTGAATATCGATCGATTTTCCAGTCAATATTCATCCAATATTGGTTCATTCAGAGTGTTATTGTAGTAGTTACGACTCTAGTTGATGTAACGTAGAGTAGAGTAAGTTAAAGGGAATCTATTTTTGATTTTTTTGATTTTGTTTTTTGCCCAAATTAATCTATCACTACTCATGCTAAACGTTTTCTTTTCTATTCTATTTTTTAAAACTAATTTTTAATGTTTTTAAAATAAAAGTTGTATTTTCTTTTAAAGTAGCGTGTAGTTTTTATAATTTTAAAATATCATCAAATTTTATTATAAATATTATTAACCGACAGAGTAAATTGGGTCGTGTAGATCAATCAACCCACCTAAAGTGTCTAAACAATACGAATAATTGAACTAATTGGATCGTTCAACTTTACCTAGGGCTATAAACAGGCTAAGTTAAGTTTTATGATGATGTTCAAGTTTATTTGTCAAGAGAGTCAAGTTGAATTTAAAATGAATTAAATTTTTAAAATGATTGTTTGAGTTTGATTTAAGCTTGATTTGAGTTTAATTTGTTTAGATGTTATGACGTTTTTAATTTAAATTTGTTTGATTGTTTGAAATTTTTATATATTGAGTTTGATAATATAAATTTATTTATTTATTTAATATATTGATAAAAAATTTATTTATAAATTTTATTTATAAATATTAACAAATTGAATACGTATGTGTTGATATTTATTTATTTAGTTAATTAATATTGTGTAGGTTAAATAAATTTTTATCAAATTAAACATCATGAACATTTAATTTAATTTACTTCCATTTACCGGCCTACCTTTACCCATCCGGACAAACGTGACTCTTGGAACCTTTCTAAGCCAATCAATCTGCTATCTGTTCAATCAACCTAAATGTAATTGTTCTTTTATTTATTTAATTTTTTTAATAATTCAAATGTCTGAATTTAAGTCAATTAATTTTGAAAGTAGACTTTTTTTTAATTCAGAATATAATTTATATACGCTCATAAATCGATGTTCAAAATCTTTGTCCCATTTAAGATACGATTATCACATTTATGGAAGCATTTATTTACCTAGATGTTGCTTAATTAATATTTGATATTTAAGGAGATAATGGATTAGAAATTTTTATCCCATTTAAGATACAATTATCACATTTATGGAAGCATTTATTTACCTAGATCTTGCTTGATATTTGATATTTAAGGAGAGAATGAATGATGAACATATTATATATATATATATATATATACACGCCGGTGCTTGTTCAATATCAAAATAAATTCCGTGGGCACCCATGTAAATTGTTTTTATTTTTATTTTACTTTCACATCTTTTAAACTAAATACTTAATCCTAAATCTTAAATTCTAAATCTTAAATCCTAAAATTAAACTTAAGAAAAAATTAATTTTTTTTACACTTGATACTCATCCGTAGGGGTGAGCAACAATTCGGTTAAACCGAATAAACCGATTAAAAAATTCGGTTCGGTTATTTCGGAAATTCGGTTATTTTTTTTATAAAAATCGGTTAATTCGGTTAATTCGGTTCGGTTTCGGTTTTAAAGTTTCTTATTCGGTTAAACCGAATAAACCGAATAAACCGAATTATTCAAATTTTAAAAAATAATTTATAAATTTTAAATAACTAAATTTATAAATCCCTAATTAATTAATAAAATTTTTATAATATTTAAAAAATTCGGTTAATTCGGTTAATTCGGTTAAAAACCGAATTAACCGATAAAATATCGGTTCGGTTTATTCGATTTTTATTGGAAAATTCGGTCGGTTCGGTTGGTTTGAAAAAATTCGGTTTATTCGGTTTTCGGTTTATTCGGTTCGGTTCGGTTCGGTTTTAACCGAATGCTCAGCCCTACTCATCCGGATCACCGGATGGTGCATAGCATTAAGATACACAGTGTAAATTTTTATTTTTATTTATTTATTTTTATTTTTTTAAACTAAACATTAAACCCTAAAACTTAAAACTTAAATTCTAAAAAAAATTAATTTTTTTTACACTTGGTGCTTACGGTGGTGCTCATGGAATATATTATGTTGAGCATTATCCATGATCCAAGTGTAAATTTTTTTTTATCTTTTATTTTTTCACTTCTTTAAATTAAATATTAAACCCTAAAATTTAATAAAAAATTTATTTTTTTACACTTATGCTTACCGCTTACAGATGACGCACAGTATATCAAATTCTATATATATAAATGTTATGTTGGACACCATCTATGAGTACCATCGTGAGCACCAAGTGTAAAAAAAATTTATCTATTTTTTATTTTCACTTTCTTTAAACTAAAGCCTAAACTTTAAAACTTAAACCCTATGATAAATAATTTTTTTTTTTACATTTGATGCTCAGATGGTGCTCACCGATGGTGCCCAACGTATTAAAATCCATAATCCATATATAGTAATGTTATGTTGGGCACCATCTGTGAGCATCAAGTGCAAAAAAAATTTATTTTATTTTATTTTCACTTTTTTATACTAAACACTAAATCCTAAAAAAAATTAATTTTTTTACACTTGGTATCATTGATGATGCTCACGAATGGTGTCAATATAACATTCTTATAGCCGTAAGCACCATCTGTGAGCACTACTATGAGTATCAGGTGTAAAAAAAAATTAAATTTTTTTTTATTTTTACTTCCTTTGAACTAAACCCTAAACTTTAAGAAAATTTTAAGTTTTTTTACACTTGATTCTCAGATGGTGCTTAAAATTCATATATAAGAATATTATGTTGGGTACCATTCGTGAACACTAAGTGTAAATTTATTTATTTTTTTTATTTTCATTTTCTTTAAACTAAACACTAAATTTTAAAGTCTAAACTTGAAAAAAATTTATTTATTTAATTTATTTTTTACACTTGATATTTATGGTGGTGCTCACGGATGGTGACTAGCATATCAAAATCTTTTATATATATAAATATATAATTTGATATTTTGTGCGACGGTCTCGTACGTGCCCGTGCGCGACTCGCGATCCACCGTCCATCACGCGATCGCGAACCAGATCTGACCGTCCAAATGTGGGAATGCATAGTGTTCCGCTCGCCCGACCCCTGCCGCTTCCGGCCGGCCTCGCCTCACCGTCCGGTCACCGCCGGCTACCGGACTGAGCCCAATCAACGCACCACTCGTTGGCGCATAGGCCGGCGTCGAATTCCAGTCGGAACGTGGCCGGCAGTGGCACGCGGCGTTTCCGACCAAATCGCGGTCGGATTCCAGCCAAATCACGATCGGAGACCGACCAACTAAGAACCGCCGTCGCATGTCGATCCTTCCCCGGTCGGTCTCCAACCGCGGTTTGGTCGGAATCCGATTATGATTTGGCTGGAAACGCCGCGTGCCACTGCCGGTCACATTCCGGTTAAATTGCGCTGGATTCCGATCACAATCTGGCCGAAATCTAACGCCGGCCGACGCGCCAGCGAGTGGTGCGTCGATCGAGCCCAGTCTGACGATCGACGGTGACCAGATGGTGCGGCGAGGGCAGCTGGAAGCGAGGGGTGTCGATTGTATCGCGCACATGTTCACGCAGCGTAGGTCGCGCAGAATATCAATTCTATGAGCAATCCATGGATACCTACTATTAAAATTATTATTATTATTAATTCTCACTTCTTTTATGTGATAATTGAAAATCAAATATGGATAAAACTCATCTCTAAAATTCAAAATCCTAAAATCCTAAATTCTAAATCCAAATTTTATTTTAAAAAAATATTGAGTCAATTTGTCATATAAACATAGCATCCTTCCCTTCCCATGAGTTGTCCCTTTCCTTCCCCTTCCCTCCCCTCCCCTCCCAAATAAACATAGCTTCCTTCCCTTCCAATATATATATTCACTTCCTTTCCCTTCCCTCCCAAATAAACATCACTTCCTCCCCTCCCACCTCCCAAATAAACATCGCTTCCTTCAATTCTCCCTCCCCTCCCCTCTCAAATAAACATAGCTTCCTTCCCAATATATATATTCCATTCCTTTCAAAGAAACATCATATATATATATATATATATATATATAGGAATTTGTTATGCTGCGGCTCGTATCCTGCGCGACCCGTGCGCACTCCTCCGACCCCTCGCCACTGCCGCTTCGCCGTCCGGCCACCGTCAGCACCTGCCCCAGGCAAGATGGAAGCGCGACTCACGGGCGCACCACCTGGCACCGGATTCCGGCCGGATAGTGGCCGGAATCCGGCGAATTCGGTCGGAAATCAGCTGCCAGTGCCGAGCGACCGATTCCGATCGAATTCGTCGGATTCCGGCCACTTTCCGGACGGAATCCGGTGCCGGGTTGTGCGTCGGCGAGTTGTGCGTCCATCGGGCGTGATGCGGCGACCGACGGTGGCCGGACGACGATGTGGCAGCGGCTGGAGCAGGGCTGGGTCGGGTGGGAGCGCACAGGAGCGTACGAGGCGGAGTGCAGGATAGCAAATCTCTCTCTCTCTCTCTATATATATATATATAGCTTTGATATACTACGCAATGGGTTCGTGCGCGTCCGTGAGCGACACGCGATCCATCGTCCATTACATGATCGCGCGCCAGATCTGAACCGTCCAAATGTGGGAATACACAATGCCACCGCCCCGTTCCTACTCAGCACACCGCCGGTAGTCGCCTGCCACCCCCGGTCCGACTAGAATCCGACGATCAACTGGCAGGCGCCACCTTCCAGCCGATCAAGACTCGAACTTCGATCGAATTTCGGTCAGAATCGGACCCGCAATCAGGCATGCACGCACTGCTAACCTCAATCGGGCCGAATTCCGACCAAATTACGGTCGGAGACCGATCGAGGAAGGATCGCCGTGCGACATTGGTCCTTCCTCGGCCGGTCTCCGACCGCGATTTGGTCAAAATCTGGCCCGATCAAGGTCGGCAGTGGGCGCGCCATTGCCGACCACATGATTTGGTCGGATTTCGACTAAATTACACTGGATTCCGACTACAATTCGATCGAAATCCGACGCCGGACGAAGCACCGACGAGCGACACATCGATCGCGCCCGAGGCGGCGGCCAGCGGTAACCGAACGGTGCAGCGAGGGCAGTGGCGGTAGATCGGTGGTGTCGTGCACGAGTCACGCATTCCTCGTCGTACAGTATATCATTTTTATATATATACTCCCCTCCCCTCCCCTCCCCTCCCCTCCCAATAAACATCGTTTCCTTCCCTTCCAAATAAACACACCCTGAGGCATTTTAGTCAACCACTCGGAAATACTTCAAACTATGCGGCTCCGTGTGAACCTGACAGAGAAAGAGAGACTCTGCTCCTTCCAGGCGTCGGCAGTCCGCCGGAGCCCGATATCCGCCGCCGATTTCTCCAATGGCGCAGCGCCGCCTCTCCGACCTCTCATCCCATCTGCATCTGCCCGGCCCTGCCTCGGCCCCTCACAGCCCTCCCCCTCGGCCATGCGGATCCACTTGCGCAGCCACTTCCAGCTGCGAGGCCGAGGTGGATGCCGAGGCGGAGCTGGGTGGGGAAAAGGGATGCGTCTTTTGCCGGATCGTCCGTGGCGAATCCCCTGCATTCACGGTATAACCTTTTTTCGTTCTTTGGTCCTTTAGGATTTTCAGATGCCGGCCCTCTTTGTAAAAGGATGATGTTGTATGATAGTTCTTCGTACTGGAATCCCTGACCATGTTGTTTAGTTCTCTTTTTTTATCATTTGTTTCAGAAGTGTTTATTCTATTTCTGTGTCACTCTTTGCTCAAATGTTAATTGGGGCCAACCTTTTTGTTTCTCATCTAATATAGAGTCATTATTTTACAGTTGTCTAATTGATTTATAGAGTAGATTATCTAGAATGACATGATTGAAGCCTTGAACGAAGTCTGATACTGGCAGTATAAGTTCTAGCAATGGAGAAATTGAACGTCCAATCATGATGGAAAAAAATTATTTTGTTCTTATTTTAAGTTTTCCAAGAGGCCCTAAGAGATAAAATGGAGATTTAATATACTATTGCCATGGGTCATGCACAAAGAAACTTATACCACTTGAGAGAGAAATAGAGTTCTAGAACGTATTTTAGTAGGAAGCAAAAACCACATAGACTATGATAGTAATATGCATCAAATCGTACTCAGGGAGCATGTAGAGAACCTCCCATTACTATTTAGCTTCAGTTAGATTTTAAGTAGGGAATCTGGATGCTCTGTCTGTAATGAAGAGGTTGCCTTGAGATTTAAGGGGAAAATGTTGCATTATAACTATATGAAAATTAGGCAGAAACAAATTCAACAAGGAAAGATGAAAATGAAATACTTAATAAGAAATGAAGAAAAAAAATGTACATCTGTAATCTGTTGACTAAAAAAATAAAAATAACATTGGTCAATGATAAGTAATAACAAAGTTGAGATTGTTACCTAGTACTATACATATGGTATATTATCTACTAATGATTTGAGGATCTAGATTTAGGTAGATATTCACACAATTTGCGAGTTGAACAATAAATAAGATGTCCAATAGCTTCCACCAACAAAGAAATGTCTTGTAATGTTAGAGAAAAAACATTAAAAGAAATAATTATTCTTTATATAAAGAAGTAAACTATACCTTGATTTGCAAAGGGTAGTTTGGACATACTGAGGCAAGAAAGTTATATGATACCCAAAATAAGTTAGTTTCATCTTTATCACAACACTTAGAAATCTGGAAATTGCTTTGTGCTCCTCTTCATTATATTTATTGTCAGCATATGTATTGTTCTAATGTAACTTGCACATCAATGATATCCATTACACAGCCTTTTCTTAAAGAATTCCAGAAAACAGTAATAGTTACTTTAGGAACAGCCGAGGTCCATTTTTTTACCCATAGAAATTGGTTTTGATCCTTAGTATTTGGAATCTTCTAAATTTGCAATATGCTGTGCTCCTGCAAATAATCAAATTAGGACTTCATGATGATTTAGCAAAAGGGGTATTTTCAGTTTCAACATTGTTACTCTAGGAATTTTGGTGCTTTGGCTTCTGGTTCAACAAGACAATCTGGTTATTTAATCTTTTTAAGTCAAACTTATTAGTGAATTTAGTAAGCTATCCTAATTTCCATCGGAAATATCAATATGCTTTCTATTGGGCATAAATTATTAGGAGAAGGAACAGTTCCTGTGATAGTCTGCTGAACTATAAAGAATATAGTGGAAATATAAAGAGATGAAACCAAAGCGGCAGCTAAATACTGAAAAACAATTCACTTATGATTCATTGTCTTTTGGACCTTTAACCTTTCATGTTTGTTATTCTTGGTCTGTTATCACAAGCTTGGGTTTCCATCTCAGTAATCCATCTACTGATAATAGGTTAGAAATATCCTATTTGGAACCTTGCAGCTTTTGATATTTTGGTCTTGGCTTAATTGCTACTTTTATTTTGTTTGCAGCTTTATGAAGATGATGTATGCATGTGTATTTTGGATTCTAATCCATTGGCTTTTGGGTAAAGTATTTCTTCTGTTTTATGATATACTCTCTTAGATGCTACATGATTTCTCAAATTTTGGCATCCTTTCTCTTAAATGTTAAATGAATAAAAAATGAATTGAAATAAGGAATTAGCAATTGATATTCTTTTGTTACACAATTATGATGACTTTGTTTTTTGTTTGTATTTTAAAACCCTTTATCCTTCCATTTGGTGTGCAGGCACTCCCTTATCATTCCAAAATCACATACTCCTTCATTGGAAGCAACACCACCTGCTGTGAGTTTCTTGTGTCCTTACTGTGATCACTTGTAATTCTTGCATCTTACAGTAGCATTAGGTATAACTTTTATTTGACTGAAAACCAAACAATACTGTGCAGGATGCTGTTTTAACTTTTGTTCCTGTGCTATAAAGTTGGAAGTTATAGTTACATAAGTCTAACTATAGGGATAGCTAATGTTAGCTTTGGTTTCTTGTTTTCCACTGTCCTAAGGATTTGGCAAATGACTTGCAATAGAGTTGATGGGAAATTTACTTGGGTAGCATTGCAGTTTCACTTGTTCATCAGAATTGGAGCCCTTTAGAGTTATCATCTGAGACAGTAGTTGCACATGAATAGCATGCATTTTTAGTATCAGTAAGGATGCATGCTAAATACCTTCAATAATTATTGCTTTCTACTAATTTGAGATTCTGCAATGTTTGTTAGTGTAGTTGGGCATTACATAATCCACCATGATTTTCCCTTATGATCAATTGCTAATCTTTTTTTACTTTTACTTATCAAAATTTCTGGAGTTTGATCTATAACTAAAGAATAATTCTTTGGAAATATTGAGTCAAGGGCTCAATAATTCCCTCTCAGTTCCGTATGCACTTAATACCTTTGGCTGTGCATATTAGACACCTATGGATAAGTGCATACTAGGTTGTTTTCCAGGATCATGTATTTTGAAGACTTGTACCTCCTTACATTGCTTTTGCCCATTATCTCATATGTCAATATAATATAATCCAGCCTTTTGTACTATTAATAGTTTATATTTTCATGGTAAAATCAACTTCCCACTATGATTTAATTGAAATTAAAAGATATAGGAAAACAGCATCATCGTTCTACTCTTTTAGTAGTGCTATGTTTTTGATGCAGGTGGTAGCTGCCATGTGTTCAAAGATACCAATTCTTAGCAATTGTATAAGAAAAGCTACTCAAAGTGGTAGGTGGGACATATTAAAAAGATGTCTGCTGTGTATGATGGGTTTTGCAAATATTCTTTTCTGTGTTGCTTATTATCCTTCCCCTTAGCCTCATCCTTTCCCTTAGAAACTGGGTTTCTCCTTGAGGATCTGGTGAACCATATCTAGATCACGGTACCTTTCTTTCAGAGAGGATTGTGTTTAATGAGTCACTTAGATGTTGCATTGAGGAAAAATTTGTGCATCAGATCTAATTCTCTTTGCTTCAAATTTTTTTCCTTCCCTTTCTTTGGTCATTTAACTACTCTTGGTCATCATAGATTCATGTAATCAACTAACTGGCTTGCGTATATTAGTTGTGCAGTCTTGTGCTCATACATGCATTCAACTTTTTTGCCTCTGCATCAAAGGACATTATTTTGTTTTTGCTCTTTCAAATTCAAATACTTCCATCGCTATTGTTGATAGTTTTTTGTCCTTGCTTATGGTACTTTTGAAATAGCCAAACTTCTGTTTCTTCTTTGTTATCATATATTGTTTTAGAATATTTTTGAAATTATAATCACCCAAAGGTTTAATTAGCATCAAATGTCATATAAAGTTATTAGCTGAATTGATCATCAGCAATCCACCTCTCACCTTGGCACCAATTATCCCAAGTTATTCATCCTTGTGAAGTAAACACTATTCCACTCCTAGCTGCCTGCTGTTTGTGTGAAAGAATGATGTGAAATGTTTGAAAAAGAAATCATATAAGCTGTTGGATCTTTCCCTGTTAAATCACCTTTGTCCCATCACCTGCTGGAAGATCTGCGTTTTTGTAGTTATCGGTTACACTAATTTTTTGAATTTTGCAGATTCATTTAATTTATTAGTCAACAATGGATCAGCAGCTGGACAAGTAATATTTCATGTTAGTACTGATCATAATTCATTAGATGATTTTCAACTGCACTGGCTATATGTTGCCTTATTTAACCTAAGCTCGCTGCAGACTCACTTCCACATAATCCCTCGAAAAGCTGGAGACAAGCTATGGCCCTCTGAGGTAAGAACCTATAAACTCTGATCATTTAACTACCTTCATTTATCACGACTTTTTACACTTGCAACATGCAGAGTTTTCCTAGACAGCCCCTTGAATCAAACCAGGAAATAGTTGATCTGGTGAATACTGTCCGGGATCTAGTTTCTTCGCAGGCCTAGAACCTTATCTTTTTTTCTGAATAGATACTCTCAAAGAGTTTTGAAGAATAGGGACCTCCATCTTGGTACCTGATGTGCACAGAACTTTGTATATGCCATTGCTGTTATCTATACAAATTAGCGCCGGCGCTGAATATTTCTCATGCTATCCGACCCACCCAAAATAGATGATAATGCCGACGACTGAATATATCTTGAGCCTGTAATAATGTAGTTGAAAATGCTACATACCAAGCAAATATCACATGTGTGTTCCAACCATCATCTATCATCTAAAACATTTTCTGTACTTGGTCAAGGACATGATTTCTGAATGCTTCAATAGAACTGTCATACAATTTTAGTCTTCAGAAATGAATTACATGTCACAGATTAGATGTTTAAGTCAACCTTCCTAGAGATTCTGATGCTGAAGCATTTCCAACATTCAACAGATACACAGTTGAACAGGTAAAAGTAAACACATTCATGAACAGCATTTAGGAGTTACTGAGAGTGCACATCTCATACTATGTTTTTTGTTATTGCATATTTTGCTTTGTTGCAGGGAGGTCATCCTCAACTATCTTCAAACAATTGCAGTTGGAAGAAAAATCACTGCATCCATCCACCGACAGTTTGGTACCTGTTCATCAATCAAACAAAAGATTCATGTGAGAGATGAACACAGGAGAAGGTCATACGATCGATATCCGGTATCCGACTCGGTAGCAGATACTAGCTAGTTTCTGTACTTGCCTTCTTCCACCACATCCATTCTCCCTTTGGCAGTTGAAGAACACTGCAGTCACTGGATCACCGAGGTTGTAGACTGCTGCGAAATCTCTGGTGTTGAAGTTTTGCCTCCATCCCGGCGCATCAATAGTTTGCCGGATGGATTGCCGAAACAACACGAGCACAAACCGATGGATTCCTGCGATTGGCCGGGGACTCTCGTAGGCTACAATCTCATTTCCTGCAACTAATGAATATCAATCTTACAATCAGAGTTCACTCCTTTGGCAAAAGGGTAGAAATATATCTGCACTTTTAGCATTGCTTTCATACTCACCATAAGTTGCCCTTGGTGTTTCTAGGACATCAGTCACCAACCTACAGCAACAGTTTAAGGGAATTTATGAGCTCCTAATCAATCAGTTTCAGAGAGGTAAATATATTTGGCAAAAATTAATTTATAACTATTATAACATATTGTTATTACTATTGATTGGAGTTGAAGTATCTATGTTGTAACAACTATAAATCATAGTCGAGGTGGAGACATTCTTTTTGATGATTCCAAAAGGTTAGTTTTTACCAATGGAGGTACTCCCTCTTGGTTGGATTGCTAGGGCTTGGTGAATCAGGATCCACCATCACCTGAACACAAACATTATCAGGGTCAGTAAACTCATGCAATTAACCTGACCTAATTGAGTGGAGAAATACACTCACAAGAGTGTAATAATAAGCCCTAGAGTCATGTCCTTTGATCTCAACCCTCGGTTGGTTAGCCACGACCGACGGCTTGAGCTCCGACCCACTTGTCAGCTCTTTGCCATTGTAGAGCACTCTGAGTGAACCGGACCGAACAAACGGGTCCAACATGTCGCCCACAATGTTGCCAACTACAAGTGGGTCTCTTGACATGATCGATTGTGAATAGAGAAACTCAATTGGTGGTGCAAATGACAAGTAGAGATGGGGATGTTATATAGAGAGTGGCTAATGTTGGTCTAGGAATATGAGATTAGGATTGTGAATAGAGAAACTCAATTGGTGGTGCAAATGACAAGTAGAGATGGGGATGTTATATAGAGAGTGGCTAATGTTGGTCTAGGAATATGAGATTAGTATAATGTGGGGAGAACAATGTGGGGGAGACTGAGGTCATGGGAATTGAATTTTGTGAGGGTTAGTGGTCTTGTGAATAATATCTTTAGATTTGGATCCTTTTAAAACAGTTGTGCGGCGAAGTAGGGCAAATGTTGTTCAGTGAGTCATGATCTCTATACAACTTAGTTGTCTTCAAACTTGTTTATTTACTTATCAAGCTGGTTCAAACTGGAAATTTCTTGGTGAATATTATTTAAGTTTATAATTTATGTTAAATGTTTATCTATTCATGAAATCTATACTATTCTTTATTTTTAAAGTTTTATGAATACTAAATAAGTTTATTTATAAATTATTCGTACGAATTGGGTTCGCTAGTGTTAAGGTTGTTTATTTTATATGTTGTGGGTAAGGGTCGAATCTCGACGAAGCCGAGGCAATGTTCTCCTTCGTCATGGTCAACTATAGCTTCTCGATTTACCTCTTCATAGATGATTGTGGGGTCGATCGTGTGGCACCGTTGGGGTGGTAGATTCTATCTTTTTTGTTGAAGTTTATTTTATATGTCCTTGTATAATTGAATGAACATAAATGAGTTAATTTATCAAATCAAAATTCAAGTTTACACATTTTATTGGCACAATTGTTTGTTTTTAATGAGTCTATAACAATCATGTATTATTTGATGGCCTGATCTAGGCCATCGAATAGCATGTATATATAGTTTCCTTTCTCGAGAATACAAGGACTCAAATGCAAAGAGAAGCGAGAAGAGGGAGCCCCATTTGTGCACAAGTGAAGATACCATGTCTTATTGTTTGGTATCTAACTCTTCGAACCAATTAATTTTGAAGATAATCAATCTGTTTTAGACAACCTAGCAGCCTGACTTTCTTAGGCTCAATCTCCCACAAGAGGAAATTAATCTTACAATGCGCCACAGCTGAGATTCAACCCTTAGATGCTCAAGAAACTACGTACGCATCCTGCCATTGCATAGTAGCCCGAGAGCTCAACTCATGCAATATTATTCTAACAAGTAAAGTTTTGGATATGGGTTGATTCATTAGCATGAAAATTCTATTTGAAGGGTGCACATATTTGCCTTTTTATTGTTAATCATTTAGTGTTATTTGTATATATAAAAAGGAACAATGTACACAAAAAAGTGAAATGAGGAAAGATTTGATACTTTGATGATCTAAAGCAACTTTGGATAATGATGAGCATTTTGGATTTATACATGATTTATTGTCTTAGATTCCATTTTTATCCCATTTATTACAATTATATGCAACCGTAGCAAATAAGAACCACATTGAGAAGAAGTCCAAAACCATCAAATATGTTCTCCAAGCCCCAACAATGGTGGAATTCAGTCTTACCAAATTCACTACATTGGTTGTTACATCGTAAGCCATGAGAAGTCGTCACTAGTTTGTGCCGCAAGGAAATGTGATCATGTGTGAAATTTAGACATGGAGTGGATTATCAACATCAAAGGCCTCTTATAAGTACTAATTCACTACTTATTGTGTTGTCAAGAGGATAAATTGTCTAAACTAACACATGAAATTCATAGTAAGCATCACTATTCAACAACAATAACAATTAACTCTTTATCCCATTAAATAGGATCGGTTATACAGATCTTTATATACCATTAGGTTGAATGATCATCTATTATAGTATTATCTATATTATTATATTTTTTAATTACTAATTAAGTCTCTCTTAGTTTCTCTCTTCATCAATTAATGTACGCATTTATCACATCTCACATCGTCTAATTGAAATATTTATTAATCGTGTATATATAATATATATATATATAATATATCATCTTAAATGTGTCTTTCGGATTTTTTCTTTTAAGTTTGATTTCTTTTATAATATTTTCATTTCTTATTCTATCTATCTTTGTAAGTTTGTATTTTCACCTTCATATTCTAATCTATAAACCCTAAACCTTAAGCTCTCATTTTTATTAGTGTACTCGTTTCATAGTTCAACATTTAATTCTATATAACATAGTCAGCTTTAACTGCCATGCATTTTATACAATTTCTTTTTAACTTTTAAAGGTACCGTATGATTATAAAAAAAATTACTTGACCCCCTTCTCTATTTTAATTATCTTATTTGTATCCTATATTTAGGATATCTTTATCTTTTTTTATAAAAACAATCATATATATATTTAAAGCTCGTAGTTACGTGTATTTATCATCGTCTATCTTAATATATAATTAAATTACTAGATCTACTATTTATCAAATTTAAATTCGATAGATTCGAACTTAACTTTTACTCTTTTATGTGAAGAATCCATACGTCATGCAAAACAAGAGGGAATCCTTTACTACTTTCTTTTCTTTTTTCTTTGAGTTCTTAATTAAACAAACGCAGTGATGGAGAATAAAAGGATTTTAACTTGTTCTGTATGGCTTGCTCGATTTGGATGGGGAAGATATATATGCATCAGATACAGTTAACCACGGTTAACTAGTGGGCCTTCTTAACTCTAGTTTAGTTGGCTTAATCTTATGACTAGATGCACGTAGAGACTGTGAACTGGATAATGCCTGTGTTGGAAGCCGAACATCAAGAACTGAGAGGTTAGAAGATAAGAGACAGTAAATCTAAAGTGAAAATTTTTTTGTTAATTTTCTTCTCATGCTGGATCAGTCAGTTAGTTGTTGTTTATAGTTGAAGTATTTTATCTAATACCGAAAAAATTGTAGGGTATTAGATTAATTGCCCTGACAGATATAGTATTGTTGGTGTAATCAATCTCGATTAAGATTATCAAGTTAATCAAGTTTGAGTTGACTTGAGTTTAAATATTTGATCAATATATTAATTTTATCGAGTAGAAGTTAAGGTTGACTGGATACTCGATAAGAAGTGAAAAGTTTAAATGGGTCATAATTGACTCGACACTTGAAAATTTAAATGGGGTTACAGTTTTGTTCCGTCATTATAATTTTTCTTCTCATGTTGAAAGTAAGTCAACTGTATTTCATCTGATACTGAAAAAATTATATATTCTCATATTAATTACTCCCACGGATATATTACAGTAGTGATAAAAAAAACTAAGAGGATCAGAATTTAAATTCCACTAGGAACAAATATTTTAAAAGTCGACTTTTAAATATGTATAAATTCTGCTCTAGATTTATTTGATAGACAGCTCACTCTATAGTTCATTCATCCTCAATTTTAGACCGAAACAATTACAATAAGAACGACATTGAGAAGCCTTTATTTGCAACGTAGGCAATTCCAAAACCATCAAATATGTTCTCATCCCTAACAATGGTGGAATTCAGTCTTACCAAATTCACTACCATAGTTGATACATTGTCGGGCCATAAGAATCGTAACTAGTTTGTGCCACGAAAATGTAGATCGTGTGTAAAATTTTGATACGGAGTGGATTATTAGAACCAAGGGCTTCTTATAAGTACTACTTCACTACTTAATAGTGTTATGGAGAGGATAAATTGTATACATCTAAACTAACACATAGAATTCATAATAAGCATTAGTATTCAATAACAACAATAATAATTAAGTTTTTATCCTACTAAGCATGGTCAATTATATGAATTCTTCAATGTTATTGGATTCAATTCCTTACTATATAATTATCTATATTTAAATATATATTTTATTATTGCTAATTAAGTCTTTTTATATTGTCTCACTAAGACATTTATTGATCATCTAAGTATATATTTACATCATTTTAAACATATCTTTTAAAGTTTTCTCTCAATATATGTAACCTAACTTTCTTTTTAATTTCTCATTTCTTTATTCTATCTATCCTCATATATCTACATATCCATTTTAATATCTTTATGTCTACAATTCTCATCTTCTACTCATGTATTTACTTCATATTACCACTATTATATATATATATATAATTTTAAAGATACCTTACGATCACAAAGGACATGTAACATCCTTCTCCATTTCAACTACGGTGTTTGTATCCTATGTAAAATATCTCTATCAACCCTTCTATTCTTTTACAAAAATAATTCAAAATATTTAAAACTTTCAATTATAAATAATTCATCATCTTATATCTTACCAATTATATTACTATATCTATTAAATTTAAATTTCATTTATTCTATTTTTACTCTATTAAACTTAAAACTTGTAACTTCCAACATCTCCGTCAAGGTTCAAATTTTATATTTACTCTTTTATCACTATTAATTTCTAAAAAATCTCATCACTAGATGCTTTAATTCCTCAAATGGGAATAACGTGAAGAATCCATACGTCAAGATACCTAAACTCTCAGTTATATCTATTATATTTATCATCGTCTATCTTAACAATTATATTATTACATCTACTACTATTATCAAATTTAAATTCTATAGATTTGAACTTAACTTTTACTCTTTTAGGAACCTTATCTACTAAAACAACGTAATTAAGCATCACTATTAATTAGTTTTTAAAAATTATCAGCACTGAATGCTTTCCTCGGATGGGAATATATAATGGACGAGATTTTGAAAAGGTGAAGAATCCATTCTTTTTTTTTTTTCTTTTCTTTTGTTCTTTCCTTCAATGATCGATCGAGTTCTTAAACAAACGCAGTGATGGAGAATAAAAGGATTTTAACTTGTTCTGGATGGCTTTCTCGATTTGGATGGGGAAGATATATATGCATCAGATACAGTTAACCACGGTTAATTAGTGGACCTTCTTAACTCTAGTTTAGTTGGCTTAATCTTATAACTGGATGCATGTAGAGATTGTGAACTAGATAATGCTCAATTCCTACAGTAAATTTGTTAAAGTGGATAAAAAATAAATAAATCAAGAATTGATATCTTTCCTTGTAGTAGTCAATTATAATTTTTAAATTTATCTTTTTACATACAATCATGGAATTGACTATATAGAACCATTGAAATAATGGATTTCCATTTTTGTTGACGTGAATTGGATAATGCCTGTGTTGGAAGCCAAACATCAAGAACTGAGAGGTTAATTTGAAGATAAGAGACAGTAAATCAAAAGTGAAAAAAAAAAACAGTTTTGCCCTTTCATTGTAATTTTCCTTCTCATCTCATGCTGGAAAGAGTCAGTCAGTTGTTTATAGTTGAAGTATTTTATCTAATATCGAAAAAAATTATAGGTTATCAGACTAATTGCTCTGATGGATATAGTACCATTAGTGTAATTGATCAAATTTAAATTGACTCGAGTTGAATTTAAATGTTTAATCAATATGTTAGTTTATCAAATAAGTTAAGTACGTTAAGATTAATTAGATATTCGATAAGAAATGAAAATTTTAAATGGATCATGATTGATTGGACACTTAACGGTCAATAATTCAATAAAAAATTAATAAGATAAAAGTTTAAATAGATTATAATTGATCGGATATTAAGAATTAAGAGATTTAAAGATGAAACATTAAATCTAAAGTGAATTTCAATTTTGCTACGTCATTATAATTTTTCTTCTCATGTTATCTTTAAAAAAAATAATAAATTATCATACTAATTGCTCTCACAATATGATACAGTGATAAAATATTTAAAAGAAAAAACTAAGAGGCAATGGTCAACGTTTGAATCCGGACTGTGACCCAGGGACCCGCGATTCGATCCTCGATCAGCTACGGCGTATTTGTAAGAATTTTCTTCCAAATGGAGAACGCAATCAAAGGATGCTGATCAAAGGACGTTGAGCATCTGGATTGGCTGTCGTATGTGCTTCCCGATTTACTCTGGTGGTCGATGGGAAACTTCCGTACTTCCCGATTTACTCTGGTGGTCGGTGAGAAACTTCTGTGGGACCGACCCTCAGGGATTGGACTCCGATTTATTCTGGTGGTCGGTGAGAAACTTCTGTGGGACCGGATCGACCACCCTCAGAGATTGAGTCCATGAGATTGACTGAGATTTATCAATTTTTTTTTAGAAAAAATTAAGAATATTTTAAAAGTTGACTTTTAAATATATATAAATAATGCTCTATATTTATTTATATATACAAAGGAATACGATACTTGGGTCCTCATGTCTAACATTTTCATTAAGAAAATACAGCATCATATTTGATTTGTCAAGACATAAAAAAAAACTCAAATCACATCCAAATTTATAAATTATACTAGCACACAAGATCTTTCAACTTTGTTTTTATTCTTCTTGCTCAAGTTCATGGAAGTATATTTGCTAGAAGCCTTCATTTTGTTTTTATAGGTAGCAATAGTCCATTGATATATCTTGCAATAAGTTGATACATTTGTAAGTTACTTCACTTTAAATGTCTTATTAAATGAGTTAAGAGTCGAGTTTAACCGCGTTCAAACTCGTCTTCAAACTTATTTACACATCTCAAGAGCGAGTTCACAAATATTCTTGATATCGACTTCTTCAGTAAAAAATAGAATCTATCATCCTAACCCATGACTATCTGTGAGTAGGTAAATTGAGAAAATTGCAATTAACCACGATGGAAGAGAGCATTGTTTCAGCTTCGTCGAAATTCTACTCTTGTCCAATTCAGCAGTTCTGCTCCGTCGTAACCAACTCAACTATGTCCCGAGAGCTAAAGATCGACTTCTAAATATGCATAAGATGTACTTTAAATTTATTAAAGTAGGATTAGAAGAATTGACAAAAAAAAAAGAGGAGAAATATGCATATGTACTTGAGATTGTATACGATAATAATAATTCATCTGCCTCATTGATGATGCAGCATAAGCTTTGGCTTATGTGTGCATGGGAGAAGAAGCACGGCCATGGCTGAGAACACCGTGGAGGAGTTCAATGGCGGATTAGCTAGCTTCGATCGGAGACGGCATACAGGGACCGCAGCTGCCTGTTTATGAGCTTGCTGTCATTCGCCGCCAATTCCAGCTCCAGATCATCGGACCACCATTGTTGCAGCCCGTGAGCTTCCAGGAAGCTTTTGGGCCCCTTCGCCACCACGAACAGCTTCGCCATTCGGCCTTCCTCGCCGCCGGCGTCTTGCTCGGAGGAGACGCCGTAGTAGCAGCAAATGTAGTCGTTGTTGTTGACGTACAGGTTCGGCAGCCACCGTGCGCGCCAGGTGTTCGCGGTGCTGGTCGAAGCAAGCTTCGATGGGGGCGTTCTTCGCAGCGCGTAGCTGGCCTTCTCGCCGGCGATCCTGAGGCTCGCGGCGAGGGAGACCGAGGGCGGGTTGAACAGGTGGCACTCCACGAGCAGTCCTTCCTTCGCCAGCGCCTTGCCGACTTGGAGCGCGAAGGCGGCGCCCAAGGAGTGGCCGCAGACGCACACGCCGGCGCTGCCGAAGCGCTGGGCGGCCGCGCGAGCCACCTCCAGAGCTCCGGCGAAGCGCACGGAGCCCTTCAGGCTCTCGCGAGCCAAGAAGCGGAGGTCGTCCAGAAGGTCCCGCCGCGCGGTGGGGCGGCACAGCAGGGTGCCCCGGAGGGCCAGCACGAGCTTCGGCGCGCCGCGGGGCCGCGCGAGCACGAGGTCCGCCATGGCGGCGGCGCGGTCCCATTCGAGGACAGCGCCGTAGATGGAGCCGTCCCTGGCGTCCACCAGCGTGCGCCCTAATTTGTACCGGAAGGGCTTCCACCAATTGGGGGCGAGTCCGGTCGCCTCTGCTCGCTTCCCTTGCCTGTCCAACTCGAGGAGGTACGCCGCTTGCACAAAGCAAGCCATGGCCGTCCGCCGATAGTCCGGATCCTTCCTGCAAATCCATGTCCAGCCGATCGAGGTCGATCGAGATCAAAATCGAAATTTGATTTTGGGAATGCGAACAGGGAGATCGGAGTGTCTGCGTACCAGCTAGAGCGGAGGAGATCTTTCCAATTAGGGGTGGGGAGATTGCGAGGGCCGGAGACGAGGAAATGGTAGGGATGGCAGGCGACGCTCACGGCGCGTCGTCGTCTTCCTCTCTGCGATCGCCGTCGACCATGATCGGCGGGCTTCCACTCCGCCTGCCGCGGCTCTGTCGTCGTGGACTTCTCGGCGAAGGGAGGCGACAGGACGAATGGGAAAGGGGGAGAGATCGAGCGGCATTGAAGAAAAGGCGAGAACGGTGTCGGCGGCGGCGGCGACGTCGCGTGCGAGCGGACGAGGAGAAACCGCGTTTAGTTTTGGGAATTTTCTGGAAATTTCTAAATTGAGCCTATACTTTAAATTAGGGCAATCTATTATCGGATTCATAAAAAGAAAAAAAAAAGAGGATTAATTTGATTTTAATTCGATCATTTGAAAGCCAAATCATTAAAAAAAAAAGCATTTGTAACGGTAACTAATTTTTCTTTTAAAACTCAAGAATATCCATTTATTTAAATTTATTGTTTTCAGGAAACATTTTGTAAGCTCCGAACTTTTACCATCCAATATATGGTGCAAGATCTCATATGCAGATTATATGTGAAAAAAAAATATATGAATTTTTTGTGATCATAATTTCAAGGATCATGATTAGGCCTCCTAATTATTAGAAATATCTTTATTTTAATATTATTATGACAATCACGACATACTATTGCAATGAGTAACAACTACATCATAACTACTATAACATATTAAAAAAATTAATTCAACTATTCCTATACAAACAAACTTAACTCGATGGCCAAAGTTATCAAAATTGTAAGCACGGTAGAATTTGATTACCATTTGAGGTCGATTAATATTAGTCAACAACTTCAACTTCAATTCGATTTGTGTAATATTTTTATCAATGAAGTGAACAAGAACTAGATCCCTTCCCATAATGATCTGCTTTTAATTTACTACAAATGATCACGAAGTTGTATCACTCACAAATGATAAATTTGATAAATTTTTTCCCATAGTATCACTCACAAATCCCATAGTCAACAAAATCTTACTATCATAAGGAGAAACAAGACTTTGTTGTTTGAAGCCTCCTGCTTTTTGAGGTGCTGAAAGAAACCTTGACAACAAAAATCAATGGGAAAAAAAATTAGAATGAAAGTAAAGCAAGAGAAGGGAAAGGTTCAATGATTTCTGAATGAGTTGGAAGCTGACCTTTAATTCATTGATCATTATATATCAATTATATATGCAAGAAAAACACAAAAAGGACAAATTCTATGTGACACTTGATTTGCCCTGTGCAATCAGCACATCAATGTTCTTCATAGTAGAAACAGCAACTAGAGATTATGTGTAAAAGAGGGATCACTAGGTGCAATCTTGTGTCAACTCCAATGCAGCCTCCTCGATGAGCTGAGAAAATATTTGGTCGCTAACTTCATCGGCAACTTTGTCCGCCTCTTCGAAGCATATCCAACAGTCCCATCCAATATCCCATACAGAATTTATGATAGTATCCTTGGACATCAGCTCTCTCTCCAAACTTAGGTAGAGGCTACCTTCACAAGCATCAATACTCTGTAGTTCACTGTAGCTTGCCAATTTGCTGATCTCTTTGTTAATTTCCTCCACCAATTTGTCAATGGAGAAGTATTTTATCCTCCCCCATGATTGGCCTTGCATCAAGGGATGAAATGTATTCTTCAACTGGATGTATTTTTGTGCCATTAGCTCCTCTGAAATGTCTAGGTATAGCTTAGAGTGCACTTTCCTATCCATACTAGCACTTTCTTTCTGATAGTTGATAGATCGAGTAGCATCAACACTGAATAGCTTTTTTACACAGCTCAGAAATGATTGGCTGCTCAGAAGGACGCTCTTGAGCTCCTCTTCTACTGTGGTCTCTACTCCAATTTTCTTGCAATCAGGTAGCTCAACAATTTCTTTTAATTTAGAATTTTGTACGTCCTGGTTGGTCTTCAGTATAGCCTCGGCAATTGTTTCAGGGTCTTTGTTCAGGTTATCTACAGCTAAGAAAAGCATATGGATAACTTCATTTTACAGTTTGTATTCAAATAGCATGTGTGCTTATAGAGGTTTAAGCTCATTAGCTATCCACAAGGAATCAAGAAGCATTGTCTTCTCAAAATTTTAAAAGAATCACAATATATAATCCTTATTCCAACCTGAATTTGAGGACTTCTTTTCTTTATTCATCTGCTCGATGAGTATGCTGCCATTGGAACCACACGCAGCTTTTAGAATATCATTCACCTTAATGCAATGTTTAATTGCAGTGTCACTCTCATTGCCTTTCATGTCCTCATTCTGAAAAAAGAGTAGTGATATTGGATTAGGAATACCATCTAGATGATTCATTATTTGGAGAAGTTTGGAGTTATAGTGTGATGGAACAATAGTTTAAACCAGGACCATATAACAAGACATGTTTATGTTTGTTGTGTCAATATTTTGAGTGGAAATAGATTCAGCAAGTTGAGGAAAGAATCTCTTGTTCCTCATTTGAATATCATAGTAGACAATAAATGAACAAACACATCTAAAGAAATGGAGACATACTGCAGAAATGGTAATGGCAGCTCTCCTAGTTGCTTTTACTCCTGACTTGGTCGTATCTTTTGAAGAATTGGTGATTGCTTTTGCTATGGTTCTGTAATGAGACTTTGGATCCTGATGTTGTGGTTCTCCATTATGCTTCAGTTGCACCATAGAAGTCTTGGGATTAAGCACTTTGTTCCTTGTTGCTTGAACTCCCTTATCTTCCTGCTGCTTCATATTTAGTCTTGTCGGTTTCGTCTCCACGCTGTTCAGCTTCTGAGTAATAATCACCTTTTTCCTTTGCTGTTTGTTGTTAACATAATAGGGTGATGTGTTAGCAACATGCCTCTCCATATGCTTCCATTCTTTCAGTTCTTGCTTCTCAGCTAAAATATGTTTATGATAATCTGGTCTATTATTCTCCTTAACCAATTTAATATCTTGGATCTTATCTTGCATCAAGGCATTCGCAAGAGGTTCATCCTGGACATTGTTATCCCGGCAGTGCCAATGCAGAGGCTTCATTATCACAATTGGTGGCAGCTGATCAACCCTTTGTAAGTTTCTCCCACATTGTTCCAGTTCTTCAGTACTAAAGAACATCGGCTCGAGTCCTTTTTCTTCAATCTGGCTTCGCTTCAAAAGTCCTTTAAAATGCATAATCTCAACGAGGTCATCTAGTCTGTTATCTTGTCGTTCGTTATTCTGAACAAGAAAGTGTGACTTCCTTGCTTTAGGCATTTCTATATCAAACCTAGGCCTTGGTGGGCTCACAAAGTTCCTTTCTTCTTTTCTGACAGGTTGAATAGTTTTCAAAGGGGCTTCTTCCAAACCCATAAGCTTAGCAACTAGATTTGAAGATCTAGCTTTCTTTGGTTGGCCAGAAGAATTAAGTGGCTCCATGTTTTGTCGAAGATACTTATCCTCCAAATTACTAATTGCACTGTATCGCATTGATCTACTAGAGGAACTCTTATCATCATCAAACATTATATTTTGTTTGTGAAGACTCTCTTTGATGACTTGTTTCAGCTCTTCAATGCAACTTCTCGAAAAGTCATCAGATGAAACTCGTGGCTCACAGATTCTTCTTTGGTGATCACTGACTCTGAATCCTTCAGAGCTGAATTCTTGTGGTGACATCTTTTCGTATCTCTTGTCCAAGATATTCTGTTTCTGCTTATTACTCACCTGAGGCATTTTCTTTGATCCATCCTGAAGCTTTTTGAGCATGTCTAGTGACTCCTGCAGACCTATTGCACCTCTAAGAAGATCTTCTGCAAAAAATTCCGAACTACCGCAAACATGTCTAGCCATTGACCATGAATCAATCATCTGTGTCAATTTGTGAGCTTCTCTGGACACCTGCATAAGCTGAAAATCACTGCTGTTTCTGTAGGCCAAGGCCTTTTCTTCTTCTTCTTTGCCCTTTGCAGGAGTTGGATGTCGGCCTTGGCGAGCTCTTGCCGACATAGACCCAACGGCAGCCGTAGTTTTGGCCTTCCCATTTGCTCTAGTTTGGATCGTTTCATTATCATCATCAGATGGCAATAGAAGAGACTTGCTTAATGATCTGCGAACAGCCGATTTCAGACTGCCCTGATGCATATTCTATGAACAAGAGAAAGAACACTGACAGAATCAGGGGCTGAAACACCAGATTCAAAGTTTCTTCTCATGGAAGAAAAATAATATACCTAGATCAATGTTTGCTTTCCCCAAGTTCAATTCTGAAACTTAAAATCTAACCAGATTCAGAGAAAAGGGGCACAAGAAAAATTAGGGCATTTTAGCAAACAACTCACGAATGGAAACAGATCTTTAGCAGGACTGACAAGAAAAAACAAAGGGGGGAGACAAAAATGCACCTACAAACCACAATGGAGGGAGGTTAGGTCAAGTGCCTCCATTTCTCTGGCGTTCTGAGACACTCCAAGCTCCAGATCTGTGGCGAAGCTGTTATTTTTCTTATGGACATAGACTTCAATGCTTTTGGCACTGATTCATTCACTCTCGCTCAATTTCTTCTGCCTCCTGTCAAAACTTGGAAAATTACCAGGATGAAAAAAATACCAATTTAGTTGCGAACGCAGCAGGAGGCAAAGCTACTGTTGAGCAAATCGTATTCAAAAGAACGAACGAATATGAACAAAAATTACCACGGTCATCCTTCCACCGTCCCATGGCATGGAGGCCCTGCGACATCAGACTTTAATCTCTATCTCTAGCATAAATGCGCATGTTGGTCCACCGCCTACTTGTCACGACCACTGTGTGCTCCTTAATCATCTCCTGTCCTCCATTAACAACACCTTGATTGTGAGCAGACACCTATTTAGAACAAGAAAAACATCACCTTTCTGATGAACCATTGAGAATGAGGGTGGGTTCTGCACCGGAACCTTGAATTTTCCAAGAAGGTGTTCGATCGCATAGCATTTCGATGAGATCTTGAGAGAGGAGAGGGATGGGCTCTGGTGGGTGTCAGTGCTCTAGCTCTGCCTGCGCGGTTCCAGGGCTGGATCTGGAGGTTTGTCTAGATCTTGCCCTGCCCTGGGGTTCAAATTTGGGGGAGGGAGGGAGTTTCTTCCCAAAGGCAAAGCGAAGTGAGCATGTGAGTCGATGCCAAAAGCTCGATCACAGGGATCGTCTGCAAGGGGAGACACATGGTCCCATGGAGCATCATGTGAAGTCCATTTGTGAGAATCAAAAGCTAGTGAACTACCGACAATTTTTGCTTAAGGTTGGTTTTATTCACTTTCGCCCTTGTGTCCTGTTCGATTAATTTTGAAAGTAGATAATTTTTTTTAGCTCAGATAAATTTGACAGTGGCGCGAAAACTGCCTGCCGCGATAGCTATATTCATCAAATCACATGATAATACTTTTTTGCCACTGCCGATCACGATCGGGCCTGAATTCATTGAATTCCGGCCACTATCCGGCCGGAATCCAACGCTGGTCCCGGAGCGTCGGTGAGTGGTGCATCGATCGTGCCCGAGACAGCAATCGGAAGTAGTCGGATAGCGCAGCGAGGGCGGCGGCAACGGCGGTGGATCGCGGGTGTCGCGCACGGGTCGCGTAGCACGGGTCGCACATCATAGCATTTTCGTGTGTATATATAATTAATATCTTACGTGTCTTAAAATACATCATCGTGTGTGACATCAAAATCGAAGTGCCTGGAAGAATTCTGAGAGTTTAGGGTTGATAAATAGTGTTATTTTATTTTTATTATTATTATTATTATTTTTTACTTATGGTTAAACCATTTAAGATTTAAGGATTAGATTATAGTATTAAACGTAAAAAAATTTTATAATGAATTTTATTTATTTATTTTTTTACGATTAAGTATTTTTCTTTAGGATTTAGAGATTGAATTATAGTATTAAATATAAAAATATAAATTAAAATATAAACTATAAAATGATACTATTTACTGTTCCAGGCATCCGGAATTCTTTCGAGCGCCCTGATTATGATGTCGCATACGGTCGCATGTTTTAAGGCACGCAAGATATCACAACTATCTTTTAATACTATTTTCATTATTATCTTATTTATATCTCCAATCTAAATCTTGAATTGATCGGACATATTATGATAATTATGAAATCATAGTCGCTACCCAGTTATAGCAGTTATGAAATTATAACTATTATAACATTAAAAAAATTAAGATAAATTGTTCAAAGTCTTTGAAAATGCTTTAAATGATATTTTTTTATACATGAAACCGAGTTATTATATATTCCACCAAATAATCAATTGTAGATTTCTAAACAAGTTTTGATTTGATATATTATGCGTTGTGTGATTTAATTTAAGTCAAAAGTTATGACATTTCAATGTTTAAGATTTAACATTCACGTTATAGTAATTACGAAATTGTAACTGTTACAAATTGCATGACAGCTCAATTGTAGCAACTATTACAACATGAATGTTAAATCTTAAATTTTAAGAAATTATAATTTTTTAACTCGGATTGAACCACAAGAGCACAATATATGAAATTGAAGTTCGTTTAGAGTTTTACACTTGATTACCAAGGAAAACTCATAATGGTCCTGTTTCAAACTCAAAAAATATCATTTAAATTTTTTAAAAAAAACTTTGAATAATTTTAATTAAAAAAATATATTATAACAACTATAAAATCATAACTGTTATAATTGTAAAATAATTCAGTTGTAGTAACTATGAAACTGTATTTGCTATTATTATTATAACACATATGATTAAAATGGGAAATAGGATACTGACAAAAATAACATTGGAAGACATTTGTCATTTTACAGAATACAGGGCGAGGTACTATTTTGATAAAAAAAAAAAATTTAATATAGAGCGTTCATTTGATGATTCGATAAAAAAAAAAATCTTTTACCTTTATTTTATTTTTTCCATTTAGAAATCTTTACTTTGCGACTAAACTATCTTTACTTTGCGACTAAACTTGGTATGGGCTAGACTATGCTTAGCTTGACTTGATTTAGATATCTAAAATTTTTCTATCCAAAGATTTTCTCCTCCTTAGGACGACGTTTAAAATATTTATCTATATTAAAATTTAAACTCTAATATTCTTATTTATTATTTTTAAATATTTTATCTGTACCACACATATAGAGGTAAGTTAGACCCTGTTGTTCAAAGATGATGTCTAAAAAAAAAGATAAATTTTGGACAATCTTTAGGGGTGATCGATTCGGTGCGTGTAAAATTTCCCACCGACCACTATGATAAATCTTATACGTCCAATCAAATGATTGCATTTTCCATTTGGAAGAAAATTCCTACAAATACATCGTAGTTGGATAACCGTGAATCCCTAATCACAATCCAAATGTCCTACCATTTCATTGCCCGGGGATGATGTGCAAAGCTTAGCCTTGTTTGAGTCATTTCGTAACAAGTTGAAACGAATAGGTTCATTAGGATTTAAATATTTAAAAAAAATTAATATAAAATAAATTTATAATCTAATACTAATTACCTTGTTAAAATGCTATAAAAATATATTTCATAAGTGTGAAATATTCAAATTAAAGCCTGTCAAAATTAAATTTGAGATAAATAAATTTATTTGTCGATGTTAGTGAATCACAATTTATTTAAATGAGTTAATATCTAAATATTTTGTATAATTAGAATTTTATATTGTAATAATATCTATAAAATTGGAAATAATGGAACGACGGCCGATTTGATCGATGAGCTTGTCCGAATCCCCTCGACCTCTCGCGACTTCCGCCGCCGCCTCCGCCTCCGCCGTCGCCGCCTCTTTTTCCCCCTCCGGCAGTCTCCCCTCCCCTTTTATCCTCTTTGCGTGATCGACGCCGCTGCAGTCGCTCTCATCACCTGCTAGCAGCCCGCGTTCGCTGTCATCCTGTGGTCGCCGTCGCGTGCAGCCCCCATCTCCGGAATCAGTAGCCCTAGCCCTCTTCATATTCTTCTGTCGCATCACAGCTTCGTGCGGTGACGTGCGTTTTGAGCATTTCTGTGATTTCGGAGTTTTGGGTGGTTGTTGATGGTAAAAATTGATGTTTTCTTGCTGTTCTTCATTTCCAGCAGCCCCTGAGTGAGTGAGGATCGTCTTGCATCAACGAAGGAGCTTCGTGCGGTCAAGTGATTTTGGCGATTTATGTTCTTGCTATATGAATGTTCCTAATGTGTAGTGGGTTTCATATGCCAACGGCTGTAGTGAGCTGCTTGGGGCGTGATAGTTGAATTTTTTTTCTTTTTTTCCTTCAGGTTGTTGCATGCCAAATTTTTTCTCATTTGGCACTCCTCTGGTATAGTTACTGTTACGCTCGCATTCGGGGTTTTAAGAAAGCATGATGATTGGGTTGCTTCTGCGTGGGTGGAAACAGATCAGCTCTAAAAGTTTTTGTTCCTTGAATCATAAACCTCTCCATGTTTGCGTCGTTGGCAGTGGTCCTGCTGGTTTTTACACAGCAGAAAAGGTTTTTTTTTTTTTCTGATTGCTCCTTGTTTCTACTAAACTTTATTTTATTTATTTGTTTAGAAGTTGCAGATTTTGTTCAGTGTCATGACTTTGGAATTTTTGTTGGCAGATGTTAAAGGCACAGGAAAGGGCACAAGTTGACATTCTTGACCGATTGCCAACTCCATTTGGATTAGTTCGCTCAGGAGTAGCACCTGATCATCCTGAAACAAAGGCAGGTTATGTTAACTTTTGATTTCATTCTCTTTTTTTTAAAGAATTTATATTGACAAATAGATCAACTATTTTTGGAGTTTTATTCTTGTCCGATTGCTAATTTCAAATGCAGAGATATTAATACGAGCTTAATGCTACAAATGTGTGTACAAGAACTATAAAAATATGGTGAAATAAACAAGACTAAAATTATCCTGCTAGTTAAAGATTTTTTTATCAGAACAGATAATTGTCAGTTGGTTCTACAAGATAGATTCTCTAGGTTTAGGCAGTGGCTGTCTTAAGTTCATTATGATTGAGTCAGGTTTTCATTGGTGGGTTTTACTGCTGCCAGTTGACATCTCTACACATCTTGCAAGCTTATTTTTTCTGAAATACGAACAACAGATGTTATTCATTGCCTTCTTTCCAATCTTTGTATTCATCAACTCAATATAATTGAGAAATTTAGATCTTGTTTGAGTTGTAATGGTGTTCCCTATTTTGTGGGAAATGAGGATAAGTTCAGCTTGATTAGAATTTTTTACTTTAAATGTAATTTTGGAGAAATTGGAGTCTCGATCAAGAAGCTTTTTGAGGCATTGGATCCATGATATATGACTACAAAAACAAGGGTGATGAAGGGGAGGTGTTCAATGTGTGTACAAAGGCTTATGATTAAAAGAAGAAGGTGATGTTGCAACATTGTATCACATAGCCTTTAGTCCGAGTTAGTGCTATTGAATCTAGGTCTTAACTCTGAACTTTTGAACCTTTCCCAAACATTCCTAAATATCAGGCTGGGTTTTTCCTGGCTCGTTTTAGTTTACTTGCTTGTAGCTGAAAAATCCACTCTGAGAATTTTGGCTCCATATGGAAGAAATGCAACTTCCTATACATTGTAAAGTACTGAGGCAACGTAGAAAATGTGAGCCCTACTTGTCATCAATGTAGTTAGTTGAAGGTATTTGTAGATGCTTATGGATATTGGCTTGGTAGGCATACTTATTCTCTTGGTACTGATCATGATTCATTTGAATAATGTGTCCTTTTGTAGCACTACTGAAATATATTATTTCGTCAAATTACTATAATCTCTCCTTGTTGCTCTTGCTAATCGTGTCAATTAAGTATCGTACTATGTCGACAGTTGATATTATTTGACACGCCAATTAAATCAAATTGCTTGATAAAATTAGATATTCTAGTTGGTTTCTATTCTTTGTTATGTAGGTTCTCGTTTTTTCATTAGGATGTCTATTTGTTGTGCTCAATTCATCAGAAATTTGCGAACAGATTGTTATAAACCAGTTCTCTCGGGTTGCTTCAAGTGAGAGATGCTCATTTTTTGGGAATGTGTCACTGGGTTCTGATGTTAATCTGCCTGAGCTCCGTGATATTTATGATGTGGTAAGTTTCATAAGGTTTGACGGTAGCAGATGTGATTCATACTTCTTAATTTTTTTTTCCATTAATATTCTTAATTCAGCCTTTATGGTTTCTTGGTCAGGTTGTTGTTGCATATGGTGCTGAAACTGACAGATCTCTTGGAGTGCCTGGGGAAGTAAGTTCCTTTCAGTCGATCCCCTTTGCATTCTTATCTCAACTGAGCACAAGATGGAATTATGCATCTATTGGGTAGTACATGTATTGTTTATATGTTTTCGCTTGTCTCAGGCTTTGCAGGTTGATAACAGCACTGTAGAAGTTGTGTTGCAGTGCTAATGTTTGAAATGTTGCTTGTGACCAGTGTTCCACAAGTTCAATATGCCACTATATAATGTCTGAATGAAATAAAACTTGATAGTTTGTTTTACTTATCATTCTGGAGTGAATGTTCAAAAGCTTGAATCTTAATGCATAGAAACTATTAGATATTTGGTAAAATGGTGGAACGTCTAAATGGATAAAGAGTACTTATTTTCATCCTCATAATTGTCTCAAATATTTCCACTAGCTATAGCAACAGTCACGGCAGCAGGCAATGGAAAAATAGAGGATTTAAGTTAAAAATTAAACAAGTTTGTTTTGTACCGTGTTTTTATATCAAAACATAGCATAGTATGATTGGAAGTGTGGAACACAGCAACATGAGGTTATGATACCAGCTAAAATTATAAAAGCATTCCCTTTTACCTTAACCTTGTGATAATTTTAGGTTCTTAATCTGTCTCCAGTCAACTCCAGTAGTAATACATTTCTTTCAGACATTTATTATTTTTGAATTATTCTTTTACCAATGTCTATTCATTTTCAACTTCGACATTTTATGTTTTAGGATTTGATGGGGATACACTCAGCTAGAGAGTTTGTGTGGTGGTACAATGGACACCCTGACTACCATAACATGACACCTGATTTGAAGAGCACGGATACAGCTGTTGTGCTTGGCCAGGTATCTTACTGAAATTTATTTGCCAGATTCTATAATCACGTAATTGATGCTAACAAAAAATTGTAACATTTTTGAAATTTGTGGTGGTTTAATCACAATGAAGTATATTGTTTCAGACTAAAGAAATCTAGAATCTGGATCATTAATCATGCCAATGGGTAGGTTGAGTTTTCCCATTGTGATTCTTTTGCATCCATTCCATGTTTTAAGATTTCATTGTTGTTTTCTCTGATGGTACATCTGGATCATGGACTGAAATTGATAGAATGTGACAATTGTTTTTAGAAATTGGAACAGAAGGCATGTAATAAGACTATGTATTTAGTCTATAGAATGGAATAGATGGTTCATTTTTACTTGTATGTTATGTAGAGATATTCTACATAACTATGTCTGATTTGCTTGGAACACATGGGTTTGCTTAGCCCACACTGTTTGCCCCAATTGCTTGGGTTGCCCACACTGTTTGCCTCAATTGCTTGCTTTGCTCACTCACCTGACCCACCCTACTTGTCTGATCTGCTTGGTCTGCTTTGCCTTTGTGATCTTCCCAGTGTATCCGACTTGCTCAACTTACCAGGCCTATCCTTTTTGCCCAACTTGCTAGGCCTATTTTCCCACTCATTCTACTCATTCATCCGGACTAGCTCATCCCATCCATCTCAACAAATCCAGCCAGTCCACCTAATCTGCTCCTCCTGTCCAATTAGCTCACCCTCCCAATTCGTCTATTTTGCTTGGCTCTCTCAATCTCAATCTATTCATCCTTTTGGTTTGACTTATTCAACCCACTTGGTTCGCCTAACTTGTCCACCCTACTAAGAATGTGATCATTGGAAAATGGGTAGAAGAGGAATATGCATTCCTTGGAATAGCAAAAGGGATGGCTAAGCAGGATCAATAAGGAATAACAATTCTAGGAATTAGTTTTTCAAATTCATTCACCCGACCAAATATAGGATACCTATTCCATGAAAATTAATAAGGAATAGAAATATAGAATAGCTAACCTTGCAAACCAAATGCACTATTAGCACCCTTGTCTTAGCTTTTACTCCTAAATTTCCTCTTATCATGACATACTCCTAGATTGGTTCACTTGTCCCTTCTTTCTTTGTTGTTTGACTAACTTTGTTTTGCTGTTCTGTTAGTCTTCTCCATTTCTCTCACCAACGTCTCATCTACCCTGAATCCAGGAATGCATTTATTATTCTAATATATTCTCCAATAGCAGCATTATACTATTGCCTAAAAATTAAAAGTTCTTTGCAGTTATTCCTAAAATGCTGAAGCTTATTCAAATAAGTCTTGTTCATAGTCAAGTTGTTCTTCTTTAGGTTGATCTCTTTGTATGATTCTTGAAAACACCTCCTCACCACCTCGCCTGCATTTAAAATGACTACTGTCAAACTACTTGCATTTCACTTTTTTTTCTTCCAATTGATGGCTTTCCTGTTATATATATATTTCAAAATTAACAACAAGGCATATCAAGTTTCTTGAGCATCTGTATGTGGGGAAGTCTGATTTACATATGATCAGGAACAGAGTTTTCATAAAGACTGTTATGTTGTTTGAAACAAAAAATGTGGTTTATTACCTATTCAGTAGAGGAAAATGTACATTATTTTGTTTGCATTTCAATTTAGTTTTGAAATGTTAGTTCTAATGTGTACCTTCTTTCATTAATTTCATGGTTGTTCCCCTCAATATTTCAATTCCAATTCCAAATGCTTTGCTTTCAGGGGAATGTGGCCTTGGATGTGGCACGTATTCTTTTGCGGTCGACCAGTGAATTGCAGAAAACAGATATTGCAGAGCATGCTTTAGTTTCTCTTCATGAGAGCACCATAAGGTTTTGGCTCAGCCAACTGTTCATTTGTTCTACATTAATGTTCACCTTGCAAAATCTGTTCTCAATACTGAAGTTTTTCTTTTTGGTGAAAAGCCCTCCAAGACCCCTATTGTTGAAAGCACCCAAAAAGGGCCTATTTTTTCTGAAAACTCCCTATTAAGGCCTCATCCTCATCAAAAAGATATTTTCAATTTTTTTTTTTAATATATTGAGGCCTTATAGGAAGTTTTTAGAACAGAAGGTTTTCTATAGGTATTTGTAGACAATGGGGGTTTTGTTTGGGCTTTCGCCCATTCTTCTTCTTTACAAAGAAAGGTTTATTTGGTTGGAAGACGGGGCCCAGCACAGATGGCATGCACTGCAAAGGAACTGCGTGAAATCTTAGGTATGATTTGTTTTAAGATATGTTGTAGAGATTTCAATACAACAGCAATTTTCTTTTAGAAAAGTGTTGCTGTGAAAGAAACTGGCATCTAATCCATCTTTATGGAAAAGTTCTCCGACCTCCTGAAGTAGGTTATAGTGCATATCCTCTTATGGGAGACAGTTGTTCCTTTGTGCAAGAATCTAACTCTTAGAGCAACATATAGAGTTTATTGAACGATATAAAATCTTGAAAAGAATAAAAGCTGATCATTTAATAATTCGAATTTCAAGCCTTTAAGAAAACATGAACACTGGAAGAGCAAAGAGATTAAGGGATTAGATGCCTGATGCCATTAGCTGTGGCAGATGCAAAGTGCTTTTTACCTGTCGGATACATATATGCATTCCACATCCTAGCCTAGCTAACTTATTAGAGAAATAGTAACTTGATATTGAGCCCATAACCTTTATGGTGTTCAATGGAGATTACAGTTATTTTTGAATGTCATGCAGGTGTGAAAGATCTCCAAGTTCACATCAATGAACCTGACTTGGTTATATCCCCTGCTGAAGAAGTATGTATATATATTTTTAAAAAAAGAAAGAATCATGTATATATTCACTAGCAACTATAAGCTTATTTGTTTGTGTTCTATTTTCTTTTGTGATTCCACTTTTTATTGTCTAGCATCATTATCACAAGTTTGGTCGATCAATTTCATCTCATTAACTCCTGAAAATAGCATCAAGTTCTATTTTGGTTCTTTTTTATCCCTGATAATTTATAGCCTAACATATATGGTGATTACAGTATAATATATATCTGTGGCCACTTTGACATTTTAGCATTCTGTGCTTGTCTAATATATGGTCACCAGAGTTTATCTCAGTTCACACTATTTACCACTGCATACCAGCAAATGGCCTGTAGATCTGGTATACATTAGCAATGCATGCTGCATCTTGATTTTTTTTTCTTTCACATCTCGTGTCAGATTTTTTAGCAGCAGCTTGACCTAGCTTTTCCTTCCACATTGAAGCAGATATTACTTTCAAACATTCTACTTGAGTTGCAAGTTATAGTTAATCAAATTCATTTATTTCCTAACTAAATTTTGTTTTCCATCTCATTTAGATTGCAAGGAATAATATATTCACCATGAATAATTGCTAGATGGTATCCTTTCATCCTTAGGAGACTCTGGCTTAACTCTTGCCTTTTAATACAACTTTTGATTATGTTTTACTATTTCCTTGTAAAATTGAAATTCATAGTTTATTTAGAAGTTTGAGCATAATATTGGTTCTAGTTGTAGGAATAACTAAAGGAACATTGTCAATGCTAGTCTTGGTCTCAAGAGTTGAGGAAAACCGATGAGGTACATTGTAGGTTCTGCTGGTTATCACCTCTTTATTGTCTAGCATCATTACCTCAACTTTGGTCAATCAATTTCATTGCGTGAATAAATCAAATCCTAATTGGGTTCTCTTTTATCCCTGATAATTTATAACATCATGCATATGGTGCCTACAGGTTAACATATATGTGTGGCTACATGACATGTTATGTGTAGCATAGAGTGTCTTGTCCAATATATGGGTGCAATAGTTTATTGGAATTAAGTTGGCTTTGTTTATCATTACATGCTATCAAATGCACAATAAGTTTGGTCAAGGTTTAAAGTCTCAATCTGATTCAGAGTATCGGCCAGAGACTGGAACGATATTGTTTCAAAACAGTATCATCTTATTTTGGTCAGGTCTCAGTTGTAGGAAGAGGTGGCAGAGGAAGAGGAGTATGAGGTAGAGGAGGTGCCGGAGGAAGAGGTGGATGGAGTGGAGGAAGAGATGGAAGAATCGTGTACCTTGAAGAAACATTTGGGAACCCTAGTTTGCTTCATTTTTTGGGTAAAGGTAAATTGTATTAAAAGAGTTTCATGACCCTAAGTCATGATCTTACATGGGGAGCACTCAAAAATCTAAAGACGTGTTTGAACTTTCATAAACATTCCCTCAATGCTAGGAACCACACCCTCATATTGGCATCGGTTACGGGTTTGCCAAATCAAATAGATCATACATGTGATACCCAAATGTGGGGCTTTGTTGAGCATACTACTCCCACTGAACCTGCATTGGAAGAGGTTCACCATATCTTCCGCTGTCCAAAATTTGTCGCTCATATGCAGCCATCGTCAGACCTTTTCCCATAGAGATTTAATGGCCGATCAAGTGAAGAAAACGTGGTCTGCCATCTCATCCTCCCGTCGGCACAAGGGACATGTCTTGTAGTCTTCGTACACCAATTTGTACTTGGTGCGTGTTCTGTCACTTGCAAGAAGCCACATGACGAATTGGTGCTTTGGCATAATATACGGCTTCCATATAACCTCTGCCCATGACTTCCTGCTGGCCCGCTTGAAGATCATATGCAGCAGCAGTGCCACGCTGCTGGTTTGCTTCATTGCTTGTAGATGAGGAAGGTGGAGCTTCTTGTGGCACACACGGAAACTCAGAGGAGGAGGTCAGAGCTTCTCGTGGCTGTGTTAGGGGCTTGCGACATCTTTGATGAGGAAGACTAAGCTTCTAGTGGATGTGTCGGGGGTTTGGAGTATCTCAGAGGAGGAAGATGCAGCTTCTCATGGCCATGTTGGGGGGCTTGGAGCGTATCGGAGGAGAAAGGTGGAGCTTCTTGCAGCCATGTCGAGGGCTCAAGGCATTTTGTACCATCTTGCATGCTGGTCGGCCACCAGAACAAAAAATGCTGATCGTGCTGGCCAGCATGGAACAAAATTTGAACCTGTGGTAATATTTGTGCTGGTTATAGAAATAACTGAAGAAACATTGTCAATGCTAGTATTGGTCCTAAGACTAGATGAAAAAGGTAGATGATTATTGTAGGTTTGGCTGTTCATTGTCAATTAATTCTGCAAACACGGTTCATTTTCATGAAACTGTACTTGTATTAAAGATTAATCATCTAGCATTACTACAGTCCCTAAATTATTGGAGCTTATGCTTATTCTTGCTATTTTATAGGAAGAACTGAAGAGTAGTAGAATTCATAGACGGGTTTATGATTTGCTATGTAAATCAGCTACTTCCCATCAACAACGTGATCTTGTTGCCCAGCGAGAATTGAACTTCAAATTTTTCAGGAAACCTCACAGGTTCTTACCTTCAGAGGATCCATTAAGAGTTGGAGGTGTGTGTCTTGAGAAGACTTGTCTGAAAGGTTAGATCTCTGTGGCAATTAGCTCTTCATGAGAAAGTTTGCGTTCTTTTCCAATTTACTTTCGAATGCAAGATTTCTTATTTTCTGACTATCATGTGCACATGTTTTATTCAAATAGAAAATGGTCTTTCTGGCAAACAAGTTGCGGTTGGAACTGGTGAATTTGAGGAACTCAGTTGTGGGTAAGCACTTCAAGTTTACCTCCTTGCTTTTCGTTTTCCTTCTCGGAAGCAATTTGAATGTAGAGAATGCTCGCTTTGTTATATAATTTCATACTCTCTTTTTAGATTGGTCTTGAAGAGCATTGGTTACAAGTCTCTACCAGTTCATGGATTGCCTTTTGATGATTACAAAGGTCAGTTGTCCATGCCCCTTTGCAGTGTCCACACTCGGACTTGAAATGGTTTCCTGACCAATTGCTAACAAACTTCTTTCTTTTAGATACTTTTTTTTGAGAAATTTATTGCTTTAATTATACAGTTGCTTCATTTGCCATTGCCAAAACTCAGTTATTACTGTGGGATTAGTCTGACCCAATTCTTTTGTATCATAACATTGATTTCTTCTAAGATAATGAATGCTCACAGGCGTAGTACCCAATGTGAAGGGTAGAGTGCTCAGCCGCGACCAAGAAGAGCAAGCAAACTTGGAGAAAGGTTTATACGTTGTCGGGTGGTTGAAAAGAGGACCAACAGGAATTATCGGAACAAACCTGTACTGCGCCGAAGAAACAGTACGTTAACATCTCATTGAATACGAATATTCTCATATTTTCATTTACGAGTGTGGTAGTTACATCAACCATTAGATTACTTCGATCGTAAACAAGAACAATTTACATTCACAAGCAAGCTTGCATTTTGATTTGATACAATACATAAACTATCTCTGCTTGGAGTTTATGTCCCACATTGATGCATACAACTATTCTTCTTCTAGCGTGCATCACTAAGACGAGCGGTGTTGAAATCGCAGGTAGCAAGTATTTTAGAGGATCTGAACAATGGTTTGATCGCGGCAGCTTCTACATCACCCAAACCAGGAAGGAAACAGCTACTCCAGATTCTCGAAAGTAAGAACGTAAAATATGTTACTTTCAGTGGATGGGAGAAGATAGATGCCAAGGAAAAATTCGAAGGTCAACTGAGAAACAAACCGAGAGAGAAACTGACGACATGGGATGAACTCCTCAAAGTTGCGCATCATGAACGCTGACCGTTAACGGTACAAACAAATGCATCTTATTAATAACCTGTTGCTGAAGCCTCAAGATGTATTTCCTCAAGAATGCTGCAACAATGTTCTTTGTTCATGGGTAAGTTTTTTTTAAATTTATTTCTTTATTTTTTTCGCCTAGTAGTAAAGGATGGAGAAGGTATGAGAATTGAGATGTTTTTTCCTTTAGTTAAAGGATGGATTAACAATCCATTTGGGACTTAATTTTTAGTTAGATTTCAATCCACCCAAAATTGGATGGAACAATATTTCTTTCCTCTATTGTCTTCTCGAGCATACTTGTTGCTTGTCGTGAGTCCAACAACGAGTTTGCGTCCAGCTTGTAGATGCTTCCTCTGTGAGCTCGCGGCTAGGCCATCACTTGCTGCGAGCCCTACAGCAAGCTCACTATAGTTGGGTGTCGACAGGAAGACTTGATCAAACTATAAATAACAAACACCATGACCTTGAGGTAGCGAAACGACACAGGCTTCCTCATGCCAAACATCCTACTGGTTTTAGGGTTTAGGGTGATCATACACTTTGACTCACGCAAAGGCAATCGACAACACAAGCTTGCAACAAATGAATGGTGAAACCGGACGAAGAAGCTAGCTCTTAGTAACAACAACAACAACAACAATAGAATCTTGCTTTTAGTAACTAGCTAATCGACTACACAAAAAAGAGCTAAAAGGTACTGACAAAATTATAGTCCTTTCATCATATGAAGTTATATGAACTCAGTCAGGTGTTCATACAAGGCCTACTTTACAGGCAACAACATTCACATTGCAGAAACGAAGGAAACATGGAAGAGGCAGACTAGTCTAACTAATTTCGCAAAATGAAATCGGAACCGACTTGCAAGTCTTACTTGCAAAATACATCAAACAATTGCTAACTAAAACCCCTTCGCCTCTATTCTCGGTTGCACCCGCAGCTTCTGATTCATGTGCGTCACGGGCCTAGTTGTGGTTCTGGGACTTCATGGCCTTTGGAGCTAGAGAAAGAAAAAACAGTCTTGTTAGGCCCAATGGCACATCTCAGTGTGAGCAACTACAGAGTTTATGTTCGAATTCGACTACTGAAAATACTATCTAAATGTTTAAGAATTTGACAATAAATTATGACTGAAAATTCTAATGTAATAGAACACAATTCAATAATTGTGGATTAGGTTACCAATTACTGAGGTTCGACTACCGAATTTTATCTATCCATTGAGCTAGTAGTAATATTCAGATCTCTTACATCATTTATTCGAGTTAAATCTCTTGTTTCCTTTCTAATAATTCTACACATCTCCTACACATCCTATTTGTACTTGTTAGTTCTTAGTTGCCCGGCATTCTAATCCATTGATAAATTTAAGTATCTTTTTGGTCCAGAAACTGCGATCTATACGATACAATGCAAGTTGTTTGCAATCTACAAGCAATCAATTCTTGGTACATGATTTTGAGATCTAGAAAATGAAACAGAAGAAACCGAACCTAAACCAATAGCATCTGAACTTTTCATGATCCGAAGCCGCCTACAGGAGTCTGTGAACATCCTGAAATGAAACAAGCATTGACAAGTCGATTGGCATTAGAGATTCATCAGGGTATTGAAACTTGAAAAGAGGATATGATAACAGAATTCTTGCAAGACATGAATTATCTTCTTCCTTATAACCCCTCAAGATAAATTGAACAGATTAGGTACCGACCCCCACGGCACATCACCAACAAGCATCCAGTCTCCGTCCTTGTCTTCGTAAGTAAGTACGTATTCAGAACCATTTAGAAGGTCGGTCAAATGGTTCTCGGATAATCCCTCATTGTCTGGAAATACTTGAGAATCACACTGACCTGAAAAACATGAAATGACAAAACAATTTACTCCCAGAAAAATAAACATAAAGGTTAAACTAAACTGCTCACCGACCGATCGTGAAGCATCTGAACATTTTCTCCAGTGCCGACGAAAGCTCTTTGTAGTTTTTGTATATTTTGAGATCGACTTTTCTGAGATAAGGAGCTCCGTCCATGCTAACCTTCACATATAGGCAATTTAGCCCTTGTTTACCCTCAGCATCATCTTCAGTCTTCGATGGGTTTGCGGCCATGGTATTCTTTCGATAACTACGGATTGGTGGCCAACCAACCACCTGTGCCCTGCCATGAACACAACATATTCAATTTTCTAACTGAAGTTTCCAATCACATGAAATATAGAATCACCATCAAATAGGATAGACTAGTAATGCTAAAGGCCTGTCTATTGATAGCCAATATTAAGCATTTCAGTATCAAAATGTCGAAAATGTCGAAAGAAAGAAGAAAAGCATTTCAGTATCAAAATATAGGATACCACGACAATGAAGTTCACAGATACTTGCTTCTCCTTCTATGAAAATTAGAAATAAACAAGAAAAAGTTAAACATTGAAGAGATAGATATCTCGAACCTTTTTGGTAAAAATCTATGGGACTGAAAATCTATTTCCTCCCCAGCAATAGACTCTTCTTTCCTTCATCCTTGTGTTTCGATAAATCTATCTTTTGGTCTGTGCTTCGCGTTGTTAGCTACCTTACCTACCATGGAAATATTTCACAGAATTTCCCTCACCACAAATAACCTCACCTCATCCTCCTCTACTTGCACCACCTTGGACCACCACAATTGTGCCTTCACTTTCGGGTAGCAGAACGATATTAAAGATACAATCGTAAACAAATTTGGTTGCATCTCAGACATGTCTGCTTCAATAATGACCCCCCAATTGTCAAATTGAAGTGTTGCTACCTTCTGGTCTTATCATTTCAACCATGCTTGTGGCTGGATGGATTGTCTCCTGCATTCCTTGAACCACCAATTATTACAAGCAGCTTGTCATCATCCTTAAGATCATCATTCCCTCATTCAATCAACATAACATCAGGTGATATTATGTTATCCTTGTTAGAAAATGTGCAAATCATCATCCCCTAAGAATGCACAGATCATTCTTGGTGGGTTGTTCGATTAGGCATTAGCAGTAAGTAATCCAAAAAATCTCTATTTCTCAATCAGAAATCATGTGTTCCATCATGCTGTTTCATGCAAACTTCAAAAACCTTTGTATAAGTTTCCTCTCATTTCTGAAGATCTAAACTATGAAGATCTTTCTTCAACTACGAAGATATAAACTTAGTCATCTAGGAAAAGGAACTGAATCCAAAAATCTCAACTTTCAATGTATATGAAGATGCAAATCTCAAAACTTTCCATCAAAGCAAAGCATATGAAGAACCGGAGCAACTTACTTCGCTGCCGGAGCCACCGAGCGATCTCTCCCAATGGAACCGCCGCAGTGAGCTGCCACCTTCCGCTCCTGCCCCTTCCCTACATTCCCTTGTTCAGAGGCCTGGCCCGCGCTGCTTCCGGCGGCAACCTCGCCCCTCGGCGAGAACAAGCCGCCGCCTTTCACCAAGTCCACCTCAGACCCGCCCTCGCCGGCCGCAAAGCCCCACTTCCCGACATTATCGATGGCGTCGAAGAACCCCCTCTTGGCGCCGGAGGCGAAGCTCTTGGGGAGAAGATCCAGGGTGAGCCCGACGTTGTCGTCCCGGTGGTGCGACTCTGACCCGGGCAGCCCCAACCTGAGCTCCGTCGCCCTGAGGTTGAGAGCCCCTTCCTCGCCGCCTCCAACGGAAAACTCCCGCTCCGAGGCGCCTATGTACTCTTGCTCCACAGGCGGCAACATCTACCTCCCTAGCAAATCACAGATCAAACCGGTGGCGATCCGAAGGCTGCTCAGGCGGTAGATCAGCAAAGACAAGCGAGAAAGTAAAGAGAGGTGAAAAAGGAGCCACCTTTGGGCTTGGTTTTGTCCACTCACGGCAGCTTGCTGGACACGGGGCTCATGGTTGGATTATTAACAAACTGCACTGTGATTGGATGCCAAAAGTTCTTGCTTTGGTTTAGCACGGCCAAAAAGCACAATAATACGGTCTACGAAATCCATGACCCATAAAGAAGAAAAGCTAAAAGCTTGGCCGTGCTCGCGAGCATCCATGGCTGGACCACAAAGGAGTTGAGTAATTCGCACGGTTGTTTCAGAGGAGAAGAAGACAAAAAAACAAACACCTTGAGTGCTTCGGTGTCTCGGTGTCTCCCAATTCCTATCCAGCATGAACGGACCAGGTTTGCTCTTATCCCAGCCCAACCAAACAGGGCACGCCACGTCCGGAACCACCGTCGGAGTTCGGAAACGTGCAACAATCGGCCGTTGCTCTCGCGCGGCCACGCAGCCGGAGTTGAAAGAGACGAAGAGGACGCCTAAGTCCAGAAAGAAATTAATCAAGTTCAAATCAAGTGTAACCGGGAATTGAAACGCAACCATCAAGTTGATCATAGGAATAGAAATTACAATCACAATGAATGTATCTATGAATCTAAGATTGCTTACCACGTCGAGCTAGGTCATCTCCAAGCTCGGATCAATCTGGATCCGCTGAAATCAGGAGGAAGGAGGCTCCGATGTTGATATTCTGTTGGAGCTCGAAGAATTGCAATGGTGGCACTCTAGTTCAGGAGGAAGATGGATGGATGAATCGGGGATGACCGGAATAAGGGAATCCCCTTGAATTTCGACTGTGGCTTGCAGTGTGAATCGCCAGAGGTAGATGAACCGGTGATGAACCCAGGAAGAAGAGAATCCTCTTAACCTCCTCGAAGGACTAATTCGTGTTGCTTTCCAATGCAGGGAATCCTCAAACTCCGGTTGAAGAAGAATTCTCGACAGATGAAGGTGGAGCCTCGGATGGAAGATGGATCGGTAATTAGGAAGAGAACTCCCTTTACCTAATTCCGGTGGTGTGTGGAGGCGGAAGACGATGGTGGAGCTCCGGCGATGATCGAAGAAGAAGGTCCTCTTCTGCGTCGATGGAAGAAATGAAGATGGAATGGAGCTGAAGCTGGCCGGAGCCCAGCGTAATGGCCGAGGATGTAGATGTATAGGGAAGGGAATCGTTAACCCTAATGGCCTGACTTCCGACGAAGGTGATCGTCGGAGAAGGAGATGAAGTCGCGCCTCTGCTCCGCCTTCCCTTCCTCTGTTCTCGACCTCCTCCGTCGTCTGAATCAAAGTCTGGATCTACATCAACGGCCAGAATTAATCCGGATCTGGATCAACGGTTGGATTGAATTCAAAGCTAGATCAAAGGCTTCAAATCTTGATCTATGGTCTTGATCTACTCCTTCTTTGACTTATGGACCAGATCTTTAACGGATGGTAATCGATCATGATCTTGAATGAACGGTCTTAATTCAATTTGATGCGACTCAAGTCCACAATCCCTTTGATCGCTTAGCATTTAATCCACAAATATGAGCAAATTTGCATTAAACCCCAAAAATGAGTTCGATTCGTGAAATACGATATAAACACGAATTAAAATATACAAGAGGATTAAAATCACGAGTATAAGTGTTAAAATATCACGACAAAATACTTTCATGTGCATGTTCATAGGGGGCCCCAATTGACTCATATGAGCTTAACTTATGTGTGTCAAATGTCGGACCGATTGAGATAAAAATTTATTTAAGCAACTTAGTTAATATTTTTTGACTTGGACTATTTTATGTTTGTCTTAAGTGTCTAACGGACATATTAATGATTAATATAAAAATGGTCAAATGTTAATGACGAACTAATTGCTCAGCCATTTATCGTCAATCAAGTGAGATAGTAGCTAAGTGAGATAGTAAATAGTTGAGTAATGATCATTAAACAGTCAAGATTTCAAACCTATAAAAAGAAGCTCATACCATAGCAGAATCCGAAAAGAGATGAGTAGAGTCTATATTGTGCAAGGAGGTATTGCTCATGCTAATGCGAATTGAAAGATGAAATCGATATAAAATTAGTATATACTCGGTGACATATCCATATTTAACATATTCATCATATTTAACAACTTTGTATCAAGATTAAGATCAACATCAATATTATCACTTTCATTAATATCAATATCATCATGGTAATCATCACTAAAAAAAATCTTGAGTTTGTAATATGAATATGGAAAGTTATTCAAAAATATCGTAATGAAAGAAATATAAGAGTTTGTAGACGTTCTTCACTTCCCTATTGGATAGTGCTCAATACACCTCCCTACTGGATAACCTTGTCTCCCAACCTGGTAGCTCTGTTCATTGCCTAGCAACGCGACCTATCAGTTCGATAACCTTGCTCCCTAATCAATTTCTCTGGCTGACTCAACAGTTTGGCAAGTTCCCTGCCCAACCTCCCGCTTAGTAAATCCCTGTCTGGTCTCCCAATTTGACAGTTTGGCACCTCTTAAATCGACCTCTCGTTCGATAACTCTCTGTCCAACCTTCCTGATCAGCAATTCAACAATTCTATGATTGGCATCTCATTCGATAACTCCTTGCCCGATCTCTCGACTTAGCACTTCGGCAGTTTCCTGTCAAGCCTCTCGTTTGATAGCTCCCTATCCGACCTCCTGACTCAACAACTTGACCTCCCATTTAGTAGCTCTCTGCCCGACCTCTAGGCTCAATAGCTCAACCTTCTAACTTGACAACTTAATTAACCTTCCTGTCTAGCGGCCCTAGTCTCCTAGCTTGAAAGCCTAGTCTTCTTGTCCAGTCTCCCTACTTGATCACATGTTCCACTTGATACTCGACAATTCAGGCACTCCACTCAACCAATTCAGCAACTTAGCCAACTTGATGGCTCAACTTTCTTTGACAGCTCAGACCTAACCAACTTGGCAATCCGACCTCCCCGCTCGATCTATTTGAGTTGAAATTTAGCAAGTTAAACAAACTCATCTCTATAAATTACGTAACATCGGATAAAGTCATAACTTTAAATTCAATAATTTGACCATTTTTATTCGTCTCCTGCAACAATGCTAAAGTAAAAAATCATCAAACAATATTGATCCGGAGGGTTATTTAGTGATTACTAGGACGTCGAATATAATAGAGTACGAGAAAAAAGGGTGGATATAAGTATGAAGTATCCTTTATTTGTCATGAAGTTATTGAAGCAACCCAAATAAACCCCCCATACCTCTTATTCCAGTCTCGGTGTGCTTCCTTAAGCATATGCCGACCTTCTACTCCGGTCTCGGTGTGTTTCCTTAAGCATATGCCGGCCTCTCTGGTCTCGGTGTGCTTCCTTAAGCATAGGTCGACCTCCTGCTCTGATCTCGATATATTTTCCTAAGTATATGCCGACCTCCTATTCTGATCTCGGTGTGCTTCCTTAAGCATATGTCGACATCCTGTTCCAGTTTCGATGTGCTTTTTTAAACATATGTCAAAATCTAACTTGAGCGTCGGAGTGATTTATCAGGATCCACCCCCGGTTGTCATTCTAATCATCTTTTGGAGTACTTTATAGGGCTCGTCTTCTCCTTCCACAGCCTCATTACAAGAGCGTGCATATTGATCAGCCTTGAACCAACATTTAAACCATTCATAATGTATTAATCGGAATAAATATTAAACTAAACTGGACTGTGTTACTTTCTGCCTTTGCTCTTCCACTGTTATTTTAAGCTCCCTCTCTCTCTCTCTCTCTCTCTCACGCACAGCAGTGGCAAATCAGATGGAGCTTATCCAACCGTTTCTGTTGGATTTTGGTGAAGGAAGGAAAGAACCCTAAAGGCCTGTTTTGGTCCATTGACATAGAAAAAGAAACAGACAGTTGGAGTGGTGGGTGGATTAAATAAAGAACCGCTTTATGATCCCAAGCTATTCAGCCGCCCTCGTCTGACAACTTCAGGATATTCTTGTTTACTTGAAATTATTCTTCTTCCATTTTCATTTTTCAATTTGCACCCACTCAAAATTAGTGCGATCAAACAAATTAAATTATGATGGAATAGATCAATCCATCAAAAATCCATTCATATTACAAGGTGAGACGAAATATGATTGGACGAGCTGATCCATCATTTTTACTGATTAAAGCCAACTCAAGACAGATTATGGATTAAACGGGCTACTCCATGGACTTATAAAAAAATAAAAAATATATATATGATTAAAAATTGTACATTTGAATTACGGATTAGATGAGTTAAACCTATAAATTCATCAAAATTATATATATATATATATATATATATATATATATATATATATAATATTAATAAATTTATATTTGGTTGTAGATTAAGTGAGTTAAATCTACAAATCCATTAAATTTTCTATTTTTATTTTAAATTTTAAAAGAAAAATAAGCTTTTTAACTTGTGGATCAACCCAAGTCCATCATGGAGCAATCCGTGCAGGTCATAGGCTTGAAAGCTGTCAAATGGGTTAATTCATGACGGAGTGGGTCAGCCCATTAAAAATCCATCGTATGATGGAGCGGAGCATGTCGGTGTATCAACATGACTAGTTGAAAAATCGTCAACTTAAGACAGATTATGAGTTAGATAGGTCAACCCACGAGTCTGTTAAAAAATAAAAATATATAAAAAATATAAAATTTTTTAAATTTAGATTATAATTTAAATTGATTAAGTTAAAAATTTTAAACTTAAATTACGATTTAGATGAATCAAAACTATTAGTTTATTGAGTTTTATTCTAATTTTAAATTAAAAAAAATAAATAAATTTTCTCAATTTTTGATTCAATTTAAGTCCATCACGAGCCAATCCACATGGGTTGCAGGCCTAAATAGGTTAGTATGATGACGACTACTTCAATAAAAAAAGTAGAATCTGCCAGTTCAACATGATAATCCCAGTAGCCACATCTCTGGGGGTGGTCGGCCCGGTCCCACGGAAGTTTCCCACCGACCACCAGGGTAAATCGGGAAGCGCATACGGCAGCCAATCCAGATGCCCAGCATCCTTTTGATTGCGTTCCCCATTTGGAAGAAAATTCCTGTAAATACGCCGTAGCTAGGGATCGAACCACAGGTCCCTGAGTTACAATCCGAATGTCCTACCGTTACACCATTGCCCCGGGGACAACATGGTCGGTCTCATAACCATATATGAGGAGGTAAATTAAGAAGTTCCAATTGGCTACAATGGGGATGATATTATCTCGGCTTCGTTAAAATTCAACTCTTGTCTATTTCAATAAATTTATCTCATCTTAATCAACTCAATTATGTTCCAGAATCAAAAAAAAAAAAAATTTGAAGACTAAATGATTAGACTCAAATGGGGCAATCCACCTAAATCTATATTCAAATGAAATGATCAATCCAATTAAATTATTTAACGGGAACAATGAGTCGGTCAAGCAGGAGGACTCGTCCCTACGCGATGACGTCGGCGATGATGTCATTTTCACAATGATTGTATCTTAAAATATTAATTAATAATTCAAGCGAACCAGGCGGCGTTTATTTATCATTACGACACCGTTTATTTATTTTTCTTCTTCGTCGTCGTCGTCGTCGACTCTTCGCCGTTCGCCATGGGCGTCCACCTCTTGATCATCGGCAAGTTCAAGCTCCTCTGCGGTGGGCACGGCAGCTGGCAGCTGCTTGCCTCCCTGTTCTGCCCTTTCGCCCTCAAGCTGCCCTTCGTCGCCGCCGGCCGCCACCCCAACTCCTGCTCCGCGCTCGCCGTTTCCATCCGCTTCTTCCTCTTCCGACTAGGCCACGTCTCCACGCGCCGCCGCTTCCACCGCTGGGAAAGGTCCATCCGCCTTCTCCTCCGCGATCGGGCCGTCGTCGCCGGCAGTGACAGACGGAGGCGGGTCCTCGGCCCCAGCGACGAGATGCTCACGGCCATCTCCATGCTCACGCTCTGAGGAGACGCAGTGAATCAAGTTAATGGTCATTGTTGTAGTGATTTCCGGTTTTACTCTGTAGACGCCAGTTCGATCTGAAATTAAACAGAGCTGGGGATTTTAGCCCATTATATTTACGGCTTCATTCCGATGGTAATTAAATCAATTCTCCATCTAATGACTAATCAGAACGAGCAGCGATCTTGAGGGTGAAGTAGCTCGTTGCCGTGGCTTCGCCTCCCCAGGCCAATCCTTCCCTGGAAGGCAAAGGAATGGGAATAATTGCCTTTCGCTCTTTGCTGTTGCTGTTGCTGTTGCTGTTGTTGTTGGAGGAGGAGGGCTAAATGGGTGGGGTAGCAGAAGGTATCGGCTCGCAAATGATTGTGGTCGGGAAAAGGTAGGTGATGGCCAGCTTCGCGGGCAGGCGGCGACAAAACGCCTGCGGATGCTGCGTCGCCGTCGCTCGCTACTGTCGGCGGCGGACATGGCTGCGCGCGTCATTATTGGAATACCTTTTTTTTTTTTCTTTCTTTCTTTCTTTTGCCAAAAAATAAATAACTGAAAAAGGCTTCCCATTTTAATTTATTATTTATTATTAAAAGATTAAAAAACAGCACTCTAAAGCTATACTGTAAACTTGGAGACAGAAACGGGAAACGTAGAAACGGAAACGGAAACGAGAAACGGCAATAGTTGGAAGTTTTCAGATTTTGAAAACGTTAAAGACCTCATCAAATCGTTACGAAGGGGTGCCACGAAGGGGCACGAGGGGCAGCGACGTTGATGGACGTCGACGGGGTGTCTGTGCTGGCGGATTTGCTGAGGAAGGAGCCACTAGAAGGGGCGGACAATGAGCACTGCATGACAGCGCTATACTTTATGAGCTAGAGGGGTTTGCGTTTCCCGGGCCTGGCGAAGGCGGCAGGGCGAAGGGGTGCCACGAAGGAGCACGAAGGGGTAGCGGCGCTGATGGACGTCGGCGGGGTGTTCGTGCTGGCGGATTTGCTGAGGAGGGAGCCACTGGAAGGGGTGGACAAGGAGCCTAGCAAATAAGGAGCAGAGGGACTTGCATTTCCGGGGCCTGACGAAGGCGGCAGGGGCGGAATTCAACGTTTCCACAGATAGAAACGTTTTCCAGCGTTTCGGAAACGGGGACGTCAACGTTGTCGCCGTTTCCAGACAGCAGAGCTCTAAAGATATCTGTCCAAACACCTTGACTTAAAACTAAAAAAATAGATGAAAGCTTGACTAATAAATATCTTACGTGGCACGATGTTGACTCGATGGATATAAACTCCACGTAATATCTCTTTGACTTAATCAATATAGTTAATATAGACTCCACGTAATAATTCAAATTTCATCCAACTAATTTTTATATTGTTTATTTTTTAATTTGTAATTTTTACTAATTTAAGTCCATATATTATAATATGCTAATACATTTTTAATTTATTATAGTTTAAAATGGAAATAATAAAAAAGATAGTCTGACTCCAAGATGAAATCTAAATTATTAAACTTTTTTATCCTAAAAAATGGAGTTTAAGATAAATTGTAAAATATATTAATTTGTGGTGCAACAATAACAATAAAGATGATGATACAATAGATTATCAATAATAAAATATAATAAAATTTATTTAAATATAGATTATGATATAATTGATCTCATTTAGTGGAAAAAACTTATTTGTTGTTGTTATTGTGCAGGTGCAATGATACTTTCAAGTATTTGAATTTGAGTAAGTTATTTTGAGTTGCTTAGTAAATGATTTAAATTAGACTGTGCCAAGATTTAGAATAGTGTGTATAGGAGCTCGAGAACCTCGGTAACTCGATGTGACCGAATATTTTTAGTTGTAGATGGCCTAACGAGAAGTGAGCTCATACACGAGCAAAGAAGGATGAACATGTGGAGGAACTTGATGCATTTGAAGCATAGAGGGCCTAATGTGAGTGAAACCGGCGAACCGTATAGCTAATGTTACCTTTGTATCTCTTTATTACCATTGCAAATACATCTTAACGCAAACAATCGGTTCATCCACATGTTAGTGTAATCATTTCTCAAGCTCCTTGTTTGCGCCGTGAGAAAGGGGATTAGAGTGGGGAGTGTCCAAATACATCTCAAGGCATCTTCTAAGCTTTAAGTCTTTCGAAGACGAACAAACTTTAACAACCTAAAATTATGGCTCACAAGCTAATTGGGCCATTACCAGGCCCAAAACTGGCCCATCTACTACAATATTTTCTTTTAATATATTAACACATAATTAAACGATATCCCAATTAAATTGAGAAACACCTACCGCTCTCCGCCCTCCATCGACGATCCGACGGTTGCAATTCAACCCGAAATAAATGACATCCCCGCGCGGGCTACCATTTTCCGTACCCGGCCATGTGAACGTCGGGGACGCTGGGAAATGCGCGTGTAGATCTCGGGTAGGTGGACGCCGAGTGAGCAGAGAACGGTGTTCGGATCCGGGTCGCTCCCAGTAGCTGCCAACGTTATATCTGACCGTTGAATCTCCGCCCTTCCTCCCTTATCACCCCCCTCTCGCTATCCTCCTCCTTCCGCTGCTGCTTCTATCCATTCACCTCCTCCTTCCCTCCCCTCGCCACCAATGGCGGCTTCCTCTCCTCTCCGACGGGCTTAGATTTCATCGCCGGCGTCATCGGCGTCCTCCCTTAGCTTCCGCGGTGAGTGTCGCCGAGTTCTTCAGCTCACGGAGTGCTAATCGATTCCTCTAGACGCGCGAGGCCTTCGTCCCCCATTCGCTAATTCGAAATCCAACTCATTAGTGCTCGGCGGAGAGATTGGCTACTCTGTGATTCCTTGAAGCAGCGGGCGGAGCGGCGAGTCGGTCGTCCTCATGGCGCCCAAGGGCGGTCGAGGAAAGGGCAAGGGCGAGCGGAAGAAGAAGGATGAGAAAGGTAAGCAAACAAACCGATCTATTTCTCCTTGTTTTCTCTATCTCTCTCTCTCTCCTTCAGTTGGATTTGATGACCTAAACTGCCGATCGATTGCTGTTGTCCTCGCGCAGTTCTTCCTCTGGCTCTGGACGTCCGGGTGAACCTTCCAGATGAGTCTCATGTCGTCTTGAAGGTCTGCTATCTCTCTTCTTCTTCTTCTTCTTCTTCTATCTGCTTAATTCGCATTCAGATTTGAAATCTGAAAACGTAAAGACGCAAACAAGCTCCCGACGAACACGACGGACTCAAGAACACTTAGATTCCGCTAATGCCGGTCTCTGCCATCGAACAACGAAATCAAAATTGATTTTCCTTTTTGCAAAAGCAAAATCGTTTGATCCTCCTGCGTGAATCGTTTGCAGGGAATATCCACTGACAAGATCATCGATGTGCGGCGGCTGCTCTGCCTCAACACCGTCGCTTGCAACATCACCAATTTCTCCTTGTCCCACGAGGTAACTAAACGCAATCTTTTTTTTTTTTTTTTTTTTTTTTCTTTCCTTTTTCTGAAATCGTGTTGCACGTAATCAACTAATTCTTTTTTTATTATTATTAGTTTTTATTTCTCAAGAAATCCAAAAAAAGTCGGAGATCAATTGGAAGTACATAGGTAGCGTATTTGAGAAAATAACTTCTGAAATTAAAAGAATGGAAATTGAATGGTGGATATAATTCGTTTGACGGAAGATGGCCCAGTTGAACAAAGGGTACTAAAATACATTTGACATAAATACGCTAAGATTTAAAATGTATGAAAAAAAATTCAATCCCAATCAAATCAAATGCATGATTATATTTTTCAAAAACTATCAAAAATAACATTTCAGCTATAACTAAAATAACCTTTATATTTCATATTTAAATTAATTTAGATTAAAATTATATCATTTTAGAACAATTTTAATACAAAATTCTTTCACCTTGAAAATACTCTAGGGACAAATCTAGAAATTAGGATGGATTTTGGATAATGTAGTCAAATGGATTAATTCATGATGGGACATGCCAACTTATCAAAAATTCATCATATGATGGGGCGGGATGGGCTAGCCTGCCATCTTGACAGGTTAAAAAATCTCTAATCTAACCCAACTCCAGATAGATTGTGAGTTAGATAGGTCAATCCATAGGTTGTGGATTAAGTGAATTAAGCTCACGAGTTCATAAAATATATATAAAAAATATTGAAAAAAAAAATTAAGTTTAGTTGCGTGTTAGATAAGTTAAGCACAAGATCTCATTAAAATTTTTTTACTTTTATTTTAAATTTTAGAATGAAAAAAATCTCAATCCGCAGGCCAACCCAAATCCACCGTGGATCAGCCTGCGAGGATCACAGGTCCAAGTGAGTCAACCCATTTGAATTTATTTTAAAATGAATTGATAAAATACTAATATAACCTATTTAAATTTTTTAACTAAATCCGCCACCCCAGCGGCCCTACATGGTCGGCCCACGATCATCTGTGAGGAGGTAAATCAATAAACAGTTTGTCATGACGGAGGAGGGTATTGCTCGATTTTATCGAGATTCGAACTCTTATCCTTTTCTGTACGTTTGTTTCGTTATAACCAATTTAGCTATGTCTCAGGAGGCAACATAAATTGAAGACTCTAACTTTGGGTGTGGAAGGAATGGATTTTAATGGGCTAAATAGAAAATTTTACATAGATAATAATTTAGAGCTTAGAACAATCCTGTTTTTAAGATTCGTCTCTAAAATATATTATTCTAAAAGACATCATGCTTAAGTAATTTTGATTAAATTAATCAAAATTATTTTAAAATTTAACAGAAAGAGTAGTATAAAACACTGTTATTAATAATTTTTGAACAAAAATATCTATTTAAATAATTAGAAATACTTTTTTCTTAAAACTCATGAATATCACATGGAGCCCACGTACCATCGACGTCTCGAAATACTTTTGTTTGTTGTCAAAATTAATTGTATTTAATGAAGTTGTTCTGTCTCTTTCAAAGAGTTTTATACGGTTCATGAGGACAAAATACTAGTATTGCAATTAATGAATAAAGTTTGACAACATTTTATTTAATTTTATTCTCGGATAGCATTTGTGATAAATTAAATTATAGAGATATCACATGAGTAAAATAATATTATCATATTTCACTTCTCAGTCACCACGCTTTTCAGTCGTATCAATTTATTTGATCAAAGAAATTTTTAAAATATTTTTTAAATAATGATTTTAAAAGATAAAATAGATTGATTGATTCGTTTAGATATTATTGAATTCTTAATTATGTTTATTTGAAATTTTTATTTATTTGATTGATTATTGAATTTGATAATTTATATTTATTTATTTATTTTAAATTTTATTTATTTATTTAATATATTAATAAAAATTTATTAATGAATATATTATTTATATTATTTAAAAATATTATTTATGAATATTAATAAGTTGAACATATTAATAAAAAATTTATTAATGAATATATTATTTATATTATTTAAAAATATTATTTATGAATATTAATAAGTTGAACATATTTATTTAAATATTTATTTAATTTAAAAAATTACTCAAGCTTATTTATTGAATTAATCCTATTAGTATTGAATGATATAAATCTTTATTAACATAAACACTAAATTTATTCACGAATAGGGCCCTAAAAATAAGGTATTTTAGCGTCGAATAAGAGATAATTTGACAGAAAATAAACGTTGGTAATGGAAGAATTAAATAAATTTATCAGAATCAGGGATGGGATGTTTCTGACGTCAGCAGACAAAATGATTGGATTTATTTATATAAAATTTGAAATATTGGCACATGTGTAATTTGTTTATTATAAATCGTGTTGTCTTTTTCTTTTCAGGTGAAAGGATCAAAGCTGAATGAGTCAGTGGATGTCGCAGTCCTTAAACCATGCACTCTCACGTTGGTCGAAGGTAATTAAAATATGAGCATTCGAGTAATGATTATCAATAGGCACACAAAATGATTATATATAGTTATAAGTAATGACCATATATTTAGAATAAAAATAAAAAAAATTATTTTCTTCAAATCATCACATTCTATTTTTATTTTTTATTGGAAAGATATTCAATTATATTATTTATATATGTATATATAATTACTTAATTATCCTCAAATATTATTCAATATTATTATCTTCCATCTAAATTTTGAGTCGGATGAACACATTTGTAGTTGCTATAAAGTGTCCAAAAATTAGATAGAATATTATATAGTACTAGAGAGATAGTTGGATAATTATACATGATTGAATAATATATGAAGTATCATTTTGGTTATTGTTATTTTTAAACCAAAGTGGGAGCTAAGCAAGGAATACTATCTAGGAATAAACTAGTCATATTGCAGGCTTCTTCACCCAAGAGGTAGTTCGCTCTCCCTCATCGTCGTTACATTGATGGGTGCTAGAGTCGACTTTATCCTTTGTCTCAACCTTAAGAAATATATAGTTACCAAAGACATAACTAAGATCTTCAATTGCCTTGGACTAAATTAATAAAGTTAAATTAGACTATTTTAATTTTTTTAAATTTTAATTTAATATATTAAATTAAAAATTATTGGATTGCACTGGGCTCCAGCCCATGAGCCCAGTGGGCTCCAGTCCAATGTAGCCCAGCACTAGCTACGCCAATGATTAGTTACAATAAAATTAAGATAATTTAAATTAATAATAATTAAAAAAAACTAGTTACTTGTAGTTATTGTTGAGATATTGACCCCTATTTAATATAATAGCATATATTTAGGATAAAAATCAAAAGAATATTTATTTTCTTCAAATCATCACATCCTATTTTAATTTTTTTATTAAAAAAACTTTCAATACTATTATTCATACATGTATAATTGCTTAATTATACTTAAAATTATTCAGCACTATTATCTTTCATCTAAATTTTGAATCAGACGAATACGTTGGTAGTTACTATAATATGTTAAATTGATTTAGAAATTAAATAAAAGATTATAATGGTTGGATAATTATACATGATTTGAACAATATAATAAAATATCATTTTGATAAAAAAATCAAAGTGGAAAAATGCCTTGTCGCAACCTTAAGAAAAATATAGTTACAATAAAATTAAGATAATTTAGATTAATAATAATTAGAAAAAATTACTAGTTACTTGTAGTTATGCTTTTGTGGAGATATTGACCCCTATCTAATATAATAGCACTTTGCATCTGTTTAAAACATAATGGCGATCTAAATATGAATTGAACTCGACTAAAGAGGAGAATAGACAAATAAAATCATAGATATATAAGGTAGGTGCTAGTGTATATTTGATTGTTTGTGTCATATATAGCCCCAAGGAAGATAAGTAATAGTATAAAAATTGCTAACTCACTTCTTTAACATGGTTTAAAGATTCTATTCTTATTATGGGACAATGGTGGAACGACAGGACACCTTCTCAGTTTCCCATGTATTTAAGATGAATTGTGTTCTGATGGATTGCTCGTTACGAGTGTTTTCCGATTTATCAACTAACTCCATTCCTACTTTCTGACCTATCACTCATCCAATGACTTGCAAAAATTTCCACTTCTATATGTCCCTTCATAAGAGAAAGTAAGATATATTTCTTATAGTCTTTACTTAAAATACTTACAATACAATAGTTTTTTTGAATTTGAACTTATAATTTTGTCAATGCCAAAGACCTATGATTGATGTATTTACTTAGTATAAGGACTTCAAATTAGAGTTATATCAGCTCAAAACTCTCAAGAGCTTTTATTAAGAGCCGACTCTAATCAGTTAGACCAACCTCTAGTCGAATAATTAACAAAAATAATTGTATAGCCAACAACTAAGTAGTCAATCATAAATTTTATCAAATAATTAATTGAATTTATCTTAATGGCCGAGAAAAAACTTATGTGAAGTCAGGTTAATCATCTTCAAAATTAATCGATTTAAAAAATTAAATATTAAATTAAAAAATACTATTAATCACATGTGCACGTATTATAGTAGCTATCAACTACAACTATTATAACATTATAGTTATCAATTATATATTTTGCTTTCGGAACATAATTGAGTTGGTTACTATGGAGCAAATTTACTGAAGTAGATAATGGTCGAATCTCGGCTAAACTGAGATAATGTCTTCCCTGCAGTGGCTAATTGTAGCTTCCCGATTTATCTCTTCACATATGATTGTGGGCCCGACCATGTGAAACCGTTGAAATGGTGGATTCCACCTTATTACTGAAATAATAATGATTATTTATAACCGATGTAATATACTATTATCAGTGTTGATTTAAATTAGATAGCATCTCACCCGTCCTCCAAACTACCTCCAAACTCCGTGGCATGAAAAAATGATAAGCCTTAGAAACCCCTTTTATCTCACCAATAATCAAATCTATCATAGCCATATTAGCCCTCTCCACACCATTTGAACTGTGGACAGTCTTGTTTCAAATTTCAATAAATCTTTTAATTAGAGGAGAATCCGAAAACTTTACCTTCTATGCTCAAATTAAAATCTGCATTCTTAACATAATGATAATGCATCCAATTTATCCATAGAAAATTCTTCTGTGATTATATATCCCAAAGTATCTTATTTAACAAATCTTCATTCCATGCATGAAGTTCTTGAAGATCTTAATTTATTTTTACTTTTTATTTTTTTTACTGTGTTTGGAGGTGTTATGTGTCTAAATACTATCATTTTATTTTCAACCATTATCCTAGTAAATTATTTAATGGCGACAATATAGCAAACATCTCATATTATTTTATGAGAGTTAAAAATTATTATGTTATATTTTGTTAATAATTTTAATAATGTGAATAATTAAGAGATCCATGATAAAAGATTTTGAACACTGAATAATATTATGGCGAATTAAAATTTTGAGGGGACTTTTTAATAAAATGGGCAGAGGGCTACGACGAGGAGCGTGCCGTCGAGCACGTGCGGCGCCTTTTGGACCTTGTCTCCCCCACCACCTGCTTTGGCCCGCCTCCGCCGTCGCCGTCGCCGTCGCCGTCTCCCAGTGAGGCCGCCTCCGCTACCGAAAAGGATGGGAAGAAGAGCCTCAGAAGCGCCGACGCCGAGGGGAACCGGAAGACCCCTTCGGAACATCAGTGCCAAGGACCACCAAAGTCTGACTCATCCTCGCCGCCAGCCAAGGATTCGTCGGATGATCTGGAGGCCGAGATGAGTGGCGCTTGCCCTCGTCTGGGAGCCTTCTACGAGTTCTTCTCGCTTGCCGATCTGACCCCTCCCGTCCAGTGTGAGTCCATTTTCTTCCCTACTTGAATTTAGAATCAAACTGTTTCCTTTTTTTTTTGTTTTTTGTTTTCTTCGGCCTTTTTATGGTCGATTCCTATTTTGCAGTTATAAGACGGACGACAAGTCTTCGGAAGGATGAATGCCCATCCGACGACCATCTTTTCTTCCTCGAAGTATGTATTTTCCGCCCTAACATTCTACTCTGTTTCGAATGATTTGATCATGTTTATTTCGTTATTGGGCTAGGTGAAGCTATGTAACGGGAAGGTTGTGATCATCGAGGCTTGTGCTAGAGGATTTTACAGTCTCGGGAAGCATCGCGTCCTTTGCCACAATCTTGTCGATCTCTTGAGACATCTCAGTAGAGCATTTGACAATGTCAGGCTTTCATCCCTTCCCTGATTACATTTGATCTTCAATCATTTGTCTTCTACTTTATTCATTACTGGCAATTAGCTGAAGTAACAATGCTGGAGAATTTTCTCCCAAAACAATGCTAGAACAGTTGATTTTGACAATTTTGAACACATTGTGAGTTATTTCTCATGCGTTAGTGTTACTTCTAACATAGTCATCATCCCAATGATATGTTCTTTTCAGGCTTACGAGGATCTCATGAAAGCCTTCATAAAACGTAATAAGGTTGGTTTATTTTCTATCTTGGTAGATTCAAGTTTTTTTCCTCTAAAAAGTTCCAAGGAAATATTTTTATTGTTTCTTTTTTACGTTTTGGTACTTCATTGTTCTAGTTCCCTTTTCTTTGGATGAAATGATACACTATTACTTCTTTTCATATCGATTTGTTGTATGATTAAATTTGTGACTTGCAGTTTGATTGTGGCGTCCTCTTCATTTATGATCCAAAATATTTTTCAACGTGAATCTTGACCAAAAATAAACAAACCATCAGGTTCTCATACATAATTATGTTTGAGAGACCCTGAGTTTGATCCGTAGCTATATCAACTTTATTTCCCTGTAACTATAATGTGCCTGATTACTGTTCAGGAGCTCTTAAAATTTAGCTCCTCTCATTTCAAATTATGCTTGCAACATTTAGAGTGTAGCCTATGTACATTTTTTTTATTGTGTGTCAATCTTACAATTTATGATGCTTTATTTTAGCCATGGATGTAGTATTGTCATTCTTTAGCTGCTCTATCATCTCATTTCAGTTTGGAAATCTTCCATATGGATTTCGTGCAAACACATGGCTTGTACCTCCAGTTGCTTCTCAGTCGCCATCTATATTTCCTTCCCTACCCGCTGAGGATGAAACCTGGGGAGGGAATGGAGGTGGATGTGCATGGGATGGTGAAGGCGAAACCATGCCTTGGGTAAATGAGTTCCTTTTTCTTAAGTCCATGCCTTGTAAGACAGCAGAAGAGAGACAAATACGTGACAGAAGAGCCTTCCTTCTTCATAGCTTATTTGTTGATGTTGCAATGTTAAGAGCTATTGCAACAATGAAGCAACTTATGGAGAAAAATCATGACAAGCTTTCACTGGGGGAAGATGAAATACTGCACTTTGAGACAGTGGGAGATTTTAGCATCACTGTCATCAAAGACGCTTCAGATGCAAGCTGTAAGATAGACACAAAGATTGATGGGAGGAAAACTACTGGAATTGATTTCCAGAATCTTATCCAGAGGAACTTGCTAAAAGGAATTACTGCTGATGAGAATACAGCAGCTCATGTAAGAGAACTTGTATATTGTTAGTAAATCTTACGATAACTATGCAATTATCTATTTTGGTTTTTAATGTTTGTTGTCAATCAACAAATTTGCGGGTTTTGACTGCAGGATATTGTCACTTTAGGGGTCGTTATTGTGCGTTACTGTGGTTACATAGCTGTTGTGAAAGTCAATTACAATGAGGAAAGTGAAATAAATTTACCTTTCCAAGGCGTTGAAATCAAGGATCAAACAAACGGTGGTGCAAATGCTTTGAATATTAACAGGTTCTTGTTGGTATATAGATGTATTTGTTTCTTTGTCTGAACCCATTTTATATGTTTACATGCCTAATATGTTGAATCTATTATCTGTTGTTTCAGTCTCAGAATGCTTCTTCATAAGAGCCATACATCACGAGAGAAAAGGGATCAAAGCTCAAAACAGGAGGAACTCTCTGGAGCACAAATGTTTGTGGAGAAATTACTGAAGGAGAGTTTGGTTAAACTTGAGGAAGAGCAAGCTGGAAGCAATGCCTTCATGAGATGGGAACTGGGGGCCTGTTGGATTCAACATTTGCAGGATCAAAATAATGGTGAGGAGGACAAGAAACAAGCAGGTGGAAAAAGTGAAAAACAAACAGGAGAAACGACCAAAAATGAGATGAAAGTGGAAGGCCTTGGGAAACCTTTTAAAATCCTCAAAATCCCTTCAAAGCAACCACACCCTGATGAAGAGAAAACTTCAATTGTTGATAAAAATTTAACTACTAAGACCCTTGACGGGAAGCAAAATGTGAGCCTGCCATTCAGTGAACCTCAGAATGAAAGTAGAGAAGCTGAGAAAGCTTCCATGCTCAAAGATTTGCTACCTGAACCAGCATATACACGGTTAAAAGAATCTAATGTTAGACTCGATATGAAGGTAATTATGGGATAGAGGATTTAGGGTAGCTTTTTTTTTTTTTTTATGTCTTAATTTTTTCACTTGCTAAATTAAGAATTCCAGAAATTATCAACCCTACACAATAGAGTTGCAACAGAATTCTGAGAAAATTTCTGCAATATTGAGACAAGAATGCTTCTCTACATAATTAATTATGATTTTTGAGTTTTATCATTAATGAAATGTTCTTTCTTCTCAATTCTCAAGCAGAAGATAAGTGAAAATAACTTTGACTGGAAGTTTAGACATTCATGCAAAATTCTAATTCTTGTTTACCGATCAATGTTAATCTCTATGATGTATTCCTTTACTCAAAATATTTAAGATCAGCAAGACTTCTGGAATCTACTTTTAGTATAGTAGAATTGTGTGGCATTAAATTTCTGTACTCCTATTCTGGCTTTTGATCTTATTTTACAAGTATGTCTTTTCACATTTCAATGAGCACGCAACACATGCAAATTCAGTCTGAATATGCTGTTCTGGGAGCAACGGATATGAATAAAGTATCTCTATTTAGATATTATCTGATTATTCATGAGTGAATTGTATTTTTTATCTCAAATTCAATTTATGTGGAAGTTCAAAGAAAACATTATCCAGTCAAACTGACTACTTATCTAACATTTAAATGAAAGGTCAGCTTCAGTGGTATAGTGTTTGAGGTTCTGAGTTTAGGTTGTGGTTTATCCTTTAACTGATTGGAAATTAGAGTCTTATTGGCTTCAACAAGCAACAAGTTGTACTATCATGTGCATTGTTTTGTTAAGCTATCTCACTACCATGTAGTAGAACTTTTGTGACTTGCTACTTGATAACTAGTCTTTCATCCACAATTACAAATTGGTTAGCCTGAATCAGGTTGCTACTTTGAGAGAACTTGTGTTGTTTACTGTATCTAAAAGTAAGCTCATAGGGAGTGCAGAGCATGCCCCTTGTTAGCCTGATGTAGTAAACTAATCAGCTAAGTCAGTTTTAATTTACTACCAATAAGGTTAGGATATTCACAACTCTGGTATAAACCTATGTAAGGTCAGGCATTATGGCGATGCTTTATTTCTTGAATGTGTTCAATCTTTCCACATTCTCTTTCTCAATGATTTAGGATTCAAGTCAGGGTAAAAAAATACTCTGTGCACTTTGCTCCTATGAAGTAGCATAAATTTTGTAGACAGAAAGGCCCAGGGACAAAAAAGGAAAAAAATCCAACATCATTACCTTTCTCCATCTATCACACATCATGAATTTTGTTTTGTTTCAATCATTTGAGAATTACCAATTTTGCATAGTGTTGTGCTAATTTATTCATTTTTTCATCATCAGTCTCCACAGGAATTAACTGAAATGGCAACAAGATATTACAATGAAGTTGCTCTCCCGAAGTTGGTAGGTTCATAGGATTGTTTATTTCACATCTGTTGCATGCTTCTTTTTTTTCTGTTGATGACTTCAACAATTATGAATTGTTCCTTGATATGTGCTAAAGGTTTCAGACTTTGGGTCGTTAGAACTTTCCCCTGTTGATGGTCGAACTCTGACCGATTTCATGCATACAAGAGGCCTACGAATGCGTTCGCTTGGTCAAGTTGTAAGTTACCCATTTAACTCGAAGAGATTCAGTATACTTACATTTTCAAGATGTATTTCACCGCTAAAATGGTTAAAATACATTTTTTATTATGTTCATTGTTCAGGTGAATCTTTCAGAGAAGCTATCTCATGTGCAGTCACTCTGCATTCATGAGATGATAGTAAGATCTTTTAAACATATTGTACGGGCTGTGATTGCTGCTGTTAATGAAACCAGAGACTTGTCTACATCAATAGCTGCAACTCTTAACTTGCTCCTTGGGATCCCTGATGCTGGAATTTCACATCGTTCTGTCAATGTTCATTCTCTGGTCTGGACATGGCTCACACTGTTCTTGAAGAAGCGATATGATTGGGAACTCACAATCTCAAACTATCAGGACATAAGAAAGTATGCCCTCTTGAGAGGGGTATGCCATAAGGTAATTATCATTTTCACCTATGGAAAAGTTTTGCATGACATATAATTTTCCTTTTTATATTACCTTCACTCTTCCTAGGTGGGGATCGAACTGGCACCCAGAGATTTTGATATGGATTCAGCTTCTCCATTTGATAAATTGGACATCATCAGCCTTGTTCCTGTTCACAAGGTAAACCAACAAAAACTGATTATCAGCTTAAAAGTGTTCCATGCAATGGAGGGCCTTAATTTCTTTCAAATCTTCTGCAGCAAGTTGCATGCTCATCTGCAGATGGGCGACAACTACTGGAATCTTCAAAAACAGCACTTGACAAGGGAAAACTTGAAGATGCAATCAACTATGGGACAAAGGTCATTTTTTTGTAACATACATTTATGTATTTCCTTCTAAACCAAGCCTTCTTGGTGTATCGTTTTCTCATGTCTTCAAGTGTTATATGGACGCAGGCTCTGGCAAAACTGATTGCAGTCTGTGGTCCCTATCATCGGATGACTGCTGGAGCATACAGTCTTTTAGCTGTAGTCCTATACCATACTGGTGATTTTAATCAGGTGCATTTTCATTTTACTTGTGCAACTTAATGTTATGTTTCATGGAATTTGAGTATCTAATTTGTTTCGTACTTCATACTTGTGACTATTTATTAGGATTTTCAACCTACAATCAATCTAACACATGTATATGCATGTGATCTATACTTTTCTTTACCTGCTTTAATCCTTCATTCTCACTATGCATGAGAAAATTCTTCGAGTGTGTCATTGTGATTCATCTGCCAGTTAAAGCAGATTAGAGTGCAGTCTTTTCAGAGCCATATATCATGATGAATGCATGTGTCTATTGTATTCTGTCAAGTGATTGAACATTCATCTGAATAGAAAAAAAAATACTGCAATGCTACTATATTGAGAACGAGCCCACGGTATCAACCTTTCAACAAATGGTGAACATGAATTTATATTTATGCAATTGAGACTAGATCATTGATTTGGTATTGACAATATATAATTCTATTTAATCAAAATAACTCACACATCTAGTTCCAACTATGGTCTTTGAAGCTGTTTGTGCGTTTGATTGGCATTGAGACTATAGGGTCTACAGCTTGCTCCACCCTCTTGGATAGCCTATCTGCACCCATTTTCAGTCCGATGTGGTTAACTGCACTCCACTTGGTGATTCATGAGTGCTAGAAGGCTTCCTACAAAGTGCATTGACATTTTTGGTTGGATTGGACTTCCATTTTGTGCCTTAACATGGTATCAGTGCCACCTACACTATTGACCTATGGCATGTGGATTGAGCAATCAGGTTATTGCTCCTGTCCATTTGAGGAGTGAAGTGCACGAGTTTGCACCTCATTTGCCATCCAGGAGAACAGGATTTGCTCTTATATGGATTCACTAGGTCGATTGATATGTTTTGTGGTAGATCTGAAATTTCTTTTCTATTGATATATTAAATTATTAACAATAAAATTAAATTTAGGTATCTTGAATATGGGCCACTTATATGAGATCATGGCACGTGATATAGAATGGTCAAGCGCGCATCGGGTACAACTTTACATGTCTCGCTTAAGAGATAAACACAAAATGTTCCATCAAAATTTCCTCTTCATACCTGAATAATAATGGCTCTGTTTTTTTATCCATCATTCTTATTATTCGTGTATCTCTAAAATATACATGACAATTGTTTATGATTCTGTTTTTGCACTTCACAACTTGTTCTACATTTTTAATTGGGAGTCCACTGAGTTTTTGCAACATTTAGGCTACAACTTATCAGCAGAAGGCATTGGACATAAATGAGAGGGAGCTTGGTTTGGATCATCCAGACACAATGAAGAGTTATGGTGATCTAGCTGTATTTTATTACAGACTTCAACACACTGAATTGGCACTAAAGTAAGATCCAATTTTATATCTTTTATACTTCATGGATTATTTTCATTCTTCCTAGTGCCGAAGCTTCTCTCTCCGGAAGTACAGTAGACATCTGTATCGTTTCTTACAAATACATGGCTTTAAATGCTGGTATCATATCTCATGACACATCATATCCATGTTGTCAATCAGAATTGACTAAATACTTCTTAGCCTTGGTTCATGTCCTGAATAGAGGGAGACAGAATTTCAGTAGTGTTCATTGAAACTTTTGAACTAGGTTATCTGCATGAAATAATACTTCCTGAGTTATAACTTATAACACAGGAGTAGAAACCTTAGTTTCAGTAAAACTAGGATAGTGCATTGGTAGAATATTCTTGATATAGGGCACTGCAAGGAAGATGTCTTTCTTTGTTTTGTGTTGGAAAGAAGTACACTACCAAACAGACTATTGAAGAGTGAAAGTTCATCAGAAGCTATTGAACTTGAGATGTAAGATTTCTACAATGGCAAAAGATGATTTTTGGTACAAAAGCCGCTTGGTTTGAACAGAGATTAGAGCTATATATGTAAATTTTTTTGACTAAACATATATTTGCCAAAAAGAACCTAGAAGAATGTAGATCCAAATAGTTTGGACTTATTATGAAAGAACAGAAGAAAACTGTATCCTGGCTACAATGAGGATGAAGTCTTTGCCTACAATCCTCAAGTCTATGTTCTGGTACTTCATTTAATTTAAAGCTTTGTCAGTGTCAAAGGGTTCATTAAACATGTTGATGTCATAGATTCTTTCATTTATTTTGGGGCCTTATAAAAGAAAATTCAATGTATTTGAATTTTGGCTTTTTCTTTGGGAAAGTAGATCTGATGAAGTTAGAACTTAGCACTTATTCTCCCATGGTCGTAAGTTGGTCCTTTGCCATAGATCTGTGGTCTGCAATGGTTGTCAGACTGCTAGATTAGTTGAATTTTCTTGTTTTCCCTTTATTCACAAAAGGAAAATTGTCTACATATGTTGATAAAGGATATTAATAAGTACATTGTCTATTCTTGATGTTTGTCATTATGATCTGGCTTGAATATTCAGTACTTTTGTCATTCTGTTCATTGTTGATGGTGTTATGCATCCGGTAAAAGCTGGAATTTGTCTACTCAAAGAATCGAGAAGTTTATTTGAGGTTCCAACATTAGCTATTTTTCTGAGTTCCAACTTTTTTTACTGTTTGAAATATTTTCTTTATTAATAGACATAGTAGATAAATGAATATTCTCCTTTTAGTTAGCTCAATGTCAATGCAAGTGTTAAAATTGATGCACAAAAAGGTCATCAGTTTTTAAAATATGTCGTAACTTGCATTGACTAGTAGATTTCAATAGGTTTACTAAGACTGATATGTGTGATCATGCTCCAGAACATGTTGCTTTCTATCTTCCATAAATTATTTTGTTTAATTGTAATCAGGTATGTGAAGCGTGCATTGTATCTTTTACATCTTACTTGTGGGCCATCTCATCCAAACACAGCTGCTACATATATTAATGTGGCTATGATGGAGGAAGGCCTGGGAAATGTGCATGTGGCACTTAGATATCTTCATAAAGCTTTGAAATGCAATCAGAAGTTACTTGGCCCCGACCATATTCAGGTTTGTTCTTGTTTTTCATTTATCTCTTTTTTCTCATGATTTTTTGAATAATCTGTGTGCGTTTTAATGGTTTTAAAACATTGGGTTGATGTAATAAATCCCACAAATAATTAGTAATTACTTCTTGCTGGTGCAGCTGGTACTTACTTTTCATTTGGTGTTAATAGAGTTAGCATGGTCCATAGGTTTGGGTTAAGTTTTTTTTTTTTTTTTTTTTTTTTTGCATTTAATTTCATTTCTCCATATTCCAGTGTCTGATGATGGTATTGAGAATGGAACTTAAATCAGAAACTTGATCTCCATCAATACTAGTAGCATAAATTCATGTTAAGGTACAAAAATCTCTTCCTTTGCTTCACGAGGGATAAAAACTATATCGACTTGGAGCTACCCAAATACTGCTACTCATAATGTGGAATGACCAAACATGGCCAATGTGTTTCAAAATGCCAAAATAAGGCCCATTTCATTTCTTTGGACTAAAATACCCTTCACTTTTGAGGATGACAATTTATTTGAACTAAGCTATATGGTGAAACAACTCGAGTGACTAAAGAGGATTTAGAAAAAATAATAATAATAGGAAGCAAATGGTCATTTAATAGGTAAATTTAATTTTTATTTTTAAAAAATATAACATTAGTTAATTCCAATCAGTCAAGTTGTGTAGGTGAAATAGCTTGACTAATTGAAATTGGTTATAATTTTTGTTTTTGTTCTTTAGTAATAAATTCCTATTGATTTAAATGTTTTAAATTAGAATTATTTCAAAAAAAGGAGAGGGGTTCTCATTTTATAAAATTGCTGGGCTAAAATAATTCATTTGTTTAAAATAATTGTTTATCTTATTCTATAAGGAAATCTATTTATATTGTTTAAATTAAACATGGTTAAAATTAATCAAATTTATTTTATCAAGCTCTTGATGCAAGAAGTTGCTGGACTGAATTTTGAAAAATTATTTTATATATTTTTTCACGAAAAAAGGATGTGTCAACTAATTAAAATAGATTAAAAAAAAAAAACCAAGAAAGGATAAATTTAAATGTAAATTATTTTTAAAAAAAAATTATTTCAGTTACTCAAGTTGTTCCATCCAACTATTTGATCATTTGAATTAATTTATTTTGCATTTTTAGAAATTTTCAATGCCTATATAATTTAATCAATATTTACTTTCATTTTTTTAAATATTTTTTTAAACAGCTTGCCTTATTAACATTGAACAAGTCAACTCATTAATTAACTAATTTATATTTTAAATTAAAAAATATATTTACTTATAAAAATTGAATAGACATTTACCTCTTTTTATTTTTAATTTTTTTCTTTCTATTTACTCAAGCTATTTCACTAAAATAGCTTGATTCAAAGAAATCAAACTATTTTCAAGAGTAGATGGTCTTTTAGTATAATGAAATGTTTTAGAATATAAGTGCCTACTTAGGCATTCCTCTTAATAAGGCACCCTTTTTGGGTGTGTGCTTATCAGTTTGATGGTGGCAGAACATAGGAGTATTGGGCAAAAATTGTGTGGGCAAGATGGGATGTAAAATCCTCTGCCCATCTCATATCTCCTTCCCACCTCTCCTTGAGTTGCTTTTTCTACTTAGTCCTTTCCATTCTCGTCCTGAATGTGGGTAGCGTAAAACATGATAGCCTAAATTAGGTGGGTTTTTTGAGGTCCCCTTTGTTATTGTGCTTTTGTATGATCTACTATGAAGATCTTTCAAATGAACTCTAACTAACCAAATTCACTTTCCAGTCCATCTGTTGTAACAAAAGTTAGATTTAGTTGATCATAAAATAACAGTTAGATTCTACTGCTCCCTTTCTCTTGAAAGCTTGATAAATTTAAATGCTATCATCATTATGCAGTATAACAAGTTTTGCTATTGCATTAATTATCAGACTGCAGCAAGCTACCATGCCATAGCTATTGCACTATCCTTAATGGAAGCATATCCTTTGAGTGTTCAACATGAGCAAACAACACTTCAAATACTTAGAGCAAAGCTGGGTCCAGATGACTTGCGTACTCAGGTAATTTAGGTGTCTTTATGTGGCGACATGTTGTAAAGCTTTTTTTTAAGGATCTTGTACAGCATCAATGTCTGGTTTGTGGAAACTGTTGTTTGGTTTTGCAGGATGCCGCTGCCTGGCTTGAGTACTTTGAATCAAAGGCTATTGAGCAGCAAGAAGCTGCTCGGAATGGTATGCGAAAGCCGGATGCATCTATTGCCAGCAAAGGCCACCTAAGGTACTACAACAGATGGATAATTGTTCCAACACTATTGCAGTCATTGAACATGAATATTCTCAGATAGATGAATGCACTGCCAACATACGTCCTGTCTTGTAGCATTTGCTTATACTGATTTAATATTTAGGCATTTATCTCTGGGCTTATCCTGATGGGGTCACCTATGTTTTTTTAAAAAAAATTAAAATCGCTCCCTGCTTTTTACCTTATTTTTTAATGCCAAAATTAGATTTTTTTTTATCAGAAATCATCTAATTTCTTACAAGTTCTAACTCATCTTGAAACTTAACAAAAATTCTGTAGAACTCACATTCATTATCCGTCCGATCAATAAAAATGGTTAATTTTACATTGGAAGGAAGGGAAATTAGTGGTTTTATGAAAAATTATTTATTTTGTCAGATCCAGCTAAAAACTTAAACATGAAACTAATTTCACTATATTAACATCTTGTAACACCTAGCTAGTATATAAAATGTTCTGGTGAATTCCATTATTTAGAGCTGGTTTGGATATTTATATATTTTTGAAAAAAGAAATCTAATTCTACATAAGAGGGATAAACAAGAGATGCACATTTTTGATTAAAGAACTAAGAAGAGCGTGCCCCCAACATGCTTCAAATAAAATAAAGAGTGCTCCTGAAATAAATGTACTTTTTTTTAATCCCATAGATATGCAACAAAAAATTCCTTTGATTGTTTTTTTACCTAAGAAAACTTGATTGGTTATGTATTCTGTCGGGCAGTGTGTCTGATCTTCTTGATTATATTGATCCCAATCAAGATGATAAAGCAAAGGACGCAGAGTTATTGAAGAGGAAAAACCTGGGTTTGAAGGTGTGTTGATAAGTCATCTTGTTTTTATTCTTCAATAAAGAATGGTTATTATTATAATGCTTAATCTCTGCATAATTCAAATGATGGCTTGCCAAAACTGTGTTGGTTTGTTTTAGTACTGGTTTCGATACGCTCATGTAAAATAATGGATATTTGTTTGATATTCACACTCATCAAGTTATTGATAACATGAACATACATATTCTTCACCATGCGTACCTTTCAGCATCAAGAAGATAAGCTTGTTACATAAAAGCATCTTGCTTTGCAACATTTTATCCATAACAATGACAGTCCAACAGAGGAGTGGCTCAAGAGTCAAGACAGTTGGATTTTCCTGTGTTTGAACTTGAATAACCAAGATACCTAGTGTTGTACTTATAAAGTAATTTTACAGTTTTCCAAAACTAATTCTTGAGAAACAACATCTATTCAGCCATATTCAATGAAAATGACCTTGAAATACTACAAAATTACGACTTAATAAGTGTTCTTAGATTAAGGTATCATAATTATATATTGATTTTTGTCAGATAATTTTAGTTCTTTGTTCCCAAATAAACTCTTATAAAAAAGTTTGGATAAATGTTCAATGAAAGTAACCTTCAGTCCTTTGACTTACGAGTGTTCTTAGAATAATGTATGATAAGTATATCATTCATTTAGGTTGATGCTTAGTTTAGTTCTTTATTCCAGAATATCCTCAAATTTTTGTAAACAATCTTGGATAAATACTGTTTGATGGATATTCTCAAATTGTATGGTAAACCGCCAATTTACCCTGGAATTGATATTTCATGAAATTTAATTTTACCTTATTTGTAATTTGTTTCAATCCTAGTAAACTCAATTGCCTACCAATTCAGGTCAAAGTGCTATCTTCTCAAAATTTGAATGTCGCTGATTCATCATCCCAACAACAAAAACAAAATCTTGCAGATGATGTGAAACTGGTGAAAGATGGCATTCACATTGTCGATAATGAAATCACTGATGCAGGTCATGAACAAGCTGTTATTGAAAATCATTTAGCAGTTTGTCAACAGGCTAAATATGAAGAAGTTAGCAGAAAACCGTTAGCAGTTCCTCAACAATTTATGGAGAGAGAACAGAATCTCAATTCATTTAGTGAAGGTGTAAGGGAGGCAAATACAGAGGTAGAAAATGGTTGGCAATCTGTTCAAAGGCCAAGGTCCACTGGAGGGTCATTCCACCGAATCAAACATCAGTATACAAATATTAGGAAATCCTACAATTACCAGATGAATAATGTTCCTAATGAGATGGTGCAATCAAAGACACAATCTTCTTATTTGAGCAAAGGGTATTACTTGCTAAGAAAACGAACTGTGGTTCCTGGAAACGTCAATGAGGATGTTAACATGAAAGTTCAGTCACCTGGAACCAAATTTAGTCAGAAGGTATACAGGGCTGTCACTTACAGGGTCAAGTCATTGCCTTCATCCACCAACCATGAGAACTCGAGTAAGCCTGGGAATGCTTCTGAAAGCATGGCAGTCATAGATTCGCAGTCATTCTCTGTTCACAATGATAACCAGGAAAATACTATCTCTGAGCCTCACAATCAATCGCTTCTTGGTCTATGTAACTCTCCATCATACAAAGATGTAGCATTGGCACCTCCAGGAACCATTGCCAAGATACAGAATAGGAAATCCCTGGAGGATATGTCATCAAAACAAGAGGAATTTGTTGGAAGCAATGTACCAGAAGTAAAGGACTCACTTCCATTTGTGGAACATGAAAATTCTACTATGCTACTTGAGATATCTAGCATAGCTCAGGAGGACTTGGTTAAAAAGCAAGAGGTTTTAAACACAGTTAGAAATGTTGAAGTTGAGAAGGAAGAAGGAAGAAAGCAAGATTGTGAAATTTATAGTCCTCTAGAACCTTTATCTTCTGGATTGGAGGTGGCCTCTAGTGGGAGCTTGCCTACCAATAATAACGTTGTGACTAATGTGCTTGATCATGAGATTCAAGAAGAAAATGTCAATTGCAGTCTGAATTCACCTAGAAATATATCTGCGGAAGCATTACAGTGCATTATCACTGTTGAAAATGAAGGAAATGATGAGGACACCTCATGTAGCATTGCTCAAATCACTTCATACTCTAGTGTCCAGGAAGATTTCGAAAAGGTTGACGATGACACTTCTGACAAAGTTTGTGCCGCTGATTCAATTGTGCAATCACAGATTAGTATCACCGACGGGAGAGAAATCCCCTCCAAAAAGCTGTCTGCCTTTGCTACGCCATTTAATCCATCTCCTACCCCAGTACTTGGTCCCCTTCCTGTAAGTATTGGTCTTCCTCCTAGTGGTACAATTCCTGCAGTTGCCCCGTGGCCTTTGAGTACTAGCCTTCATGCTGGTACTCCCATGTGTAGCTCACCTCATCTTCCTTATCCTTCTTCTCCTAGGCCTCTTAGCATCGTTCATACCTTCCCAATAATGTATCCACCATACACCCAACCTCCAGTCATTCCCAATTCCACTTTTGGTATGAATAGCAACATGTTTCATGGAGACTGTTATCCATGGCAGTGCAATGCTGGTCGAAATGTACCTGATTTTGTACCAGGATCTGTATGGTCTGGAAGCCATCCAGTGGATATTTGGCCACCTGTTATAAATTCTATTGCTGAATCTATATTGGCACCAACGATAGCATCTGAAATAAGCACTGGCGTCAGCACAAGGTCTCAGTCAGATATCAATAATGAAGAAGGAAACGGGACTGAAGAGAATGATGGAATTACTGAGTTAATAAACGCTAGCAAATCACTGGATGTAAGCTGGATAGAGAAACAAGAATCAGAAGAATCAAAAAGTAACATAAAGGCTGGTCAACTGAATTCTGAGACTGTTTTAAGAGAAGACACACAAGATGACAGCACAACAAGTGTCAATGGAAGTAGCAGAAAGAATGAGAACCAGGGGAGGTTTAGCTTATACATCAAGGGTCGACGTCGACGTAAACTGACATTAAGGCTTCCCATAAGTTTGCTCAATAGGCCTTATGAATCACAGTCCTTCAAAGTTATCTGTAGCAGAGTAGTAAGAGTAAGTGACGTGGCAAGGCCAGAAATTATGTCTTCCAGCGAAAATACTAATGCCAGTTAGTCACACAAGAAAGAAATCCATCATGACTTCATATGCTAACTGGCTCGAAAGATTTTCTTATTCTTCAATCAACAAAAGGGACTTGAGAATTGAATATGTGATCTTACAGTTTATTGGAATTCTTCTCTCACTGCTTTTGATAAAGAAGTTGGGCCAAATTTTGGTAGATGAGATATTGAGATAAGAAGGGATGAATCATCTCATTGTCTGAGGCAGGTAATTTATCTGTTGATGATGTTACTTATCTTCATAATTGCGCATACAGCAATAATGAGCTTTTGTTTCGTTGCATTAACTTAAATCAGAAACCTAGAAGTCTCTTTGATATTAACCAATGGTGATTATACACTGGTTCACTATTCTATTAGGACATGAGACTAAGATTCAGAAATTTAAAATTTATCTTAACTAAGAGTGGCCTGCTCATTTTTTCAGGAGATGCATACACCTTGGTTCTGTATATTGTAAGTTGTCCAATGTTCAGCCAACTTGGCAAATAGTTGAAAGCATCAATAGACTTGATTATTTGGCTGTAATTAGTGAAAACTATTTCATTATTTAGGACAAACTTTCTTAGTCAATTCATCATAAATGGCACTTTCACCTTATTTTACTGAATGAAATTGCCACATGTTTATGGTTGCCTCATGTTTCAGATGTTTTTTTTCTGTCTTGGATTGTGGATAATATTAAGCAATTGTCTGGTTGTCCGACATGTAGATTAATTCACAAACTTTCCTGTTGTAAATGACAATGATTTCTGAAATGTTGCCATATTGTATTCTAATTCTGGTTATTTGCTCTCCTAATTGCCTCAGTGAAGATATCAACTCTAATTCTGTTCTTGTAATATCCAAGTCAAGTTTCTGTAAACTTGGATCAAAATTATAGTAACTTCCATTTGATAATATACATCTTCTATATAGGTTTCTATCCATATAATGGTACGTGTGTGATGTTTCAACTTTTCCTTTTTCAAATATTTTGTATTGTGCACAGTTTTGTAATACATGTGGCTAAGTTATATTCCAGAGTTAGATCTAGAAACTCGCCTTCATTTTCAAATTCTAGGAACACGTCTTATTGTCACACTTCCAAATATGCTTGCTTCTGCACTGCTCTAAGGTAGTTCATTGTAACCTCCTATAAATTATCATTTTCATGTATTTGCGAAATTGCCCAAGGTTTTAGTGCCAAGTTAGTAAAGGAATCATACTGATTAAGGAAAAAGTTTTCATCATTTCTTTTAAGGTCATAAGATTTTGCTTTCCTTTCTGGTTGCGTTTAAATTGTTCTAGTGGGAATGCAAGGCCAAAGGCTTTCCTAAGAAATATGAGGTGGGATAGTAGTAGCATCAGAGATGAACAATTATGTACATTAAAACGCGCAATGGTTAGGAAGTTAATTAAACCAAAGATAGAACACTTTAGTCAATCACTAAGGGAGTTTTGAAACACTGGTCTGAAAATATGGTTTTACTCTAACCAAATAGCCCAAAACCACCCAAATTTTTTTCGTTTTCTCCTTCATTATGCTTGTTTGGTTTCCTGCAAGACTATAATTCCAGCAAACTTCACAGGGAACTACTCACTACAACATTTACTATGTTTTTTATTTGCAAGTTTTTGGAATCTCTTCTTTGATTTCTTAGCACTGAACAACATTTAGGGCTTTCTGGAGATTCTAATTCAAAAAACAAAAAAAAATCTGAAGTTTTATTTTCATGAAAATCTACAGGGGATGCTGAAAAGACAAACAAGACGATCACGAGATGTGGCAAAAGTTACTTGTGATTCCATTCATGTACTAATCCTATAGAAGATCTGCTGTTTATTGTTAAGGTAGAACTTCATACTACTCTGGAACTTATTTTTAAAATCAGAGTATTTTGTTAAACTGATTTTTCACATCACAATAAAATGCTCCTTGAATGTTTTTATTTCATTAGTCAATGTAATGATAATTAATTGGATTTTGATTTAGATATCATCTAGTACTAATAATGATTTATTCTTGTTGAGAGATGAGAAGAATCAGCTAGTTGATCCAATGCAGAAGATGAACAAAATTACCCTCTTATCATGTGTTTGTTGTCATTGTGTACCAAAATATAGTCACTCTTTCCCAAACAAGTTGATTTTAAATTTAATTTTTCTTTCTGAGTTAGAACTGATAGACTTGTTTAGATCGACCAATTTGATTAGCTTGACCCAACCGACTCACTTGGCTTGATTGACCTACTTAGCTCGACTATCTCACTTGACTTGCTTAGTCCATTTGGATTGATCGGCCTTCTTGAACGTGAATGAAGGGTGGAGAATGAAGATGATAATTTTACTCGGTCGGAATGAGTCCACCCCTAGCTTGACTTACCTTCAGGATCGACTCAATCAATCTATCCGACCCGACATGCCCACTTAACCCTAACAAGTTTAAGTCTAGGTCAAAAAGAGGTGGAAGAACAATGTACCATATATTCGTTCAACAAGAAATTAAAAAAAACATAGTTAGGATTAGGTCTAGATATATCCAAATATATGCTTGATCCCATCATTATCTTGCGAGATCCTTGTGGAAGAAGACTCAATAATTAAACATGTCGAAAAGAGGAGAGCATATTGGTGCACTAGATAGTGAGTTACATGTGGAAAGGCTGCCTCTAATGTAGGTTTGAGAAGACTAAGAGCCTCTCAATGTGGCCATGCCCCATTTCACAAAGATGCATGTTGCAAAGAGTGGCTAGGTACTAGATCCTTGGTCCAACTCTAGGAATGCAAAGTGCATGCTTCAATCAAGTCGACTCTTATTGCAACTACTTTACTTGACTTCTTCTAATCATGATTGAGCCCTCAACTATATCGATAGCTTTCTTGCATTTTGTATCTTTCTTCGAGGTACTACGAGTTGAGTTACGATTGCGAGCGAGAGAGCAAGTGAATTTATGGTCATTGAAATTTGATCTCAAGGACAAGGTTGTTGTGGGAGTGAGGAGGGTAGTCGAGACAATGTTGTCATAGATGATCGTGAGTGATCGGAGTTGGGGTGGCGGATTCCATCTTTTACTGAAGAAGGGAGTGAGGAGGGTAACTAGGTCTTAAGTTAGTTATCGAAAGCATAGGGGAGGGTAAGTAAGGTTAGAGCTTTAGTAGTGAGATTGAGGAAGGTCACTAGTCGTTGAAATATGAAATATTGTGAAAATTCGATGTTGTAACATTAATAAGTATGTATTCGTCTTTATTGTTACATCATAAACTGTAAATAGAAGGAAACATTAACATGTATTCGATTACACAAATTCAAATTCACTATCCAAATAAATGAGTGTTAATTATTAGATATTCAATGTCATTTAGATTATGATATTCCATATGTTCCAGTTAGCTACCATGGATGGTTAAGCCATCAGTTAATGAAGGATCCGATGTGCGTAGACTCCCGCTTAAGAAAATGAAGGGGACTTGAAACACACTATGGCCGGAGGTTAGACTGACACCAAAAAATCTCTGGTGGGCCACACCAACGCTCAAGTTATGGTTGTTCGGAAGAATAGATAGCTCTCAAAGAAGGAGAAGAAGAAAAGAAAAAAAAATATCCTTTAGATGTACCTTTTCTAAGGTTTATATAACCATTAGGAAAACATCTCCACGTCGACCGGATCGATATCATTATGGGGGTGTACAAGGGGACAATATCTGACAATGTTGATTGCTTCTGTTTTTTTTTTTTTTTGACATTATGTGCGGATATGAGGGTATTCGGGAGAACCATATCTGATAATCTCGTAACCGTCCTTTTATTCTTAAGTTGCTGCGTGTTTCGGAAACATTCGTAGCCCCTGAGTCAGGGTAAGGATGACATCTAAGGTCAAGATGGTGTCCGAGGTCGAGATATTGAGGTGCCGAGAGGTTGAGATAGAGGTCAAGAGATCGAGAGGTCGAGATATCGAGAGGCCAAGAAGCCAAGGTGCCAAGAGGCCGAGAGGCTGACAAGTTGAGGTGTCAAAATGCCAAGAGGCCGAGAGGCTAAGAAGTCAAGAAGCCGAGAGACTGAGAGATCAAGAAGTCGAGATACCGAGAGGCTGAGATTTGTATATATAGGAGCTTCAGATAAGTTCTATTTTCTCTTGCCTTTTGATTTAACAGATCAACTAGATCTTTGACTATTAGTGCCACATAGGAGCACTAAGATTCTGCCACGTCACCCTAGAAGAAGTATAGCAACTTTTAGTTTCCAAAGATAATTCCCCCAAAATCAATCTTCTCAATAATTATAAAGTGTTAATAATTAATTATCTCTTCAACTTTGATTTTTCACCAAACGACAACTTTGATTGTCGAAGAATTTGAATTTGATTTAATTTCTATATCTTGTAACTTTATTCAAGATAGATTTAGATGCCATCCAATTAAAGCTTAATGCGCGTGCTTGCACAAATATACTACTCGATAATAAAAGAATTATGAGTGTGCCGACAGATTAATTACCGCGATATATTCATATAATTAATATTCATGACAAGCTAATTAATTAGTAAAATCCATTTTATATAAATATCACAATCCATATCAAATATTTTAGGTGAGATTCTTGGGCCCCACAAGGAATCGAACCAAGTAAGTGCAAGATGTCGTTGTTAAACAATAATTAGAATATGATTAGCGTTTGTTTATTTGTCGGATACGATTAGTTGTCAATTAGGTATCTAGTGACCCATAATTTCAATTCTCTCAAAGAGATAATTTTTTAATTAACATAATTAATTTTAAAAGTTTTAGAATAAAGAACTTACTTTCTCTCACCTCTTACCTCAAGAGTCTGTCTCTAAAATTAATTGATAAAATCCAATTAAATTGGTGGTCTTAGTGTTACAAAGCACTAAGAGGATCACTACAACGTCTTGTTGGCGTGCAATCACAATCCTAATCACTTTGATAATATAAGAGAGATATAAATGTGTTGAGCTCATCCAACAAGTCCTTCGTTTTTTTAAGATGGAGATCACTTCATAACAATAAAAAAAATAAAACAATAAAAAACAATTCTCATGCTAATTTGAGGTTTTAGCAACTCAATTCTCATACTATATCAAAAATGATAAATCTTATGGACTCAATCCTTGGGGGTGGTCAGTCCGGTCCTACAGAAGTTTCCCACCGACCACCAGGGTAAATCGGGAAGCGCATACGACGGCCAATCCAGATGCCCAGCATTCTTTGATTGTGTTTCCCATTTGAAGGAAAATTCCTGTAAATACGTCATAGTTGGAGATCGAACCGCGGGTCCCTAGGTCACAATTTGGATGTCCTACCGTTGCACAATTGCCCCGGGGATAATTCTCATACTATATCATACATAGTTTAGAGTGTGAGCTTATAAAGTATTTGAGTTAGATAATTGAATTATAGAAAAAAAAAGTTACTTAGTTTTAGAAATTGTTGCCTTATCCATCCATGGACAATTCGTAGCAAATTAATTCAGTATTTTTTTAGGATTTAAGATTTAAAATTTAGAGATGAAATTTTATCTAAATATGTTTTTTCAATTTTCATATAAAAGAAGTGAGAATTTTAAAAAAAAATCCATGGGCTACCCATGGATGAATTAGTAGGGTAATATTTCTATCTTTATATATAGAATTTTATTATCCTCATGTGCGATCAATTCTTGAGCACATAATTAATTTTTTTCTTCAATTTTCATTTCATTTAAATTCTAAAATAAATTAACATTAGGTATTTATGGAGCATTCACAGATGAGTATGTAGGATAATATTTCATTGAAAAATGATACGCTATATAAAAAATGTAGCATGAAATTTAACATGACACATTTAACTGCATGAATGTGAGATCCATTGTATATAACGTGTCATGATGAATTTTATGCTATATTTTTTATGTAGTGTATCATTGCTCTATTTTATTATATATATAATGAAATATTACTTTATATACTCATCCGTGAACATTCATGAATATTTAATATTAATTTTTTTTATTTTTTTAAAATTTAAAATTTATAATTTAAGATTAAAAATTTTATATTTAAGTCGAAAGAAATGAAAATTAAAAAAAAATTAATATTAAATGATCATGGGTTGGATGCGTGGAAATGCAAATCTGACACGTGGTGCAGCAAAGGTCGTCGGATCGGTATCCACCGTTCATTTCCTGAAACTGCGGATTCAGCGGCAAGACCGTCGTTATGCATCCTTCCGAGGGCGCAGGGCGCCGACCGACGGGAAGATCGACGGTGGCAATGCGATGGAATGGGATGCCTGACGCCGTCGGAGGCTGTCCGGGCGACACCGCTTCCGGCCGTGGCCGCCGTCGTCGGAGGCAACGTGAGACGGCGAGAGAGGGAGTCGAAGAATGAAATGGGGGCGGTCCGGCGACGGTGTTCCCCTTTTTCCCTTTAGCTCCTAATAATTTAGTTCCTCGGCTGTGCTTCTCTCTACCTTCTTCCTTCTCTCCCTCGCGCTGGCTTGTCAAACCGAGACCTTGCCTTAACCACCCATCCGGCCGCCATCTGTTTGTCATTGGGTGGCACAGCGAAGTGGCGAACCCATTGCGTACACGTACGGATAAGAATGGTGTTTTGGTAGAGTAGTTTATAATCTAAACTAAACATTGTAGTGCGTGGCAGGCGAAAGGAGACGAGCGTGAGAAGGAGGCGCAAGCTGCTCGCTTTATTGAGATCACAGTTCTGAAGCGTCACTGGCCAGGACAAAACTGACTCCAAAAGCATGCCAAGCCAAGCGTGGGACCAATCTAGACTAGGGGGAAGAAGATAGAAGAGCAATGGTGGGAGGGAGAGTGATGACGGAGGAGTTAAAAATGAGTTTTTTATGCTTAATAAAGGCGGCGTTGTTTTGGCGAATATGGTAGCGCCGCTGCTTTAATGGGGTAATAATAAGATAACTGCCGTTGCTGCTGCTCCTGCAATAGGTCCTCGCGTAGGAGAAGGGAGGAGGAGGAGGAAATTGGGATCGCCATCGGCTGGTTATTAGCTTCTTCTTCTGCTGCTGACGGTGATGGCGGAAGGGCGCGAGAGCAAGAAAGGTGCCTCCTTTGGGGCCTTGTTTGGGTCACTCTCCCGATTGTTTCTAACCGTAGAGTGCTCTTGTTAAGGTCTGTCTGCAGGGGATCTGCTCTATGAGGAGCTGTGGCGGGCTTGCGCTGGTCCTCTGGTGGAAGTGCCGAGGGCCAAGGAAAAGGTCTTCTACTTCCCTCAGGGCCATATGGAACAGGTGAACGCACGAACTCGCCACAAAAAAGCTGCAAAAGCAAAAAAAGAAAAGAGTTATTTTGTTTATGGTTGTTTTCTTGATGTTGTGGTGTCTGGATGTACTTATAGTTGGAAGCATCGATGAATCAGGAGCTAAATCAGCAGATTCCTCTCTTCAATCTCCCTTTCAAGATTCTCTGCAGCGTTGTGGATGTTCGACTGAAAGCGAGTTCATATTTCTTGACTATTGCTTTAGTTACGATGATTTTTTTTCCTTAAACTTATCAAGGTTCTGTTCTTGCTACTCTTTGATTACCATACATGTTAGGCTGATACTGAAACAGATGAAGTGTTTGCTCAAATAGTTCTTCTCCCGGAAGTTGATGTAAGGACTCAAATTAGTTCTTGACCCATTTTCCTTTCTTTTTGTACTCCTCACTTTGAGTTTTTGAGATTATTAATGAGTACTCATTTTTTTGGATGGGGCTCTGATAGCAACATGAAGTTCCAAGTCCTAATGAATGTCCCGTGGAGGCAAGACCTAAAGTGCACTCTTTCTGTAAGATTTTGACAGCCTCAGACACAAGCACTCATGGTGGATTCTCTGTTCTTAGGAGGCATGCTACTGAATGTCTTCCTCCACTTGTGAGTTCCATTTCTTTCAAGCCATCTCTATTTTGCCTGTTTAGGGGCTTTTAAAGATCATTTTGTGTATTGTGAGATACTCTTACTACTGCAGGACATGTCACAACAAATTCCAACTCAGGAACTTGTGGCTAAGGATCTCCACAACTTTGAATGGAGATTCAAGCATATCTTCAGAGGTAAATAAGTTTTCAACTTCTTCTCGAGCACTCTATTTCTGATTGAAATTCACTAGTTTCCATCAATTCTTCTGTGGTCAACCCTTATGTGTTGTTTCACTTGAGCTATACAGGTCAACCGCGGAGGCACTTGCTCACCACTGGATGGAGTACCTTCATCACATCTAAGAGATTAGTTGCTGGAGATGCATTTATTTTCTTAAGGTATTATTACATGCACTTCCAAAAACAAGAGTTTGAGGAATTGCAAGGGTCTCGAGTCTTGAGGATTTTTGTTCATCAGAGGGGAGGATGGAGAGCTACATGTGGGGGTAAGACGCCTTGCTAGGCAACCGATGACAATTCCAGCATCAGTCATATCCAGCCAGAGTATGCATCTTGGTGTGCTTGCGACTGCCTCGCATGCTTTCACAACTCATACTCTCTTTACCGTCTACTACAAACCAAGGTTGGAAACAAACACTTATCCACATTCAATAAAGCACGCTCTGATGAATGGAGAAACTCTTTCCTTCTATTGCTCTGGTTGTATTCTTATGATTGCGGTTTGTGGTCCATACAACAGGACATGCCAGTATATTGTAAACGTCAACAAGTACTTAGAAGCTTTGAAAGTTGGATACTCGGTAGGGACTAGATTTAAGATGAGATTTGAGGGTGATGATGTTCCTGAAAAAAGGTAATTCAGAAGAGAAAATATATCTCATTTTGCATCCTCAGATGTATTTGCTAGTCCCTTGTCATCTCTCTGATGGATATAATTTTTAACCTCAAGGTTTTTGGGGACCATTGTTGGGATTGAAGATCTTTCTTCTCAGTGGAAAGATTCTAAATGGAGATCCTTGAAGGTTGATTTGATTTTATATGATTTGATCTACTGTGCTAAGATATTTTGCATGATTTGAATTTTCATCTATAATGCATATATTTTTCAGGTTCAATGGGATGAGGCAACTAATATTGAGCGACCGAAGAGAGTCTCTCCTTGGGAGATTGAACCTTTCAATGCCAATGTTTCCGCTGAAAATGTGCCACCACCGGTGATTGCCAAGAGCAAAAGATCAAGGCAGCCCAGTGACATTGATGATATCTCAGTCTTTGGTAGAGAAGATTAGTTTACTTTTATCGACTTATTTCTATTGTCTGTTACTCTATCTTATATTTTCAGTTGTTTCTTCTTGCAGAATCTAATGCATCATTCTGGTACTCGGAAGTGTCTGAGCCACAAGATTTAGCAGCATTAACTGGTAGAAATGCAGAAATTGACGAAACAGGAGATACATGGCTATCGATTCGAAAAGGACACAAAAGAAACAGTATCCTACGTGCGACAAGTCCACAGGATGCTTTAATGTTTGATGGCTGGTTGAAGGAAGCCCGATCTCCAGTGAAGAGCTCAGCTTCCTCTCTAACTTCACTGAAACTATCTCAAGAAGCAAGTGAAGAGATCAAGTACACTACTTGCAGTATGACTGCCCTTAAGTTAGGTAATGCCACAGAGGACTTGAAGAAACCTGAAAGTAGTGCTGCCAATTACCGCCTATTCGGGATCGATCTATCCAATCACTCAAACATTGTGCCTCTTGAGCATCATCCTGCAAAACCATCTACTCCTTCGGAAGACTCCGAACAGAAGTTGGGACTTTCCAAAACTCCAAAAGAACAAAAACAATTCCCCCAAGATGGTCCAAAGGAAATTCACGGTCAACCGAATTGTCTAGCCAGAAGCCGCATCAAGGTGAGCACTTCCTCAACTGATGCTATGTATTTTTTCCAGAATTGGCTTGTTTAAAAACACTATTGTTAACTCGCTAAAACAATTTTGTATTGTGAATAGGTTCACATGCAAGGCATTGCAGTGGGCCGAGCCGTGGATCTTACCATCTTAGAAGGATATGATCAACTGATAACAGAACTAGAAGAAATGTTCGATATCAAAGGGGAACTTCATCACCCGAATAAATGGGAAATCGTCTTCGCTGACGATGAGGGTGATATTATGCTACTCGGCGATGACCCTTGGATGTATTTCCCTCAAATCTTGTTACCTACTTCCTTTTCCGCTTTGTATAGTTAACATGTATAACTTGTTGGGTTTATCTAAAATCACATTATATGAATGAAACAGGGAATTCTGCAATATGGTTAGGAAGATTTACATCTACCCAACTGAAGAGGTGAAGAAAATGAAGCCTATGGGCAGTCTTAGCCAGTCTTACTTAAACAGTGGATGACGGCGAAAGAGGATCCTGAACTGAAGGATGACTGCTAACATCATTTGTTGACGTCGAAATCACGAGAATTCACAGCTCATGTCTTTAAGAACTTGGTAAAAATAAATCGGAGATGCGAACATTGCGGTCAATGTTAATCACTACCTCTTAGTATCATATATATATAAATATATGTATATACAGAAGACGATATACTTCTAATGTGTCGAATCTGTAGTTTGGAGTTGATTCTGCGAGTCTTAGTGTTGCGACCTCGATGTATTAGACTTGTAAAAATGTGGTGTGAATTATTTCTCAGTTAGCATTTGTAGCTAGTGCTGTTCTTTACTGAAGCACTGAGATGAGTATGGATGAAAGATTCATCAACAACCACATACTGAGTCATTCATGAATGATTGTTCTTTCAAAATTTAAACTTCAATCTACTTTCTAAATGGATGAATGCACTTAAACATACTGATCGAGTACATAGTGAAGTAGTAATTTTCATCCAAGAAGGTGATCATGAGCAAAACTCTCACTGAATCAAGTCTTCCTCCATTTCCAGGCTTCCCCTTCCTTGTGTCTTTCGCCATTGTGGATTTGATGAGAGGAAGGCGAAGAGCTCTCCTTTAATAGAGGAGCATGGCAAACTGGGAAGGTCAACTGATACCCATCAACCCTCGAAGATGATTTCTATCATCCACTATTCATCGAGTTCATAATTTAACAGAGGTGGATTCCGAGAGGAGTTGTGTCAAATTCAAAAGAAAGAAATTCTAATAGGGATGAATATTTTAGAGGTTGACTTTGAATATGTATAAATTATATTTTAATTTATTTAATAGGTGAATCAGTCTATATAGAGATATTGTTTGAAAGTTCAATTGGTATAGAATCGAGTAACAATGCATGCGGCGAAGTTGAGTAATATCCTTTTCCGTCGTGGTCAATTGTAGTTTCTCGATTTACCTCCTCACAGATGGTCGTGGAGCCAACCGTATGAGAGCGTTAGGATGGTGAATTTTACCTTTTTACAGAAAAGTAACAATGCATGATGACAACTAAGGTGCTCTGGAAAACAATGAAACCATGGTGGCATGAACGATAAATTATGGACTGTTGGAAAGGTGAATGGAAAAAACGATTAGAAATTAGTTCCCATTTGATTGGGAGAATAGTCTCGTATTGAAAGAGAATAATGAATGAAATCCTCGGATATGAATAGAAGAATAGTTACACATTGAGAGTTTTAGAATAATATGAATGATTTATATTGAATCACAAGAGGCTCTCTCTCTCTCTCTCTCTCTCTCTCTCTCTCTCTCTCTTGTGTGTGTGAGGGTGCAAATCCAATACCTAGATTACACTAAATCTAATTGATTTGTGTGTGAGCATGATCTATACGCATCGAATGTCAAACTGATGCTTAGGCTCAAAGACGTTTATTTTGGAAAATAATTCAAGTGATAAAATATTGTAATTAGTTGAATTATCCAATAAATCAGTGATACCTATCTAGTATTAAGGTTAAACATATGATTTTTAATGATCCTTATGTTAGGACCTTGCGAGCTAGAGGAGGTGAATAGTCATGATCGCTTATCTTTTTGATTTCGAGCTCATCGTTTGAATATACAGTAGAAATCTTGACTCAAACTTACGACCACATGCATAAATTTGGGATTTACTTAGTATCCACCTTTTCGAGGAGACTAATTCAAGGCTCACTCCTAGTGATCTCTTTTAAACTTCTCCTTTTCGGATACCTTCCAAAGACGGGGAAGTCTCTGACAAGTTGTTCTTACAACAAACACAATAAGAAAATAAATACAAATGTAAATACAATTAAAGTAAACTACTTTACATGAATATATCTTGCTTTGAGGATTTTCTTATTGCTTGGAATTATCTCTTGTTGGTCTGGAAATGCACCAGTACTTCATCAAACCTCTAAGAACCGGCCACAAAAAACTTCTCGACACCATTCTTTTAAAATCTTTAGGTTAGGATTAATTTCTTCTATCTATCAGTCGACTGATCTTACACATTAGTCGATTGATATGTCTTCGACCCATTGAACAACCTTTGAACCTTTTGAAATCTATTTGATGTTATTAATTATTTAAACATTAGTCGATTGATGCAACTCCTTAGTCGATTAATTCCATCAGTCAAATTAAGCAACAATGTCAATATATTTCTATTCAACTTCTGATCAATATCAGTCGACTGATACTATCAGTCGAATCAAGCAATCAAATTCGACTTACTTCTATTCGCTGTAAACTACCATCAATCAACTAATACAACCCATCAATCAACTGATTTCATTAGTCGAATCAAGCAATCGAATTTGACTTGCTTCTATTCACTTTTGATTGCCATCAGTTGACTCATACTCATGATTAGTTGATTGATATCAAGTAACAAAGAGCTTTGAACGAGCTTCATTTTGCATCAAACATTATCTAGTTCTAATATCTGAATCAAAAGTTATGACCTTTGAAAGTTTGTTCTATCATTTTCACATCACTATCAATTGGCTAATACTCCTGTTTTAGTCTTATCAAAACTGAATTCTCATTTTGTCCAATATCCAATTGACTTTAACATAGCAGGACTTCCTGCTCAACATCTGATTAAAATTAACCTACCTAAAGTTTCTATTGTCTAGCATCTGATCAATATTAACTTGTCATGACTTCCTTGTTGCCTAACATCCGATTGGCCTTGACCTGTCGGGATTTCATTATTGCATGACATCCGGTCAACCTTGATCTATCAGAACTTCCTCAATTGTTGTTTGACATTCGGTTAATCTTGACCTACTAGGACTTTCATCATCACCAAGTGTCAGTCAATCGTGATCCACTTGGACTTCTCGTCTTATGTCAAATGTTTGGTCCTCCATGATCCACTTAGATTTTTCCAGCACCAAGTATCCAATTAACCTTGATCTACTTGACTTCTATTTCACCTATCAAGTATTCAATTAACTTTGACCTATTTATTTGACATCTAACTAACATATTGATTAAATATTAAAACTCAACTTGAGTCAAACCAAATTTAGTCAACTTGGTCAACCTTGATTTGAGATCGATTGTACCAACACTTTATGCTTTCAAACGGAGTAATACGAGTTACCCTTAATTAAAAAATCACATATGTGAGAGGGAAGTGAGACCTTTTGAAGAAAATTATTAGGCATAATTTTTAGAGCCTCTCATAGAACTAGACGAGTGTTCATGACAAAAAACAAACACGATCATGAGAACTTAATTGTATCAATGAGAATTTTAGATAAGATATGCCATCGTTTACATAAACAGTTTAAGGATATCAAGTCTATTTAGTAGCTATATATATCTTAAAGTTCAAAAAATAAAACTCACCTATATATCATACATGATTCAATTATTGATATCTAGGCTCTTAATATTTTTTTTGCTCCCGAGGCAATAGTGAGATGACTAAGTCCGTCAACGAAACTTAACTGTAACAAATTTACGAAAATTTTTCCTTAAATGGGTAGCGGATCTGAGAATGTTGACTGTTAGGTTGGGTTGTCTATCTTAACTTCTCAATTTACTCAGGTGATTGATGGTGGTCGATTACCTCAAAATTAATCGACTAGAAGGGTTAAATACCTAGTACCTACTAACGTTATATTATATTAACGTGGGAATTGGAAGGGAATAACGAATGAAATTGAAGATAATAGCGAATAGTCTCACATTAAAGTTTTAAAACAATTATTATTGATTTATAATAAATTATAATTATAAATATTATGAATATGTATAGATCTCTCTTATACATTGGTGTAAATTCGACCTATTAATTGGTGTGTGAATGTGCGTTAAATATTAAATTGATCGAGACATCAATGATTTTTTATTTTTGTCAACTTTTTTATGTATGAACATTATTTTAGTGGGGTTTTTTTATTGGGAAGAGGTTACTACCACCGTTAAAGAATAAAGCCTCCTACGAAATCTTAAGATCATTCCTCTTCGGCTGCGTTGCAGTGAATAATTTAAATCAAAACCAAAGCCGTTAATATATCTACGCTATCATATCTAAATTCAATAATATAGATTAAGCATAATTAATTTTTAAATTTATAAAAATTTGATAAAAATTATCACAAATTGAGAATAATGATACTATTTTTAGAACTCCCTTATTTGAAAAATATTAAATTTTTAAATTTTTGAATGATGTATATTTATCAGTTAATTTTATTGGAAACTAACTTATGGACCTAAAGAATTCTGAATTTAAATCAAAATCAACATATTTTTAATATATGTATACTCTCCGATTTGAATTCAATAATATAAATTGAGAATAGTAAATTTTTAAATTGATAGAGTAAACATTTAAAAATTTACTCTCAATTTAATTTTCTATTCTCAAATTTAGATTCGAGGCCATAAAATATATTTTTTAAAATTAGGAATATATTAATTTTGATTTAAAGTTGCTTAGATTCTCTAAGTTCATCAATCAGTTTTGGACAAAATTGACTAATGAACCTATAGAGAAAGAAAAAAGAGAAAGGATATTTCTAGAATTTAATACATAATTTGGATATTATGAAAGTTGGATAAGTGATTTAGATAATACCGAAACTTGTATGCAGAACCACCACTTAAGAATTAAAGTCTCATACGAAATCTTATGATCATTCCTCTTAGGCCACGTGTCAACACGAACCCTATTTCATATTGTCAGCAAATTGGAAGTGTCTTATTTCACTGAAATAAAAGTTGACTACTCATGACTCAAGGGTTAAACATGTTGGTCTTTCTTGGGTCTACTAAAATCCGACATATCAGTGAAGTCCTAGTGGAAGGAGGCTTTGTTTTGTTTACTTTACTCGTGGTCGCAGAGCGAGGCCGCTTGTGGCCATGAAGTCGTTCATAATCATGAGCGAGGTCACCCTGTGGCCGTGAGCACACAACGTAACCATGAGTGAGGTCATCCGCAAACACAAGCCGTCTCTCACAGGTTGGCGTACCGTTGGGAGAGATTTGGCACGGGATGAAGAAAAGTTTGTCTCGTCCAACCTAAGCACATCAGTGATCGAATAGAAAGGGTGATTCAGGTGATTGTACATCCTTGATATGTTCGATATGATTTGACAAGTTCAAGACACTTTTTACCTACAAGCCAATGCTAGGAGAGATTTCTAGTATGAAGAAATGTTTCAAGAAGTTAAGGAAAATAATTGAAACATTACTTGTTATGCAGTACATCTAGCTAGTTATATGTGATGATAGTAGTGCACTCTTAAAACGTTTAGAGTATTCATATTGATGTTAATGTGTCGGTGTTATAACATTCAAATGATATTACAATCAATATGGATGAGTGTTATAAAATTCTCACACACACACTAACGTTCAATTCTTTGAACACTGTTAATATGCGTGAATATATATATTTATTTAATATAAAATAAAAATAAAGATAAAATGAATGAACAGTAAAATTCATAAATAATAAGTATTAATATTAAAATGAATATGAATGTATGTTAATATAATATATATGTGATATGTGAATCATATATTTTTTTATAAAGGTGACATATATATTAATGTTCAAATCAATACGGATGTCGATATTGACATGGTCAATTCATGTTGCATAATATGAGTGGAGCTATGTCATGCCTTAGAGGTTTTTCAGCAGTGCAACAATTGATGATCTTATCTTCGAGCATTGTCTCTTATGCATCGATTGGTATTTGGATGGAGATTGAGAGGACTCCTTGATCTCCTAATAAAGATGATAGATTAAGACTTTCAAAACCCTAATAGGAATTTATTTTCTCAACGTCTCGATCGATGATAATTAATGTCTTTTGGGTCAAAAATGCAAGTTGTTCAAACTAGATGGAGGTTGAGAGTCCCTACACATTGGACTAGGACAAGCTTAGACTATGACCCGAGTTGGACTATAGAATAGATGACTTTTTCTCTAGTTTACCTATCATATACTTGTTGGATATTATCTCGCTATTTGGTTGGTAGAACAAATCCATCTCAGTAAATATAATTGCGAGTTTATATTATTGGATGTGGATTGATATATTATAATCCATTAATTCATTCCGTAATTATTAATGATGAACTTATAATAGAATTAGATTCATTGCTGATCCCAATTGGATAGTTTGAGATCTCCTTGTTTCCTATTGATGATGACATCAGTACCCAAATAAGACATCATTACCCAAATAAGATCCATGTCTATTGTTTCTCACATTTAAGATTAATCGATTCAAAGAACTAGATACTTAAATTATAAAAAAAAATAAAAATGATGATCTTATCTTCGAGCATTGTCTCTTATGCAACTATTTGGATGGAGATTGAGAGGACTCCTCGATCTCCTAATAATGTCTTTTGGATCAAAAATGCAAGTTGTTCGAACTAGATGGAGGTTGAGGGACTAGGACAAGCTTAGACTACGACTCGAGTTTGACTAGAATGATGGGGGGAGAGTTATTGTAATCCAACCATACCCTCCCTCCATCAACTTGTAATAATTAAGACAACATTTGTCGATGGAACAAAAATAAATAAATAAAAAATAAGGAAAACTCTTAAGATTCTTTGACGATATTTTCCTTTTCCTTGTGACTTGAAGAAATCACTAAATGTTCCCTCACAAGAGAGGCAAATGTCCTATTCTTGATGTACATAATCTCGAAGAAGACATGTCCAATAATAATCAGATAATTATTAGATATTATCTCATAATTTGATGGGCTGATATGTTATTTTATAACTATTAATAATGGATTGAGAATAGAATTGAATTCATTGTTATATATAGAGTGCATCCCTATAGGATTGAATAGTTCAAGATCTCTCTATTTTCTATTGGTGAGAAGAGTGTGATGCCGACATCAAAAAAAAAAAAAAACCCATCATAGAAACGATACCAATTCCACTATATACTCAAATTCATCATCTTAATCTTATGCAATTTAATTTCTATTGTAATTTCGATGATACTAAATCCTATATATATTTTCTATTAAATATTCATCTATAAATTCAAAGCACAACTTATGCACACTTAAAAAGCCCACCTTCAAAATATTTATATCATTTGAAATTCAAATCTTGATCCTCTTATTGTTTCTACTTTACTACTGCACCACACCCCCTAGATATTTTTTGAAAGCCTAATAGAGTCTAATGACAGAGTAGGTGAGTAGCAAGTTCACCATAATTACGATCCCCATTTGTTTACCTATTGAGTGTGAGAATATTGACTTGTTGAAGTGGGCAAAGGTTCAATTTCGGCGAAGCCGAGGCAATGCCCTCCTCCGTCGTGGTCAACTATAGTTTTTCGATTTACCTCCTCACATATATAGTCGTCAATTTAGGTTAGGTCTGTCGGGTTGGCCCACCCCGCCAAGTAATTTAGACGGATTGAGTTGCAATTTTATCAACCCATTTTAAAAGGGATTCAGATGGGTTAGCCCGCCTAAGCCCGCGACGGGCTTGGGTTGGCCCGCGACGGACTTGGATTGGCCCGCGGATTGAAAAAATTTATTTATTTATTTTAAATTTTAAAATTAAAGTAGAAAATTCAATGAAAATGGGTTTGATCCATTTAAATTACAGCTTAAAAATTACAATTCAAATTTAAAATTTTAACTTAATCAATTTAAATTATAATTCAAACTTAAAATTTTTAATATTTTTTAACAGACCCATGGGTTAACCCGCCTAACCCGCGGCTCGCCTTGAGTTGGATTGGAGATTTTCAAATCCGCCAACTTGATGGGTCGGCCCGTCCCGCCCTGCCATATGATAGGCCCACCATGGGTTGACCCGCCCTGCCATGGGTTGGCCCACAGCTGTACTCATAGATGGTCGTGAGACTGACTGTGTGAGACCGTTGGGGTAGAGAATTCCACCTCTTGCTGAAGAGTGTGAGAATATTTTCTGTACATAACATAACAACAAAATTAAATTCATTATATAAATTTAAACTCCTACTACACATTAATAATAAAAAAACATCTTAATCAAGCAATCACTGTTTAACGCTCAACTTCTTTGAATAAGAAAAACAATAATTGAGTGAGAATGAGAAAAATAAATCAATGAAGATTTTAATAGCATTAACAGATTTTCACTGATTGCTCATATCAGTATGCCCTTTTCTTTGTTGAAAAGTCACTCCAGAAATCCTTCAAACACTAGCAACTTCTTAAGGTTGGCCATCTGCCCATCTTATACATATCCTAACAACATGACAAGTATCATTGGAGCCCCAGCATAACTTCATAGGGACAAAGACAACTAACCACAGCCATCTGGACACACCTAAAATCATATGCAGTGATGTAATTAGCTTCCTAGAAGGTAGCACAGGAGATGGAGACAGGTGAGATTTTTCAACCGAGCATAGAAACAGATTACCAACACAAATATATTCACACTCTTGTTTAACCCCCAAAGCTACCACCACCTGCTCTGCTTATTTAAATGCTAAGTTCAGTATCAACTCTGGATTTCCTATGTTTCTATAGCAGCAGATGAGCACTGCAACTTACAACCTCACCGGAATGGCCAAGGTTGTGAGAGTTTTCTTTCTTCTTCTCAGGTTGCTGGCTGTGGCAGCCACTCTTTGCGCGGTGATCGTCATGGCAACGAGCCATGATTCCACCATCGTGTTTGGCATTACCTTGGAAGCCAAGTTCCAGCACACTCCTGCCCTTGTGTATGCTATCATAACGAGAACCATCTCCATTTCTGTTTGATGTAAATCTCTCAACAAACTTTTTTTGTGTAGGTTCTTTGTCATAGCAAATGGTATAGCTTTTATCTACAGCTTGATTGTGCTTTTTGTACCTTCAACAAGCTTGCTATCGAGGTCGATCATTGTGTTTGATGTGGTAAGTCCATGAACTTCATCCTGGCCTATTTATCATTGACCTACTTTCTTAAACTCTTCTCATCTGATTACCTTTATTGTAGATTTTGGCGATGCTGCTAACAGCTGCCATTGCAGCAGCAGGAGCCATGGCACAGCTAGGGAAGAAGGGCAACTCTCATGCAGGATGGTTCCCTATATGTGACAGAGTTCCAAACTTTTGTGATCATGTCATGGGAGCAATGATATGCGGCTGTGTCGGTGTTGTTACCTTCCTTCTGATTGTGTTCTATGACATTCACCAAGTGTTGAGTCCTAAGTTTCCATGATCCTAATATCTATTGGGAAATGATGCATCGATACATTTAATTTCACTGCAGATATTCATGTATTGATCTGCTAAAAAAAATTTCTACAGAATCAATCACTATATTGGTATTCATCTTCCATTCCATTCAATCACTGAATAGAGTGACTATACATCCTAGTGGCCAATCCACCAACTCTGTCAATGATCAGTCATGAGTTTGAGCTTCTCATATAAGATATTGCTAGATCAAACAACTATACAACTTTAATGAATCATCTTTATCGGAGTTTAGGTCATTCTTCACCAAAACTAGCTTGATCCTGAAAGTACTATCATTATGTATGAAAACACTGATGCAAACAATAGATATAATTTCGAGATGAATTTTGCAGCTAAATTTGCACCAACAAGTTTGAAAGCTAAACTAGCTTAATCTCTTCTAAATGCAAGATTCTAAATGCAATCTCTTCTAAACATGATGAGTAATAAATTGTTACCAACTTTAAATTGTAAAATCTAATCATATGAAATCAAAGCTCTTTATTATTTTGCTTCCATGTTATAAATGATCCTTTAAGACAACCAAATACTTCAGTTCTCAAATTACTAGTGTGTTCTCTTTATGGTTGGTACGAATTTGAGGCTATTGTTTTTCTCAAATTATAAAGCAATTTCAACATGAGGCAGTGATGTGATAAAATAAGAGCTATTGTTGCCAGATATATCATACCTTGTTTGTGGAGGATGAAGTCACCTTTGTAATTCCTTTTATTCAGTTCTTGTGGAGTAAAATGCTTCATTACAGTGAAAAGTAAAATCCACAATAAGCTGTTTGAAAAAAATATCATAATGTACAACAATAATGAAATCATAGGACAGGAATTTTATTGATTGATATATTTCTATACAGGATGATTCATGCATCCTAGTCATTTACCAAGTTCTCATTTTCTAACCCCATGAAAAACTTGAGATTTTTTCCTATAGTTAGTCTAAAATAGAAAGGTATCTATCTTCATGGGACAATGCTATAAATTCTAATACTGATAGATGTGACTGCTATACATATGGGCCGTCATATTCAAGCTTTGAAGCATAGCTTCTCCTCGTCTATTGAAAGTGAAGACCGAAATCCCACCATTATTCACATCAACAGCACGAAACCTACAGCACCAAAGAAGTTGCTTGTGAAGTTATTTTCCATCAACAAGGAAAAAAAACTCAAATAAACATAATAAACTTGGACAAGTTCTCAATTTTTCATCTAAGGGCTATATAGGAAATATAATATACTCGGACAGAACAAAAAAAAATTTCAGTAAAACTAAGATATCATGCTCATATGCACAGTAGTGACCTTAATCCTCTATGGAAAAACAAGAGAAACTTGCCTCTCTGGACCAAGTCCAAGAGCTGTGCAAATAAGGGCCCGCAAAATTGATTTATGGGTGATAACAAGAATGCTCTCTCCCTGATACAAATAAAATAATCATTATGCATGTTTTTAAAAATAAAAAAAAACTCAACAGAGGACATACACACTAGCTACTTACTGGTGTGAACAAAATATCCTTCCAGGCCTGTTTGGCCGTGCCCCACAATTTTCGAACAGGATAAATTCCATTAACACTAAAATTGGAAGGATCTTCTCTCCAAGCAGTATATAATTCTGGGTACTTCTTTTTAGCATCCGCTGCCTCCAAAAGTTCAAACATTATTATGCACACAATTCAAAAGAGGCCAGAAAGAAAAGGATGATTTCTAGCTGACTTACCATTTGTCATTCCCTCAAGAAAAAATAGATGTGCTTCTTTCAATGAATCAAGGAAAATCAATGGTTCCTCTCTTCCATGCCAAATAAGTTCAGCAGTAGACTATACAAGGTAAGGAATAAATCAAGAACAAGATTGCTATAAACCAAATTGTCTTTGGAAGATAAGATAACAAATGGAAATGGTAGAATTCTGAAAAACAGTTCGAACCTTTGCACGTGATATAGGACTAGAAAAACAAATGTCAAAGCTTATGTTGGTTAAAGCACTACGGCATTTCTCTGCTTGCCTGGCTCCAACATCTGTCAGTAAGGACAAGTTTGAGCTACCCTGTAGTAAAGAGAACAAAAATTATTGTTAATACAGCATAGGCTGCATCATAGTTTTATAGACCATTTTTTCAAAGCAAACAGGATAGATAACTAAAAGAAGCCCTAGAAACACAAAAAAGAATATAACTGGAATGACTCAAATGAAATTTCATATGTTTAGTGAAAACAGAAGAGAAAAATCCGATTTGAAAGTGACAATCAAAATGAAATTGTATAAAATTTAGAAATGATAATAGTAGATGTAGGTACTGATGAGCTGATAGCTAGTCAGATTAAAATGGTGGGAAGAACTCAGATGATTCAGATGCATGATTGGGTAGAAACTAGTATCCAATTCAAAGTATAACTATTCAATAAAGGCAAAATAACTACTAAAAGCTTTTCTTAAAGTGGTGAATCACACCTGAACTCGATTTTCTTCATTCCAAGAGCTCAAACCATGTCTTACTAGAGTCACCATTTTTGGAGAAGACAAGATTTCGTCAGTTACTGATATTGTAGCTCCCTTAAAATCATATGCGCCTCCAGTTGTTGGAACTTGACTTTCAAGTTGGTTTATGGATACGCTACTAGTTGGATTTTGGACATAAGTTTCCAGACTTTTAAGTTTACCTGTGACATTGTCTTATGTAAGTAGATTGCAAAGATTCCTAGAATACATGAATAAAAATTAATTTGAAACATAAGATGGACTCAGTACAGATTACGTGGCAACATTTTTTTAAAAGACACACATAATATAAATTGCATTAGTTCTAGCAAGGTAGCTAAACTACATCCATGGAAGGGAATAACTAAAACAGCTTTCTTGTAACACGGAAGTCATTCAGAACCAACACATGAAGGGCTAAGGGTTACAACAGAAAATAGTGCGCCAAAGAAATTTTTTTTTCAAATTGTGTATTCAAAGTAATAAAGGTGCCTTCACAGACGTCCTAGTAAAAACAACTCTTTCAAGAAAAAAAACAAAAAAGACATTAAATTTCCAATTATATGTTCATGTTATTTTCAATAAAAAAACACAAATCAACACTCAAAATATTTAAAACTATCATTAAATTTTACATGATAAGAAAATCAATGTTCCTTTCTTCCCTGTGAAACTACTTCCTCTCCTATTAGGCAGTAGAGTTATTGTTCAAGCAGGTTTCCTTTACAATCCAAACCAACTTCCTTAATCATCCATCCACAGTCAATTCTGCACATAAGAAGCTCTTCCGAGGTCCCAACTTCTGAATCCTATTAAACTCTAGCTTGATGTTCAACTCAAGGTAGACATCAAATGGACTTCAATCTAATACACAATATAATGCCCTAATTCTTACCTAAAACAAAAAGAAGCACGCGCCACAAGGCCCTGGATTTAAAACAAACCGTTACCGTCGCGGTGGGTGGAGTCGGGGTTGCGAAAGGAGCAAAGGAAGGCCGGGAGAGGAGAGGGCCTCGGCCTCAAAGAGCGGAGGAATGCCGCCGATGAGCTCGAGGACAGAGAAGCGCAGACCACAACAGCCATCGCCGTCCCCTCGGAGTCCTCCGCCGCTCCAGGAACCACAGTGCCGACCGCTTGCGCGTGTTTACTTGAGTGGATCGCCTTCTGCCAGCTCAGACGGGAGGGAGATTGGATAGGGTGGCGCTTTCACTTAGAGAGAGAGAGGTTGAAGATGGGCCGAAAATTCGAGCCCAAATTGACTTGTCGGGCTAACAATTTGAGCCCAATTAACTCCTGTCTTGGGATGGATGCTTCTCGAATCTTCGACGACCTTCTCGAGAGGTCGATCTGTTCCTGATAGCCGTTGGATTCGACGCTGCCATCGCGCAGAACTATCGAGAGGAGGCGGAGCTTCGATCGATCCATTCGCATTGCGATTTGCGGAAGAGGGAGGAGAAGAACGGCACGGTGGAAGAATCGAGGGGAGCCAAGCGGAGCGGCACCGACAGGCCTCATCATCAGGAGAAGAGAAGAAGGTACAGCAGCAGCAATCGTAGCGATAGTGATTTCGCCGGTGAGGGCAGCAGGAGGGAAGAGGCGGCGGACGGAGAGATGGGGGTGGATTACTACAAGATACTCGGCGTGGAGAAGAGCGCTAAGGACGACGATCTGAAGAAATCCTATCGCAAGCTCGCCATGAAGTGGCATCCTGACAAGAACCCGAACAACAAGAAGGAGGCGGAGGCCAAGTTCAAGCAGATCTCGGAAGCTTATGAGGCACGAATCGGAGCCTCGCTCTTCGATTTCTCTTGTAAATTTCTGATTTTTTTCTGATTCAAGATCTCATCGTTTGCTTTTGCCTGTCTGTTATAGGTCCTGAGCGATCCCCAAAAGCGGGCTGTCTACGACCAGTACGGCGAGGAGGGACTCAAGGGTCAGGTCCCCCCGCCGGGCGCCGGTGGTCCAGGAGGCACCACCTTTTTCTCCAGCGGCGGGGATGGGCCGACCTCGTTTAGGTTCAACCCCAGGAACGCCGACGATATTTTTGCAGAATTCTTCGGGTTTTCCAGCCCGTTTGGTGGGATGGGCGGCGGTGGCGGTGGCACCAGGGCCGGATCCAGATTCCCCGGGGGAATGGGGATGTTCAGTGAAGATATCTTCAATTCTCCCTTTGGCGCGGCCGGGGAGGGTGCATCGATGACCTCTCAAGTGCCGCGGAAGGCAGCCCCCATTGAGCAGCGGCTGCCGTGCAGCCTCGAGGAGTTGTACAAAGGGACCACCAAAAAGATGAAAATCTCCAGAGAAATTTTGGATGCTAGTGGGTAAGCTTCTGCTCCTATCTTTCTGATTAAGATTCAAAGTGTTTTCTTATCTTCACGTACTTAGTGCATCTTCCTTCGGTGAATTTACAGTATTTTTTTCCTGGAATGTCTTGGTGAGATGAAATTGTTCCTGCATTCTTTTTGAAAACAAACTGTTCCTGCATAAATGATTGCTCTCTTTAATATTATGCTTTATAAATGAGGGAAAGAAGATTCGATCAATTTAGGCTCTTCGCAAAAGTGGATCCTAAGGTTAGGAAGAAGTGTTTTTGCCCCTTTTTCCGTCTTCACATATGAAGATGGTAATTTGTAGTTCTATGGTTCTCCAGTTTCTCATGATTAGTGAGGATCAAACCTGCAATTTTCTTCTGCACAGTGTTTGGCTACTTCACTACTATAGCACTGGGACAATGGTTTTCATTGCTTTTAGTTTTATGTGACTTGCTTGTTATTCTGTATGTTAGCACACCTGGTCATCCGGATCTGCTCAGATCTTAAGGCACAAGAGTTTTTAGCATAAAGTTGTGGCACTTGGTAACAGCGAATCTTAAATGGTGGAGCACATGATAAAACACTAAACAATAAATCATGGCATTTAGTAATATTGAATCTTGGAAATCGGATTACACTAAACTGTGGCACTTGATGGTAGTAAACTATGGCATTAAACAACAAATCATGACACACTAAATCTTGCCACCTAGTTCACTGTGGTTATCGTTAAATTGTGATGCAATAATACTGTATTATCCGATCATTTTGTAAAAAAAAAATTGTTTTAATGATAATGAATTGTGTGAGTTCAAGTTAACATGCAGGTACAACTAAGTTTTGTAGTCAATCAAATGGTTATGTAAGTGGTCTTATTGTCAATATTGTTTGTGGTTATGGTTATCATGAAAAGATTTTAGTTCAAAAGTTTGAACTGTGTACCCTACTTAGAACAAAGATTTGTTGATGCATTGAGAACGAAGGACCCAGTTTGTTGGACAATGGATGAGGGAATAGATGAATCATTTTAACGTTTTGTGTTTACTAAGCTGATGGAACAAGGATGACGGTAGACGCGTCTCCTATTCTTGATACACTCAGATTGGGCAGATCAAGCAGCAAATGAATCGTACGCTTGTTTTGATTTTTGCTGAAGTTGAGTTTGAGTCATCACTAACTAGTACATCTTCAATTTCTGACTCGTATATGTTTCCTACGAAGAGTCGACTTGCCTTCTAGACTGATGTTCAGCTTATTCAGTCAGTTTGGATCATTCTGTTAAAAGACTATCTTCTGTATACATGTTTTGCAGGAAAACATTGACTGTGGAAGAAATCTTAACGATCGATGTCAAACCAGGATGGAAGAAGGGCACGAAAATAACATTCCCAGCAAAAGGAAATGAATCACCAAATGTAGTTCCCGCGGATATCGCCTTCATCATCGACGAGAAGCCTCATCCTGTGTTCAGCAGGGAAGGCAATGATCTGGTTACAACACAAAAGATCTCTTTGGCAGAAGCCCTGACCGGTTACACAGCTCATTTGACTACACTTGATGGTCGGAGCCTCACCATTCCCATAAGCAAGGTCATCCATCCTGGCTACGAGGAGGTGGTGCCTGGAGAAGGAATGCCAATTCCCAAAGATCCATCCAGGAAGGGAAATCTTCGCATCAAGTTCGACATCAAGTTCCCGACGAGGTTGACTGCAGATCAGAAGGCTGGCTTCAAGAGGTTGTTGGTTCCATGAGAAAAATGAGACTTTGAGAATATGCAGCTTCCTAGTTTAGTGCCATAAACATGGATGTTAACTAAGAAAACATGGTTTATTATCATCTTCTATGTCATTTAATGTTTGCAGGATTTATATAATGCATTTGTCAAGTCATAGAATAATGAGGTCACAAATCAATCTTCGCAACGATTTGTAACTGCTTTTTTGTTTGATCAGCAAAGTTGCAATGATTCAGTTATTTGAATACAAATTTCAGAAAATTTAACATGTTTTATGTTCCATAAGGTTAAACAAAATATATCATCTTGAGTTTTAAAAATTGTAGGAAGATTTTCTTGTGTTATCTAATATGCTGAGAAAGATTAAATTTCGATTTACAAATATAATAAATTTATAATTTATATTTATATAAACTAATTTTATAGTTATTTCAACCAAGTGCACCACAAGAGAATCTGTACGAATAACCTAGTGGAAGATCCAACCAAACAATTCCAACTTAGACACAATTTTGATTGAGATTTTACATTCAAAGACAGGCAGAGCAGCAAAATAAATACACTCAAAATCCCACAGTTCCAAATCTCCAGCTTAATTTTACTACAAGCACTCTGATGCTCTTATTTAAGCTTATAAACAAGAATTTATTTGCAGTTATAGAAATTAATTAGCCAGGAAGGAGGATTTCTACTCTGCAATGAAGGAACACAAGAACCAGAGAAAGAAATGAGATGTAAAAGTAGGTGGGCTTCAAGTGGCTGCCTGCCTCACATCACTATTCTTTCTCTTCTTCAACTGGCACAAATGTTGTGCCAGACCTTGAAGTCCATGGAATCTTCCAAGCCCAAAGCTGTCCACTGTTCACGCAGCTTTTATTTGCTGCAGATGTTTCAAAAGAGATTAGTCGGGAAAACCGAGTTTTCCTAGCGAAGCAAACCGAGTTTTCCTAGTGAAGCAAAAGACCAACCGGCCTGGAGTTCAGTAAAAAGAAAGGTGTTTGCTGATTGAGTTCTCGTCTTTAAACTTATTCTTCAGTTTGGAGTTAACCTAGTTACTTGTTTGCTGATTGAGCAGAAAAACTTACTCTTTTCTCCTCTTCCATCTTTGCCTTAATATACGAGTAGAGGGCGACGCCAGCAATGGCAATGCCGGTGCCAATGCCTGTTTGTGTTGAAATCTTGTTCCCTGTGAAAGGCCGGAAGAGTTAAAATGCCAACGGCGTATGGTAAATATATAGACAAAGAGATATTGTACTAATCTATGGTAGCTCATACCAAAGATTACGATTGAGAAGCCGATCACGAATACACGTTTGAGAACATTTCCAACAGCATGTGTGAGAGGAGCAACTCGTTCCAAGGTGTTGGTTGCTAGCTGTTGATCATTTGCATTAGACTTTGTAAGAATAATTATATTGAATGGCTTGATTAGAAATATCGTGACATTTAACTCTATGAAAGAATCATCAGACGAACGGCTATGTGCCACCCAACCAACTCCGATAATTCTCTGGCAAATGCAACTGAAATCTTACTTCTTGTGCATTGTAGAATGTCAATGGAATAGTACTACATTGTTTTTAAAATGGGATATTGGCATTGTTAAAGAAAACATATATTTTCTTTAGTTGTGTTTTTTTCTTTCCTTGAGAGCCATCTAAGTTAGTAAAGTAGAAAACAAGGAACAGTGTGTGGTGTTGATAATCCATCCCATTAATCGGCTGGGACAGTGAATCACTAAAGGGTGCATCTAAAAGTTAATCTTTGCTCTTCCTAGTCAAGTGATTGAAAAATACAAAATGATAATATTATGTAAACAAAGTAATTATTTGTAGAATTGCAGGTGGAGATGATAGATTTATGACTATTAATTCTTCATGTCAAACAATTACCTGGTTGTAGAGGTGATAAAACATTCCAACCCAGAAAAGGTCAGAGATAAATTTTGTGGTACCGACTTTGGCAATTGCATCCTTAAAGCCATGCTGCAAAAGTTGAGGTCCCTCCAACTGCAAGTTCCAACATGAATGACCAGTGAAAACTAAATTATGAAGATGCTAAAAACAATTGTCATTAAATTAAGGAACAACTAATACATTAAGCAAAGAGGGAATAGCATATTATAGTGTGAAAACTGACAGGTCTTCTACTCAATGCCTATTGTTTTAGGTTGAACCTTGATATTAATACATTAAGAAGCAGTACAGCAAGAGTGTATATTAGGTTCTTAAAGTAGTTGGTTCCATAGGCTAACCAATCATGTCAACCATTCAAAGCAGCCAACATGCGAATATAGGATCATAATGAATTGCTCAAAAATATGGAATGAATCTTAGACTAACTAAAATGGTCTATTATGATTGGGTGAGATTCAAAGTATGATATACAATATCTGATGTGCAGCATTTGAATGCAGTAAAAAAAACATCCTCTTGATTGTTCTATACATTTTATTGACATACTCACCAGAATTGCAGGAGGGATACAAACAACCAGAGCAATGATTGATATGTAAGCATAAACGTTTGTACTATCCATGTCAGTCTGCAACAAACAAATTGCCAGTTTGTAAGCAAATTACACAAATATGACATGAAATATAGGGTGAAGAGACACAATAACCATGGCTTTCTTAGAATAAATGCTGCGATACGTGAAGGAGATGTTTGAGATCATAGCACTAATGAAGCCTGTCCAGTTGAACGATAGCTCCGTGAGGGATGCCATTGAAACACCTGTAACAAGATTTACCATACAATTCTCTCATATATGAAATATTTTCCCCACTTAATGTGAATAGGAAATGAAAATACAGTTGCAGTGTCCAGAAGGAATTGTCAATCTATAGCAACTCCTTTCATTAATATTTTTGATATAACAAAAACTGAACTCACAATTCACACTTCCAATATAAATGCATAAAGAAGATTGCATGATCTTTAGCAGCATTTCTTTCACATTTTCAAAAGATATAAACATGCAAAAACACAAGAGCAGTAAATTACCAATCACAACTGGAGCTAGAGATAACCAGAGAGTCCATGGTATCTGCTGTCCAAGGATGAATTGGGAAGCCGCTGCATTAAAGAAGGGCTCCAAAGCTGGCACGAAAACAGTTTAATGTCAAGAGTACAATTTAGAAGCACTGAACTGGAACAATTCTTGAAACTCGAAAACTCCAGTAAGCCAAAGTTCAAGGTTACCTTTGATTGTGTGAGTGAATGAGACTGCAACCGCAGCAAAAGACACATTGCTAGTGACATGGCCAAGAGCATGGCAGACGGCAACAGGGATGAGCAACTTCAACAGGTTCGAGTCGAGGGGCTATAAGAAAATAAACAAGCTTAAATCGAATACCATGCCATAGCTTACTAAGCAAAGCTCCAAAATTAGCAAAATTCTGCAGTGAAACGATATCAGTTATCTGAACCGTGTCCACGCACAAATACCTGATCGCTACTCACGATCGGGCATTTACAGGAATAACAATTAAGAGAAATGATACATTACATGAAAACGCAGCATGAAAACGCAACATGATACACTACACTACATGGATGTGAGACCCAGGTCTTGCTTTTTCTATAGTGTATCATGCTGCGTTTTCATGTAATATATCATTTCTCAACAATTAACTCGCTACTAAACTTATCGAAGGATCAAATGCAAGGGTAATTCTAAGAGGCAACGTGCAATTTGAAAACGGACGGCAGGACTTACGGCGCGCTTGGGAAGACCAACGCCCCAGCTGACCAAACAGTAGACCACGCCGACGAACAAGTGGATCACGGAAACGAAGCTGCATCGACGGAACCCGGTGAGCTTACCGCAAAGCTAGATAAAGTGACCAAATTATGAATCTCTGTGCGCCATTAACAACGAACTCACTATGGGTAGGGAAAGTAATTGTATATCTTCTTGTTGAGGATGTTAAAAATCACGTTCAAGAAATACCTGCAAATAAATTTTTTAAATATATATATATTTAAATTGAGTGGAATAAAAAGTAGTCCATCAAGTCAAACTGCGAGTAAAAGTTTGGCGGTGAGGTTACCGTACCACATGAAGAAGAAGAAGCCGGTGACCAGAGCGGGGTATTTGGCAGCGAAGCTCAGCTTTGGTTCCCTGATTTAAATATAAAAGAAAATAAAGAAAAAAACCCTAAATTTTAGCGAAGGGATTTCGAGAATTCGACGGAGGAAGTGGAGGCGGGCTTCACCCGACGGGATCGCTCCCTTCGGCCGGCGAGGAGGACGCGGCGGCGGCCACCACGGGGCGGAGCGGCGCCTTATGGTCGCCTCCGGCGACGGCTGCAGCGATTCTGGCAGGCGGAGTGGCGCGGTCGAGGTGGAGAAGCGCGGCGCGGAGCTGGCGGCCCCAGATGAGGTTTCCTCCGTCGGCCACGGAGCCGGCGGGCCGGGCAGCGGAGAGGGCCGCGATGGCCGGGCGCCGGAGACGGAGAAGGGAGGTCATGCCGCTACCGCTGCCGGAGATACTCGCCGCCATCGCCGCCGCCATCCTGCTCGCGATCGATCGAGAGCCGAGCAATGGAGGAAAGGGGGCGAAGAGAGGGAGAAGTTAAGCGCAACCGTTGGCAGCGAAGAGACAAAGGAGCTGCGCCATCCGACCGCATAAAAACTGCATCCGGAAAATTATTCGCCGGCGAGCACGCTAATCTCAGCGCGCACGGACGGCGGATGATCTCCCCGCATATAAGTTCCTACGCATCGTTTGGCAGGTACGCCTCCGCCATGTTATTCTCACGTAGATTTTTAATACATCCGCATCTCGTCCGCTGGATAAAAATTAAAATGGTGCTTTGTATTGTTTATTGAACGGAAGTCTTTTATTTATTTATTTATTTATTATTAGTAAAAGATATTCAATTTTAAGGATATTTTATTTTTAAATTATTTTTATTTTGTCCCTAGGTTATGATATAATGGTGGACATTTGAATAGTTTAAAATTTTTATAATATTATAAGATATGCCTTTTTATAGCCGATAAAAAATTTTATAAGATCGAACTAATTATATTTTGAATTAATCAGATGGTAAAAATTAAATATTTAATTTATAAAAAAAATATTTTTATTTTTATGCTATTATAGATAGTTGTTATATGTTGATTTTATATAATTATAATAATTATAATTTTGTAATTATTATAATATAATATTGAATAATATTGATTAAAAATAAATTATCTATATTATAACAGTTATGATTTAATTGTTAATTTGTTATAATATGAGTTCATCTATGTTAACTAATATTGATTGATGAGAAATAAAATATTTATATTATAAGAATTATGAATAATAATTATTGCTTTGAAGCATATATTGAGTTGATTACGCATAATAGAGTTGGTTACGACAAAATCAATATCCCTCCTAGATAGTCGTAGGACCGACCGTGTTTCTCAATTTACTTCCTCATAGATAGTCGTAGGACCGACCGTGTGGGGTCATTGGGATAGTAGGATTCTACCTTTTATAAAAGAAGATCAATAGTAATTGTTATAATATAATAGAAATATTATTATAATATATTTATTTATATGGATAAAAATAAAATGTTACTATAATATAATGTATTGGTATTTATGTTATAATAATTATGAATTATAATTATTAATAATATAATTTATTTGTATTAATTAGAATTGAAATATATATATATATGGTAGGAGTTATGAATTGTTATAATAGTTAAAAATAAAGTTAATTTTAAAAAGTAATTAAAATGTAAAATGAAACGTCTTTAATTTCTATTCTAATTTTATTACACAAGCAAGAAAGGAGGGGAGTGAGAATAACATTTAAAACTATGATTTGATAAGGGAGCGGCGCAGGGTTGTTGTATGCGAGGGTTATCCAGAGAGCAGTGGTGGAGAGTCATCGGGTTATCTAACCCACACATTGTGGCTACCCTCCTTATCCTCTTTCGCGATGACACGGACCCAAACTTTTTGTGGGACTTGAAGGTTCTCGTGAACAATTTTGTGGACGTAGATACTGTACAAATTATCTAAAACAAAGTGATATAGAAAGAAAATGGAGATAAGAGTTTGTATTGTCATCATGTAGTTCATCTTTCTCTTTAATTATTAATTTTGTTCAGTGTTCAGTGTGTTCTATTATAGGAGATAAATTTTGTTGAAGAGACTTGGTTATCTTCTGATGAATATTAAGTATCATGTGTATTAATCAAGACGTTTATAAAACACAACTAAGCAAGAAGAAAATGTTGTTGAATGATCTAGGTCAGCATTGAGTAGACTCACACATAGTGTATGAATCAGTAATTGTTTTGGGTCAGTACGATTTGGTCCAAAAGGTTAAGATTTTACCGATCTGGTTAGATGATATGTCAGATAGAAGACTTGACTCCAGGGTTGACTGGTTTGGTCTCACGTCTCGACTCGGCTTTGCGCTCACATTCCTAACTCGAGAAAGGTGGTCAGGCCTGAGTAACCAACACAGATCAAGATCCAAGACTCGACTCGGCATTCAGTTCAGCTCGGGATCATGCTCTCAACCCCTCCCAAAGTCCAACTCTGGTTCGACATCCGACTCCGAGCTCTGAGACTAAGTTGCCTCACCAAGTCTCCTCCCTATTATATCAAGCCCCGCCTCGGCCTCAAGACTCGTCTAAGCTGTCCTCAGCTCAGACTCTCTCTGCCGCCCGCACTCTGCCTCCTCAATGCCTACACCGCGCTCAACTGACTCTGCTCATTTCCTCATTTAGCTGAACAGGCCACCGTCAAAAAAACACATACAATTATAGGATATCTTAGATAGCTCATCTACCCCATTAATACGTCATGATAACGCAGTCTGATGTTGTATCAGGTATGGGTGATAAGATTCTTTGTTACTGCGGTGATGATGGGATGTTCTCCTTATCCAGATGGGACATCTCCTCTGACAAGATTTTTATTGAGGGATATTCTCCTTAATTAAGATAAAACAATTTTCTTATTGTTCTCTTTCTTAAGTCAATATAACTTTCCCCTCTCACAAATATAGGTACGCGCATAGAATTACAAATATTCATTCTCTCTACATTCTCGTATTTTCTTCTCCATCTCCGGTTAAAGATCTGACTTGAGTATCAGAACGGTTGAGCTCAGGCATCCTTGACCTTCGTTATCATCCTCTTTTTTCCTTCTTGCAATACAGAGTTTGGTGGCACATCAAAGGCCATCGGCCTCGTCCTTTGTTCTTCGTGGGTACTATCTTAACCGTCAACTTACAAGTCAGGTGGCCAACGATCCATTCGGAAGGCGATTTCAAATGAGAACAGTACATGCTTGAATGTTTGAAGTGTTTACAGCGTTGGCGATTGTGTCGATATGGCTGCAGCACATGCTTCCTCTCTGGGCTGTGAGATGAAAGCAGAGATGAAGATTGCTTAATTATACAAAACAGAGCCAAGGCATTGACTTGCTCAATCGATCATGGCAGACAAACTACTCTGCTTTCTCTTTCCTCTTTCGTCTCGTTCCTCTAACCGTCGCCAGTAGACGAACCTAAAATAAGTAGAATTCAGAACATCCGTCACTAGAGGAAGGCAACAATATTATGAAAAAGAAAACAGAAATGTTGTGATGTGTGTGTGTATTAGTCCATCAAATCATAATTTGAAGCTCTTTCCTTACTGCAATGCAGTTCAACAGTTGAACTTGAAGCAGTTTGGTTCCACTCTTACTGGGCAATTCTCAGCCACGGCGAGACTGCTGCAGTGAAGAAGCTGTGGGCATCTTCAATGGATGTTGATTGTTGAGAACGCAAAGCCATCCACCAATGCCAGTTTCTTCGAGGCAGAGGTTGCTACCCTAACGAAGATCAGGCAAATAAGAACATTGTGAAGCTCTGGTAATGCTGTTGTGCACAAGGATGTGAAATCCAACAACATCCTTTTGGATGGAGAATATGGTGCAAAAGTGGCAGATTTTGGGGTCGAGATCGATGTCCATGATTGCTGGTTCTTGTGGATACATAAACATTGCCCCAGGTTTGGTTATCCTTTGATTCCATGATTCAAAACTCAGTTCTTTCCTGATCCTACTTTAGCTTGCACTGTTTGATATCCCTTCTGATAAAATTTAAACTCTTGCAGCTACTTGTTGTGATCCATTAGCTAGAATTGTCAAAAATTGCGTCCACATTGTTGGTGATTCAATGTAACTTATTTTCTTTTCCTATTTGCAGAGTATGCTTACACACTTCGAGTCAACGAGAAGAGCGACGTATACAGCTTCAGCGTGGTTATTCTCGAACCAAACTAATATCCGGCAAACTCTCAATTCAACTTATTTGATTGTTTAAAATTTTTACATTTCAAATTTATTTGATTAGTTATTGAATTTGATAATATAAATTTATTTATTCATTTTGAAACTTTCTTAAACTCTAAACCCTAAATTCTAAATCCTAAAATCCTAAACCTTAAAATCCTAAATCCTAAAATCTAATGATGATTTATAAATATTGTTCATGAAAATTATTCATGAATATATAGGTATTCAAATTTTTTCATTTATTTTAATAAATTATTCAAGTTTGATAATTTAATTAATCTTATATATATTAAATAAATATAAATAAGTTCTTATTAATTTGAATATCATATTTATAATATAAAAATATAAATAAAATATAAAAATTCTGAGGGTCTCTTGCATATACTCGATCTCTGTGTTAAATTAGTAGCCGACATATGCAGGGAGCGTGGTGCCAGACTTCCTTTAAAAGAAAAGAATCCCATGCACTTGCTAGTGCTGCCGCCTGTGTCAGTGGTCAAGGCACGTGCTCGTTCATGCGCCCATTTCTTTTTGGAGATTTAAAAAAAAAGATTTTTTAAAATAATAATAATATGTTTAATTTTTATTTTAAAATATTCTTATTTTAGAGTGCAATTGAGATTGTAATTGCTATAATATAGAATCACATTATTATATATAAAATTTTATTATATTAAAATATTTAATTAACATCATTTCAATTTGATCTCGTAGCAATTACTATATATATATATATATATATATATAGGGAATTTTTTTACTCTACTTTTTTATTATAAAAAATTATCATGATCATAAAATTTAAAATTTATATAGAAAATGATTTTTAATTTCGAAAAAATATTTAACATTAAAAATATGGGCCAAACCAACGACAAAAGAGGCTCAGTTTTGCATTTGGGCCAAGTTACTGGACCATGAACTGACGAACCATCACGAAAAAGAAAAGAAAGAAAGGAAAAAAAAATAAATTAAAAATTATATGAAACAGTGATTTAGAGAAAAAAAAAAGATAGCCGAGATGGGTCAAGAATTGGGATGGCAATGTGTGATCCGATTCTGTGTTTAGAAAAAGAAAATATTAAGAGGTAAATTGATTTAGTATTTTTTTTAAAAAAAATAAATTCAAAAAAATATTAAATTAATTTATCACATCATATATCATATGCCCATTCATAAATGAATGGGTAGGATAATAAAATTATATATATATAATGACTTATATGCTGCATATTCTATGAGTATATATGCTCATAGTATAAATTACTTTTTTAAATTTTTATTTTTTAATCTTAACATTAAATTTTAAATTTTAAATCTTACATTCTAAAGTAAATTTAAAATCAAAATAAAAAAATTATACTAGATATCATGGAATGTGCAACATAAGATGTATATATATAATTAAATTTGATATGTTATGGGCATATGTTTGTGTATACAGTGTCCGTGATAGAAGTTTCCAAACCCTCGGATTAATTCTGGATGCTCAGAATAGAAATAATGTAATTTTATAAATATTATTTATTTTTTTACTTACAGTCATTTAAGATTTTACTTTTAGAATTTAAGAGTTGAGTTGTAAAATTAAACATGAAAAAAAATTTAATATGAAAAGAAATTTAATGCTCATGGGATATATTGAATTATTATCTCATACTTTTTATCCTGCACACTTCATGTGCAATTAATTTTTATTCGTTTAAAATTTTTTTATGTTTAGTACTATGACACAACTTTTAAATCCTAAAAGTAAAATTTTAAATTACTTAATCGTAAGTAAAAAATAAAAAAATTATAAAATGGTATTGTTCCTATTCTAGAAGTTCAAAATCTTCTGTCACGGACGTTGCACACACATACAGACACGCAGTATATTAGGACTCTATATATATAGGGTTTCGATATCTTGTGTGTCTGATAATGCGTGACTCATCCGCGACAAAAGAATCGGGGCACCCGAAAGTATTTCAAGCGTCTGAAATAGTAACAGTGATATTTTTATTTTTATTTATTTTTTAACTTATGATTAAATTATTTAAGATTTTTTTTACAGTACTTTAGAGGTTGGATTATAATACTAAACACAAAAAAAAAATAAAAAATGAAAAAAATTTAGTTGTTCATAGCATATATCAAATTGTTATCTCACACATCTTACTCCACACACTCCATTAGCAATTAAATTTTATTTTTTTTTATTTTTTTTATTTAATATTATAATCTAACTTCTAAATCCTAAAAAAAAATTTAAATTACTTAATCAAAATTTAAAAAATTAAATAAATAATAAAAATAATAATACTGTTAATATTTCAGACTCCTGAAATATTAACAGACGTCCCGAATCTTCTATCCCAAATGAATCCCGTATTAAGACTTGAAATTCAAAATTCTCATACTTGATTATGATTATTATTTAATCGGACCCTCTCTGTATTCTTCATTAAATTAAATCGGATATCATATCTCCTTGGGATTATTGTCATCCCTAATTACTAACCCAGAAGCAGCCTGCCTCAAAGGACGTGAAACTCACGTGCGCGGAGTGGGGGCGGAGTACCTGCCCTAGCTCTACTGTCCCGCACTGCAGCGGTGGGAGTGCAGGGCAGTGCAGTGCAGTGGAGTGGAGTGGAGGACCATCCTTGAAGAAAACAGGGCAGGTTCGAAGTGAGGGATCGAATTGGAAGAGTAGTATAGAGAAGAGAGGGAGGAGAGAGGGAGGAAGGGCATTAATTAATTAGATGATTCAAGTCGCCGGAGGCAAAGAGAGCATGAGAGACGCCGCCGCACTGCATGCGCCTTTCTGCTCCTTCGTTGAGCTGGACGCCGCTGCTTCTGTTCTGCTGCATGCTCTGCCTGCCTGCCTGCCTGCCTGCCTGCCTGCTTGCCTGCCTGGGGAGAGAGTGGAAACCAAATCTCTGACGCATGCATGCGCCTGTATCAACCTCATCGCAATCCTCCTCCTCCTCCTCCACAATGTAAAACCAACAATGCTTCTAGAGAGTGATACAGTAAAAATAAATAAAAATAAATAAATAAATTTAAATTTCATTAAAAATAAAATATTTAAAACATCCATCCAGGATGTATATATTATATTTTAAATTTATTTGATAGATGAATTAAAGTAGAAAATCATCTATCTTTTAGAATTAGTCAGATAAAATTTAAATATATGAATTATTAAAAATCATAATTTTTTTCTTCGTTTTGCCTTTTGAACGGTAATTATTACTTTATATTTGAAAGTGCTATCATACAGGATGACAATTTAGAAAGATATTTTTAAACATAACACTTACGTAAGTAGAGAATAAATTAACAGTTGAACTGAACTAAATTTAATTGTGTTTAAATTTATTTATTTAATTATTAAATTTATTTAAGCTTAAAAATCTCTTATTGTTCTAGTTTTTAATCATGCTGAACTATCAACAATGTTAGTGTTATAAAATTATAAAATTTATATTTATATATGTATTAATTTTAACATATTATGAATACTAAAGTGTAAAGAGCGCGAAAGATCTTTTCTACAATTAAATTTTATATAAGTTATATAATAATAAATTTATTCATAAATATTTTTATAAATATATATTAACTAATCAAGCTCACTAATTTTCAAGTTTGTTTATTTTATATATTCTTTTATAATTGAATGAATATAAATAAATTTTATCAAATTAAATATTAATTTGTTTACGAACATTCATTACATTTACAATGCATAAGGGATCGATCTCGATCTCCTATATATGTTGCCCACTATTTTTGTATTTATAGGTGTGAGCAATATTAATCTTACATTGATGAAGTTTTTACTAATGTGATTCGTAGTATAACAAGTTTTAAAGATCAGATAACAACGTAGATTAGATAATATGTTTGATGATTGAGCAAGATGAAATGCAAATAAGTTCTTGGTAGGCCGTTACATCAATAGTATCATGACATCGATTGTCATGACTTGAAGTCTCCCTTATCGTTAGATGAAGTGTGGACTAGCTACTTATCATTAGACCTCGCACCAAATGTAGGGTCAGACCATGTAATATGGCACTATACAACTTAGTCACATGATTCAACCTAAAGCTGGACACCAATATTAATTAGCATTAACCGTAAAAATAATCAAACACTACTTAATCAAGTATTTTCAATAAAGAATTATGGTCCCCGGGGTCATGGTGCCGCGGTAGGACATCCGGGTTGTCACCCAGGCACCCGCGGTTCGATCCCTAGCTACGGCGTATTTGCAGGAATTTTCCTCCAAATGGGGATCGCAATCAAAGGATACTGGGCATTTGGGTTGGCCGCTGCGTGCACTTCCCGATTTACCCTGGTGGCCAGTGGGAAATTTCCGTGGGACCGTACCGGTCACCCCAGGGATTGAGTCATTGCGACTGACTGGGATTATCATTTTTTTCAATAAAGAATTATGTAATTACACTTGCAGTCAAACTAGAAAGCATAAATAACTAGTAGGTCAACTATAACTTTTCGATTTACTTCCTCATAGATGGTTGTAACACCGACCGTGTGGGACTACTGAGGTGGCGGATTCCATCTTTTGTTGCAGAAGAAAGCGAAAATAACAAAATGACAAACCCTACTAATTTGGTAGCTAGCAATAACTTTATCGAGACACTCAATAAAATTTTAAAAGGTATATTGTTACCTGATAATGTCATCTGTTTAATATCATGATCCAGTATGAGATAGAGGGATGGGTCAACTTCCATTAGATTATCCGTTATTGACTTTTGCTAAGTCAGTTGTTATCGGATTGATCTCTTCAATCAAGTCAGTTTTTATTGGGTTGACTCCTAGCGAATCTGTCTTTAGTGATTTGGTGTCGAACATATAAAATCCTAACGAATCAGCTTTTCTGAAAGAGACTAACATAAGGTTAAAAAGGAGCTAAGACGCATCTTAGCGTGGCCCCTTTGACGTTCAAGTTAGATTTACAAAATAATAGGAGAACTGCAAGGATATTATGCATACTTCTTTTTACTGAAATGACTACCTTATATAGAGAAAAATATGTTTTGCTCTTGTAATGGTTGCGCGCCTTCCCTGTATTTGGCATCATCATTCTAGGCGGCTACATAGCCCCTTGTATTTGTAACTGCAGTTCAGAGCCGGCTCTAGGCATAGGCTGGTAAGGCCTATGCCTAGGGCCCAATTTTGATTGGGGCCCAAAAAAAATTAAGGGATTTAGGGTTAATGGATGGTAGATTATTAAAATCCGACCCGGAAATCCGTCCCTTCGCATTCTTTCTCGCCGCGTCCCGATATCGCCTCTTCAAAACGCCCGATCTCGCCTCTTCGACTCTTCATCTCCCATTCTCCCCTCTTCTTCGATCGTTCGACGAATCGACGCGAGCAGCGAGCTTCTTCTTCGCGTTCTTCTTCGACCGTCCCTCTTCTTCGACGCGAGCAGCGAATTTCGCGTTCTTCTTCCTCGTCCCTCTTCTTCGACCGTTCGACGCGAGCAGCGACAGCGAGCTCAACTGCTCAAGCAGGCGCCAGCCGCTAGGCGAAACCATCTTCCTCGCCCCTCTTCTTCGACCGTTCGACGCGAGCAGCGAGCTCAAGCAGGCGCCAGGCGAAACCGCGAATTTCGCGTTCTTCCTCGGGGCGTTCGGCGTTCCTGACCGGGAGGAGACGAGGAGTTCACTGCGGATCGCCGGATTCGCTGGGCGTTCGGCGTTCACGGTTCACTGTGGATCGCCGGATTCATTGCGGATCACCGGATTCGCTGACTGTTTACTCCGTATTTGGGTGGATCCGATAATTTCTTTTTATTTTGTTGTTTCTCCGGATTGATTATTGTTCTGCACCAGATATGAAAATCCTGTTGTTTCTCCATGGTGCTCTTAATTTTATTCCCTACAGATGTCATACTTCCCATAAAAAAATTGACCATCTAAGTTCTTTTATAACTTTATACTTTTTTTTAATATATCAGTTGTTTTTTTATTACCATAATTTCTCTATGTTAGTATGTTTTTGTTTGGATTTCAACTTTTAACTTGTGCCAATACCAGTGTTTTTTTTTCCTTAGCTTCCTTCTGTATTATTGTTGCTGAGATTTAACTTTTAGATAGTGATTTTTTGTGTTTGATCCAGCTGTTCTACGAGTCCTGACGAATCGTTCGAGGGACAGTGGATCGTTTCTGATAAGGCGGACTACCAAGGTAAATTACTTCCGTTCTATTATTAATTCTTAATAGATCGTAAATTACTTCCGTTCTATTATTAATTCTCAGTAGATCGTTCATTATCAGATCGTAAATATTCACCTAGGGCCCCCCGTAAGCTTGAGCCGCCCCTGCTGCAGTTGTTGCACCCCTCCAGCCAATGCTCATTATTGTTGATAAGATAACCATCAGACCTTTTGACTTGATGTCTTTTCCGTAACTGATGTGCGTCTTGCTCTATTACACGCTAGTTCAATCTTGTTAATCCATTCAGGAAAGCCTTCCGCTGACTTAGGCCATCTCCAACCGGTACCCCAAATACCCAAAATGGTGTCAAATTGACACCATTTCCCCTCCAACCGGTACCCCAAATACCATCACCAAATTTAGTGTTGCTACAGTGCATTACCAAATTTGGTGATGCACTGTAGCATCACCAAATTTGGTGATGCCATTTTTTTATTTATTTTTTGTAATTATATTATATAATTAAAAATAAAAATAAAATAATATATATTATTATATTTAAAAATAAATATAATATATATTATTAAATATCATAAATAAAAATAAATTTATAATTATTATTTTTTCTTATTATTTATAGTAATATTAATTATTTATTATAAATATAAATTAAATATATATAATACCATATTTTAATTATATTATACATATTTATAATAATTTAATTTATTATAAATTTTATTTATAATATATTTAATATATTTTAATTTTAATTATAATTATATATTATTTAATTAATTTTAAAACATATATAATAAAAATTTAAAAAATTTAATATGCATAAATATAAAATGCATCATCCATTATGTTAACATACAAAGTAAAAATAGTACTAACACAAATTCAAAATATTACTAATAATCACTCAAATACATAAGAAGTACAACATACATAAACTTAAAAATATTTAAGATACAAATAAAAACGATATTGAGATACTTAAACCTAACATTACAATACTAATATTCGGGAAAATCATTCCCCGTTCCACTCAAATAATTATGATATTGGCTATAAAAATTCGCAGGATTCTGAGATTCTTGATCTTCACTTTGATTTTGATTGAGTTGCGATCTTTCTCTCTGTATTGGAGATGATTGAGATCCTTCTCCTTGATGTGCAGTTGGACGAGATCCCTGAGCTTCCATTCTCTTTTGCATAATTCTAATTTGTTCATTGCGAATATAATCACGCATCATTGGGTCAGAGATCGAGTACAAATCTTTGAACAAAATTTTATTTTCTTGCTTGTAGATCATAGCATCTGTCATTTTTGTAGTAGCAGCAGTACTTGCATTCATTGCCTCAACAAGTTGAGCATTAATATTGATTACCTTTGCAATTTGATCATCATTTTTTTTCTTCATTTTTGCTTTCTTCACCCCAGGAGGTCGTTTGCTAGAACTACCACCGCTATCTGAAGAAGTGATATTAAGATCCAAAGTAGCAACATAAGGAGATGAAGGTGTACGAATTTCTTCCTCGGACAATATTAGGTAGCCTAGATTGCATGCATTGGAGGTGGAAAAATTGTCCAACAGCATGGGCAGGACAATATTATGGTCGTAGTGGAAAACCAACTATTATTTTGGAAGCAGTAGCTGATTATGATCTATGGATTTGGCATGCGTATTTTGGGTTTCCTGGATCGAACAATGATATTAATGTGCTTGAGTCTTCTCATATTTTTGCTAATCTTGCTGAAGGTATTACTGTTCCTGCTCATTACGTCATTCAAGGAAAAGAGTATAATATGGGTTATTATTTAGCTGATGGTATATATCCCAAATGGTCAACACTGGTTCAAACGATTCATGATCCACGAGGTAGAAAGAATCAATTATTTGCAATGAAGCAAGAAGCATGTAGAAAGGATGTTGAGCGAGCATTTGGCGTGCTCCAATCACGCTTTGCAATTATTGCAGGACCTTCACGTTTTTGGCAGAAAAATATTTTACATGATACAATGACATCATGTATTATTATGCATAATATGATAATTGAAGATGAACGTGATTTAAATGCACCAATTGTGGAACACTTCGAGGTGCCAACTCCATATGTTGAGGCAGCAATAGATGATCGTACTCGGTTTGAAGATTTTTTAACTTGATACAGACAAATCAAAGACAAAGAAGCTCATATTGCTCTGCGAAATACATTAATTGATCATATATGGGAACAATATAGTAATTCTGAATGTTAAATTCCCATAATATTGTATTTTTAATTAAGTATCATTGTCTTCTTTATATTAGTAATATATTTTATTCTAATTGTGTGTGATTTTGTAATATTTTTAAAATATATTTATGTCTGAATAATTATGTAATAAATATTAAAAATAAAAATCATAATAATTATAAATTTGAAAAATTAACTTATTAAATATAAATGAAATATTAATTTTAAATATAATAATTATTATAAATTAATTATTAAATTAAAATGTATGTTCATAATTAAATTATGAATAAATGAATAAAAATAAATAGAATATTCTAAAGAATATTCTTTTTTGGTGTAAAATGGTGTGAGTGGATTGGAGTTGAAATAGTATTTGGTGTTGAAATTGCACCATTTTGGTGTGAAAATGACACCAAATTTGGTGATATGAGTTGGAGATGGTCTTAGCCCCAATTTTGCTGAACTCGACAAAGTTGCTTTAATTACTCCGGAGCTCTCGATAAGTACTCGACTGAATCCAAAGTTAGCATAATCTAATCCAACCTAAACTAGATGCAGCTAAGACTCCAAGTGACTCAAATCTACATTGATTGAGTTAAGGATATGCCACGTAAAGCCTACGTTGATTGAGTCAAGGGCATGTCACATAGAGTCCTTATTTATACCTCCATATCAACCCGTAAATGACAATCCGAAATCCATTAACTAGTTAGGGTTTGAAAGCATGAGGCTATGAATAGCATAGGTAATGATGAAATGAGATATCTTTGGACATTAACCTTAATCCCAATCATCTTTATCTTCTACATTCTTTTTCTTTTCTCAATTAGGCATCAAAAGGATCTTGTAAGGGTAACTCTACAAGTCCTCTGACATATGTTATTCTTACTGAGTCGATCATGTCATAAAAAGAAGGCATTGTTAGTAATCTTGAATGATGCGATAGAGTTTTACCGCATCGTATATACCCATCCTTGTTCTTAGATAAATTTAAAAAGAAAACCATAAAAACAAAATTCTGAAATGATTTTTTAGAGCAATTGGCCAAATAATAATAATTAACATGAGCATATTTTACAATAATTGTTGCATCCATAATTCACCTCTTATCTCTATACACCAATAACAAAGTTTAGTGATGAACTTAATTATATGTTCATTCACTAAGGAAGAGTTTGAGATTGAGAAAGAAAATGGAACAAAAGAGAGAGCGCTGAAGCTTATCATTATTAACTCTCTCCTTTTTGACTTGTCTAAGGTAGGAAGTTTTAGTTTTAGGGTTATTGAATCTTAAATTTTATGAGCTGTATTAGGGTTTAGGGATTAGGGTCCCCAAGCAATAACTAAGGTGTAATCAAATCGAGCCGAACATTAAGAGGCTCAAGCTCAATTCGTTTTCCCTAAGCTCAAGCTTGACTTAATCAGTTCGATTCGAATTTTAATTCTTAAGTTCGAGTTCAGCTTATAATGAAATTAAATAGTTCACGAACAGCTTGAGCTCGGTTTAAAAATGACTCATTTAAAAGTTAAACGAGCTCGACTCGTTATATATATTGTGTGTCTTATAATGCGTGATTCGTCTGTGACAGAATATTCAGAGTATCCAGAAGTATTTCAGGCGCCCAGAACACTAACAGTGTAATTTTTTTAATTTTTATATTATTTATTTATTTTTTAGTTTAAGATTAAGTCATTTAAGATTTTAACTTTAGGATTTAGGAGTTGAATTATAATATTAAATATAAAGAAATAAAAATAAAAATAAATTATTTGCTCACAAGATGTGTCAGATTAGTATTCCGTACTTATTATCTGACACACCTCCTAAGCAATTAAATTTTTTTTATTTGAAAATTTTTTTGTGTTTAATATTATAACTCAACCCTTAAACCCTAAAGGAAAAATCTTAAATAATTTAACCATAATACATTGTTATTGTTCCAGACGTCTCGAATATTATTATATATATAATATGATAAACGAGCTTCTTAACGAACACGTTCGTGAATCTCCAAAAGAATATGTTCGCAAGTTCACGAACTAAATACTGTTAAGCTTAAGTTAGCTCAATAATATTTTCAAGTTTAAAATCAAGTTCAAATTTGACTCATTAACTTAATCGAATGAATTTTTTTTTTTAATCGAGACCCGAATGGTTCGCTAACAACTTACTACGTTTACACCTACAGTGATAATAATTTGCATGTCATCCATCGTCATGCTCGACGCCCAGGTGACCTAGCTATCTGTTAAACTTACTCATTACTTAATTAATTAATTTATTAATCATTCTGTTTTTTAAAAATAAATAATAATAATAATAATAATAATAAGCTGTCCTCCACCTCTCGCTCACGTGACAACCTTCATACAAAATTTTTGGAACCTTCTGCTGCTTCTTTTCCCTTTCCCCCTCCTCCCATGTGCCCTCTCTCTTTCTCCAATTACAACTTCACTAATCACTAACAATTACCACCTTAAACTTATTTTTATAATTAAAACAAACAATTTAAAGACTAATTAAAAAACCTGAGGTTGAAGGATATCCTTTATTTTTATTATCCGAAGAGACATTGCAAATTAAAAAATAAAAAAATAATTATTCTAAATAATTATTATAACTAGGGAATATTTTTAAACAAAATAAGGATATTTTAAGATTAAAAAAAATAAAAATTGATAATTAAAATAAACACCAGTGCATCTTTTTTATTATTATTATTATTTTTTCCTCTCATGAATTATGAGAAGTGGTCCATCCTTAGATTTAGCAGTGACTGGCTATTGCTTTTGGGCCGAGGGCCCCACCCGACGCCGTGTTGTGTCGTTTTGGGTTGTGCTTCGATTATGCGGGGTGACCGTGGTCAACTCTATGCGATCGCAAGCAGACAAAATCTCCTGCGAATCTAATTTTTTAAAAAAGGTTTTTTTTTATTGTGGCAGTTTTGTAATAAAAGGGAAGGAGCGAGGGCGTTTGTGAGATGGAAATACGCTGCGCCATTTAATTTGCTGTCTCTGTGTCTTTCTCTTGGCTTCCACCCTGAAGCAGCTCGGTGTTGGTGTTGCTGTCATCGCCATGGTCTCTGTGCTGCGCAGTGGCAAACCCTAGATTTGTTTGTTTATTCCTTTTATTTATCGTGGATCTTTAGCTTCTCCGCGATCTCGAGACCCAAGGCGAACGCCCGTTTCATCTCCTTTCCCTTTCTTTGATTGATTGCGTAGATGAGGCGGCGGAGGAAGGCTTCTTCGTCTGCGGGCGGGGCGGAGCACCCCCATTCGCGCCGCCGGATGCGTGGTCGGGATCTGTTCTTCTGCTTCGGCTCCCAGCCGTCCGGCGGTGCGGCGTCGTCCGCCGGCGGCGCCGCGGCCATGCGCGCGCCCTCTTCGAAGTCCGTCCTCAGTCCCGGCCGCGGACGCGAGGCCTCGGCGGGGCCGTCGCTCTCGTCCTCGCTCAGCCGCCGCCTCCGCAGCAGCGGGAGCGTCAAGGGCGGCCAGTCGCCGATGTTTCCCTCGGTGGTCGGGGGGCGGCGGAAAGGCGTCGCCTTTGAGGCCGCCGAACCCTCCTCGCCCAAGGTCACCTGCATCGGCCAGGTCCGCGTCAAGAGCAAGAAGAAGGCCGCCGCCGCCGCTGCTGCCGCCGCCGCCAAGGGCAAGGGCGTCGCAATGCGGTCGCGGTCGATGAGGGGCAGCGAGATCGAGGCCAGCTTCCGGCGGACGGAGGGGATCGGTGGGATGCGCGAGTGCCTTCCGAGCAGGAACCAGAGGTGGGTCTACCAGCTTCCTGTGAGCATCTGCGAGGCGCTGCGGGCGATCGGGTCGGAGTTCAATTGCTTCTTCCCCTGCGGCGGAAGATCCCTGTGTTCCTCTTCGCGGTCCGGCGAAGGGAAGGAAGCCGAAAAGAGGTCGAATTCTTGCGGCGCCGTGTTGGCACGGTGGCTGATGGCAGTTCCCGACGCCAACGACGGGAAAAGAAGGGAGATGGTTAGCGTGATCGGAAGCAAAGGGAGATGACGATGCTAGTGAAGGAGCGCATAGACGGAGAAGACTTGGAGCTGGAGACGAGGGAAGAGGTGGTGATGGTGTTGGAGAAAGGGGAAAATAAAGAAGACGAGGAAGCTAGGGTTAGCATTTGCATTCCCCCCAAGAATGCTCTGCTTCTGATGAGATGTCGATCCGATCCGGTGCAGATGGCTGCACTGGCGAGCCGGTTCTGGGAGTCGCCGGCGATGCAGGTGCGCGTGGACGAGGGCGACGGGAAAGGGGAGGAAGATGGTGCAGATGGAGCATCAGAGGGAGAAAAGAGGGATTTTGAAGTTGCTAAAGAGGAGCTGAAATCGCAAGGCGATGAAGGAATGCGAGGAAGCGATCAAGGTGCGATTTTGATAGCAGAAGAGGCAAAAGAAGAGACGATGCGACTCGTTCCTGATGAATCGAAGAACTCAGGAAGAACTCAGGAAGAAGTAGCTGTAACTGATGCAGAGAAAGCAGAGTCGGAAGAGATCGAGAACAAGACTCCCATGGAGGATAAGAAAGCAGAAGGAAAGGAAGATGAAAAAGGAAGGAGAGCATCCAACAGGCATTCTTCCAGATCGAAGGAGACGAGCAAGAGGCGCAGCTCGGCTTCCAGAGAGAGGGACAGGCGGCGGCATAGCTTCTCCACCGACAGGGAGGTAGGGAGGTCGACCTTGGGCAGCGACAAGGAAGCAAGGAGAGCAAGTTTCTCCGGCGAAGCCAAGGGGAGGTGGAGTTTCTCCGTCGAGAAGGAAGATAAGATGGCTACAGAAGAATTCTCAGCCAAAGAGAAAGGATTAACGGACAAGATTGTGGTTCAAAATTCTCCTTGCGTCGAAGAAAAAGAGGACTCCGGTGAAGTAATCGATCGAGCCGGAGGAGGGGAAAGGGCGGTAGGATCGGAGGTGGGAGAGAAGAAAGAGCCGGAGAAGAAGAGCACGGCGTTGCCTGACTGCCTTCTCCTAATGATGTATGAACCAAAGTTATCAATGGAGGTTTCCAAAGAAACTTGGGTTTGCAGCAACGACTTCCTACAATGGCAGCTTCACCACCCTAATTATCGGCCTCGGCAGCCTTCCAAAGCCACCGCTGCTATCGGCAACATGACTGATACCTCCACAAGCGCCGCCGCCGGCAGCAGCAACAATGACACAAGAAGCACTACACTGAATGAAGCAAAGAAAGACGAGGTAAACAGTGGGAACACAAGTGACAGAAGCATGGAGAACAAGGAAGCTGTTATTTCAATCCCGGAGATACCTCAGCCGCCTCCACTGCCATCTCCTCCTCCACCGGCACCACCCTCTGCACCAGAGGCAGAGAAGAAGTTGAGAGGCAATGCTGGTGCAGTGCCCACTCCGGTGCCACCTTCTGCGTATGGGCCACTAGTGCTAACACGGTGCAAGTCGGAGCCGATGAGGCCATCGGCGAAGCTGACACCGGATGCCTGCTTTTGGAAGGACCGGCATCGGCCGATCGGAGCCACCGGAATTGGGTTCTGAGTTGATCTACCAATCTGATTTGAATGATTCTGCCCACTTCGGTAAGCTAAGCAAAACTGTATTATCCACTGCTCGAAATGTCGATCACATTCTGTGGTATTGCTGTTATGTAGCTTGTTCAATAACAATATCAATGGAAAGTCCTGAACCTGTCAAAATTTGTATCTTGTCCTTTTATTTGTCACTCATGATCATCAACTCAAGATGAAATGAAGTCGTCCAGCAAAGTGGAGGCCCCTCCCAGCCCTTACCTTGATCATCCTGCCTGCCACTTCACAGTGGTAAAAAGAAGGCAGAGAGGTGGAAAGCTCATGCATGATTGGAGAGCGACCTGAAAATCATTTCTCATCTCTGCCATGGCCATCCATGTTTTGCTCAGGTTCATCACCTTTGGCTGCGAAAGCTTGTCACTGCCATCTCCTTTTTCTTACGTCTTTTTGGTATCTGTCGTTTTGAGCACCACAGCATGTTAATGGAAGAGATGTAGCAAAAGCAAACAAGAAGAAATTGAGCTGAAGCTAAAGGATGTAACTTTTACAGTCCACTGAGAAAAAGATTTACCAACCTTTTAGATTCCGTGTTGCATGCCGCCTACTGTGCATTTAGACCTTACAACAGCACGGCTCTGTATTAAGCTTTTCACAAGGATGCAAGCCATGGCTCTGTATTAAGCTTCTCACAAGGATGCAAGCCATGGAAGAGTAGGAGTGCCCATGGTCGATGTTCTCCCAGCCATTATGACCGAATGATAGACAACAGTTACCATGAAAACTGTACCTAAATTTCACAAAATAGACAAAACATGATATGCCTCTCTGGCCCCTTTCGTCCCTCGTAAGACTACAATACGTACATATATATATATATAACAGGTACACCTGCTTTAGAATTAGATCACCATATGTTTATCAGTGCTGTCACTGTTGAAGAAATTTTTGTCAGCGAGACAGTTCCTAGCATTCTGAATAGTAAAATGATACATAGATGTCAACTTCTCAAGCTCCTGCATTAAAGAGACCCCAGTCATGGACTTTGAAATTTGTGACTGCGAGTTTGAAGACTTCGGCCAAAGGTAGACATCCAGCTCGGGCAGCAGGTACAGTTGGACCAGCGCCTACAACGCTTGCACTTTCGCTTAATGTGCTAAAATCACAAGCAATAAGATACAAGAATTTCAGATGCAATGTAATTGCCAAAGAATTTAACCATATTAATTGCAAAATTTAACCATGAAAACTTCAACAACAGATAGACTCACATCGCTTCGCTATAATTGCGCTATTTTTTTTTTAAATTTTCTTTTATTTAATTAGTTGTTTAATTTAAATTTACTTCCTTCCATATTATATAGATAGTCTCTTTAGTATTCTTAGTTTAACAATCATCCATCCAACAATAGAAGAAGTAGATTCCCTTCTTTATTTTTTTTATATATCCTAGTGTAGTTACTTATCAATAATCTTAGATTAACATAATGAAAGAAAACTCCACTAATTTTATGACATATGAAAGATATAAATTCTAGCTGCAAAGGTATTAAAATCAAAATAGAAGATGAACTTAGATGTAGGAGAACTAACTTGAAAATTCTAATATAATAGAAAAGAATGAAAATGAATATATTCACTAAAAAATGGACCATTAGACAAAAGATGAAATGAAACAAAAAATAGAAAACTTGACGTAGTAAGATAATTAACTTCACCTATACTAGGTGACATATGAAAGTGCATTAAAATTTTCATGCATGCACATTATATGAAGACAAACAATACAAAATTGTCATGCATAGTGGGAGTTATTTTTCCCATGAAAGTCCTAATCAAACTCACATCAAAACATCACATGAGTCATTTCAAAGTTACATGGATACACTAAATATCCCTTTTAGTACAAGAGATGTTTGATTCTTATCCAGACATACTCCTATATTGATGAGACAATTTCCAAAAAAAATAGAAATACTGTTAAGATGTTTGTGCCCATTTATAGTCATTTTTTGAGTCACAAAACTCATCAGCCGATTGATTGATTTTATTCATTAAGCTAAGAAATTTACTATGTGCATATGAGAGACATGTCAACTTTAGAAGAATTGCACAAGTAATTGATTGGTATAATATTGATGCATCTGATAGACTAAACCATAACCTCTCCACCTTTATCTATACAATTAAATTTAACTTTGTATAAACACTTGGTAAAGCATGAAAACCTTTTTTGAACACCTGGCACAATATTGAGTCATTCTGTGCGTTCACATTCTCTCTAAGCTATTAAACTTCTCTTGTAGACTCACTCTAAATAAACTATGACAAATTGTAGAATCCATCCAAGCGTAAAAAAAACTTATCAAAATGTCATCTGAAAGAAAGCTCTTCAAGTGATACACAAGATTTTTCAAGGACAGCACTAAATCTTCAAATTCTTTAAGAACTTGCACTCCATTATTATTTGGGTGATATTAAACATTTTTTTAGAAAATAATTTCTCCCTTGATGTTTCAACAGAGTGGCTAGGGGGTGGTTAAACAAATTTGAATTTTCAAAACAAAGAATAAGGATCCAAGAAGCGAGACTTCAAATGCAAACAGAAAAAATATGAAAAAATTACTATGAGAAATTCTATGCGGGTATATTTAGGCTTTTGATGTTATATGTACTACAGGAGGTTGAGTTGACAACTTGAATATAATAGGAAGTAAATATTTGAAGTTGATTGCGAACAATTCTAAACGCAGGTGTGGATGTAGCAATGCTAGCCAACTTGGCGTCCAGACAACTATACATCTTTGTATATCATTGAGCTTGCCTATCTTGTCTTATTGTGCTTACTTGTTTATTCTTATGTTTTTGCTTTAGCAGTGTTTAAGATATCGTTACATCCTGCTCACATACACTTAACACTTCCTTTCAAATAGCATTCATAAACTAATGTTGTCATATTTTGGAAAAGATCCATATAGCCAACTTCAAATAGTTGGTTTACCTTAGTAACTTAGGAAATGATTGATAGAAAAGGGAAAAGTGAATACAAAATAAAAATGGTACAAACTTAATTTATTACTAAGGGCTCATATGCAGTAATTAGCAGATCAAATGTTTATTTCCCCAAGGTTGCAAATTTGCTAAATATACCTGCAAGAAACAACTCGGGCATTCAAGTCTCCCTAAACCTTAGTTAAGTCATTAGGTGCAAAAGTGAACTTACTCGAACCAAATTTTGTGCCTCTCTCCCTTGCCTTCCCTTAGCAATGGCCTATAACAATATTATAAATATCTCACAAGAATAATAACAAAAAAAGAAAAGAAAGATAGGAAAAGATGAACAAAAAATAAATCAGAGGAGAATATAGTCGTAATCAGAGAAACAGAAAATTGCATAAATGTATGATCTTAACAGATATCAATTATAATATGAATCTCTTAGTTGTCTGGGAATAAAGCTAAAGAAGTATAGACCTACAGTCAATTAGAGCATCTCATCTTTCAATAAATATCATCTGTTATGCACATACATATACTGTAATTGCATTTTCAAGTTCAGATTAAGTTGAATCTGACTAATCTATTAGTTGTTTGTCAATCATTCAATTGCTGAAAGTAGTCAATTTACAACAGATGACAACTTCAGCAAGCAGTAAATGAATAATACATATTAAAAGAATACACAGAAAACATTTGATAAACATAAGTCATGGTATTTGGAATAATTTACGATAGTTAATCCAATAACCCAATCTAAACAAGGACAGAAGTTCTGCTTAAAACTCATTAAAACTAGCTTATATTGAATGTTGACACTAATTTGAATATAACCTTGAAAGATAATGGAATAAACAAATGTGCTATAAAGTTGTTAAAGAGCTAAAAGAATAGTGACGCCTGAACCATATTGGACAATTTTTTTATTAATTCTCATTATTTCCAAATACGGTTTCAAATCATGTATTTTATATTTATGCATTGTTAAACTGTCTAAGATTTAGACACATGAGTAAGCATATACCTGGACAAGGGTACCTATTTTATTTACAAGTCAGAATTGCACAAGACCAAAAAAACCACATTTAAATAGTTAATAACCACAATGTTTAAGTATTTTTCCTTTTAAACTATTACACACAAGCATGTAATCATATCCCAAGAAACCGTATCCAAATAAACATCACGAGTAGCTTACCATTTGAGCAACTGCAATTGAAGCTATTGCAGGACCATTGGTGCTGGTTAAACCGACAGCCTCGAGAGTACCAGACTGCTCAAGGACCTGTGTCGAGAGTCATGGAGGAAAACTATAAATAAACAGTTTATTCACCTTAGATTCTGATTTTTTTTTAAGAAAATGTATTTTAAATCTGATCATACTGGGCCAGTGTGAAACAATAAAATGGATTAGTTTGCAACTTATTAGCTATGGTTTTACATTAACAAAAATAATAATGGATAGCAAAACAATGGATGAAAAGTAATTTACCATAGTAACCTCTGCATCTTGTTCACCTGCAATGTCACGGAGAAACCAAACTGCACTTTCATTATCTCCAACCTCATGCTTAATATCTAACAGCTCAAAAATAAGGCTCTCATCCCGGTTGGGATCTGCAAACACTTCCTTCATTTTTAAAAAAAAAAGGATACTCCAATCTTAAACTCAAATTTGAAAAATCTGAGACTTAATTTGGGAACAAGCAAAATTTGGGTACCTGATAATCAGGCACTTCTCGAGAACTTTGTCTATGCAAAAGCAGCCATCAATGCATAATCATAGCAAAGTGAATTTTATCTTTGCCTAAAAATAAAGTTACCTGAAACCTCAGAATAAAGACCTAGAAATGGAGCTCCCAAATAAAGGGACGCACAACACAATCTTCTCCACTCATGTTGCTACTGCTTCTTAAGTGCTTCCCTTTCCCAATGGTCAAAAAATCCAACACTGCTTTATGCATATTTCAGCAGTGTTGGATTTTTTGACCATTGGGAAAGGGAAGCACTTAAGAAGCAGTAGCAACATGAGTGGAGAAGATTGTGTTGTGCGTCCTTTATTTGGGGGCTCCATTTCTAGTTGCTTTCCTCTGAGGTTTCAGGTAACTTTATTTTTAGGCAAGGATTAAAATTCACTTTGCTATGATTATGCATTGATGGCTGCTTTTGCATAATCAGGACGTGAGCAACCTTCGAGAAGTGCCTGATTATCAGGTACCCAAATTTTGCTTGTTACCAAATTAAGTCTCAGATTTTTCAAATTTGAGTTTAAGATTGGAGTATCCTTTTTTAAAAAAAAATTGAAGGAAGTGTTTGCAGATCCCGACCGGGATGAGAGCCTTATTTTTGAGCTGTTAGATATTAAGCATGAGGTTGGAGATAATGAAAGTGCAGTTTGGTTCCTCCGTGACATTGCAGGTGAACAAGATGCAGAGGATACTATGGTAAATTACTCTTCATCCAGTGTTTTGCTATCCATTATTATTTTTGTTAATGTAAAACCATAGCTAATAAGTTGCAAACTAATCCATTTTATTGTTTCACACTGGCCCAGTATGATCAGATTTAAAATACATTTTCTTAAAAAAAAATCAGAATCTAAGGTGAATAAACTGTTTATTTATAGTTTTCCTCCATGACTCTCGACACAGGTCCTTGAGCAGTCTGGTACTCTCGAGGCTGTCGGTTTAACCAGCACCAATGGTCCTGCAATAGCTTCAATTGCAGTTGCTCAAATGGTAAGCTACTCGTGATGTTTATTTGGATACGGTTTCTTGGGATATGGATTTTTACATGCTTGTGTGTAATAGTTTAAAAGGAAAAATACTTAAACATTGTGGTTATTAACTATTTAAATGTGGGTTTTTTTTGGTCTTGTCTGCAATTCTGACTTGTAAATAAAATAGGTACCCTTGTCCAGGTATATACTACTCATGTGTCTAAATCTTAGATAGTTTAACAATGCATAAATATAAAATACATGATTTGAAACCGTATTTGGAAATAATGAGAATTAATGAATTCTCAATATGGCTCAGGCGTCACTATTCTTTTAGCTCTTTAACAACTTTATAGCACATTTGTTTATTCCATTATCTTTCAAGGTTATATTCAAATTAGTGTCAACATTGAATATAAGCTAGTTTTAATGAGTTTTAAGCAGAACTTCTGTCCTTGTTTAGATTGGGTTATTGGATTAACTATCGTAGAGATTATTCCAAATACCATAGACTATGTTTATCAAATGTTTTCTGTGTATTCTTTTAATATGTCCTATTCATTTACTGCTTGCTGAAGTTGTCATCTGTTGTAAATTGACTACTTTCAGCAATTGAATGATTGACAAACAACTAATAGATTAGTCAGATTCAACTTAATCTGAACTTGAAAATGCAATTACAGTATATGTATGTGCATAACAGATGATATTTATTGAAAGATGAGATGCTCTAATTGACTGTAGGTCTATACTTCTTTAGCTTTATTCCCAGACAACTAAGAGATTCATATTATAATTGATATCTGTTAAGATCATACATTTATGCAATTTTCTGTTTCTCTGATTACGACTATATTCTCCTCTGATTTATTTTTTGTTCATCTTTTCCTATCTTTCTTTTCTTTTTTTGTTATTATTCTTGTGAGATATTTATAATATTGTTATAGGCCATTGCTAAGGGAAGGCAAGGGAGAGAGGCACAAAATTTGGTTCGAGTAAGTTCACTTTTGCACCTAATGACTTAACTAAGGTTTAGGGAGACTTGAATGCCCGAGTTGTTTCTTGCAGGTATATTTAGCAAATTTGCGCCTTAGGGAAGTGACAACTGATGTGCTAATTACTGCATATGAGCCCTTAGTAATAAAGTAAGTTTGTACCATTTTTATTTTGCGTTTATTCACTTTTCCTTTTCTATCAATCATTTCCTAAGTTACTAAGGTAAACCAACTATTTGAAGTTGGCTATATGGATCTTTTCCAAAATATGACAACATTAGTTATGAATGCTATTTGAAAGGAAGTGTTAAGTGTATGTGAGCAGGATGTAACGATATCTTAAACACTGCTAAAGCAAAAACATAAGAATAAACAAGTAAGCACAATAAGACAAGATAGGCAAGCTCAATGATATACAAAGATGTATAGTCGTCTGGACGCCAAGTTGGCTAGCATTGCTACATCCACACCTGCGTTTAGAATTGTTCGCAATCAACTTCAAATATTTACTTCCTATTATACTCAAGTTGTCAACTCAACCTCCTGTAGTACATATAACATCAAAAGCCTAAATATACCCGCATAGAATTTCTCATAGTAATTTTTTCATATTTTTGCTGTTTGCATTTGAAGTCTCGCTTCCTGGATCCTTATTCTTTGTTTCGAAAATTCAAATTTGTTTAACCACCCCCTAGCCACTCTGTTGAAACATCAAGGGGGAAATTATTTTCTAAAAAAATGTTTAATATCACCCAAATAATAATGGAGTGCAAGTTCTTAAAGAATTTGAAGATTTATTGCTGTCCTTGAAAAATCTTGTGTATCACTTGAAGAGCTTTCTTTCAGATGGCATTTTGATAAGTTTCTTTTACGCTTGGATGGATTCTACAATTTGTCATAGTTTATTTAGAGTGAGTCTACAAGAGTAGCTTAATAGCTTAGTGAGAATGTGAATACACAGAATGACTCAATATTGTGCCAAGTGTTCAAAAAAGGTTTTCATGCTTTACCAAGTGTTTATACAAAGTTAAATTTAATTGTATAGATAAAGGTGGAGAGGTTATGGTTTAGTCTATCGGATGCATCAATATTATACCAATCAATTACTTGTGCAATTCTTCTAAAGTTTAAATTTCTTAGTTTAATGGATAAAATCAATCAATCGGCTGATGAGTTTTGTGACTCAAAAAATGACTATAAATGGGCACAAACATCTTAACAGTATATCTATTTTTTTTTGGAAATTGCCTCATCAATATAGGAGTATGTCTGGATAAGAACCAAACATCTCCTTGTGACTAAAAGGGATATTTAGTGTATCCATGTAACTTTGAAATGACTCATGTGATGTTTTGATGTGAGTTTGATTAGGACTTTCATGGGAAAAATAACTCCCACTATGCATGACAATTTTGTATTGTTTGTCTTCATATAATGTGCATGCATGAAAATTTTAATGCACTTTCATATGTCACCTAGTATAGGTGAAGTTAATTATCTTACTACGTCAAGTTTTCTATTTTTTGTTTCATTTCATCTTTTGTCTAATGGTCCATTTTTTAGTGAATATATTCATTTTCATTCTTTTCTATTATATTAGAATTTTCAAGTTAGTTCTCCTACATCTAAGTTCATCTTCTATTTTGATTTTAATACCTTTGCAGCTAGAATTTATATCTTTCATATGTCATAAAATTAGTGGAGTTTTCTTTCTTTATGTTAATCTAAGATTATTGATAAGTAACTACACTAGGATATATAAAAAAACAATAAAGAAGGGAATCTACTTCTATGTTTGGATGGATGACTGTTAAACTAAGAATACTAAAGACAATAAATTTAAATTAAACAACTAATTAAATAAAAGAAAATTTTAAAAAAAAACAGTGCAATTATAGCGAAGTGATGTGAGTCTATCTGTTGTTGAAGTTTTCATGGTTAAATTTTGCAATTAATATGGTTAAATTCTTTGGCAATTACATTGCATCTGAAATTCTTGTATCTTATTGCTTGTGATTTTAGCACATCAAGCGAAAGTGCAAGCGTTGTAGGCGCTGGTCCAACTGTACCTGCTGCCCAAGCTGGATGTCTACCTTTGGCCGAAGTCTTCAAACTCGCAGTCACAAATTTCAAAGTCCATGACTGGGGTCTCTTTAATGCAGGAGCTTGAGAAGTTGACATCTATGTATCTTTTTACTATTCAGAATGCTAGGAACTGTCTCGCTGACAAAAATTTCTTCAACAGTGACAGCACTGATAAACATATGGTGATCTAATTCTAAAGCAGGTGTACCTGTTGGATATATATATATATGTACGTATTGTAGTCTTACGAGGGACGAAAGGGGCCAGTGAGGCATATCATGTTTTGTCTATTTTGTGAAATTTAGGTACAGTTTTCATGGTAACTGTTGTCTATCATTCGGTCATAATGGCTGGGAGAACATCGACCATGGGCACACTCCTACTCTTCCATGGCTTGCAGCCTTGTGAGAAGCTTAATACAGAGCCGTGGCTTGCATCCTTGTGAAAAGCTTAATACAGAGCCGTGCTGTTGTAAGGTCTAAATGCACAGTAGGCGGCATGCAACACGGAATCTAAAAGGTTGGTAAATCTTTTTCTCAGTGGACTGTAAAAGTTACATCCTTTAGCTTCAGCTCAATTTCTTCTTGTTTTCTTTTGCTACATCTCTTCCATTAACATGCTGTGGTGCTCAAAACGACAGATACCAAAAAGACGTAAGAAAAAGGAGATGGCAGTGACAAGCTTTCGCAGCCAAAGTGATGAACCTGAGCAAAACATGGATGGCCATGGCAGAGATGAGAAATGATTTTCAGGTCGCTCTCCAATCATGCATGAGCTTTCCACCTCTCTGCCTTCTTTTTACCACTGTGAAGTGGCAGGCAGGATGATCAAGGTAAGGGCTGGGAGGGGCCTCCACTTTGCTGGACGACTTCATTTCATCTTGAGTTGATGATCATGAGTGACAAATAAAAGGACAAGATACAAATTTTGCATGGACTTTCCATTGATATTGTTATTGAACAAGCTACATAACAGCAATACCACAGAATGTGATCGACATTTCGAGCAGTGGATAATACAGTTTTGCTTAGCTTACCGAAGTGGGCAGAATCATTCAAATCAGATTGGTAGATCAACTCAGAACCCAATTCCGGTGGCTCCGATCGGCCGATGCCGGTCCTTCCAAAAGCAGGCATCCGGTGTCAGCTTCGCCGATGGCCTCATCGGCTCCGACTTGCACCGTGTTAGCACTAGTGGCCCATACGCAGAAGGTGGCACCGGAGTGGGCACTGCACCAGCATTGCCTCTCAACTTCTTCTCTGCCTCTGGCGCAGAGGGTGGTGCCGGTGGAGGAGGAGATGGCAGTGGAGGCGGCTGAGGTATCTCCGGGATTGAAATAACAGCTTCCTTGTTCTCCATGCTTCTGTCACTTGTGTTCCCACTGTTTACCTCGTCTTTATTTGCTTCATTCAGTGTAGTGTTTCTTGTGCCATTGTTGCTGCCAGCGGCGGCGCTTGTGGAGGTATCAGTCATGTTGCCGATAGCAGCGGTGGCTTTGGAAGGCTGCCGAGGCCGATAATTAGGGTGGTGAAGCTGCCATTGTAGGAAGTCGTTGCTGCAAACCCAAGTTTCTTTGGAAACCTCCATTGATAACTTTGGTTCATACATCATTAGGAGAAGGCAGTCAGGCAACGCCGTGCTCTTCTTCTCCGGCTCTTTCTTCTCTCCCACCTCCGATCCTACCGCCCTTTCCCCTCCTCCGGCTCGATCGATTACTTCACCGGAGTCCTCTTTTTCTTCGACGCAAGGAGAATTTTGAACCACAATCTTGTCCGTTAATCCTTTCTCTTTGGCTGAGAATTCTTCTGTAACCATCTTATCTTAGTCCTAGACCATCCTTCTCGACGGAGAAACTCCACCTCCCCTTGGCTTCGCCGGAGAAACTTGCTCTCCTTGCTTCCTTGTCGCTGCCCAAGGTCGACCTCCCTACCTCCCTGTCGGTGGAGAAGCTATGCCGCCGCCTGTCCCTCTCTCTGGAAGCCGAGCTGCGCCTCTTGCTCGTCTCCTTCGATCTGGAAGAATGCCTGTTGGATGCTCTCCTTCCTTTTTCATCTTCCTTTCCTTCTGCTTTCTTATCCTCCATGGGAGTCTTGTTCTCGATCTCTTCCGAATCTGCTTTCTCTGCATCAGTTACAGCTACTTCTTCCTGAGTTCTTTCTTCGATTCATCAGGAACGAGTCGCATCGTCTCTTCTTTTGCCTCTTCTGCTATCAAAATCGCACCTTGATCGCCTCCTCGCATTCCTTCATCGCCTTGCGATTTCAGCTCCTCTTTAGCAACTTCAAAATCCCTCTTTTCTCCCTCTGATGCTCCATCTGCACCATCTTCCTCCCCTTTCCCGTCGCCCTCGTCCACGCGCACCTGCATCGCCGGCGACTCCCAGAACCGGCTCGCCAGTGCAGCCATCTGCACCGGATCGGATCGACATCTCATCAGAAGCAGAGCATTCTTGGGGGGAATGCAAATGCTAACCCTAGCTTCCTCGTCTTCTTTATTTTCCCCTTTCTCCAACACCATCACCACCTCTTCCCTCGTCTCCAGCTCCAAGTCTTCTCCGTCTATGCGCTCTTTCACTAGCATCGTCATCTCCCTTTGCTTCCGATCATCCATCTCCCTTCTCTTCCCGTCGTTGGCGTCGGGAACTGCCATCAGCCACCGTGCCAACACGGCGCCGCAAGAATTCGACCTCTTTTCGGCTTCCTTCCCTTCGCCGGACCGCGAAGAGGAACACAGGGATCTTCCGCCGCAGGGGAAGAAGCAATTGAACTCCGACCCGATCGCCCGCAGCGCCTCGCAGATGCTCACAGGAAGCTGGTAGACCCACCTCTGGTTCCTGCTCGGAAGGCACTCGCGCATCCCGCCGATCCCCTCCGTCCGCCGGAAGCTGGCCTCGATCTCGCTGCCCCGCATCGAGCGCGACCGCATTGCGACGCCCTTGCCCTTGGCGGCGGCGGCAGCAGCGGCGGCGGCGGCCTTCTTCTTGCTCTTGACGCGGACCTGGCCGATGCAGGTGACCTTGGGCGAGGAGGGTTCGGCGGCCTCAAAGGCGACGCCTTTCCGCCGCCCCCCGACCACCGAGGGAAACATCGGCGACTGGCCGCCCTTGACGCTCCCGCTGCTGCGGAGGCGGCGGCTGAGCGAGGACGAGAGCGACGGCCCCGCCGAGGCCTCGCGTCCGCGGCCGGGACTGAGGACGGACTTCGAAGAGGGCGCGCGCATGGCGGCGGTGCCGCCGGCGGACGACGCCGCACCGCCGGACGGCTGGGAGCCGAAGCAGAAGAACAGATCCCGACCACGCATCCGGCGGCGCGAATGGGGGTGCTCCGCCCCGCCCGCAGACGAAGAAGCCTTCCTCCGCCGCCTCATCTACGCAATCAATCAAAGAAAGGGAAAGGAGATGAAACAGCCCTTCGCCTTGGGTCTTGAGATCGCGGAGAAACTCAAGATCCACGATAAATAAAACGAATAAACAAACAAATCTAGGGTTTGCCACTGCGCAGCACAGAGACCATGGCGATGACAGCAACACCAACACCGAGCTGCTTCAGGGTGGAAGCCAAGAGAAAGACACAGAGACAGCAAATTAAATGGCGCAGCGTATTTCCATCTCACAAACGCCCTCACTCCTTCCCTTTTATTACCAAACTGCCACAATAAAAAAAACCTTTTTAAAAAATTAGATTCGCAGGAGATTTTGTCTGCTTGCGATCGCATAGGGTTGACCACGGTCACCCCGCATAATCGAAGCACAACCCAAAACGACACAACACGGCGTCGGGTGGGGCCCTCGGCCCAAAAGCAATAGCCAGTCACTGCTAAATCTAAGGATGGACCACTTCTCATAATTCATGAGAGGAAAAAATAATAATAATAATAAAAAAGATGCACTGGTGTTTATTTTAATTATCAATTTTTATTTTTTTATCTTAAAATATCCCTATTTTGTTTAAAAATATTCCCTAGTTATAATAATTATTTAGAATAATTATTTTTTAATTTGCAATGTCTCTTCGGATAATAAAAATAAAGGATATCCTTCAACCTCAGGTTTTTTAATTAGTATTTAATTGTTTGTTTTAATTATAAAAATAAGTTTAAGGTGGTAATTGTTAGTGATTAGTGAAGTTGTAATTGGAGAAAGAGAGAGGGCACATGGGATGAGGGGGAAAGGGAAAAGAAGCAGCAGAAGGTTCCAAAAATCTTGTATGAAGGTTGGCACGTGAGCGAGAGGTGGAGGACAGCTTATTATTATTATTATTATTTGTTTTGAAAAATAGAATGATTAATAAATAAATTAATTAATTAATGAGTAAGTTTAACAGATAGCTAGGTCACCTGGGCGTCGAGCATGACGATGGATGGCATGCAAATTATTGTCACTGTAGGTGTAAACGTAGTAAGTTGTTAGCGAACCATTCGGGGTCTCGATTAAAAAAAAAAAATTCATTCGATTAAGCTAATGAGTCAAGTTCGAACTTGATTTCAAACTTGAAAATATTATTGAGCCAACTTAAGCTTAACAGTATTTAGTTCGTGAACTCGTGAACATATTCTTTTGGAGATTCACGAACATGTTCGTTAAGAAGCTTGTTTATCATATTATATATATAATAATATTCGAGACGTCCGGAGCAGTAACAATGTATTACGGTTAAATCATTTAAGATTTTTCTTTTAGAATTTAAGGATTGAATTATAATATTAAACATAAAAAAAAAATTTAGTTGCTTAGGAGGTGTGTCAGATAATAAGTACGGAATAATAATCTGATACATCTTGTGAGCAACTAATTTATTTTTATTTTATTTTTTTTATATTTAATATTATAATTCAACTCCTAAATCCTAAAGTTAAAATCTTAAATGACTTAACCTTAAACTAAAAAATAAATAACTAATATAAAAATTAAAAAAATTACACTGTTAGTGTTTTGGGCGCCCGAAACACTTATGGACACTCTGAATATTCTTTCACAGACGAATCACACATTATAAGACACACAATATATATAACGAGTTGAGCTCGTTTAACTTTTAAATGAGTCATTTTTAAACCGAGCTCAAGCTATTTGTGAACTATTTAATTTCAATATAAGCTGAACTCGAACTTAAGAATTAAAGTTCGAATCGAACTGATCAAGTCAAGCTTGAGCTTAGGGAAAACGAATTGAGCTCGAGCCTCTTAATGTTCGGCTCGATTTGATTACACCCTTAGTTATTGCTTGGGGACCCTAATCCCTAAATCCTAATACAGCTCATAAATTTTAAGATTCAATAACCCTAAAACTAAAACTTCCTACCTTAGACAAGTCAAAAAGGAGAGAGTTAATAATGATAAGCTTCAGCGCTCTCTCTTTTTGTTCCATTTTCTTTCTCAGTCTCAAACTCTTCCTTAGTGATTGAACATATAATTAAGTTCATCACTAAACTTTGTTATTGGTGTATAGAGATAAGAGGTGAATTTTGGATGCAACAATTATTGTAAAATATGCTCATGTTAATTATTATTATTTGGCCAATTGCTCTAAAAATCATTTCAGAATTTTGTTTTTATGATTTTCTTTTTAAATTTATCTAAGAACAATGATGGGTATATATGATGTGGTAAAAATCTATCGCATCATTCAAGATTGCTGACAATATCTTCTTTTTGTGACATGATTGATTTTGTAAGAATAACACATGTCAGAGGACTTGTCGAGAGTTATCGTTATGGCTGCGTTTGGTTTCAGAGACAGGGACATAAATACAGAGACAGAGTAGAAACTTTTGTCTCTGTCCCCGTTTGATTTTGAGAGACAGATACAAAAATAGGATTTCTGTCTCCGTCTTTGTCTCCATTTCTGTCCACTGTAAAAATTGGGACACTGAAACGGAGACGGAGACAAAAACTACCCATCTCCGCTTCCGGCACCGTCGCGCCGCCGTCCGGTCATCGCCGGCCGCCAGGCCGAGCGCGTTGGACGCGCAACTCGCCGGCGCTCCGGCCGACGTCGGATTCCGGTCGGATTGTGGGCGGAAATTTGGTCGGAATCCGACCAAAAACAGAGCCCTGCGCACCCCAGCCACTGTTGGCCGGATTCCGGTCGAATTTCGGCCGAATCGGGGTCGGAGTCCGATCGCGGTCGACGCGCCCGGCGCCGGCGTGTCGACCGCGGCCGGACTCCGACCCTGATATGCGCCAGGCGCGTCGACCGCGGTCGGACTCCGACCTCGATTCGACCGGAATCCGGCCGAATTCCGGCCGAAATCAGCCAACAGTGTCCCTGTCTATGTATTACCAAACACGATACAGAGACCATTGTAAATGCATCCCTGTCTCTACTGTATTTCTGTCTCTGTATTTCTGTCTCTGTATTTCTGTCTACTGTAAACCAAACGCAGCCTATAAGATCTTTTTGCCTAATTGAGAAAAGGAAAAAAAATGTAGAAGATAAAGAGGATTGGGATTAAGGTTAATGTCCAAATATATCTCCTTTCATCATTACCTATATTACCTATGCTATTCATAGTCTCATGCTTTTAAACCATAACTGATTAATGGATTTCAGATTGTCATTTACGGGGTTATATGGAGGTATAAATAAGGACTCTATGTGACATGTCCTTGACTCAATCAACGTAGGCTTTACGTGGCATATCCTTAACTCAATCAATGTAGATTTGAGTCACTCGGAGTCTTAGCTGCACCTAGTTTGGGTTGGATTAGATCATGCTAACTTTGGATTCAGCTGAGTACTTATTGAGAGCTCGGGAGTAATTAAAGCAACTTTGTCGAATTCAACAAAGTTGGGGCTGAGTCAACGGAAGACTTTCTTGAACAGATTAACAAGATTGAACTAGCGTGTAGTAGAGCAAGAGGCACATCAGTTACGGAAAAGACATCAAGTCAAAAGGTCTGATGGTTATCTTATCAACAATAATGAGCATTGGCTGGAGGGGTGCAATAGTTACAAATACAGGGGGCTATGTAGCCGCCTAGAATAATGATGCCAAATAAAGGGAAGGCGTGCAACCATTACAAGAGCAAAACGTCTTTTTCTCTATATAAGGTAGTCATTTCAACAACAAAAAAAAAATTCAATTCTTCTACTATTCTTTAAATCTACTGCACTGCAAGCAGGATTAGAGGGGACACGCCAAGATACGTCTTAGCCCCTTTCTAATCTTATGTTAGTCTCTTTCAAAAAAGCTGATTCATCAGGATTTTTTCTATTCGACACCAGGCCACTAAAGACAGATTGGCTAGGAGTCAAGTCGATAAAAGCCGAGTCAATTGAAGAGATCAATCCAACAACTGACTCAGCAAAAGTCAACAAGGGATGAACCAGTGGAAGTTGATCCATCCCTCAATCTCAGATTAGATCATAGTGTTAGACAGACACTATAAAAAAATAGGTATTAAAACATGTCCATACTATGAACTTATTTTCTCTTGTTTATCATGCACACCTCCTCCTTTGAGTAAATTTGATTTAGTAGCCACTTAAAAAAGTTTAAGCTATTAAGAAAGAGATCAATCTACACTGTAAGCATCTAGTATTTGTTACTGCTCACAACTGTGCAAGGAGTTCCAATATAAACAAACGTATGCTTGTTGCAGTATCCACAGCAAGTAGCTATTTTTTAGTACAAATGAAAACAGAGAATTGCAGTTTACCTCTAGATGTGTTTCTTATTCACCTTAATGCTTCCTGTCCATTCTGTATCTTGAATATAGATTGTCTTTTTTTAATTGAAGTCAATTTTATCTTCTAAGATTCATTGGTGAAGCATCTCTGATTCAGATTGTCTAGTATTTTTATAATGGAAGCTAATCCAGCTAGTAGTTGGCAGGGGACATATTGGATCATATTTATTTTCATTATTCTTATATGGATAAACAGAATGCCATCTTTGAAGTCCTTCCACGACAACATGAACAAAATAGTGATAGGTGATCAAGTTTTGTCTCAGGTCCCAAGAATATCTACAGGAAATTCATTTTTCTCAATTTGAAAAAAATTGTCATTCTTAGCGTCTATAATATTTTGCCTGATATGATGACTATATTTGACCATTTTATTCTAAGTTGGCTTTTTTATGAGCAAGAGAATATATTTGAAATAATGATGAATAAAGACACCCAACATATTTCCGTGCTGAATGAACAAGGAAGTGTATTAGAATTAACTTTGGACTAAATGGATAAAGGTGGTACCTTGGACTTGGTTTTTTGTAAACAATTACCTAAACACAGGCATTGGGGTTTGGGCTTCTCCAATCAGTCTATTGAAAGAAAGTAATTGGCTTTCTCAGCCCTTCATTTATTGACTATGTTGGCTACATTGATGGGATTGGGCAAGATGTATGTTCACTACAGCCATTCAGATTGTGTATTTTCTATGTGGAAAATACAGTATCTTATTCAGGAATAGTTTGCAAATGGTCTTGCTTTCCAAGAAGATTTGCAAGCAGCTATAAACTAATTCTTGGTTGACTTAGTGACTATTGAACTGCATCCCGTCTATACATTTTGCTTTGGAGCAACTTGTTTATGATATTTTTCATATTACTTTTTAAAAATATTCTATCTTGCTTTTTTACATGTATTTAGCATTTCTAAATTCAGGATGCATTGGAATATCCATCAGAAATTGAATTTGCTCTTTGCGAGTGTATTTCTATATTCAAAGAGGTACACCATACATGCATTGTTTCTTTTTTTCTTAAATCTTAGTTATTTAGCAGTCTATCCTAGATTGAAATCTACTCAAGATTATTGTCTAGTTAAGAGATAGTGTGTTGTGCCTGTTCACGGTGTACTAACATTTAGCTGCATCTGAAACTTCAGTTTGAAAATAGCTTTAAAATTTAGTTCTGGCTCAGCTCTTTGAGAAAGTAAACTACCTATTTAACTGAACAATTCTATGGGTGAACACAGATATGTTTTCAGCATGCAATTCAAAGTCTGAAGACATGTTTTTGTTGATTTTGTTCCACTCAAAGTTTGAAATTGAACTCCTCTTTTCATGAACATAACATCAACTTCTGTATTCTATATGAACACAACCGTTATTGTCTGTGATTCACCCGTGGTGACAACAGCTAAGCATTTCAGTAGTTAAACTCCTTGTTCTGCTCAAGTTCCGCACTGTTGTGTAGATTACCATAGCTCAATTCATATCATCTATAACTCAGTTTAAATACTTTTTGTTTATCATGTGTCATGATTTGTGCTATGCTTTATGATTCATTGATACCCACACGTAACGCCCTCCATATTCTTTCTTAAATGGGTAAAAATAACTGAATTTTGCTCATCCAAACCCCAGTGGATTTTTAACATATGTTGGGTGAAGCCTCTGCTTTGCAATAACCAAGACTTTTTGCAAGAGAAACTTATCGATGGTTTAAGAGGCGGCGAAGGTAGAAATTAAAATTGAAAAGGAAAAAATCTTCTGGTTATTGACCTCCTTTTTTGGAGCAAGTCAATGCTATTGATGTTCTTTAGTGGTTAGTTATACTTAGTTTTCTCCATGAGGCTCACAAAGTTCTCGACGCAAATATTGAACCAGCAGAACCCCAAACTGCAAGGAATGAGTATTATCAATTGTTAAAGAGTACCAATTATTGCCTTTAGACAAACAGTTGTTATTTTATGATAAACATTGTGGATTGAAATGCCAGTTTGTCATGGAAAAAATCTCTTCCATGTTTGTCCATTATAAAAAAAATCTCATTTGGTATTGAATTGCAACTGCTTGGCAAGTTTCCTGATAGACTGTGTTAATCATTTATTCTTTTCTTCTTATGTAGTCTTACAAATGGAGCATGGTATTGAAATACCCCGATGTCGAGAAGCATTACATCTTGTGCTTGAAGCACCTGGTGGATCTTACCATCACAATTATGAAAAATCCAGCCTTTGAAAAAATTATCAATGAATCACAGAAGTCGAAAGCACTGAAGGATTTGGTAGATGAAGCACGGCAAATAGAAGCTGAACTATCATCAAAGCAGCATTAGGATCGAACATGTTGTAACTTTAAGACCTGCAATTGAGAGGGACAGAGGACGGAAGAACGGTCCAGTCTCCATAAGTTAAATATTTCATTAATTCATTTTTATCTCGAGTATGTCTTCCCTAACCGTCATTGTTAACTACATAATTTGTCTCCCAAAGCATGAATTTTTGCTCTATACTCGCAACTTCGGATGGGTAACCGATACATCAATCTCTGTGATTGAGCTATGTTAGTGTCTGAATATAAGAACTTGTTCATATCAATAAGTTACTGACTGCTCATAGTCATCATGCACATTCATGTAATGCCATCTTTTTTGAAAGTGCATCATGGATCTGTTTCCTGATTACAAATGTTTTCCCTTAGTTTTTTTCTCTTTGCACTGTATCGAAGAGTAATGAAAATATTGATATCTTTATTTTTTTATAATTCAGGTATTCAAATTTTGTTAGATTAATTTTAGAAGTAGATAATCTCTCAAGAGAGTTTTAATATATATTTAAACATATTTTAAATAAATCTTCATAGAATTTAATTAATGCATATATTTAATTTAGGCAGTAAATCAGAAAATTTATTATTTTTTAATAATTAATTAATTATCTTAATATAGTAAGGATGCAATTAATTCACGTCTTCAATTAAATTAATAATTTAACTTGTTTAATAATTAATTAATAAGCAAAGATAACGTCTATTTACCATTTAAATTAACTTAATAATTCTTATTTTTAGATTAATTTCTAATTAAATTTGTTTTTTGAAATAAGCAGCAATTTTTGCATACTAAAAAATTAATAATTACTATCTACTTTAAGATTATTAATAGTTAAATAATTTATTTTTTACTTAGCAATTGACCATAGGTTGTTCTGGTTGGCTCGATTATTAATTATCAAATATTTAAAGTCTTAAGTTTATGTTAGATGATTAGCATTGAACTCTAAATTTAATAAGATATATTCAGATATTTAATAAAGTTGATTGTGCTAACGATCAAAAATAAAATGATTTAATTTTTAAAACTAAATTTAAATTTAAAAAAAAAATGCAAGCAAGGAAGGTGGGTGGTTGGTGGAGGTCTATCGAGTTTTCAAATTATTAGTTCACTTCGAATCTTCGAGGGGTCAGTTCGAGCTACCACCGATCCTGTCCGTTCATTTTGACGGAGGTTCCATGGAACCTCATGTGATGGACGGCGAGGATCCGTCCAACTGAATCGCCGGTCCCGTACCTTTTTAAATGGCGACGTTGTGGAGGACACCTCGAAAACCATTTTTTCTTGTTTTTTTTTTTAATTTCCTTCTCGCGGATCTCGCCGCTTTCCTCCCTCGCCGTGCTCGTCCTCCACCACAATGGCGACCATGGAGAGCCTGATTGGGCTTGTGAACCGGATTCAGAGGGCGTGCACCGTCCTCGGCGATTACGGCGGCGAGGGTGGATCCCTCTGGGAAGCCCTCCCCTCCGTCGCCGTCGTTGGTGGTCAGGTAACGATGCGTCTCCCCTCGCTCCTAGTCCATTTCCAGCTTTATTATTTCTTGAATCTGTCCAATTTTTGGACTTGTTCATCGGCTCTTGATCTGCTTCCTCGGGATCTCAGAGTTCGGGGAAGTCGTCCGTGCTAGAGAGCATCGTGGGAAGGGACTTCTTGCCTCGTGGATCTGGTAATTACTCAATGAGGATCTGTTTCGATCCGTGTTAGTCTTCTTATTCCTTGGGAGACAGTTTGAGATCTGTGCGTTTGGATCAGGTATTGTGACCAGGAGGCCGTTGGTGTTGCAGCTTCACAAGACTGAGAGCGGGTCGGAATACGCAGAGTTTCTTCATGCTCCTAGGAGGAAGTACACCGACTTTGGTACGATCGGGTTCACTAACTCATTTACTTTTTCTCTGTTCTTCTGAAGAATATTAGTAGCTCAATTTATGCGCACAATATCTTGTAATGAACTTTTCGTTTTTGTAGTAGTACTGTTTCACGTTTAGATTTTTCTCATATTTTTTCTAAGCGGAAAGACCTTGCATATTTGCAGTGATTCTTTGATTCTACTTGCTTGGTAGATGGATGAAATATTCAATTCCTCTTTCTTTTAAATTGAACAATTTTGATGAATTGATACCCTTTATAGTACTTTCAAGTACAGTGAAAGGTTTCTGATTTTGTCTTCTAATTTTTGCTTTAATTATTTTACTTAAATCTATTTGTACGAGCAACATGATTAATCTTGTCTGAATTTTTAAAATATACAGCTGCTGTGAGGAAGGAGATTGCAGATGAAACTGATCGGATTACTGGAAAAACAAAACAAATATCCAATGTCCCAATCCATTTGAGCATTTACTCACCACATGGTTAGTAACTTAGTATGCTTGCAATGGTTTTTGCTCAGGTTTTCATTTAACAAACTGTTGTTGATAAATGTTAATATATAAATTTGTTTTTTACCATTTGTTTATTTTCCTCTTTTTCATAAGTTCCCGCAAGAGGAAAATGAATCTTGTAAATGTTACCTGTTGTTCTCAGTCAATTTATAAATCCCTTACATGGTGAGGGTAACCAAATCATAAGGAAAAACTACATTCTGGAAGTTGATATGTTTTTTGCAAGCCCTTACATGGATTTGAGATGAAATGAATGCACCAAGGCAAGGAAATACAACTACAACTGAGGAACCATGAGGATTCATACTTGGCTAGTTAGTGTTTTTTTGTAAAAATAACATCATGTGAGTGGATGATAAATGGAAAGATGACAAGTGAACTCAGAGTCAGGGGTCATGTCCAAGATGGTGGCAAAGGTAGGCAAGATGAGGCAGCTGTGATGATGTTTCCAGTGCAATTTGGATGTATCAATTTTTAGGGTAATGAAGAGAAGATTCCTCTCACTTTCTTCTCAGTCTTTCTTTGAAATGTCTATTTTCTTTCTCCTCCAGTTCTTCTTTCTTTTATCTTTTCTCCCACTCAATAGCTGACTGATTATGGTGGTACTGAAGGCCTTTAAAAAACTTGCTAGAGTGACCATTCTATTGGGTACCACAGGAGTGAGCCAAAAATAGCCACTATACAACATCATTCTATGGCTCATTAGGGGAATTCATCTAGAAGGTGAGCTTTGATCAGTTGGATGAGATAAAGTTATCTGCTAATCATCTGATCACCTGCATGTATTAACTTAGCCTGTGGCTTTAGTCTGTCAATTTGTAGAAACTTTTGTTTTCTGAAGCCTACAATACCTTCAAAGGTGGTGCACATAGTAGTGATATTTACATTGCATCGTTATGGTCTGCCTTTTTTATTAAAATTAGCTGCATTATTTTATGTAAATGTTGAAACAAAAGTTAGTTTTTGACACAAGTATCTGAAGTTACTTTCTATATCATGTGATACTTATTGCACGAGTTCCTTTACTTTTATGCTACCGTATGAAGATTAGAAATACTGATAAAATATCACACTTGATGCTGTTTAAAATTGCAGATAGGATTTGATCAAAAATGAATAAAGCGTGAATTGGAACTTTGTTAATATGATTGATTGGGAAAGATGGTTGGCGCACTAGATATGCTGTGCTTATCATTTATGTTATGTACCCTCATGAAAACACACATTCCACATGCATATAAACAAAACTGATATGGATAAGTATGCATCACATGTAAGATCCATATATTTATTGCCATAAAACTATGGAAATGTTATCTTTTGTTTGTTATAATTCCAATTATGCAAGATACTGTATCTTTTATGGTGTATTTTCAGATCTTTTGTTATACATGGATGTTCTGATTCCTGCACAAAAATCAGTATCTTCCAGATCATTTTGTTTGATCACATTGCTTTTCTGCAGTTGTTAATTTAACACTCATAGATCTTCCTGGGTTGACCAAGGTTGCTGTAGGTAATGATCTAAACCTAAAAGTTATCAACTGTAGTTCAGCGAACAATATTATTCTATTCTGAGGAAATTACTGAATCTTCTTTTTTATGCAGAGGGACAACCTGAATCCATCGTGAGAGATATTGAGGATATGGTTCGGTCTTATGTTGAAAAGGTTAACAAAATGCCTCTAGATTTCTGCTTTTCCATTGTTATGGGAATTAGTTATATGCATTGAATTTTGAGTTGAGTTAAACAACAAATAGTTAGGTTTCTGGTTCTATTTTACCTATCTATATAACCTTAGGCACCAAGATTATGTACCCAACCTAACATGACTCTTCCAACTTACTTGCCTTCTTAATATACATACTGCAAGGTCATTTGCCACTTTGCACAAGGTGTGATTGCTTCCATAGAAAATCTATTTTTTGGTGTCCTCTTTCAAGGAAGCCTTTAGTATTTTTCAAATTCTATTGAAACTATAACATCATCTTCCTTATTTTGATGCTGAGTTTTTTTTCCCATAATTGTAGCCCAATTGTATCATTCTGGCCATTTCTCCTGCTAACCAAGATATTGCCACCTCAGATGCCATCAAACTTGCAAGGGAGGTGGATCCTACAGGTAGAGAATTTACTTATATTTACTTAGTGAGATAAAACTTATTTGTTTTAGTGACAACTAAATTATTCATGGAGATACAGATAATCAGAATTTATTTGCCGATTATGAATAGCACATTATAATAATAATAAAGTATAGCATAATAATGTAGAATATAATACTTGAGAGATTAATAATAATAAATTTTATATGTGTAAGTTTGTCATTCTCATTTAACTTTTTGAAAATAGAGATCACTTAGGCCTTTTGATTACATGTATACATATAAACAATGGATGTAAATTTTTTGTTCATTTATCCAGGTGAGCGAACTTTTGGTGTTGTAACAAAGCTTGATCTTATGGACAAGGGTACTAATGCTCTTGATGTAAGCTATACATCACTAATGAATCTATGATGTAAAATTTGTGAACATTATATCTTATAGAGCAACCCTCCCTTTGAAAGCTTACCTTTGTTTTTGTTGTTCTAGGTGCTGGAAGGAAGATCATATCGGCTGCAACATCCTTGGGTAGGAATTGTCAACCGCTCACAAGCTGATATCAACAAGAATGTGGACATGATTGCTGCACGGCGGAAGGAACAGGAGTATTTTGCTGCCAGCCCTGATTATGGACATCTAGCACATAAAATGGGTTCAGAGTATCTTGCAAAACTACTGTCCAACGTGGATCCTTTCTCCATTCTCATTTTAGCTCTCTTGTTCTTTTCCCATTTTGTTGGTAATTTTTTATACTGGAAATAATCAATCATTTCTCTTTTCTAGCATCTGGAGAGTGTGATCAGACAACGAATACCTAGTATAATAGCTTTAATTAACAAAACAATTGATGAACTTGAAGCTGAGTTGGATCGGCTTGGCAGGCCTATTGGGGCTGATGGAGGAGTAAGATACATACCCCAATACTGTTTTTGTGCATAAACTTTTAACCCACTCAATGTTCTTGCATGGTTCGAATTTGCAGGCACAACTTTACACAATATTGGAGATGTGCCGTGCATTCGATCGAATTTTCAAAGAACATTTGGATGGAGGGTAAACTGTTTTCACTTGATTTTCTTATGTTGATGGCACAGTTAAATCTTCTGTAAGTATTGATACTGGTCCAAGCTCAGACAATTATCTACTGGTTTACCGAGCAATAAGCCAGTCAATTGTCTGTGTATGGAAAAAAATGTATGTATTTTTTGACACAGCTGTATTGTCAGAGTACTGGTCCTTCGTTAAACTGGTAGCAGTTGTGATTTTATCTTTTATTCCCTTTTTTGGTAAAATTTGATTGACCTATGTTTTGCTGAAATCATATTGACAAAGAGAAATTTCTTTAATGTGGCAAATATATGGCAAACTTAACTTGTGTTATGTTTTCATTTTTTTTTGTTCTAGACGACCTGGTGGAGATCGCATATATGGGGTCTTCGACAACCAACTACCTGCTGCTTTAAAAAAACTCCCTTTTGATAGGCATTTGTCTCTGCAGAATGTTAAAAAGGTTATTTCAGAGGCAGATGGTTATCAGCCCCATTTGATTGCTCCTGAACAAGGATATAGAAGGCTGATAGATAGTTCTCTTGGCTATTTCAGAGGTCCTGCAGAGGCTTCTGTTGATGCTGTAACTCTCTTTGCCCACTCTCCTATTCCTTTGATATCATTGCTATGCTTCTATGAACGCTTCATTTTTGCTTATTGTGTGATGCAATTGCTCTACAAATATGTATTTTTTTTTTGTCTGGATATTGATATAAATCAACTATGCAAACTAATTTGTAAACTTTCATTTAGCTATAGCCTAAGCAAATTTCGTTCACTTTAATTTCCAGGTGCACTTTGTCCTGAAAGAACTTGTTCGGAAGTCCATTGGTGAGACAGAGGTAAGCATCCTTCTGGTAAAAGTTTGGAAGCATATAATTTATGTAATACATGCTTTCTGGTTCTTGTTTATCTAGAAGCTCAAGTTGTGCCTAAATGCTTCTTCATTATCATGTCCATTAATTATCATATAACATTTTCCTACAAGTTCTCTGGATGTCTTTTCACTGTAGTGAACTTTATCTGTGGCGCCATAGTTTTTGTTGTTTGGATTGTGATGAAGTGGTGGCTGCTTTTCTATCGGTAGGAATTGAAGCGTTTTCCAACTCTCCAGTCAGACATAGCAGCTGCAGCAAATGAAGCCTTGGAAAGATTTCGAGATGAAGGCCGTAAAACAGTTCTTCGTCTGGTAGAAATGGAGTCCACCTACCTTACAGTGGAGTTCTTCAGGAAACTTTCTCATGAACCTGATAAAGGTCAAGCTCCTGGCTCCATACCAAATTCTCAAGCACCAGATAGATACGGAGATAACCATTTAAGGAGGATTGGTAAGTTGATACTCCTGGTTGTAAAGTTTTCGTTCACTGAGAGTACAATATATACTAATTTGAGTTCACTCTGATAATATCTGACATCTCATCCTGCTGTTTTCTTTATCCCAGTCAAATTAATGCTTAAGATTATTTTCTTTTCTTCACAATGGCCTCTTTGAGATGCACATCATCTGATTTTCAGGCTCCAATGTTAATGCGTACGTCGCCATGGTATGTGACACACTGAGGAATACTATCCCGAAGGCTATTGTTCATTGTCAAGTTCGAGAAGCAAAGAGGTCACTGCTTAATCAATTCTATGCCCATGTCGGGAGTAGGGAGGTGTGTCTTCAGTCACCACACTCATCTTGTGATTTTTAATTTCACAGCCACTCATGAAAGCCTTGAGATGCATTAAAATGATGCCTACTTATCATGTAGTTATGCAATGGGTTTTCCACTAACACTACTACGTATATATAATCTTTATGAACTTGCTAAGATAACAGACAACCTATCCGTAACAGAAGAACTAAGACCCAAAAGAGTTGTACTAAACGATACATTTTATAATGAGCCTCGTTTTTTAGCTCCAATTGATTTGCCAACTAAAAGGGTTGACCCCGCACTTGAATGCTCATCCATTTGCTCTTGAATGCATTTTACTTGGACCTTTAGGTCCATACAAATTTCAAAATTGGTTCAGTTTGACATTATTCATTTTTGCCTTGCAGAAGAAACAACTTAGTGCTATGTTGGATGAGGACCCATCCCTCATGGAGAAGAGGAATGCCATAGCGAAGCGACTAGAGCTCTATAAGTCAGCTAGACATGAGATTGATTCTGTCGCATGGAAATGATAAACTAAACTAAGCATCAGATGCCACACAAATGAGTAAAAGCAAAGGTGAGAATCCACTTCCACAAAGTTCCATTCCTTGATTCTATCATCGAGCATTTTCTCCATACCATCGCGACTAGCAGTAGGTCACTGCTTATGCATCTGTACTTACATAAGTGTTCTTTTTGCATCCTGTTTGGTTGGATCATCTCTAGCCCCCCTTTTAATTTATTTAATATCTTATAAAATAAAAAGTATATTCAAGGCAGATCACTCCTTTTTTTCCATTTACTTCTTTAAATATGCTTGGTATCAAATAAAAACTCAGGCAAACTTTATTGTTTGTTATTTTCCCCTAATTTTTGTTTGCAAATAAAAACTCCAACATTCTTCTTCCCTTTGCAGTCTTTAGTCCACACACCTCTTCTTCACCGTCTCTCTCTCTCGTGCAGGCTTACTTATGTTCGCCATGAACCACAATCTGGTGAAGTGACAGCAATGCCCTAGATGTGAATTGTGATGGGACACCAAGGAGAAGGCAAAGACAAGATGAAGAAAACGTGTATTAGATAAATACTTGTGTTCTACTTTAATGCATAGTGCTTATGATAACTGTCCAACCAAATAAATTCTCATTGATTTAATGGAGTGCAATTACTAACTTTTTTTAATTTTTAAGAAAATGAAAATGGAAATGAAAAAGAATTTTATATTTGAACCAAATTGATATAAGTATTTATACTAATCCAATATAAATACTCAAATCATACAATCAATATATATAACATAAATATGACATGTTTTGTAATAAAATTTTATAGGTTTAATAATTAATCCTGTAAAATATGAGGTAAAATTTAAGGGGCAAAATAAATTTTATTTTTCTAGCTTCAAAAAAAAGCAAAAATCCACCCAACTTCATATCCGAGTCAATGGACCGGGAATTTAGGGTTACTTAAAGCCGAGCACGTGACAGATGGGTTGAAAGAAAGGTTCTCTCTCTCTTTGTGATGGCGGTCTGCCTTTTTGAACCGCCCTGGCAATTCGTCCCTCGAATCTGCCCGCCATGGCCTCTCCCACCTCCGCCGCCTCCGCTGCCGATGCTGCTGCCTCCCCCGCGGGCTCCGCACCGGATCCACCCTCCTCCTCCGCCCATCCCCTCCCTCAACCGCGCCCATACGCCTCCGCCTCACTCCGCCCTTCACCGGTCTTCTCTCACCAGCCCCTCCTCGGCAAACCCCTAAACCCTCCCCCTCCCACGCAGGGATTCCTCTACCACCACCGCGACGCCTTCCCCCCGCGCCCCTCCGTGCGCCCCTCGCAGGCCGCTGCCGTTATGACCTTTGCGGCAGTCGCACAGGCGAGGCCCTTCGCGTACGGGCCCGCAGATCCGATGGTCCCCCAGATGCATGTGCCCATCCACCACCTGAGGCCGCCTCCTGCGCCGTTGGTGGTCCCTCGGCCTGTCGTCGCTCCCACCGGCCCGACTAAGAGCGTCCAATCAGGAGTTCATCCAAAGGTTCACTTTTCACTATGATTTCATACCTTCGTTTGTGGTTTTATCACAACTAGAGCTTGCTACGGTAGATTGAACTCTGGTCTGTACATTCCTCTCAATTTACACCTCAGGTTACGCCGCATCCTTCAGTGTCTTCAACACCAGAGGACAAAAAATTTAGGAAGAGGTAAGTGACTATTTGCATGATTTATCTTAACTTCACCTCTTTTCTTCTTGCTATCACCGATCAAAATGAGCTGTGCAGGGAAAGGAGCAGGGAAGATGATGTTATGGTGATTAATGATCGTAAAGTAAGCATTGGCACAGGATACGTTTTAAGACTTATTTGCTATGTTGTAGAAGAGGAATATTAACACTAATGCATATATGTCTTTGTAGCTGTCTTCCATGTCTATGTATGCCTAATGTCATGAAGAGTTATCCTTCAACAACTATTAAATATCTTAAGCATATAGATACCAACCTAATATACGAGCTTGAATCCTTTTAAGTGAAATCGACATGCTTTTTCATGTTTCTGTGCATAAAAATAGAATCTGTTTGATATGAGATATCTCCATTAGGTTTAACATGATTTTTGTGGGAATATTTATAGTGAATATCTAGTTTTAAAAAGGCGATAGAAACCTTAGTCGATAGAGTATATTTGGTGGAACATGAATGCTGAATGTTGTTGCTCTTTAGTGTTTGTAAAAGGCATTTCCTTATAGGTTTCACATTTCCATTATTGTTCTGATTCCAGTTTCATATTAATTCAACAACATTTTTTTAGTAAGTATTAGTTGATACTCAAACCATTAGCAAGATGAAGGACATTTATAGCTAAGTATTTCGTCCTCTATAATATTTGGAGCATGGTCAATATGTTATTGGATAAAAGATTATTTAGTTCAATGAAGGTTGCATTGACCTGGCTATTCCAAGCAAATATTATTATTATTATTATTATTATTATTAGAACACTACTGTTTGTTCAATTAGGCTGGTTTTGTTTTATGACATAGTTTGCACGCTTGGTTGATGTAATGGCATCTATTGGTAGTCAGTCACACTGTGCAGTAGTTTAAACCTCGTCGCTGATGATGACTATTATGGCTCTTGAAGGTCAAGTTATTGGATGGTTGCTCAACCTCCCTTTATTCTCTTTGCCGATTATGGGTGTGGAATGGTCATCCTCATGAAATTCAGGTTTTGACATTCTCATGTATTCAAGAAAACTATATCCTATGATTTTTTTGTGTGTGTGTGAATTTGATATTTCAAGCTTCTATGCTTCAAACTATAAGAATCATCTTGATAAGCAGTTTGTCATTTGATGACCACTTTACCATTTCTTGAGTTTGCTTAATACCCAGTGATTATACTCTCCAAAAGGATCTTTCTCGTGTATATCTACTATCAAGAGTGAACATTATGGCATTGGGTCCTGCCATACGGACTGGTAGTTTGCGTCCATAGGTGCATAGGATTGTAATAATTTGTCAAGCATTAACAATTTCCTCCCTCTCTCTTTTTTGTTCTTTTATTTGAACATGAGCCCTATTTATTTACAGACAAACTTTGGAGATGGTGAGAAGCTTCTTCCAAGACCTTTGCCTGCTTCTATGGTAGATTCTGAAATGAATGCACATGGAAATGATACTGAAGCTGATGATGTCAAGGACGATGAGGTATATTTCTGAAGTGACTGAACAAGTTGTGAATGGTATTGAGGCTGTAAAGCATGGCTTCAGCAATAATAAAAGAGGATTTTAGATGTCTTGGAGAGAGAGAGAGAGAGAGAGAGATCAACAAATTTTTTGTCAACTGCAATCTTTATTTTGTTAATCAGAGGACCATTTACAGTGTCATGCAAGCTATATTAACTACTTGGATTATTGACTTGGACCCTATTATTTTTTTCTCTAGATATGGTAGTCAAGACATATATATAGCTTGATGGAACTGAGACATTAGAAATGAAGACCAAGTTTTATACCAAGCACTACGTTCATTACTTTCACAATCACTTCTTTTGTGGTTTTCTAGGTGCTTCTGTTGCATGCTTTCATTTGCTTAATAACATTTTTTCTTTGTTAATGACCAGAATGGTATAATTTTAATATGAAAAGCAAACTTGTGCTGACATGTAAATTAAACTTGCAGCATGTTGGCTCTATCGAGGAGTTATCTATGGAAGATTTGCTCCACAGACATGTAAAACATGCAAAAAGTGTCAGGGCGCGGTATGCTTATGATATTTTTCCCTTTATTTTTGTTATCCTTTCCATCTTTCTTAACCAATAAGAAATTGCATATTGTTATTCAATTTTTCAGTGGAAAATTGAACTTTATCAAGCAAGTTCAGTTGCTTAGCATATGCTAGAACTATACAATTTTTTTTCATTAATTTTTAGATGTTGGTTGTATACATATAATGGTGTTAACTACATGTCATTGATTAGCCTAAAATATCTCCCCACCACGATGTTTTGTTGGACAAACAACCCAAAGAATTGTGGCATGGATGATTGAAATACTGTCACTGCTTCCCTTGTTACTGTATGTAATATTCTTATTTATTGGATCCTCGTAGGCCATTGTGCTTCCTCCTTTTTTATCTAAAGAAGGTAGTACCAGCCTTCTAGGAGCCACTCTACTTCTATGCAATGAGTATATCCGTTTACAAACTCTTGCTGTTTATGATAGCTTTATTCAGATGTTACTGAAGGTTGACACTTCCATACATGCAATCTTCTGGTTCGTGCTTTAATCTATCAACATATTGCTGTTCTATCTTAGCAAAGATCGATTTGGAAATAATTAGGAATAAAATAATTATTGTTGTAAGATGAGATAGTGTAGAAGAGACTAAAAGAATGTTTTGTTTATATGTGAATTATTATCCTACTAACTAAGAAATACATTTTTTTTTGTGAATAAAAAAAATCACTATTGATCCAATTTCTGTATTATGAATTTGCTGCTTAACGAGTTTTGCATTGTAAAAAATGCACCTGCTAGCTGCTGCCTTGATTTGGCTGTTAGCTAAGAACAAAGAGACGTTCGCCCAATTAGCATTCAATATATTTCTTTTTTTTTTTTTGTTTCGAAGAACAAATCTATGTTTTGCTAGTCAAGAAGAAAAACTACAGAAACTGTTAAAAGTGTAAAGATTTTTCTTAATCTATTGTTTCTTCACCAATGTGATGTAGATTGAGAAAACAGCGTCTTCAGAGGATTCAACGGTGCAAACAGAGACTTGCTCTTCTTCTTCCTCCTCCAAGTGAGCTTGGTAAAAATGAGATTACTCCATAAAATCGGTTGACCAATTACGATTTGGTGTTTCACTTCGTCCCACAGGCTGTGCCTTTACCAGCCACTTCTCAATCTGGTGTTAAACTACACCCAGAGCTGTCCCATGTTGAAACGTGCCAATGTATGTTTGCTAATCTTTAAAATTGTTGTCGAATATGGATTGTACAGCTCTAGATTTGTTTATGCCAATTTCTTCCTCTTTTATAGTGCTTTTCTTCTTCAGTTTTATGATTTTGAAGCAACTGTACAAGAGAGCTTCTCCACATATATTAAGGATTGAGAATAAGGTAGATAATTTTGATGGAAACATAGAAAATATTGGAGAGAAATAACTTGTGAATTTTGTCATGATCATTCCATTCATATAACTCAAATGGTATATGATCATGTCCTCTCAGGGATCATAGTCTCTAATTTTTATCTTCCTATTAACTTGCTTCTAATCATATTTAGCATTGTGTAATGCTTTCTTGGAAGTTACATTTAATTCTTTGATGTTTCTGTTCTGTGCTTGTAGATAATCTTATTATTTAAAAAAAAATTAAATAAATTAAATTGAATTTTTAAATTATTTTAATTCCATAGATTATTAGTTAGGAAGGAAATTTAGTAAGCATGAATTTGAATCAAAAGGCAACAGATGCAGTGACGATCACTTTTAGTAAAACAAAAAATGATGTGTGTCCAGGTATGTCTATCCTTCATTCACGATGATCGATCTAAGTAAGTTATAAAAACACAGATGAGCCACAAGAATGGCTCAGGACTATGAGTGATACATTTATTTCCCCTGCTTGAGAATCCAATCTCATTGTTTGAAAAACTCATCATTCCAATTACCATCGCACCAAACCCCAAGAGCATCATTTAGTAACAACTTTAGAAATCCAAATTAAAATCTAAATTAGATTTTTTTTTTTTCAGAAAGTGTTAATAAATTAAATTGTTGAAATTTCATAATGAGTATTTTTTAGCGTATTTATAAAGGTAGAAATTATTTCTAATACAAATTTTATTAATAAAGATTCACTTGTATGAGATATTTCTGAAATCCTTTTTTTTTCAATACTATAATCTATTTGTTATAATTATAATTTTTAAATGACTGAAAAATTCTTGATATAATTATAAATGATGAGACAGGTCATTGTTTTTAGTTTATATCCTTTCTCATGAATAATTGAAATTGATGCAATTATCAATCCTAAATTACTCACTCTTTCAATGTTTAAAATTCTATTTTCATTTGTTATTTTATGACCGATTAAATCCTAAAATGACCGACGACAAAACGCAAATTCGATTATCCCACCAAGATTCGACCCAACAACCTACGTGAGAATCGGGAGTTAAAATTTTCAATTATATCTGACCAAAATTTTACAAAATTATTTTTAAAATTTAAAATCAATAACGACTCAATAACAATCAAAATAAGAAAACAAATCCAAGAGTATAATGATACCTATTTAGCAAGCGTAAGAAACTTCTAAGGCCATCAAACATTTTTTGACAAAAAAGTGCAAAATAATTTTTTTTAAATTATAGCCTCAAAGAAAACTCAATAGTGCAGCAATATAAAATCAAACACTAGTCAAAAGTATTTAACAACTATAAAGGCTTCAAAATATGAACAAAAAATGGGCAAAAAGGGGACTCCAAGAGTTTAACAATGTCAATTTATCAAACAAATTCAAGGCCTTCATAATCACCAAGGGCCAATTTGAATCTAAACAACTAGAGTCATTTTTAGTCGATTGATTAATCTACTGGTCACAATTAAACACCTTCAACCAAAAGTGTTTAATGATTCTAATAGGATTAAAATCTGAAAAAGGTAAACATGGATAGACTTAGAAGAATACCAATAGTGAAACAACATGAATCTAAAGCCTTGAAGGTGTACTTTTTGCAAAAAGTGTTTGACTTCTCTATCAATCTCAAAATTTGAAGGAAAAAAAAATGCAATCTCAGAAAAGATTGCCCTATACAGATACTTATTTGACACAAATCTAAGTTATATACAATCATCAAACACTGTAACCAATTGACTAGCTGCATTCAATCAATTGAAGTCTCTTCTAATCAAGTGGCACTATTTTGACAATTAGGTGCCTTTTAGAAAATTTCAGTGTAATATGCAATTTAGATAATTTTAAAAGTTAGATGCATGAAATGATAACTTGCAAATTTTTAAATTTCTCATTATTTCTAACTCAATGACAGGCAAAGATGCTAAAACAGAATGCATCCAGTTGAAATATATAACACAAGAAACAAGCAGCAAGCTCAGTTTTCAAGAACCTCAACGTGCAAAAAAAATCCAATTTTTATGTAATATTTGTCTACAGATAACTTTGTAGATTGGAATCTAACTCATTCCTGATGAGTTCTTACTGAACAGTAACGTAGCAAATTGAAATATACGAGATGCATGGAGTGGCCGTTCAAACCTGAGCAAAAAAAACTTAATTTTGAATGGCAACAAAGATTGGAATTGACCAGAACGTTCGGCAGAATACCACGATGACTTATACGTTGACAGATCCAAATCCAAAAGTACACGAATTTTAAGAGTAAAGTAAATCGTCACTCAAGAAATGGAACTAACCGACAGGATCAAGCAGTGAGCACGACGGCGCCGCCACCAGCCTTGATCTTCTTCTCAGCGATCTTCGAGATGAGCTTGGCCTTGACGACGATAGGGCGGCCCGGCGGCAACTCCCCCTTTCCGAGGACCTTGAAGTAGCCGAACTGAGTGACGTCGATGAGCGGCGCACTGGTGCCGCTGCCATCCTTGGAGGCGGCATCCTTGACGTCGTCCGGGACGAGGGACCAGAGGTGATCGACGTTGACGATGGGGCAGTGGTACTTGTTACGGAGGAGGTGGAAGTGCCGCATGCCGACCTTGCCGAAGTACCCCGGGTGGTACTTGTCGAAGAGGATGCGGTGGTGGTGCATGCCTCCGGCGTTTCCGCGTCCACCAGGGTGCTTGCGGTGCTTCCCTATGCGACCGTGGCCGGCACTGACGTGGCCCCTCTTCTTCCTGTTCTTCTTGAAGCGGGTCGTCATGGCGGCGGATGGCGGCTCACCTCCTACTCCTCTAGGGTTAGGGTTTCTATAGACTGGAGGAGAGAGGGACAGAGGGTGGGGAAAAATTCGAGACCGAGCATTATATAGAAGTAGGGGTTGAAGCTGACTCGTCCGATTGAAGTTGGACGGCTTCTGATGAAATGAAGTCAGCGAGGTACTGGTTTAGTGAAGAAATTTCAGTAAAAAAACTTGTAAAATAATTTCTTAATTAAAGAAATATTATAATAAAAATACCAACACAAAGTATCAAGATAGAACTCAATTGCACCTATGAACAATAGTAAACGAGGACTAGCGTTCGAATTCTAATAAAGATACAGATTTTAAAGATTGAATTACGAGTTATATTTGAGATTTATTTGATAGATAAGCATATAGACGAAATTATATTCCATATTTGTATGATTGTAAATGAATCTAAAGTAAACGTTCATGAATAGACTAATGTTTATAAGCAAACTAACTTGTAAATCTTTCACTTGTTGTTTAACTCGGCCCTTTGTGAGTTAACTCGAGTTCGATCTGAGGTTGTTTTAGTCCTATCCAGGGCCTCATCGACTTGATAGAAGCTCCAACAATACTACTCCGAAGCTGTAAACATCGGGTTTCGCAGAGAGCACATACAAATTTGGTATCTTTCACTTGTTGTTTAACTCGGCCCTTTGTGAGTTAACTCGAGTTCGATCTGAGGTTGTTTTAGTCCTATCCAGGGCCTCATCGGCTTGATAGAAGCTCCAACAATACTACTCCGAAGCTGTAAACATCGGGTTTCGCAGAGAGCACATACAAATTTGGTATCTTTCACTTGTTGTTTAACTCGGCCCTTTGTGAGTTAACTCGAGTTCGATCTGAGGTTGTTTTAGTCCTATCCAGGGCCTCATCGGCTTGATAGAAGCTCCAACAATACTACTCCAAAGCTGGAAACATCGGGTTTCACATAGAGCACATACAAATTTGGTATGCAAAGACTACTCCACTAAGATTTGGGATCTCTTAATTTTGTGCACAATTCACTTAAGAGGCGCTATTGAATAGGGAACTCTCCAAGCTCCCCTTTGCCATGTATTTAAACCAAAAGCATTAGCCGATTAATTAGTTTAACCAAATTCGAATGTTGAAACTAACCGAGATAGTTACTCTCTACTTGCAATTACCGATCGCCATAAGCACAATGGACTAACTATGTCACATGAATACATGACACACGCCGGTCATTCTCTTATGGCCTTGGAAACTCTCGAGTTTGTTCGTCTAGCCAACCTTTGCGAACAAAACTAAAGCCATCTTCACCAATAAGACTCTCCAAATAGAAAATTCCTGAGGCATTCTTCAATCCCTCTATCGATTTGAATGCATGAAAAAAAAAAATATAGTTTAAAGAGATTTATAAATAATATTATAAATATCTTTATGTGTAATTATATTTTAAATTAATTAAAACCATCATTAATGTAGAAATCTCTATCACTTAACTCCTACACTTTGCTAACTTTCATAGAAGATCATTTTAGGATGTAATTATTTAAATGGAAAATATAAAAATAAATAAATAACAAAGCTTTGATTGATATATTTATTTATTTATTTAAAAAAAAAGTGAAATTGAAGTGTGTTAGACTTGACCAATGCAATTGGGCCGGTAATACAATTGGGCTCTCCACTTTTGGGCCTTCATGGGCCAAGAAGGCAAATTTGGAAAATAAATATAACATTTATAAATTTCATATTTAGGAGCAATAATTCTCGGAAAATATTAGGTATCCCTGTCACAAATTCAACAATTTCTCTAAAATAAAAATTTTAAACTCTTAAAAATAGAAATATTTTTTTAAAAGTAAAAATTAAAAAGGCATTCCATTAATCGCACACCCCACTATATTTTTTATACCTGTAATAATTTTACTTTCAATGTTATTATAACAATAACTACTATAAATATTATAATAGTATTGTATTAATTACCTAAATATTATAATAGTAATATTATAACGAGTACTAAATAATTGCTATTAAAATTTTAAAATGATTTTGATCAAATTAAAATAAATTTAATAAAGATTAAATAATTTTGATCAAATTGATAAAAATATTTATATATAATAATTTTAATTAAAATAAATATTGTAGTGTGCCATAATATAATAATTATTGAGTAATTACTTCATGTTATAATAGTCATAAATGCTAATAAAAGTATTTTCAAATAAAAATATAAAAATTGCCCACGTCGCCTTATGCTGCTTTGGATTTGGTGTGAGAACGATTTAGTTGTTGTGATGGCATCATAAACAATCTTCCCTTATTTGAGTTCATGTGGTAGATAGATTTCCTTGGGAACACCAAACTTTGTGTTTTTCCTCATCCAAAATTAATTTATTAATATCGAGGAAACAATATAGATATTAAAAAAATTAAAATAAACCAGATTTTTTTAAAAAAAAGTAAATTTACTATTAGATTTCAAAAATTTTAATTATAAATTTAAAGTGCTAGCTAGATAAAATATAATGATTTTTACCATAACATATTTGTAAAAAAAATACAGAATGGTAAAATATGCAAATTATTTTCTTAATTCAAAATTGTTTTGTTTAGAGCTAGGGTTAGTTAGACTTGCCACAAGGGCCAAATGAATGGTCGGTAAAAAGTTTATTTTACCCTTTCTTTTTCGATGGTAATATATAAAGACGTGAATTAGGGTTTGGAGAGTGAAAGGTGATGTAGAAAGGAACAAGATAGCACGTTAGCTTGTTGTGGGTTAGGTGGCAACCCTAATCGTAACCCTAGGACCCATCTCTCTCTCAAGATTCTTTCCTATGGCCACCCCCTACAAATTCAATGGTTTATCTATACGCATCCAGCCCATTCCTCCATTTCCTATCTTTTATTTGGTTACCTTATTTTCATGTCAACCCCACACCTCACATGGAAAAGAATCCCCACTCCAATAATCAATACGTTTTCCTAAAAATATTTATTTTTTAGTTCGGTAACAAAATTAATTAAAATATCACCTTAGTAAGGAGTAGAATTGAGATAGATAGAATTTTTGTTCATTTTGCAAATCCTATCGTACTATGATGAGCGAAAAATGAGACATCATATTTGATTTGTTATAAACCCTAATTCCTTGTTTATCTTACACATAGTTGCTTTGCAAATATCACCTTATAGTAAGAAGTAGAATTGAACATGATGGCAAAGATAGATAGAATTTTTGTGCATTTTGCTAATTTTATCATATGATGATGAACGAAAAATGAGACATCATATTTTATTATAAACTCTAATTCTTTGTTTATCACCTTAGTAATTAATTAAGTAGTCTAATTAAACATAGTGACAAAGATAGATAGAATTTTTATGTATTTTGTTAATCTTATAGTACGACAAAGATGATGATGAACAAAAAAAATGAGATATTTTATTTTGTTAAACCCTAATTCCTTGTTTATCATAAGAAGTAAAACTACATAGTGACCAAGATAGATAGAAATTTTGTGTACTTTGCTAATCTTATCGTACGATGATGAACGAAAAATGAGACATTAATCTTTGTTTAATTAATTTTTTTCAGATATATATATATATATATATATATATATATATTTCAATTTATCAGAATATTCAACTACTTAATGATCTCATCAGCCATCTGTAGTCTCAGATCTCTGCACATGCATCTTCCTCCTCTGCTTTCCTCCTTTTGACCTCATCAATGGCCTGCAATGAGATGGCCGCCAGCTCCGCTGCCGCCGCCTTCTTCCACCCGACCTTCGTGGCGCAGGTGCAAGAGCAGCACCAGCAAGTGCACGCCAAAGGCGCCGGCCTGGGTCCACCCAATTGGCCGCCTCGCCCAATGGGCAGCGCCTGCGACGGTGAGGGAGGTGGCGCGGCGGGGCGCGGCGGAGGCGGAGGTGAGCAGGAGTACTTGTCCGACGAGGAGGGGCTGCAGCTGGCAGGGGAGAAGAAGCGGAGGCTGAACGTGGAGCAGGTGAGAGCTCTGGAGAAGAGCTTCGAGCTCGGGAACAAGCTCGAGCCGGAGAGGAAGCTGCAGCTGGCTAGGGCGCTGGGGATGCAGCCCCGGCAGGTGGCCATTTGGTTCCAGAACCGGCGAGCTCGCTGGAAGACCAAGCAGCTGGAGAAGGACTTCGACGAGCTCCGGAGGGAGTTCGAGGCCGTCAAGGCCGAGAACGAGGTCCTCAGATCCAAAAACAACCAGCTCCAAGCCGAGGTACCATCTTCGCGATCGAATTCTCCTCGCCGACGCCCTGAATTAATTTTGCAGTGATCCGACTCGCCGGTTGACGATCTGCCGCAGGTCTCGGCGATCAGAGGAAGGGAGGCGGCTTCCGACGTGATCAACCTCAACAAGGAGACCGAAGGCTCCTGCAGCAACCGGAGCGAGAGCAGCTACGAGATCAACCTGGAGATTTCGCGCCGCACTTCGCCGCTGTTCCAGACGCCCAGGCCGCTGGACATGAACCAGGCGTTCCAGGGCTCCGCCACGGGCGGCAGGGCAGAGGCGGCGGCGGTGGCGGCGTGCCCCAAGCTCGAGGGCGGCCATGAGCAGGAGAATTTCAGCAACTTGCTGTGCGGCATGGAGGATCACCCCGCCTTAATTTGGCCATGGTCGGACCACCACCACCACTTCCACTAGTTCGATCTTAGCTTCTCCGATCGAAGTTTCAGCGATTGATCGATTGCTCTTGTATCAGAAACACTCATAATAACGATCGATATTCCTTTTGAATTGTGCAAACAAAAAAGATTGAAAAATAAAAATAGATTGAGAGTTGAGCTCCAATTCATTCGACGACTAATTGCTAAGTTCTAACCAACTTGTATCGTAAATTCAATGCACCAATATGATCGATAGTGAGGTGATCACAATGCTTGTCGAAGATAGACATGTGCAAAGGTCATTCATTGTATGTGTAAGCAAAATGTCTCCTTCCTACTACGAATGCACTTATCTTCTCTTTTGACCTCTTGAAGTTATGATCAATCGAGATTTACCATACACAACTAGTCTTGCACTATATATCTTCAATCTAGTCGTCTAATTAATATATGAATGAATCTATTTCCCCTTAGAAGAAAAGGACTAAAGACACATATATGTACATATACAGCATATAAAATGATAGCCTTGAAACTAGTGCATGTGTTGCCAACTATGCTAAAGTATTTTTCATCCTTTTTAACAAATTAATTGTCCTTTAATTTGAGTTTTTTTTCAAAGTAAGTTGTTTGTAGGCATAGACATGTGCGAGGCACAGAAGAGGTGGGGCATGGACTGCCACTGCTCAGGCATGAAGACAATTTGGAGAGCAAAAAAATATAAAGATTAGATGACAAACTTGATGCACTTCTGATTATCCACTCATTCAAATCAAATCTAGAATATTTTGAATTTGATATTTGGATGGGCCGTTTTGTAAATTTTGCAAATTGTAGGGATTCCTTTCTATTAAAATTAATTTTTCAATTTTTTTATTTTGAATTTTATGACGTGGAACTATTCTATCTCTTTATTAAAATTAATTTTTTAAATTTATTTATTTTGAATTATAAAACTATCTTACCTTTCTATTAAAATAAATTTTTTAATTTATTTATTTTAAATTGTTTCTATTGTACTTTTAACTCATTAAATTTATTAATCTCATTTAACTCTTTTAATTATTTATTAATTTTTTTTATATTTTTATTCATTCAATATATTCAATATTGATTTTATTATACAAACTATTATATTCAATAGTACGTTTATCAATGAATATAATTTATCTAATAATAAAATTATATAAAGTGAAGACTATTATAAAACATACAAAATTAATCTATATAATATAATAATATTAATATTAGATTACAAATTTATTGATATAAAAAAATAAAAATCATTCAAGAATTAATATAATATTTTAGATTTGACTCTTAATTTTTGAAAGTTCAAATACGAATAATAAGACAAAAAATATAAAAAAAAATAAAAGGAATAAAATTGTTACAGGAGGAAGTATAAGATTTTAATACCAATGACAATACGTATATAACTTAAATAAATATAAGTGTTTTATAATTTTTAAAATAATAATAACAATAATTTTGAACTGTCACGAATCAGGAATCAAATCATAATCGATAGTTTTAAATCGTGAACTTTGATCGCTTTGAAAAATTAAAGATAAAAGTCGATATTTTGAAATTATCAAATCAGTGATTTCAAATCATGGTCGGGTACAGTTGGTGGTGCATGATTGATTGCATTAGTAACTTTGGTTGTTTTACACACGAGCCCTAAAATATTTGTGAAATCTTAGCAAGAGCCTTATAGTGCTAGAATGGACCCGCTTCTCGATTTACCCTGATCGGTTTATACATTAGCCCTGAAATCATTTTAGCATGGGTTTATACATGAGCCCTGAAATATTCATGAAATCTAAATTTGACATCTAAGAACATTATTGGAATTCCTTGAAACATTCTAGACTCAATCGAAGATCTCTCACGTGACCAAATTAGATTATTGCTGACTCGAGGAGTCCAAATCAGCCTGTATATCGATTATTTCATCCTTACGATGAATATGAAAGTGTCGAGGTCCCATAGCATTATTTTTTTTGCACCCTTTGAAAGTCATAAAGGTGTTTTAACTAAAATATCTTAATGATCCAAAAGGGATAAAACCCGTCTCGTATAAGCATCATTTCTTCCTTATAAGTAATATAAATATGTTAACAAGCATAGGATATTAAGAAATCTATTTATTCTTAGAAGATCAAATTAGATTTTTTTAGAATTCTAATGTGATTCGATCCTTTTTCAAAATCTCACATTGGCTTTAATCATACAAGGCCTCCCATTGAGTTCGTATCGCTTCCAAGATATCCAACCACGTCCTTAAGGTGTTTCGATGTCCTTCTATATATGGATTGTGGATGGGAGTGGTATAGCCGAATAAAGACTCGATCGATCAAGAAATAAAAATAATTTTAAATTGAATAAATAAACAAGGAAATGAGAGAAAGGGATTTGGAGCGATGTTGTTGGGGAGGTGGAGGATCCGACAAGCCCAAGGTTGCACGATTAATGCAATGCAACGCAATTTAATGGAATGGCGGTGCGGGCCCCGCGTGGGGCCCTCCGCCTGACGTGGACTGCTCCTACAATCGGGAGTCCGGACACGGGTGCTCGCGGTCTCCGCCCGACAGCCGTTAAATTTTGGTGACGCAACTGGGACGCCTGTGGGGCCCTTCGCAACCGTACTCCTCCCTGTGAAACCGTTTAATTTGCTCCCCATTAATTCCTGAAATCATATCTTTATATTTATAATTTTAAAATACTATTAGACTATATAATAAATTATTTTTTAATGCTAATTAAATTATATTTTAAGTGTTATCATATCATATTTTATCTTATTTATTATTGAATTTTACTATGAGTGTTAACAAAATCGTATAGTAAAGAATTATTAACTGTACCATATGTGCTATTTATATTTTATTTTCTTTTAAAAAACATTATAAATAGGTTAATATAAATTGAAAGAAAATATTTTATTTCAAAAATATTAAATTTTAAAAAAAGATATATAATTTAATATTATGTTTTAAACAATAAAATTATTTTAATTTTCCTTTAATAATTTTATTGATCCAAATGGTACAAATTATTTATAACATAAGACAACAAATTGTCACTCCAATCCTTTAGGATAAGGTAGACTAAGTCTTGACTAATTGAGATTGAATCATTGTAGGAGGGTCAAGGGATACATGTGAAACTATGACTTGCAAAGTGGATATGATTAACCTAAATTTTAAATCCTAAACTCTAAACTCTAACACTTTAACATGAATAATGAATCAGGCATGTAAGATTGGATTATGCAAGCTCAACAAAGTTTTCAATTTCTCAAAGGAAAGGTAACAAATTAAATCCTTAAGTCCCTTCCTTATCGGGCTTTAAAGAAACCTTTCAAAGTTGAATGTGGTGTTTCTAACATGTGCATTGATGTCGTTCCCTTGTTCTTGTTCGTGCTCTAGATCATTGGAGCCAATATCTCCTTTCGAATATGGCCTTTACGATTCGATTTCTTGAACGCAAACCAAGCTCAACCAATGTCATGCTCTTTGGGAATTGGGTGGAGTTCCTTCAAGTGTTTCACTTTGTCATCAAGCACAAAGTGAGCTCACAAACAAAGTGGTGGATGTTTTAAGTCGATTGTCTACATATTACAAGCAGTGTTGCGAGCTTATCGCACTTTGGGAAACTTTTATTGGCTAACGATGGAAAGAGAGATTAAAAAATTAATTAGCGCGCGTGTGATTTAGTAATTTTAAAAGTAGGACGTGTGGTTTGCATATTAAAAAATTTAGATACTTGATTCGATAAAATTGCTCAATTATAAATATAAAATTTATTTTTTATAAAAATATATATATTCATATAACTTTATTCATTCACATAAATAATTGTTTGTTTTATTTTAATTACCTTTATTTATGGATTTAATATGAATACAATTATGAGAATAAATGTTATAATATTGTTATTATTACAAATAATAATATTGTGAAATTACTGTGTCTCAAACATTAATTAATCAGTGATAAAGTAATTAAGATCATAAATACACTTACACTGCACACCACCAATTAAGACAGGGCCGAGGTTACAGGATTAATTAGCAGCCTTAATTACGCAGATTAACTAACATAACCAACAATTAAGACCTCAAGATGCTCCTAATGATCTCAGCCTGCGGGCTGTCGGCCTCCATCGTCGCCATCAGCCCGCCGAGCTGCTCGCTCAGGTCGTCCACCTCCCGGTGGAGGCTCTTTATGTACCCGCACGTCTCCTTCAGCAGCTTCGCCGCCGACGCCTGCATTATAATTCGTCGGCGCTGTCAGAAACGTCCGGGGGAAAAGAGAGAAGTATATAGCTCACGCAGGAATTGTGGTTTGGTTGTGCTACCCTGCTCGTGGTTCTCCGGCGAGACTCGGGGAGGAGGGCCTGGAGCTTGGAGATGAGGTCGTTGATCTCGTCGTCGGAGATCCGGGAGCGGCGGCTCGACATGATGGCCTCCGGCGAGGGTGAGGAGGAGGAGGAGGAGGAGGAGGAGTAGTGGGGAGGAAGGTGGGAGTGTGTATTAGTAGGAGAAGGCAGTGGGCCCACATGTCTCGCTGTGGTAGCTTTCATTGGCCCGAACGGTCGGGCCCGGCCGGTGGACCACCACTCTTTCACTCTCCTCGCATTAACTCCATGGGTGATATTTAGCAATTTTACAACCTACCACAATGTTTTTTGTTAAAATTAACTATTACGGCTCCTACCTTTTGTGAGTAAATTTGATGTATAATTTCATAAGAACCAAACTTGAGAGTCAAGCTTAAATAATTAAATAAACTTGAACAATACAAAATTTAGTTGGATTTGGCTGGTTTGTAACCCTATTGTGAATTATAATAAAAGCTATAGTTTTGAAATATAATATTTTAAACTACAGGGGAAAATCTAAAAATCTGTTAAACTAGCATGGGGCCGAAATGAAAATTTCCGTATATTATTGTCCTGTTAAAATTTATTTTATATATAATTTTTTTATGGATTCGATTGATTTAATTTGTTGGGTTGAGGCGGCGAAGGAAACAGCCAGCGCCCGCGATTCACGCGCTGCGGCTGGTGGCGCGGCGGGCTGACGTGACGGCGCGCGCGGTGGCTGGTGGGGCGGCGACGGTGGCAGATCGCCGGCGACCGGTCCATCTGGGCACCGTGGGTGCCTCCACGTGATGCTGCAGGGCTGCGAGGTGTGTCGCTGGACCACTTGGTGGGCCGGACGGCAGTGAGGCCCACATCGCCTAATTATTGGATCCGTTTTTTATTATTTTATTATTTTCCTACCATTTTGGATTTACCACGTAATTGTTTTTTAAAAAATTAATTAATTAATATTTATTTATTTATTTAAAGGAGAGATGTGATTTAATGGCAGTGACCTGCACCCACTTGGGAGTTGGGAGGGCTGTGGGGCCCGGCGGAGAGAGGGTGAGAAGTGTAGGGGACCCTTCCTTTACGATGACACCTTTAGGACTTGGGAGAACCATTGTAATAATATTGTTACATGCTTGATGGGCCTACTAATCGACAAAAACCATTCACTCGACGAATTATAAGGTTAACTAATGAAATGAATGGCTCGCGCATTCTGAAAGATTCATATGGACAAGAGAAGTCGTAAAATAATGTTATATAACTTTTTATAGTTAATAGGATTGGATTATAAACGAATTAAATATTTATAAATAAATTTAGTGTTCGAAGTTTGATTATGATCATCAAGATCAATTAAATGTGTAAGTTGAATTCACCCCTAGGGTGGAGCGTATATGGTGGACATATGATATTTTTGATGTAACAAATAAAGATTGAATATTACAGAAAACTCATGATTTCCTATTTACCTTGTCATATGTCTTCTGTCTGTTATATGAATTTATCTCCCTCTATATCCATATGACCGATTCTAGAAGGGTCACTCAGATGGTGGATCCACCTTTTTGAATAAATTTGAATTCACATGTATTTATTAATGTTGATGAACAAAGACTATGAAATGTTTACGAATCATATTTATTAATAAAGTGTTAGAAATTTGAATGAAAATAATAATAGATAGATGAAAGAGCTAGACTTTCTTGTGCATGAGTTTTTTTTTTAATTCTATGTTGAGAGTCTCATGATTTTATTGTTGATTTATATTGAATTACATTCCTGTATATTATAAACAAATACATTGGGAGAGATTCTTTCTCACACGTGGATATGTAAGGGGTGCAAATATAAGACATAGATTGCACTGATCCAAATTGACTCATGTGCGAGCACGACCTATGCATGTCAAATAGTAAATGTCCATTTAACATTATCTAAGGTTGGAACTCTTATAGAAGAGGAGGTCATGATCTTGAAGAAGGGTGTGCAAGCAAAAATAATTTTTATTCATTTTTCCTTCACTCATTGTCTTTTTCTTTGTTGTGCATTCACTTGATAGATCTACTCGTGATAGTCTTTGAGTACTATCTTAGTTTGTCGTGACTCCAGTGCTTGGTGGAGATTTGGTATTTGCAGTTGTATCTTGGAAAATAGATGACTCATGATAATCTCAAAACATCATTGAAGGTGGGGCGAAATATGTTCGCAAATCTAGAACTCGACAATTAGGATTTGACAACTCGGACTTGACAACTTAGACTTGAGGAGGACTCGAATTTGACAACTCGAACTCAGCCATACAAGGTAACTCATTCTTTCAAGCAACTCAACAATCATCCAAACAACTCATCCTTCTTACTTAGCAGAAAATATATTGAAATTATCAACTTATATTATTTTAATAGATAAATCGAAATTAAAATATTATGATTTTTAATTTAGTACATTATCATAGTAGCTTTGGCCTAGACTGTCCAATATAAAGTTATCGTGAAACAGGTTTAAAAAGGAGGAGAAGCAAAAAGAGAAAGGATGCGTGGGAGTGGGCAACAAACTTGTGGGCGACCGAAGAGCTTGGTGAAGGAGAAGCAAAAGAGTTCAATAGAATGAGAAGTTAAGGAGAAAGAATTAAAAGTTTGGCTCAAAACTTCACACTCTAGTAAACAATGAATGAAAAAGTTCATGTTTATTTTACAGCAGAATAAAATAATTTAATGACAATATTTTAAGATCTCTGTAATCATAATGCAGAAGAATGAAAAAAGTCATACATCATCATCATCATCATCTTCAATCCTGTTCTGTTCCTATATGAAAAAGGTTAAATCATTGCTCCAATCAACCTCAATGCCGTCCTGTTACTTAGTTGCTAAGAAATGATGTCTGAAATGAACCCATCTCGTTTGGTTCTATTTGTTTGGATCATTCAACGCTATTTTCTCAGCAAATTCCTCTGTTTTTTTAAAAGATTTTCTAACTGTGCTGGATTACAAGTACAGTCGGCCATAGTTCTTTCATGTTCTACAGCAGCACATATAAACTCGCCTTCTCATCTTCTAAACCATTCCTCTCATCATCTTTCTTGATCGATCAAATTTTTTTTTTTCATTTTTTTTTCTGCAGAAAAATGAACCTGCCACCTGGTTTCAGATTCCATCCGACCGACGAGGAGCTCATCACTCACTACCTTGCTCCCAAGCTCTGTGACTCCAGAGTCTCTGCGCCTGTGATCAGCGAGCTCGACAACAAAGTCGAGCCATGGAATTTGCCATGCGAGTTCTACTCTCCTTGGCCGTACGTTCTGCAGCACTCATAATCGAGTACTCCTTTTTGATGATCTCTATATATTTTGATCCTGCAGCGAGCACCAAACTGGGAGAAGAGTGGTACTTCTTCTGCAAGAAGGACAGGAAGTACCCTACGGGATTGAGGACCAACAGGGCCACTGGTTCTGGCTACTGGAAAGCAACAGGAAAAGATAAGGAAATCCACCAGAAAAGGGACTTGATCGGGTTGAAGAAGACACTGGTTTTCCACAAAGGTAGGGCACCCAGAGGAGAGAAGACTAACTGGGTCATGCATGAGTACAGAAAAGCAGGAGCAAACCCTACAGCAATTCACGTACTGATTGATTCTCAATACAATTCATTCATTTTGCTAATCATTTTCTTTATTTTTCACTCATCTGATATGTTCTTTAATTCGATAGAATGATGTTTGGGTGGTCTGTAGAGTGTTCTGTAAGAACCCTGGAGGTGGAGGAGATCACAGCAGCAGCAGCAGCAACTTGAGGATGGAGAAGACAGAGGAAATGGAGTTGTTCACGGATTTGCAGCAGCAGTTCTTCCGAGAATTGTTATCTGATCAAGTGTTACTGTAAAGACAGACTGATATTTAGATATTAAAGGCTTGTGTTGTGATTTTTGTTTTGTTTATTGAAGCAGAAAATATTGTTTGGTGGTCCATAATTGTGATTTTGATTTGATGACATTGACTTTGCCAGAAGTTTCAAACTTGGGAGAATAAGTTAGTTCACCTAAATTTTATATATATAAAAAATGATAGAGAGATTGAAAACTGTCTTTTTCAATATTAATGTTTGTGTTTGTTGAGCAGATTCAGCAAATTGATATCAAGTCTGATGTCATGAATGAGGTGTATCTGATCTCAATCATCAGAAATAAAGTTTGAAGATCTTCATTAAAGAAAGAATAATAAATAGTTTGAAAATATATTTGTGTTCATTGAGAAGATTGTGATTGTAAGATCTAGTAATCTGTAATAAGTCTGATATTAAATCGGAAAAATAAATTACCTCATCATTTCTGCCATTAGAAACACTTTGCAAGATCTTCATTAAAGAAAAAGAATCGTCTTTTTCAGTATTAATGTTTGTGTTTGTTGAGAAGATTCAGTAATCAAACCATGAATGAGGTGTCTGACTTGAATCATCAGAAATAAAATTTAAAGTTCTAGTAAAAAACAGATCTCATCAAAAAAATTTCTCAGGCATTAGAAACACTTGCAAGATCTTCATTAAATAAAAGATAATAAACAGTCTGAAAACATGTTTGTGTTAAGATTTTTTGCCATTAGAAAGATCTTCATTAAAGAAAAAGAAGTTTCTCGTTTCAGTATTAATGTTTGTGTTTATTGAGAAGTTTCAGCAAACTGAAATCAAGTATGATGTTAAATTAAGCCATGACTAAGGTGATGGAAACATGAATCTAAAACATGCAAAAATAGATTCATGCTACAAAATCTAGTTTTATCGAATTTTACAACAAAATTAAAATCAAAACTAAATGATGATACAAAATCAACAGAACCTAATTGTAGTGGAAATATCATCGTCTCAACGTTGTCTACGAAATCCAAAAATCCTATGAAGATGCAATGGACGAATCTTCTGTAGGGTGTTAGGGTGATGACATCATATTCTCCTTGCTAATGGAAGGCGAAGTTATCTATCAGAATGACCTAACTCTATAGGGACCACGTCCTTTTATATGGTGGGCCCAAATCTATTAGCAACCCATCATCAATAACAGATTGCGAGTTAATAAATTCTACACATATAAACTCACATCTAATAACTCAAATCCAATGAATAATTTAATTAGATTAGTCATCGGGTGTATTCTTAAATTAACATGTAAACCCACCTATTGAAAAATTAAATCTAATACTAGGTCTTTGACTTGAACTTCAAAAACACTTGCAAGATCTTCATTCCTCAAAAACCAAACGAAAATAACTTACTCTATTCCTAGCACATGGTAGATTCAGTGTGCATAAACATCATTTGGTTGTTGTATATATGTATCACGAATAAAGACGAATCTAAGATAGAGTTGTCTTATAGGCTCTAGCCCAATCCTAAAAAAAAACTTATAGAGACATTTTATAGCTTATAAATTGACACCAAAGAGAAATTGATATGTTCTTTCCTTCTTTTTCACTTTGTTCATTTTATTTGATGCTTAGTCCATCCCTTCCACACTCAAAGTCCAGTCTATCTTTAATTCTTGGATCTGTCTATGATGATCACGGGGTGATTTCACATCACTTTCAATAGATTCACATGCAAATCTAATGTCTCAGTTGAGACAAAAAATGTTGAGTAATCATACGGAAGATCATAAAGAAAACAGAAGCAATTAACATATAGAAAAAAAAAAGAATTAATTTGCATTGTAATCACGTCTTGTTGATAGAGTTTAGGGTTTAAAGTTTTACTCAACTGTTCATGTTTTGATCATGTTCACAGGTTGGGCATAAATCCACATAAGTAACATGTGTGGAGTGGAAGTTCTACTATTAAATTATCAAAATTAAAAATTATTAATATTAATTTATGTTGAACCAATACTGAAATCAGATACGTAGAAAATTATAAAAATCAGATAAGGTAAATTATAATATAGGCAAAAATTAAAAGGTAGCCTTTATTATAAATTTTTTTGTTAAAAATATTTTTTTAAAAAATTAAATAACACCCTACTATATTTTTTTTTTGAAAATATTTTTATTTCAATAATATTATTATAACAGCTACTTGTTAAAATATTTAACTTAGTCAAAAAATATATATATAGATTGAGCACTTTTATATTAATTTTTTTGTTAACTTGATCAAAATTACTAAATTTTTTAAAATGATTTTAACCGTATTGAATAAAAAGAAAAATGATTTATTTGGACACGTTATATAATAGTTACTCTTTAACTACTATAATAATATTAGAATAAGAGTATTTTTCAAGATAAAAAAATATGATAGTGCCTTATTCTTATTTTTTATAAATAATAACCTTTTGATGAACATGATAATTAGGGTGCTTTTAAATTTTTTTTGCTTGAAAAACAATAGCAAACATTTATAATATTGTAAATAATATTTAAATAAAGTTACTAGCGAACAATTAGCTATCACATGGGCATTTGGTCTAGTGGTATGATTCTCGCTTAGGGTGCGAGAGGTCCCGAGTTCAATTCTCGGAATGCCCCCTCAGTTATTTTAATGTTTTTTGCTATTGAGAAATAAAAATTTGATATGATTTTATATTTAAAAATCTAAAATTAAATAGCCGTTTTTTTATTTTTAAATTTATGTCTATTATATTTATCTTTACTGTGACTTATTAAAAAGTTAACAATTTCAATAAAATTACTTATTTATACTAATTTGAATAGAGAAATCATAAAATATAATCTATATATCTTAATTAAGTAAAATAATAATACTTTTTTTGTTTACAAAAATACTCATCTAAAGAGTAAAGATCAAATAGTTATAATATAAATGTTTATATGAACTCGATTTTTTTTTTCTTTTTTTCTTTATAAGGAATCGATTTTCCTGAAAATGGTCCACAGTTTCCCAGAAAAGAAAAAAAAATGATAACGTACGCCGAAGAACGAGGCAAAAAGCTGCACCTTCCAAACGGAGACGAAGAAACTTGTCTTCTTCCAGTCCATCGCTGCCCACACCTGTCGACCTCTGCATCGCCCTGCACTTCCAACGCCGCCTCTCTTCTTCCTTAACATCTCTCAATCCATCGATTTCCACAGCCATGGCCCGGACTCGCGCTCTGCTGCCTCTCTTCATCTGGCTGGCTGCCGTGGCCGTGCACGGGGACGGCGCTCGCCGTCGCCATGCAGTTGCACCATCACCTCCCCCCACGGAGGACTGCTCCTCCGCCCTGCTCAGCCTGTCCGGCTGCCTCTCCTTCGTGGAGGAGGGCAGCAGCGAGGCCCGGCCACAGAAGCGATGCTGCTCCGGGCTCAACGAGGTCGCCGTAGAACAGGAAAGCTGCCTCTGCGTGGCCTTCAGCCAGGGCGCCGCCATGGGGGTCAGGATCAACATGACCAGGGCCCTGGCTCTCCCTTCTTCCTGTGCCGTCTCCGTCCCTCCCCTCGCCGACTGTAAAGGTGCCTCTGTTGCTGCTTATTCTCGATCTCTGTTTCAGATATATATATAGATTTACTCAACTGTTCATGTCGATCGTTGCAGTTGCTCTCGGCGGAGCTCCGTCTCCCTCCTTGAGAGCTGCCATTGCACCGTCTCCGCTCGCCGGCCAGTCGTCTAACGCAGCAGCTGCACCACCAGTTAGCGTTGCAGGCATGATCGGAGTGGCAACTGCTTTGATCTTTTACTACTGTAGCGGCATGTAGCAGCAAGAGGGATTTGATCAGCTTGAATGTTTAATTTGATGATGATCTTTTCCATTTTGGTTCTTCAAAATGAATCTGTTCTTCCGTTTGCCAATCTAAATCATCATAGAAAAAGGGAATGAATAGGTCAAATGTGTACTATATATATATCAAGTAACTCAGACTTCAAACTCAAGATAAAAGCTAATTTAAATCTGTCTTTAAACACACAAAAACAATCTTTCTAAGGTCAACTAATTAATTTTTCAGACAGGCTTCCTATGCCACATCTGAGAAATATCAAAGAAAGAAGAAAGAAGAACTTCAATCATATTTATTGCGCGCCAATTTCATGGAAATTCACATGATTCTAATAAATATGCAACAATACATGGTCGAATAAGAGACGTGCGACTAACTAACTTGTGAATTAGTGATAATTAAGAGAGGTTAGTTGGTAATTAACGACGACCGTTTCGTGCGAGAAGTTACGGGGAAAGCGGCCGTAATTAATGTTGAGTTTCGTTTTAGTATTTATTTTTATGTGGGCCCCGCAGTGAAGGCAGCGAGTGGCCAACCACACGAGGGCTGTCGCGGACGTGAGGCTGCGATTAGCTGGGTTGGACTCGGTGGGCGTCGAGTCCGTGGGTCGGGACACGGGCGCCATGTGTCCGGTCCGCTTCCCGGGCCCCACAGCGGCCCGCACACGCTTCCCCCGCCTCTCACCCGCGATTTCGGCGGGCTCCACACCTTCTCTCTCTCTCTCTCTCTCTCTCTCTCTCTCTCTCTCTCTCGAGCGTGGCGGGCCCAGTTGAATCCGACGAGTCCACGAGTTTCTGCTGCTGTTGCGCGGCGGAGTGCTATTTAAGGCCCGGGTGTCCGTCGCCCCTCCTCGCCCATTCCCACAAATCGGAAACCGAAGCCAGTGGCCGGAGCAGGAGGAAGAGCTCGATTCCATTTGGTTGATTCGATTCTGCTCTCGGTCTTTAGGTGACGGAAAGTGTGTCGAAGAAGATGATGAGGCAGGGATTGATGCTGTCGGAGGAGTTCGCCGTCGCGGTGGTCGCCGCCGCGAACAAGTTCGCTCGCTTCCCCTATCCGACCACCGACTCCATCGTCGGTTACCCTAGTTGCAAGAAAATGTTCCGCCAGATCGAACTCGGCCGCGGCGGGAGACCCAGTTCGTGGATCGAGTCCATCCCGGCATCGTCTCCGACTCAGATCAAGGCGGCGTTGTTGACGGCCTCCCATGGAGGAGGTGACTATGAAAGATGGCTGGTGAGTGTTACTGTTGAAGATTGTTGGATTTTTTTTTTCTCTATAAATCAGCCGTGGAATTTGGCCCGGGGGTTGAATTGGGGTAATTTGCGCGCAGGAATTGCATCCGTCCGCATTGGACAATTTCGAGGAGCTGATGGTCGCGTCCAAGGGGAATCAGATCGTGATGTTCCTCGACTATGATGGCACCCTGTCTCCCATTGTCGACGACCCTGACTGTGCCTTCATGTCCGATGAGGTGAGTTTGCTCCCCCAAAAAAAATGAAGGAATTTTTAGGTCAACAATATTTTTCTATGTGGAAAATGTTTTGTAATTTCTTTTCAAACCCTTGACCTGGTCAATTACTTCTTTTGAACTAGATGAGGGAGGCCGTGAGAGATGTTGCAAGCCATTTCCCAACTGCTATCGTTAGCGGGAGGTGCAGAGAAAAGGTACGTTACTGCGCTTGCACAAGAATTCTTGCAGTCAAGTTTCTTCCATTGCCTTTGACATTTGGTTCTGGTGCATGGTCCATTCTGGATCAGGTTTCCAGCTTTGTGAGGCTATCAGAATTGTACTACGCTGGTAGTCATGGCATGGACATCAAAGGCCCCATTCATGGGCACAAGCACACAAAAGCCAAGGTGGCTCTCCTCTTGAACTTCTTCCGTCTACCCACCACCTTTCTTATGTTGCTTTGGAGATCCTTACTTTACCTTGGTGTCACAGGCAAAATCTGTTCTTTTTCAGCCGGCCAGTGAATTCCTTCCAATGATTGATGAGGTGAGTTTGTTCATTCCCGGATCTCAATTAAAAATGTTCCTTTTCTAAAGGAATAATATTTTTAATTGCTTTACTACAAGGCTAAGCAAGAATTTGATGGTTTGCATTCTGCCCTTGTCAAGGTCTACAAGAAATTGGTGGAGGCTACAAAGAGTGTCCGTGGATCACGAGTGGAGAACAATAAATTTTGTCTCTCTGTTCACTTCCGATGTGTCGAAGAGAAGGTAAACATGTGATACACATCGTAAACCACTGCGACAAATAATACTCCAGTTTCTTGCTTACAAAATAAACTAACTTTTGCCTTCTTAATCTCAGAAATGGAATTTACTATCCGACAAAGTCCGATCTCTTCTAAAGGAGTACCCCAAGCTGAGGCTTACTCATGGAAGAAAGGTAAAACATCTTAACCATCAGTTTTCAACATTTATTCAACAACATTTGGCTACATTCAATTTCTGTGAACTGGATTCCCCTGTTACTCGAGTACTTCTTGATGACTGATTCTTAAACTTTAGGTTATGGAGATTCGACCGACAATTAAATGGGACAAGGGGAAGGCCCTCGAGTTCTTGTTGGAGTCTCTTGGTATGCTTTGTGATCAAATCTTATCTGAAATTATTACTAAACAGTGATCATAAGTTTGTTTTTGTTGCTCATCATGATGGAAACATGATCATCCAGGGTTAAGTAACCGCAATGACGTATTGCCTTTGTACATTGGAGATGATCGTACTGATGAAGATGCCTTCAAGGTATATATATATGTGTGTGTATATATATATATCATCATTTGTTGTCGTATGAACGGACAATAAAATTAGTGTTTGATCAATCTGTTTAGGTGTTGCGTGATAGAGGACAAGGATTTGGCATCCTTGTTTCAAAGATTGCAAAGGAAACAAATGCTGCTTTTTCTCTCAGAGAGCCAGCCGAGGTGAGACTTACCAACTTCAACTTGTCTCTCAGTTTGTTTTCCTCATTTCACAACTTGTTGCTAATATCATTAATTTGGGTTATTTCCACAGGTTCTGACGTTTTTGCGTCGTATTGTGGAGCTCAACCAATGATCCACAGTGTCTGGTTTGAGGAGCAGCATCTAAAGGCATGGGCTTTTTTGCCATGTCCATAGGAAAACACAAGAACAAAGAACAGTTTGTTCTCCTTTCTTTCTTTCTTTCATTTTATTTTTCTGTTCTTCAACTTTTTAAATACACGGTCTCTCATTCTTTTGAGACCATTATTTACTGGTTTTCCTGCCTCATTTTATGTATATGTAAAGTCGATAACTTACTGTCTCTCAATTATTCAACTTCAGTCTAGTTGAAATAGGTGTATAGCCAACAGTTATGCATTGTAATTCTTCAATGGCAGAAAATATATATCAGGTTCACAACTAGATTTTGTAGGCCAATCGGACGGCCCATATTTCTCAATTATTTAGTTGGGCTCTCAGAAGCCGCTCCTTATGTTCTGTTTATTTGGGAAGACGAATTTAAGAACGGAAAAATTTAAGTTTCATTAAAAATGATGGATTACTCGTCTTTTTTTATTATTTATTTATTATAAAATAATGGAGGAATGAATTTTTAAGATTTTTGTATCCATCCAATCCAACAGCGATCTTCCTTCTTCTCTTTGGCATCTATGCCGAGTTGGTCGTCCACAAACCACAGCCACAGGCAAGCCGTGAAAAGAAGGAAATATTAATGTACCGTTGTATTAATATTGTTCACTGCAACAATACTTCAATCACTTGTAGTTTTCTAGTGATGTTCAAATTGGATCGATAATCGATATTTACTAGATTCCATCATAAACAAACTTCAATTTGGATCAATAATCAATTACTTGCTAGATTCCATTATAAACTTAGTTTGGTCACTTTCAAACCCCACTCAATACACACATGATAACGTGTGGCCGTTTGCTTTGGCAGAGACAGCAGTCACTGACTTTCCTTCCCTTTCCTTCTCTTCCCTTGTAGGCCACCTAACAATACTCGCAACCTTTAAGACCCTCCCTCACAAGGACCACACATATATCCATCAGATTCTTGTCTTACATATATATTTGAGTGAAGGAAATGAAAGTTGATGATCATGTGGTGTGTCTTCTTGTCTGGACTGGACTGGACTGGACTGAATCAATTGTGTTTTATTGGTGTTTGGTGAGGTGCTTAATAATGACTGAATTGAATGAAAAGGAATGGTGCAGGCAGTAAGTGGCAATCAAAACGTCATAATCTGGCATTCATCCCTATTCCAGTGTGGACTTGTGATCATCTCATCTCGTCTCATCTCTTTGGTACACAAGAAGGAGTCAAGGACCACGGCGCCTAATCAGTCCCAATCCAATAATAAGACAGACACAGAGGAGACACAAGCAAACATAACAGGGAGAAAACTCTCATGTGAAGTAGCAGTATCTTTCAGGGGGTTTAATTTGGGGTTTAAGATTCATAATTACTATTTTTAATTCTCAAACATAATTACATTATTGCAAGTAAAGAGAGAATCGCAACTAAAGCACGGATAAAACTCATATCTTTCAGGGTTTGAGGTTTAGGATTTGTATTTGAAACTTGGGGGTTGAGATGAGCCGAGATAGATACACATTAATAACACTCTAAAACTTACTACTCAAAAAATAAAGTGCTAAATATTCAAATATTCAATCGTGCATAACAAAATCAAGAAAAATGATCGCCGATCGATGGAATGAATCAGTCACTTCCTTTTTTAAGAGACTTAGTGAATTCTGCCATGTTCTCATCCCAAGCTAAGAGACTTAATGATCGGAGAACCGAGTTAACTTGGATTAGATAGGAGGAGGAGTAAATTGAGAACATAGTAGTAGGGAGGACTAATTTTTGAGGCAACTTCTTTTCTTGATTTTGTTTACGCATGCTCGATCTTATGTATAATAATACTTCCTTTTTTAATATTTGGGGGCGTTCTTAATTAGTTTGGAGGTGTTAGTCATATAAATGTTGTAAAGATTTGAGCATTTTAGAACATATAAATGTTGTAAATATTCTTCGTCTTTATGAATTTTTCAAGGAGGGTGAGGAGAGGATAAGATAAGGCGGAGTGAGATGCGTCCAAATTAATAGTCCATAGAAATGACCAATTTTTTTTTATTATTCCGTACCATATCATTGCACTCCATGATATTATTATTATATATTTAGTTGGAGATTATTATCGTTGATATTTTTGATTATCTTTATCTGTCCAAGATTATCGACGTTTGATTAATAATGCAATTAACATCACTACTACATTAGCAAATAGATTATAATATGAGAATATGATTACTTTGACAGTCTAAGATTTTCTACGATTTCGATAGTTAACAAAATTTTTTTCTATGATTATCCTTTGATTTTAAAATTTAGTTAATTGAAATGTATCATGAAATCTAATTAAAATCAAATTAATTAATTTAATAAAATTTAATTTAAATATTTATAAATTTAAAAGAGATAATTTATTTTAAATTAAAAATAAAATTAATGAATTATTTTAATAAATTATTTTATTAAAATAAAATTAATAAATTATATTTATTAATTTAATAAATTATTTTATTAATATATATAAATTTATTTTAAATTTTAAAAAATAAAATTAATAAATTATATTTATTAATTTAATGAATTATTTTCCTAAAATAATTATTTTATTATATATATATAAATTTATTTTAAATTAAAAAATATAAATAAATTTTATTTATTTATTTTATATATTATCAATTTATTATTATCATTAATATTATTAATATTCATATTATTAATTTAATTTAATTTATTCTAAAAATATATTAAATTAAGGGTAATATAATAAATATTAAATTGTAGATTATTTTTTATTACTTCAAATAAATAAGTTGAACCAAATAATATTAAATTATATTTTATATTCCACAATCTTGATTATGTGATAACTTGAACCAAACACAATCAAAATTATGGTGCATTATAAATTATTTTTTAAAATTTGAAGATAACCTTAAATTATTGATTGTGGAGTTTCTATTGTTCATGTTTTTTTGATTAATCTTAATAATCGATGAAAAACTTTTATAGAGATGGATCGATCATTTTCAAAATTAATCAATTCAAAAAATTTCATATATGAATTAAAAAGAAATTGTGGTTGAATCCAATATTGTTAATGTCACGAAATGCGAGAGATAGAGATTGACTTCTTTGATTTGATTCATGGAGTGTGATTGAGAAGGAATTAAATCATTAATTTTTAGAGAAATATAATTATATATATAATAAATTAAAAGAGTTTTTTTTATTTATATCATCAAACGAGTATTATTATTTTTAAAATTATCAAAATAATATTATATTTATCCATGATACGGTGTGGAATTTGGATACTAGTACTCCTTGGATGCTTGTGTTTGAGCGCGCGCGTGCTCTTCGTAACTTCCGTAACTTCTATATCTTATAATAAGATAACTATCCTATTCAAAATTAACACATAATCAAAGGACATTGACCTTATTTCGGCATGGCTCTCTAATGCTCAAGTGAGATTTGAGAAGAGAAAGTAGAAATGCAATAGAATAAACGAGAATGTTGATAAGGAAGAACATCCCCTCCCTTTTATTAACTATTTTTCTTTTTATAGTCTTCATCGAGTAACACTCCTCATCATCGCATGCATCATGATTTTGAATTTCCCATTATTACCCGTTGGTTTAACAACGACCTTGTGATCTTTTCTTTCGGCAATGCTTCATTATTAATGAGTATTAACGTTCATCATCATTGTAATTTTATTGCACCTGATCTTCTTCTGAAACTTCGCTCCTCTTTTCCCAATCTCTCATTTCTAATGTGATGTGCCATTTGGCTTCGAGCACTGGACTTTGAAGCCGAGTACCATTTGACTCTAGACCAGCTTCTCAAATATCAAACTCTAAGGTCGAGTACTATACGACTCTTGAACTCAATTTCTGAATCCTCCTAAGTCTAGGTACTAAACATGCTATATTGCGCGCACAACTTTTCCTGTGGCCTAAGTACTGAACCCAATCTTTTTCCTTACGGACCAACGAACCCATCTCTTATAATCATAGATTATTATGGAGTATCAGTCCAAAATACCATTGTATAATTCATATTTTTTTTGTAATAGATGGTCTTAGGGATGTAAATGAACTAAAGTTTACAACTACAAGTAAGTTTATATTCGATTTCACTCATAGGATCGATCGTGTGGGACCGTTGAAGTGGCAGATTCCACCTTTTACTGAAGTATTATATTTCATAAGATCTTATTTATATTCGTTTAATATATACAAGATCAATTAAATAAGTAAAATTGAACAACATATTAAATTATGTAAATAAATTTAAACATGTAAGTATTTAACTCATTAATATTTATGAATAAAATTTATAAATTATTCATGATATATATTCACTAACAAAATTTATAAATTATGTTCATCAATAAAAATTTTATCAATATGATAAATAAATAAAAAAACTCTGAATAAATAAATTTATAATATAAAATTCACTAACTAACTAAACAAACTTAAAAATATAAAAGTTTTAATAACAAATAAGTTTAAATTGAAAGCTTGATAACATCTAAACGAATCAAACTCAACCTCATAAAGAAAATTTAAATAATCATTTTAACGATTTCATTTATTTTAGATTTGATTTGATTTAACTTGATTATTTTAACAAATAGTTTGTAAAAAAAATATATAAATAAGGTACTATACTATTTTATATTTTTAAGTGGAACGTTCTTTTTATGACAATAATATTTTTTATTTAATTTTAACACTTTTAGATTTTAGAAAATTTAGTATATCTCAGGACTAGGGTTCAAACGAAATGAGCTTGTTTGTGTTTAGTTTTTCAAATCAGTTTCAAAAATATTTAATTCAGATTGAAAATTATCAAATTCAAGATAAATTTAAATATATTTGATAATTTTTTTAATCAAATTCAAATTTATAATATTTTATTTGATTATTCATGCGCTACTTGCAAAAATTTGAATTAAATTCATAATTTTAATTTAAATATGTCCAATTAAGATCAATAAATGAATTCTTAAATTTAAATTATTTTAAATTATAATTTTAATATCAAAATCAAAATTCAAATAATTCAAATTAAATTTGAGTTTAAATTTTATTTTGAATCGAACTCAAATCAAAATTATTTATATTTTTAAATTTTAAATTGAATTTAAATATTATATATATTTTTCAAACTCAAATTTAAATATCAAATTTCGATCCATATTTTCGTATTAGATTCGATTTATTTTCACCTCAGACTGTGAACCATGAGGCATCTTTGGAAGAATTAAATTGAAGCCGCCACGTTTGTCAGAGATATTCTCATTACATTTTGGACATGCAATTAATGAAATGAATATGACGCAGAGAAGAATATCAATTCGAATTGATTTCGACCCATAAGTAAGATAGAGTACAATATCCGTGCGTATCGCTAAAAAATAAAATATCATTAAATTAAAAAAATATTATCAGATAATTATTTTGAAAAGTAAATAAAATAAAATGCAAAAAATCAAATCCAAACAACGCTCGCCCTTATTTTTTTCATCACTCTATTTTTTAAAAAAATATATAAAAAATTATTTTTTTTTCAATATTATTATAATAATTTTGAAGAAAATTATTTTAATATCTTGACGTGGGGATGATAAAGATGTTGATTATAATGATAGTGACTAAATTTGATAGGATGTGTATTTTAATTTAATCAATGAATTTATATTTAAATAACAACTTTAATTAAAATTGATAGGAGTTTTAGACAACTGATCTAATAATTATAATAAATTTAGTCAAAATTATTATAATAAAATAATATAAATCAGTCTAATAAAAAGCTAATTTAAATATAAAATTTAGAATAAATACTTTAATATTTTTAATATTACCGTGAAAATTTATCTTTATTATTTTTTTCATGTAATTAAGATTTTAAATTTTGTGTAGTTGCAATATTAAAATTATATATAGTGAAATGTTATCATGTCCATATGTATCTGGTATTAATTTATTTTTAATTTTTTTTAAAAATTTAAATTTAAAATTTAGAATTAAAAAATAAAAAAAATTAATACTAAAACGTTTGCGGTGTGCAAGATAATATCCGTGAACAATCCGTTCATGTTATTTTTTTTTAATTTTAATTTTTTTTAATTTAAATAAAAAAATGCAATTGGGTGCGTGATATGACTACGTATGAGTTATATATATATAGTAATTGGTAAATTAAGTGCTAAATAAATCGCGTCAGTTTTTTTTTTTTAACTCGGTGAGAAAAAATAAATAAAAAAGGTTGGTGAAACGGAAGAGAGGAAGCGAGTCCATCCGCGTGTCAGAGCACGTCCATGGCATCGGCGGCGGATCCCGGCTATTTGTAGCCACTTCCACCGCCTTCCTCTCCATTCTCGCCTCTTCTTCCTTCCCCTTTCCTTCCTTCTCCTCTCGCCCTCGCCTCCAAGTCCTCCCTTGCACCTCTCGTCTCGGTGGTCTTCGTCGCTGCCTCGTCTCCGGCTCGCCTTGTGGAGACTCGGGCAGATTGAGGCAGGTGCGTCTTCCTCTGAGCCCCTTGTCGGTATTTCTATTGTTGATTCGTCATTTTTCGCCGCGAGCTCTTGATTCGCCCTTTTGTTGGGGGCGGGGGCAGTTGGTGATCGAATTGTTAAAGATCCTTTTCTGTTTTGTTTTGTTTTGTTTGTGCTTTTTGATTCTACGGATGTTACTTTAGATGCAAAAGCGTAAAGTTGATCTGTTCTTATGGCTTGTGGAATCGCATTAAGATCTTCTCTTTTTGGATCCTGTCTTCCAAAGCCTTCCAACAGGAGGAAGCAAGAACCATGTTATCGGCAGCTTGCTTCCCAATAGTTTTCCTATTCCTTACACAATTACGGCTTTTGGATCTTCCTGCTTGTGTAGGTTGGAGGCTTCTCTCAGTCGGCTCTCTGATGCTCCATTAATTTCAGCCGTCGGATCATCCGCCGCAACAACAAAATTAGTTTTGTGGTTTAGAACACCTTGCTTGTTATATATATTTCAAGGATTTATTGAACACCATTAAGTTCAGTATTTAATTGTATCTGTTTGGCATTGCACCGTTTTTTATTCTTTCTATCGATTCATTGGATTTCTGCTTCTCAAAATTCCTTGTCATTTTTCCTTGAAACAAAAAGATTAACACATCCAAACTGTTTGCTAATGATCGGGATATTGCATCAACAAGGATAGTTTTGCTCCTGTAAAATTTAAAAATCTTACCTTTTTTTCATCTTTCTCTTTAGGTTCTGGAACCAGACAAAGATTAAGGAGAGCTCTGCCAAAACTGTTGCTCCTTAAATCACTCTGGAAGTCACTGGGTTACCATTCCCTCGCACCTTGCAAAAGGTGTGGGCTAGGGAGGATGCACTTTTCCCTGTCTCTATTCCAATTTTCGCTCTCCTGCTTGTCTGGCTACTCTGTCGTATAATAGAAGGATCTCCAATTGATAATGGCTAACCAGTGAATCAGTTCCGTAGAAATAGATCACCTGATTCTTCACCTCCTAATCTTCCATTTAGTTTCATAGAGTTTGATAGGTGTTCTTCAGAATCATAGGGAAACAATAGTTGTCAAGTGCTCTGGCATCTTTTGTGTTTACAGCTAGAAAATGGCATTGATCGGTTGCTTTTCCGCTCTTTGGGTTGGAAAGAAGAAGTCCAAGGTGAGTAAAGATGGTATTTTTGTTTCCTTTTCTCTTTGATAAATTTGGTCTAGGTTGTTGCTCATTTCAACTTTTGCTTGCAGAGATTGCTAAATGAAATCCATTCGAAGGAGGAGAATATCATGGAAGCTTTGCCTATTAAGTCTGAAGCTCTCTCCTATGCGTCCATCGAGAAAGCAAGTAACAATGCATCTTTCGAATACTCTCAACCAATACAAACCAATGCAAGCAGAAGAGGTTCCACCGAACTTAAACTGGTGGGGGGTGAAAAGAATGATGAGAACTCTGTCCAAATAGACGTGGCAGCTGAAGCAGCTTATGAGGGAGGTGACGAACATGACGAGATCATGTCATTTAAAAGGGATTTATCTGACCTTGATTTGCAGGCCCTGGCAGAAAAAGATGAAACCAGTTCCTATGGTTTGAACCAAAAAATGATCAATGGACCTGAGGATAAATCTGAGAAAGACGAGGGAATAACACCTGAATTAGTGATCCAGAGTGGGCATGTAAGTGATCCAGGGATGGGACGCACCACCGCCCCTTGGGGCTCTCCTATGTTGAAGCGTTCATGCTCTAATATTGAGACAAAGAGATCTAGTAAATTGCTTATGTCTCCAACCAAGTCCCATTCATACGACGACCTCAAAAACTTGGCCGGAGATTTCCCTGGAGAACCACCAAAATGCATCCCAGGTAGCCCTGCATCGGTAATGACTTCTTGCAGTGCTGATAAAGTGATGCTAAAGAAGAGGTCTTCAAGCCAGGTTCTTCCTTCACGAAGTAGGAAACTTTGGTGGAAGCTTTTCTTATGGAGCCACAGAAATCTTCATCGGAGCTGGTCAATGAAACCTCATCGGTATGCTTCCATCAATCATACATCCAACCAGAAGGATGGTTACTGCTCCGACACAGTAGAACCCAATCGTGGTACTGATTGGAAGAACAAGAAGATTATGGAAGAGTCTGAGGCTAAATTTAGGAATGATATATGGCCTCCAAACCAGTGGGTTGCTTTTTCAACAGAATCCTCCTCTTTAGATAGAGTGGATGCTTGGGTGCATAGTCTTGATGACAGCCCATTATGCCCAATCGAGGATGATGACAATGGAGATGAAATTGCACTTGAGTCTGCTACACCACCAAGTTTTCTAGAGATTGGGGAATCATCCAGTAGAAACAACCATCGAACTGGTCGGCGTGCAATGGAAGAGGTCTTGCAGGCCAACAACATTATACAATCCCTTCCTCCCTTTTCTTCAGTCGCTCACATTGCCGGCATGGGCTTAAAGGTGTTACCTGCAATTTCAGCTTTTAGTAGCCTCCGATCTGTCAATCTATCTGGCAACTTCATAGGTAAAGCTTAGCTTCAGAATTATGTAAATTAAATAGGAATTGTGTATGCCTGTCGATGTGGTATATGACTTATTTCATGTTTGTGTAGTTCACATTTCACCAGGATCTCTACCCAAGAGTCTTCACATGCTTGACTTGTCAAGGAACAAGATCGCTACAATTGAAGGACTTGGGGAACTAACAAGGCTTCGAGTTCTTAATCTCAGCTACAACAGAATTTCACGAATTGGTCATGGTATGAATAACTATTTTTATCCTTTTGTTAGCAGATTTGCTTGTTATGCTCTTTAACTTGGTTCTCTCTATCACGAAATGACTGTGAGATGATTATGTAGACAATAATATCTAGTTTTGGTTTACTGAAATACTTATATCTTACAAATCACAATAACCTTCTTGGGAAGATTTGCAATGAGTTGAACTAGTTGATGAACATTGCGCCATCTATGGCCTTTTAATTTCTGTGTATACATTAAATTTAGAGATGTATGTTCTTAATACAAATTCACAGCTTGTACACTTGCATTCGTGGGCTTTGCTCTTATTTGAGTTTGTGACCTCTTCCCGTTCTAAACCGATTTGGACCAAATTAGCAATACACACAATTTCCTTCATCCCTCTAGCAGCTCTTAATCGAACATTAATGCTACATTATTCTTGAACTTCTCGTCCTCTTTAAAACTTAGTTTTGTTCAAATTATGACTGTTTTTCAGGGTTGTCAAACTGCACCGTGATCAAGGAGCTGTATCTTGCTGGAAACAAGATAAGTGGTGTGGAGGGACTTCACAGGCTTCTGAAACTCACTGTTCTGGACCTTAGCTTTAACAAGATAACAACTGCAAAGGCTTTGGGCCAGCTTGTCGCCAACTACCACTCTCTAGTGGCCCTCAACCTTCTGGGTAACCCAATTCAAAGCAACATCGGAGACGACCAGATTCGCAAGGCGGTCTGTGGCCTCCTTCCACATCTTGCTTATCTGAACAAGCAGCCAATCAAACCACTGAGGGCCAGGGAGGCAGCAACAGATAGCGTTGCAAGGGCAGCACTGGGAAATAACAGCTGGGGTGGTTCCCGCCGGAGGTCAGCCAGGCGAGTAGGCCATGGTTCAAGCCCTTTGATCAAGGGTGTCGGTGAGGGGAGGAGCTTCAGAGGCATTGCGCACCCACCAAGGAGTAACAGAAATAGATCAAAGAGCAGAGACCAATACTCCACATCTTCTCGGAAATAAGAACACAAAAAGCTTCACATTCTCAATGTATGAGCTTGATGTTATGCTGTTTGGAATAAACTGGAGAAGATTGAACAAGTTGGATCTGAATCTTTAATTGGCTTGCGCTCTGAAGACTCAAGCTGCATGGTAAAACATGTTTGCTTTCTCTTTATCTAGATCTATATGTTTCTAGTTGAATAATGCAAGACAATCTGTGTTGGTGTGTTAATTCTCACGCTGAAGATTTCAATATCATCTATTTGTGCTCCTTTCGATCACAACACTACAGACTCAGATTACTAGTTTGTAGTTGTTTCATATTTATCTTTTCAGAAAGAGTAAACTTGAAACTTTTTAATAGTTTTCCTGCTTTGTGAGTTTCAACTTAAACAGAAACGATGTGGATGTTTCATCGGCTCATTCATTGTCGACATGGCTTAATCTCTATCTTGTTGCATATCGAAGATGATCCACTAAGTATCTCCTACAACTATTTAAAATAATTTGGATCAATTTAAACTAATTTTGTAACTATTTAAAATAATTTTGATCAATTTAAAAGACTTTTATCAAATTAATAAAAAATATTTTTATATAATAATTTTGATTAAAATAAAATAATTAATTTTTATTGTAAAAGTTACTTAGGTAGCTTTTAACCGTTATAGAAACTATCAAATAGTTCGTAATTATTATTATAACGTCAAAAATAAAAGATATTCACATAAAATATCTCATGAGCGTTTTTTTAATTTTTTTTATAATTTATTTAATTTAGGATACCCTTTGACTTTAATCCATTAAATTTTAAAATAATGCTTGTGTGCGTGATTACTTTATTTAAGTTATTATTTTATTTTATTTTTATATAATTATATTTTATTAGATTGCTTGGTTGTGATGTCCACGTCTACAATAATAGAAGGTATTATTTATTGGATTACCAAAATCTGTGGGATTTGATTTTGTTTTTCTTGTCATTAAAAAATATCGAAATTAAATACTGAAATCTACATCTAATATTTTGTTTAACATCGATCCTAAAGCATAATCTTTGGAAGTTTTATAACATGTTATTGCTCTTATAAATATAAGTCAAAATTTAAAAGTAATTATACAAACTTCGACATGGAATCAAGAAAAAGTTGAGAAAAGAGAGGGAAAGAAAAAAAAAATAATCCTAGTTGCATTGATTCAATACTTGGGAGAAAACGGGTCCTATGAAAAAAAAATCCCAGATGCCAAACATCATTTGATTGCGATGCCCATTTAGAGGAAAATTTCAAACTTCGATATGGAATCTACGGCACCATGGCCCCGGGGACAAAATAAAAAAAAAAAAGAGGGAAAGAAAGAAGAATAAGACGATGGACTTAGCCGTGAATGGTGACTAATCAAAAGAAGAATAAGATGGCGGACTTAATCATCACGAATGGTATCAAATTAATCGGTTAGATAGTCGATCAGATAATCTATAATTACTATTCAATTTTACACCTCTGTTATGAAATTTATATTCAAAATGTAAAAAGACCTACCCCTTATGGTGGAAATACGTCTATCTTCTCCATCTCATTATAGGTTGATCCCTCCTTATTAGTCGGCCCTCAGTAATAATTGTGAATGATATCGGATTAGTCGATCGGACAATCTACAATTACTATGTAATTTCACTCCTCTGCTATACAATTTATATTCAAAACTATGAAAAATCAATCTGTCAAAATACGCCTATGGCCTACTATTTTCTTATAGGTTGATTCCTCCTTAATAGTATTCTTAATCGTCGTGAATAACATCAAATTAATCGGTTGGATAGTTGGTAGGACAATCTATAATTAATATACAATTTCACTCTTCTACTATACAATTAATCATTCAAAATGTAAAAAGATATGTCCCTCGTGATGAATCTATGGTCTATAATCTTCTACTTTCTAATGATTGATCCTTTTGCCCTCTACCTGATGAATACACCTATGAAAATATTCTCAACAATAATCATAAATAACATCAGATTAATCGATCGGATGTAACAATTTAACTTTTGTATTATATAATTTCATTCAAAACTTAAAAAACTCTTTTCCTTATTGAAATACATCTATAATCTACTATTTTTTCAGAGTAATAATTTTCTACATGAAAATCCAATATGAAAATACAGCATAACAGATATAGGCATGGTAGTGGGACCCACCTGCATGCAAGTGAAACCCAGCCCGTCGACGTGCTGTCCTGCTGTGAGTTTGTCGGCCCTCAGCAATAATCGACCGTTATTAATTGTGGTCTCCTGCTCCTTTTCCTCTCCTGTGAGTTTTTCTCTCTGCTACGCCTAGACTAATCCTCCTCCTCCTTCTTCTTCTTCTTCTTCACACGGCTTCGATGGCGATGCCTTTCCCAGAGCCCATCAGATGCAAAGGTACGTAGCCAATCGATCAATCGCCTCTTTTCCGTGGTTTTCAGTGTCGTCTAACAGTACATCGAGCTACGCTTGCAGCGGCGGTGTGCAGAGCCGCCGGTGAGCCTCTCCTAATTGAGGAGGTGGTGGTGGCCCCGCCGCGCGCCCACGAAGTCCGCGTCAGGATCATCTGCTCCTCCCTCTGCTACAGCGACGTCGCCGCTTGGCGCCTCCGCGTGTTCCCCACCGTCTTCCCCAGAATCTTCGGCCACGAAGCCATCGGGTATTCCGTTAATTGATTACTCTTTTTGCTTTCTTGACTCTACGGATCGATGATCTGCTCTGCGTCCGCCCAGGGTTGTAGAGAGCGTGGGGGAGGAGGTGGAGGAGGTGGAGGTGGGGGACACGGTGATGCCGGTGTTCCTGGCCGACTGCCGCGACTGCGTCGACTGCCGGTCGGAGCGGAGCAACATGTGCTCGCGACTCCCGTTCCGGGCGCAGACGTCGGGGATGCCGCGGGACGGGACCACCCGGTTCACCGACGCCGCCGGCGATCCGGTGCACCACTTTCTCGCCGTCTCCAGCTTCAGCCAGTACACCGTCGTAGACGTCGCCAACGTCGTCAAGGTCTCCTCCGAGATGCCGCCGGAGAAGATCTGCGTCCTCAGCTGCGGCTTCTCCACCGGTGAGCTAAAACAGACGCCCTACTTTCTCAAAATGCCCCTCAAAGTTTCATTAATGTCAAAATCCTTTCAAACCTATAGATCTTTTTTTATTTTGAAAAAAAAAACTATGCAGGATTTGGAGCAGCTTGGAAGGTTGCAAATGTGGACCCCGGAGCCACCGTGGCAGTCTTTGGACTCGGAACTATTGGATTGGCTGTAATTCATTCATTTAGCACCATAAATTTATGCATAATTTTGGTTTCAAGATTAATGAGAAATTTTTGTGAAACTTTGTTGGTCAAATTGTACTTTATCTATCTAATTAGATGATTATCGCCATCGTTAATTCTTTTTTTTTTTTCAGGTCGTAGAAGGGGCACGAGTTCAAGGTGCTGGAAGGATAATTGGAGTCGATTTGAAACCGGACAAATTTGAAGTCGGTAAGACATTTTGATGAGTCTAGCAAATTGTTAATTGAAAGAAAAACTTATTTGCTTCTTGTTTTAGGGAAGAGGTTGGGTCTTACTGATTTCATAAATCCTAATGATATCGGCGATCGATCGATTAACGAGGTTGGGTCTCACACGAGTCATAACTACATATATATCATGCTCAATTAATATATTTGTAGGTGATCAAGGAAATGACTAACGGCGGCGCAGACTACTGTTTCGAGTGCATCGGCCTAGCATCCTTGATGTTGGAAGCCTATCGAAGCTCTCGATTGGTTCTTCTCCTCTTCTCCTTCTCTATTATTGAACATGAACAAGCATATCAAATTATTGTGCCAAACTTTTCGATACAGGGTTGGGGGAAGACCATCATTCTTGGAGTCGAAAAGAACATGTCGCCGATCACATTCGACTCGAAAGAAATCTTGTGCGGTAGAACGATCATTGGTTCAGCATTCGGGGGACTGAAATCCAAGACTCACATTCCCATCCTCATAGACAAGTATCTCAACAAGGTTTACAACATTTTTAAATGCCAAACAAACTGAATTTTTTTTTCCTGAAAAAAATATATAATATTTCCTGTTTACTTTGATGGATTAGGAGCTTCACTTGGATGAGTTTGTGACACATGAAGTTGGACTGGATGAGATTAACAAGGCTTTTGAGCTGCTGATTGAAGGAAAATGCATCAGATGTGTGATATGGATGGATAAATAATAATGATGTTTTTTTATGTCTGTAATATTTTCGAACAATAATAATGATATTTTTTTGAAAAATAATTTTAATTTGTCAATGTTTTTTTTTATATAGATTTTTAACCATTTGATCTTTCACATTTATGTTTTGAGAACAATTTAGGCAGAGCTAGAAGTCATCTAAATTATTACAAGCTACAATTCTTAATCATTTATAATCATTAAAATCTCATCAAATGCCATAACTAGAAAGGCATTAGGTTCTTCCGAGATCACAACATTGAGTTCATGGCTTACTGGAGGAGCTGCTGCTACCATACTTCTCCATTCTCGAGGTTGCTCTTAGAGCCTGCACAATAAATAAATTTTAAAAAACTAAATAAAAAATTCTTTTTTTATGGGTATATGAAAAAGACATCCTTTTTCATTGGAATAGCAAAGAGGATGTTTTTTTGTATCTATTCAAAAAAAAAAAAAAAATCCTATCCTACGTCATCAGTATAATTTATTATTGAAAATTAGCTTTATTTTTAACGTAATTATAAAAGATACGAGTTGATAATTATTACAATATGAACATTTTAATTATAATCAATATAAATAAATTATATTATATTATAACAATTATAATTTTATATAATATAGATAATTTATTTTTAATCCATATAATTAATATTATATTATAATAATTATAAATAAATATTTTATTCTGATTCATACTAATCATTACTATATTATAATAATTATGAAATCATAATTATTATAATTGCATATGTCATAAAATTAAGATATCATAATTGTTATAATTATATAGTAGTTATGGAAATAGTAATAGTTATGAGCTTATTGTTACTATAATAATATTAAAAATAAAAATAATTTTGAAAAATAAAATATAATATGATAATAAATAAAAAATGGGCGTTTTTTTACTATTCTAATAAAAAAATGTGCTTTTGATTTTTTAAAAATCTTTTTTAATGAATAAATAAATAAAATAAAATATGAAAAAAAAAAACAGTTTTACCTCTTTTTCCCAGTCACATCTGATGGTGATGAAAGCCAAAATTAATGTCTGGACTGCTGTTCCACCTACCATTCCAGCCCAAATACCCTGCCATTTTTTTTTACAATTACAGATTATTTTTTTCTTATTTTTTATAAAATTATTAATTATAATTCCTGGAAAAAAAAAAAGAAATATACCAGAACTCCTAGATCGAAGACCCAGCCCATGAAAACTCCAAGGGGAATTCCAATTAGATAGTAGCTCCCAATATTGACATATGCCACCATGGCTTGCCACCCTGACCCAACAGCCACTCCTGCACATTTTTATATAAATATAAATATGTATATATATTTATTTATTTTTAAAAAAAATCGAATTTCACCTGAGAGAACTGGTTGGATACTGTTGAGCAAAATGGTTGCTGCCAATATGACCGAGAGCTTGTCCACAGCTTCGATCACGACCGGGCTGGAGGTGAAGATGAGAGCGAACTTATCGTGGAGGGAGATGATGAGGACCCAGAAGAAGACGCCGATCACCGACGATGTGGTCACCGATACAATGGTGGCGAACTTTGCAGCTCTACCATTGCCCGCCCCAAGCTCATTGGCCACTCGCACTCTAATTACATTAAACAAAGATAATTTCTTAAGGATCGGCTAGCTTTAATTGTTGGGGGCACGCCACAATTTGAAAATTTTGGATAAAAGTGAAGAAGAAGAAGAAGAGATTTGCATACCCAGTTCCGGCGAAAAATCCCAGAGGAATCATCAGTTCCCAGCCATTTATGTTCATGCTGCATTAATCACGTGACGCCGGATTATTGATGTGTTTGGAAATGACGAACTAGTTGTGATAAAGAATCGTGATGTTTTACCAAATCGAGATTGCGTCCACGGCGATCTTGGCGTTCTTAAGATTCCCCGTCAATAAGATCAAGACTTTGTAGTACCAATTCTCTAAGCTGAAATCGGAGCAGAGTTAGCGTAGGAGAGGAAAGATTTGTTGTTTAATCAGTTGCGGATCGCCGGAAACATAGCGAACGGACCAGAGCATGACGCCGGAGGCGGCAGAGAGCTTCGTGAAGTCCCAGAGGCCGACGAAGGCCTCGAGAGAGAAGCCCTTCCAGGTGTCCGGGCAGCCGCCGCCCACGACGTAGGCGAACATCAAGGCGGCGGCGACCCACCACGAGAAGTTGAGAGTGAGCGCGGTGCCGACGAGGCCGAACTTGAGCCTGGCGACGAAGAGCCAGGTGATGAAGACATGGACGAGAAGCGCGGCGAAGGAGAAGGCGGCGTTGACGTTGTTCTTGAGCTGGCACTGGAGGAACCGAGTGAGCGGCAGCAAGAAGACGAAGCAGAACTGGGTGGGGATGAACCAGATGGACACCGCGCCGGCCTGCGCCGCCAGGTCCGGCGGCTGCCCAGTCAGGAGGAGCACCTGCGGGGCGAACAAGTACATCGGAAGGAGGAGGACGGCGCAGAGGAAGAGCACGATCCACGACCGCTGAAGGTAGATGCCGAGCATGTGGAACTTCCTCGCGCCGTAGGCTTGGCCGCACAGCGTCTCCAAGGCGCTCGCCATGCCCAGCTGCACGATCGAAGCTTACAAACCTGATGGAATTAAGGCAAGGTAAACAAGCAATTAAGCTACCGCCCGCCGTACCATCAGACCGAAGTTAAAGCCGACGATGACGGTGCTGGCGATGGAGATGGAGGCGAGCTCGAGGTCGCCGAGGTGGCCGGCGAAGGCCTGCGTGATGACGTTCATGCTGTAAAGGGCGACCCTGCCGAAGATGGCCGGACCGACGATCTGCCACAGCTTCTTCGACTCGATCCAACTCCGCTTCGCCAGTCCGGCGACCCCCTGATCCTCCTCCCGATCGCCACCTGGGCGATCTAAAAGCGCCACCGTCTGGTCTCCACCGCTCTCCATTGATCGCCTCCTCCTCCGTTCCCTGTTCTTGTGGCCGTGGTTTGGCAGGATCTATAAGAAGAGAAGAATTGTGTGACAATTTAATCATTAACATACTTTGTGGTTGTCGTAGTTGGTTTGGACTCCTCCAATTAATCCAGGGACCAACTTCTCCATTGTTTTTTTTAAATAAAAATATAGGATTATTCTTAATTTTATTTAATGAACCGGACTGTATTAAATATTCAAATTAAATACCTACTTTGTAATTATCAAATCACGTTGATTTCTGTATGCGATTTAAGTCGGTCAAATTGTTGAGCTATATATAGCCAGATCTCATGAATTCAAGTCATCATGAACCTCTTATAATATAACATATATAGTTATGTAATAGACCTCACGTAGTCCATTCTTCCTCGTATTCATAAAAATTTGGCCGGATTATCTTTTTATTAATTAATTTTCTATATTATCCCATTGCTTAATCATAATTAAAAGTAGCACAAAATAATTAATTATCTTACAAGCTAAGGGTTCTTTTCAAATCTTCATATTTTAAAATTTAATTTTATACAATATATAGCTTTATTACTAACCGGTTAGAAATATATATATGTCTAATTCATCGTAGTATCCAATCATAGTATTCAATATGAATATATTATTTTAAGAACATTAATATAATATTATTGATTTTTTTAAATAAATGAATCTCAATCATCATCTCTCATACTTTAGAAATGATGTTTACATATTTATATTAAATCTATTACATTCATAATATTTTAATCTTTCTTTTATAACGTTATCCATAATTCAATTAAAATTTCTAAGGCATGTTTTCATAAGTGTAGATTAAAAGCATATCTAGAGCTGCGTCATTTGTTTGCCCTTACATTATATAATATTACATGGCTTATCCATCTCTTTGATGGATCTTTATCGTTGAATAGGTAGGGGTAATAACCACCAAGAACAACACAATTAAAATCATGGCTACAAAGTTGATAATTAGAACAAGAGAAATGATATACTATATATATGAAAACGCAGCATATATGATACATGATAGATCTGAGTCCCACATCCATGTAGTGTAGTGTATCATGTTGTATTTTCATGCTGCATTTTCATATAGTGTATCATTTCTCTTAGAACAAATACATGCCTAAATATCTTTCCATCATGGTCTCTCTAATGCATACACATACTCTCCTCTGTCACCCCTAGCTTTTGAATATAAAATTATTTTTATATCCGGGCAAATAATTACTACCAACTTCTCAAATTAGAATTAATTAATATATATTTTTTAATTTTGTTTGAATCCAAATGTGGGTGGTTGTCCATACTGAGCTTACATTAGCTCCGCCCATGGGTGGATCTCTAGCGCATCACAAATCAACCTTGACCGGAGCATATTTATGCTCTATTTGATGGGGAAAAAACATGAAACATGGCATGAAGTATGATTACTCATTGTCCTGGCTCCATGAGCCTAGGGCCACTGACGGAGGGACTGTGTTATGAGCCATGGTCGAGTACTCAGGTGGAGCATGAGTCTCATCAATGAATAGTGACTTGTGAAGGTTGGCTATCGATCGATGTCCAACAATGTGAGCATGTCTCGGATTTATCCTGATAACTAGAGGAAAATTTCTACAGAGTCACATCAATCGCCTCCAATATTAGTCAATTCAAAGAGTCAGATATATGGATTATAAAAAAAATACAAAAATATAATCCTAATTTAAATTTAATCAAAACTATATGTTTAATTAAGAGCATAATTATACTAATAATAATGATTAGTTAGAACATATTTTGTAGAATTACAAAGAGCTATCTAGCGTGGACTCGTGGGTGTGAACATGGACAGGTAATTTAATGGTAGTCTATTAATAAAAAAAAGATGATAAATCTCAGTTAGTCGCATTAATTCAATTCCTAGGGTGATCGATTCGGCCCCACGGAAGTTTTCCATCGACCATCAGGGTAAATTAGGAAGCGCACGTAGCGGCCAACCCAGATGCCCAGCATCCTTTGATTGCAATCCCTATTTGGAGGAAAATTCTTACAAATACGCCGTAATTGGGGATCGAACCGTGAATGCTTGGGTGACAATATGGATGTCCTACCGCGGCACCAAGACTCCAAGGACAAATGATAGTCTATTAACATAACTATTATTGATCGACACGTTTTAATAGATGCAACATCAATTCAATCGGTGAATCGGTCAACTCTAAAATCAATCAATTCGAAATCTGAATTATTAAAAAAAACATCAATCGAGGTCTAATAGTGACTTCGCTATATATGCCAGCGAGGGATATACACAAAAAGTGATACCTTATTTTTATTATTATCGAATAGTTAGTTCATTGCTCGTATAAAAGATCTAACAAGATGTTGTGGTAGTGGACCGACCACGTGATTGATCTTGAGCTTTGAAGATGAGAAATTCTTTTCATATCGCTCGATCGCTGGCATGTAATGTTGCATGTGTGCATATATGCTTCACAATCTTTTCTTCTGCAAAGAAAAGAATCTTATTCGATAGAATTGTGGACGAATGACAATGTGATTGCAATCGAAAGACAACATCATTTGTGAGTTGTGACCAGACCTCGAATTATTAGCGAGTGGTCGACCTCAACCAACAAACATTTAGAGCATCTCCAACGCATGTTATTAGCGTGTTAATAACATCGCTTTATTCTCTCTCCACATGACGTGGAGGTGTGAACATATGAACACGTTCAATGATTTGATAGAGGTGGATCCTACATACTTTTTTTTTTATTTTTTTAAGGTGTTATAACAAGGAACGATTGCAGATGCTCTTACGAGCAATCCACAACAAGTCATTATACTATCAAATCTACTATTAATCACATCACTCAAATCTACTATTAAATTATAATAACAACAAAAAAAAGATCCGAAATTTTTTTCTTGTGAAGTGAGGTTTGCAATGACGAACACGCAGATGTCGTTGAGTTACAAGATTTGACCCATCAGCCACAAAAAGACAACAAAGTTGTGGCCATTCAATGCTTTTATCCCAGTTCATAATAAATTTCACAGACGCGAGAACCGATGATAAATAGACTGATCAAGGTTCGCAAGTCTAGTTAACAGTCTGACTAATAGTTTGTTTATGCTAGAGGAAAATAATAAAAATAATTTCGATGAGAGAGGAGATTTTTTTAATTATGTTTTAACAATTAAGATTATTTAATATTTTTTTAATCAAAATTATGATTTTGTAGTATTCCTTATTCTTCAAATTCTATAAATAAAAAATTTATTTTTATTATTTTCGCACTATCTTTTCTATTCTCATATCTCAATTTTAAAATCTTGATCGTTTTCAATTTCAATCTTATACCCATATGGATGTATAAACAACTTAAATAAGTTCAAATCATTTTTATGTTTTAAATCTATAATTTAATTTTTTTAAATATAATAATATTGAACTCGGATGAATCATGATAAATCACGAATCATAATCATTTTGGACAGTTAATGTTAAAGGTCAATTTGTCGAGAATCATCGAACTGACAATTTTGAATCGTCAAACTTCGATTAACAAAAGTCGAGTCTACATATAAATAAATCATTATCAAAAGTAAGAATAAAGTCTATTGTATTATTTAAATTAAGTCAAAAATTAAGATAAAATATCTTGTAGTCAATGATATATTTTAAATAAATAATTGGTTAAGATTAAATCTAGATGGATAAGTTTAACATCCATAGCATATTAGTTTTTCATAATACTATATAAAAGCAAGTATAATCTATGATTATAATTAAATTTTTATTCATCTACAATAAAAAAATACATTAATTCTTCAGTACTTTGTCTCTTTTTCAATTGAGTTGCTGATATCAAGTATTTTGTTTTGACTGTGCTATCAGAGCCTAGATTATAACTTTAAAAATTTAACAGATGACGGAGTGACAAAGAAACAATAGCTATAAAACTTGTTCTATATTATAAGATTTTTTTTATTTAATTAACTTTATGTATATTTGCTCGTGAAAGCTTAACTGCCTATTTTAAAAAAATGGTGGATGAATGAAGTACGGGGACTGTCTGATACGAGTTGGAAGGATGATAAATTAATTATGGAAGGTTTTGTCCTATAAAGTGAGATATTATTATGCACACATGTAGTCTCGTATATTAATTACAGTGAGATCACATGTTAGTATGAATTGTGGGGGCACGGAGACAAATGTCAGGAGGGAGAGGGTTTGGTAGGCACTCGGGCAGCGGCATTGAAGTCTCTCGGATCAGGCTCTTTGCGATTATCGAATGGTCCAACTCACGATCAGCTGGCAGAAAGGCACCACTGCCCTTGCAAGAGAAAAGAAAGGGATGGGATTGAACTGAAGGATCAGTCTGCAGCTTTATCGGTCTTCGTGAGAACAGATATGGATGAATGGCCCCGGGCAAAGGTGCAGCAGGTAACATGACCGATGATTTACTCAAATATTTTTTATTTGATTATACTAAGTTTTATGATCTAAATAATTATGATATCTTATTGTAAGATATTTTTCTTTTAAAAAAATTAGGATGTTAATTGTTATACATGAAGTCCGTGTACTTTTGAATTTATCATAATGATTGATGAAATTTTTTTTATTTCTTGTGGAATAAAATCGGTCAAACAAATTTTTTTTATTTCTTGTGGAATAGAATCGGTCACCTTCGAAATTGATTGCATCATAAGAACATATGAATGTCTCCTTAGCATGGTACGATGGTAAAAAGCAAAGACTTGCAGTAAGAGGACAAAGATTCGAATTCTGATGAAGTTAGGTAATACCCTCCTTCTTGCGTCGTGATCAATTACAGTTTTTCGATTTACCTCTTCACAGATGGTCGTAAGACCGACCGTGTGGGGTCGTTAAGGTGGCGGATTCTACCTTTTTTTTTTTTTTTTTTTTTTTTTGCAGAAGATGATAAAAAATAAGGTGGGATGACCATATAATTAGGGTATGTATATATCATACATCTGTTGTGCTAAAACTACTAGTAACATTAGACTATCAGCAGTGAGCTTTGGTGCTTTTTGAATATATTTGATATTTGATGGTCGATCTGTGAACTTGAACCGCCCATCTTCGGATCATAAGAAATAAATATTGAATAAAAAAGGGCAAAAGATGAATGAAGTAAGAGAAGGTAAAAAAAAAAACTAGTGAATATAGATGAAAGGAAGATTAATCTTTTTCATTCAGATATAACGTCTCCATCCTTTTATTCCTCGCAACAAATGGAGCTTTAAGGCTTTGTTTTAAAAAATATTTTTTTTTGATAATTAATTCAGATATCTAATTCTTCAAATTAATTAATTTTAAAATCTTCATTAATCATCAAAGAAAATCAAAAAGTATGAATAATATGTTGCTCCGCAATCATTAAAGTAAATTGCACTGTTCCCCGGGGCAATGAGTATGAATAGTACGTTGTCATCCAGACACCTGCGATTCGATTCTCATCTATTCCGTATTTACAGAAATTAATCCATAGTACGTCACAATTAAGATTGTCTTCCACAACCATGAGCTCAGGGCAGGCCGCGATCGCAATCTCACAATTCATTAGATGGACAACAAAAAAAATAAGGAAAAAAACGTTTCAGATGAACTTTGAATCTCTTCTTTTCCTAATTTTGTGTCAAGTAAATAGCTAAAGATCATTCAGAATTCGTCATTGTGTCAGACACCAACCTTATTGGCATATTTTTGATACAGAAAGTGACTATTTATTGACATTCATCCCTGTTTTTTATAATTTAATAGAATTTAATGCCAATAGTACGACTGTATACTTTTCCACATTTTTCATGAAGTTTTGGATTGCATGTATCAATTATTTCAGTGCCATTTGAAATATTTATTTATTTCTTTTGGATCTATTAGAATACTTTCCATAGAAATAATGTAGATGGCCAGATTTATCTTCTTTTTTTTTTGTTTGACTTTTGTTAAATATTTTAAGTAAGGTTCTTATAAATTTATTATTTTTTGAATCCTTCCTAGTAACAACTTCTATGGAAATAAAGCTTATAACCTTGCTTGAAACGACCTACCGACTCTTTCTATCAACCCATCTCGATATGGTGCGACTCTTAAGACTTAATCACTTTTAAAATATGCTTAAATATTAAGAAATCTCTTGTCAAAGTGATGATACTCTCTTTTAGGCTTAATATGATTCTTAAAACATGTTTAGATGATAAAAAGAAAGGTTAAGGGATTCAATTCTGTTTTAGGTTTCAATGCATTAAAAGGAGTCGAGTGAGAGACGAGGATAATCTTCACCGAGATCTTTCATTTAAGTGTCTTGACATTTTAGGTCGGATTAGACTCGCTCATCCCTTTTGTGAGTTCACTCACTTATGCTTATGAGAATTGCGTCCTAAATTCTAAATCCTAAACTCCATGCTTTTTCTTTCTTTAATGTTTTCTTTGAGAAGACTGAAAAGAACTCAATTTCGATGTCAAACACCAGAATACAACCATCAGTATTCACATCTGAAGATTTTGGAACTCTGCCACAGCTTATCGACATCCAAACAGTCATTGACAGTAAAGAAACTGGAACAACAAAACTGAAAAATGGCAGATCAAAGTGCCATTTTTTCTTAGTTCATGAGCCAGTTCCAACAGGTTCAGTATACTTTAGCTGCAAGCTAGCAACTTTGTATCAGTATCAAAGATGAGGTTTAGTTCAAGGATGAAGGTATGATAAACTTAGCCTTCAATTTAATTGGCATTTCCTTGAATGTTTCTGAAACTGCTAATTTTCTTGATATGGCTATATGTTTAGATAAACTGAGCCCTCAGTTTAGATATAACTATATGTTTCGGTTTTATTGCGAGGAATTTGAGAAGTTCATTGTTTGCCTCTCACAAACCCTAACACCAAGAGACCCAAAAGCTATCACTTACAATGACACCAATGCATGGGTTCCCACACAATTAATGGTGATCAGGGGACCTCAAAACTGTTCTTTGCTGTCTAGGGTTAGGTATTCAAATCACGGCCACATCACCTTGGCATGGCACGACATCAGAAAGCTTGGATCAATCTCGCACGCAAGCCACGAGTGTTTGATAATTGATTGCTATTGAATGTCCTTGGCCATGCTTATCATCATGCCATTTTAGTAAATTGTGAGCAATATTTGATGAGTTTTGTAGGTGATGGCTCCACTTGTAATTTGTTGCATAACAACATGATTAGGATAATGATGTGGATTATGACTTCTTAATTAGTAGATACAACCTTTGGGTAGTTAAATGCACTAAGATTGAAAAGTCGAGTGGAATATGGAAAAAGACAATTCATAGTCGTCCACACTTTTCCAATAGTATCATTCAACATTACCACCAAAGGGTCTCCAACCCTCTCTTTGGTAGCAATTTGGACTCCCAAATTGGAGCTCATTTTAAAGGCTATTAAAGCAATTTTCTCTAATAGAAACACTTCCTAAGTATGTTATTGTAGACTTGAAGCACAGCTCATGCAACTCCGTATGTACAATAGCTCACGAGTGCCTAAATATCTACCGATATTGTTAGCATTACTTTACTTCAAAGAACTATGTAACTGTATATCGATATCATATATCCTCGCCAAAGCAATCTGTTTTCAAAAACTTAAGACACTATGGCAAGATGAAGAACAAGTAAGATAAACACAAGTGTGTCATAACAGAAGATCATTAAGATTGCTTGTAGGTAGTTAAACAATGATTTGTATAGTTTATGATCACGTAGATGCAACACAAATAAATAATTTTGTTTGTCTTATTTGGTGCATAATTAGTGTTTCAATTTTTGTAACTTAAAAGTAGTTTCTCTGATAATTTTTGTGTTTGATGACAATGCATTGTTTTGTTTGTGTTCTCTATTGTGACTACCCGATTGACAGTTTTAGGATGCTAGAGCAAAAAGAGAGCCACTAAGGGTCCATTTGTATCAATTCCATAACAAAAAGTGATTACAATGATCATCAAGGAGATTTTTTGATAATCAGGCAGCGATCCTTACCGGATGTTTAGGACTCAGATTGCGAGATGAGCTCGACAAAGTGCATCTAAAGGCAAAGGTGATCCTCCCTATCAGTCTAAAGTGATAAAGCAGAGCCTCTCTTCTACAAGATGATTGTATTATTCAGTGGAACCACATTATCATTCCTTAATCTCAGGCCTGGTCTCATCGTTAAGATCATCAAGCAGTTTCAGATAAAGAGAAGGGTTGTGGCAAGCTGTGCCAGACCATGCTCAGGGAAGAGTTTTCAGGCATTTAAAAATGGTGATTTCGCTTAGATATTATCTAATTCTCAATTCAAATTTTTATAAACTGATTTATTATAATTTTTTTGTTTATTTATCATATTGATTATTGATGAATATTGTTCAATTGAACACATGTATTAAATTTGTTAATTTAATTTAATAAATTATTTATTTAATTGATTTTATATATACTGAACCAACGTAAATAAACTACTGCTAAAGTCCACATGCAGTAAAAGTCTATCATTAATTCCAGGATCAATCTAAGGTTACTTCTTATGCTCAACTCTTGCAGTGTTTTCAGATTCAAAAGTAACTAGATCAGAATGCAAATGATCAAGCAAATATGCCATTTGTTCATAGAATCATTCGAATAATAGAAGATATTCGTTGTGTAATGGAAAGCTGTGGATTTTGTTTTTATTTTAACGACAAACGAAAAATGTCGCTGTTGCAGGAAGTTTCTACAGGAATTGAGACTGTTGCACTGTTAACGTTTCTAGCGCTGGCCATGGAATGGATTGCATAAATAAAAATAGGATTTTTATGGTTCAGAGGGCGTACCGTACTTGTGAGGGTGGTTCTGAATGGCGGAGGGCGGTGACGGGGAGGGGGAGGAGGAAGAGGAGCGGAGCTGCGCTTTGGGTTTCGGCACCGGCGGGGACGACGGCGCTGGGTGCTCTGGTTCACCTGCTCCGGCTGCGAGGATGAGGAGCGGCAGCTGTGGGGGGAAGGAGCAACCGCCGCCGTTCTCTGAGCAGGTGCTGGAGAACGTGCTGGAGAGCGTGCTCGAGTTCCTCACCTGCCGGCGCGACCGGAACGCGGCGTCGCTGGTGTGCCGGTCGTGGTACCGGGCGGAGGCGCAGACCCGGCGCGAGGTCTTCATCGGCAACTGCTACGCCGTGTCGCCGGGCCGCACGGTGGCGCGGTTCCGCTCCGCGCGGGCGATGGTCCTCAAGGGCCGCCCCCGCTTCGACGACTTCAACCTCGTCCCTCCAGGCTGGGGCGCGCGCTTCTCGCCGTGGGCGACCGCCATGACCGCCGCGTACCCGTGGTTCGAGCGGGTTTGCCTCAAGCGCATCACCGTCTCTGACGCCGATCTCGCCCTCCTCGCCCGCTCCTTCCCCTCCTTCCGCGACCTCACCCTCATCTGCTGCGACGGGTTCGGCACCACCGGTCTCGCCGCCGTCGCCGAGCTCTGCAGGCTCGATTTCTCTCCTCCTCTCCTCACATTTTACCGATTGCTCTGATACGAAACACCAAAACCCTAATTTGAAACTCTGGGGATGTGAAATTCCTCCACTTTTTATTTTCAGACGATTAATTGCAATTAGTTCTCCGTAGGAACCTGAGAGTACTAGATCTGATTGAGAGCGACGTCGAGGAGGAGGACGAGGACGAGGACGAGCAGGTGGTGGATTGGATTTCGAGGTTCCCGGAGACGATCACCTGCTTGGAGTCGCTCTCATTCGAGTGCGTGAATTGCCCAGTCAACTTCGCCGCCCTGGAGGCTCTCGTAGCCCGCTCGCCCTCCCTCCGGCGTCTCCGGGTCAACGAGCACGTCTCCGTCAGCCAGCTCCGCCGCCTCATGGAGCGGGCGCCGCAGCTAACCCACCTCGGCATCGGCTCCTTCGACTCGGGGTCCGCCGACGCTGGTGCAGGAGACCTCGACGTCACTGACATGGAGTCGAGTTTCGCCGCCTCCAAGTCGCTTGTCTGCCTGTCGGGATTCCGCGTCCTGGATCCCACGTACCTCCCGGCCATCTTCCCAGCCTGCGCAAACCTCGTCTCCCTCAATCTGAGCTACGCCGTTTTCACCGCCGAGCAGCTCAAGCCCGTCATTGTCCAATGCCACAACCTCCAGACCTTCTGGGTATCCACCAAACACCTTCCTAAAATTCTAACTGCATTTCCATGTCGTCAGTCTGTTTCTCTCCGATCCCTTCAGGTTCTCGACACCATAGGCGACGATGGTCTCCGATCGGTGGCAACGAACTGTAAGAAGCTCTCCGAGCTTCGAGTTTTCCCCATGGACGCCTCGGAGGATTCCGAGGGCTTCGTGTCTGATTCTGGCCTCGTCGCCATCTCAGAGGGATGCCCAAACCTTCGTTCGATTCTGTACTTCTGCCAGCGTATGACGAACGCCGCCGTCGTGACAATGTCCAAGAACTGCCCCGATCTAGCCGTGTTCCGCCTCTGCATCATGGGGCGCCGCCGTCCCGATCGGCTCACCAGCCAGCCCATGGACGAGGGTTTCGGTGCCATTGTGATGAACTGCAAGAAGCTAACCAGACTTGCTATTTCCGGCCTCCTCACCGACAGGGTCTTCGAGTACATCGCCAACCATGGGAGATCAGTCCGCACTCTTTCAGTGGCATTCTCAGGGGACAGCGACTTGAGCTTGAAGCATCTCTTCCAAGGCTGCCCCAATCTGAAAAAGCTTGAGATCAGGGACAGCCCCTTCGGCGACGCAGGCCTCCTCTTCGGTGTCTGCCATTTCTACAACATGAGGTTCCTGTGGATGTCTTCCTGCATGCCCTCTTTGAGGGGCTGCAAGGAGGTGGCCCGGAGGCTTCCTCACTTGGTGGTGGAAGTGATTGGGGACTCCCCTCAGGACCTTCATGGCGATGCCGTGGACAAGCTGTACTTGTACCGATCTCTCGCCGGACCGAGGGAAGATGCACCACCTTTCGTTAAGATCTTGTAAGTTTTCATTCCGGTAGAGAAGTCAGGGAGATGGAATTTGTCATTTCCCTTTGTAGCTTGACCCAGGAGGTTACTCCTGGTTGAAGAAATCTATAGCGATATTCTTAACTCATGATACGAGGAGGAGATAGTTGCATTTTTTGGATGCTATGTTTGCATAGGAAAGCTTTTGCAATTGAAGGTTCTTCCCAATTATCTGCTCGCGAAGGCTATGTGATAGAACATACAATTCACTTGTCGTATGACAATCAACGATCGAGAAAGATGGCAAGGCTGCTTCTTCGGGTATCAGATGGCATTCTTTGTTGAGGTACAAGACCTTGGAACCCTGAATTATCATCTTCTGTGTTTTCTTTCTTCAGGATTTCCAAGTCATTGATCAAATATTACTCTCTTTATTTTTCCTTCAATAGCTTTCTTGCTGTGCCTCGTTCAGTATTTGATTGGCTCTAAATGCTAAAAGATCCTTTTTAGAGCTGAAGGGTACTGCTCATCTGCAATATTGCATGAAAGTTACAGCCATTGCTTATGTTCAGAAAGAACAGTAGCAGTTAGGCCTTGCTCAATAATTTCTGTCAAATTAGTATGTTTGTGTTTACTTTCTTCTGCGCAGCGTTTTACCTGTGCTTCTACCTGTAAATCATCATAGAATAGGACACTATAAAGGAGTCGAACCAAATTTTATTCATGAATATTATTATTAACCATTGCTCAAGTATATTCATTTAATCGTGATTGACTCGTTTACAGCAGGACTAGGGAAATAAATGCATCTCTGAAAGTCACTTGTGCACCATCAATGCCACTGTTTGCGGCTGGAGCATCATGCATCAATGTGTCTTTAAATTTCAGAGGCGACAACCGGCTTCCACTCTGTCCTGTTGAGATCGTCATTAAATGGCCTGATGTTTGCGGAACTGGGACTATGATTATAAGACTAATCAGCTACTAACACACCCTCTGCAGGGCCAGGCAGGGCTTATGTGTGATGGATGAGCCATGGAGACACTGACAGAAGGTGGGTGAAAGGTATAAAAATGCACATTAAGACACTGAATTGTTTTGGTTTTGGATTGTGATCGTATGATACGTCAACAGTGTGTGACAGGGAAAGGCCTTTGTGGATCCATGGAGAACAAAATATCAAAGAAATTGGTAGGTTCAGGTTATCAGGGGTGTCTTGATCTAGTCTGAGAGTTGTCGTCCAACTTTACGAGTGAGTCAGCATTGCTTATGACCGCGACAGGTTCGATTGATCCGCTTACGATCTAGTTCTCGGTGTTGAAATTTCAATCTATCCTTATTGAATCGATCGAACGAAACCTATTATGGAGCCTTTAGAGCATTTGTAGGAAAGAGTTTAAGTGAATGTTGAGTTACTATATGTTACAAATTGGCAGCATTAAGGATGCTTTTATGCTTGCAAATTATCTGATTACCTTTCTTCTTTCTTCTTTTAGTTTGTGTAAATACAAGTCTCATTGATAATTTATGGTAAGATTTTATTGTCCACAGAAGTCCCGCAAGTCGCTTCATAGTGACAGCAACTAAAATAAATTAGGCCTGTGGGTCATAGCAAAGAGATAACATCTATGTAGTAGTCAACTCTAATAATAAAGATATATAAATCTTCTTGTTGATGCCATTTAAATTTCTTATGGACAAAGAAATCATAAAAAAAGGCATTCCTTTTTGTTTAAAAAAAAAATCCATCAAATATTTTTTCTTAAGAATATTTTTACTTTCAATAATATTAAATTACGATTAACTACTATAATATATAAAAGTTACAATAATATTAAGTTATGATTAACTACTATAATATATAATAGTTACATATTACAACGTATAATATTTAATATAATATTATTATAATACTATAATAGCTATTTAATAGTTTCTATAACTAGATATCTATTATAATTATTTAAAAATGATTTGACTTCTAAAATATTTATTTATAGTGGCATTTATTTCTAGTTGATACCATAAAAAAATTCAATTTTAAATCAATCAATTTAAAATAAAATAATTATTTTAATAATTAGTTATTTAAAAGATGAAGCCACCCTATTTCAAATATAATTTTATTAAAAATGGAGTGAATACAAGTTAAGCGATTCAAAAAATATATCAAGTGAGTTAGACAAACCGAAAGTGTTTCGGTTTAAGTCAATTAGGTGTGATTTTGATTTATTAAAAAATAAAAATACTTCTTGAAAACTTCATTTTTTAAAATTATAAAATCATTCTAATTTCACTTGTAACTTACCATTAAATAATACAAAAAAGCTACTTGTCACAATAGACTTCCGTCACAAATTTGTGACGAAAATCTATATCGTTCAATTTTAAAGTTAAGATTAAATCTAGGTCGTAGATTGAATGAGTGATTAGGATGATCTGAATTTAATCTTCTATTTTAAAATTGAACCGTCCAGATCCCCGTCACAAATTTGTGACGGGAATCTGTTGTTGTGACAAGTATCTCTCGCACCTTAATTTAGAATAGTAATTATGTCCTATTGATATTTCACAAACTAATTAAAGTCATCGATTCTAAATAAAATTTTCACTTTTACTAATTTAAAATAAAAAAAATCCTTTTGAGTTCACTTGTGGATCGTTAACAATTTAGAAAGTATATATATTAACACTTTTGCTCTTAAGCTTATGTTATTTATTCATTCTTAACTCACTACAAATAACCTAGAACCTTAAAATTTATTAAACATCAAATAATTTTTTTTACGTATTGTATGTTTATACATAAGAAAAGATCCAGAAAGCGTTGTTCTTGAATGTTTATCTCATATTAAATAAAAAATATTCAAGCTTTTTTTTTTTATTTTTTCACAGTAAACAAATATAAACAAACTATCAATTTATATATATGTGATGCAAAATAACTTGGATCGAATAAGTAATAAGCATCTACCAGATTGTGTGCAACATCAGTCATGCAATATCCTTCATCTCACTCAGACAACAGCCTTTGCTTGTCTACTCCTACCATAATCATAATCGATAATCGAGTCACTGTATGCCGACTATTTTTCCACATCATTTAAGCAACAACTAAACCTTATACGAGAACAATCCCTACGAGCAGATCGAATTTGCAATAGGAATCGAATGATACTGACCCAATCAGTTAAATCTTTTGGTCATCGCAACATCCGATAGCATAAAATTTCGAAGTCGCTTCATGAATAAATTTGGCTGCAGAAGTTCTTGAGATCTCTCCATCAATGAAGAACAAGTTTATGGGCTGCAAAGGTTCTTTAGATCCTCTTCCTTGGCATAGAAGGTAGGGATGATCCTGGAAGCATAAGGATAGAGATCTTTGTACGAGTTCTTTATGGTGCCTTCTGCAACCCCAGTTGCGAGTGATATATCTGCGAACCGCAAAATTTTCATTGAGAATTCAACCAAGAGAAAAGGTATAAAGGAAATCACGGTGGAAGATCTACATAATGAAACAAGAACCTTTGAGGGGTTTTTTTTCATCAGATAGCTGAGTTATCATGTAAATTATAGCTGCTGCAACTGAAATGGGACTCCTCCTGCACAAGTTAAGAAAATTGAAGCTTTGGAAGAAAACGAAATACTAAAATGAAAATAATGACAATCTAATAACATGATTAATTATAGAGTAAAGCACAAAAAAAATTCAGGAATACAGGATAAACAATAAAATTTAACAATCTATTATTGCTAACATGTGACCATGGATGGCATCAACTATAATAAGTCTTAACTTTTTAGCAGCAAAAAAAAAAATCAGATTAATTAAGCCATTCCAAATTAATATACCTTATGTCAAGTTCCTCTGATTTTTGAACTGCTTCCTGAGCTGCTTTAACTGCTTGATTTGTCATCCCAAGATGCGAACAGAATCGTCTCTGTGGCATTCCATTGTTTTGTCAAAACAACGAAACATAACAAGCTTCACAACGAGACATAACAAGCAGGAATAGAAAAATAAATAGTGATAAAAATGTTATTTAGTTAAGAATAGAGCAAAGACAAACCAAGAAATCTCCAGCATGAATTGTGCCCATCTCCATAGATTGTCCCATCTCAACTTCAAGTTGTTTAACAATGAACTCTTTGGCCCGACCTATTTCCTTCTTTGTAGCTCCATTAGCAACCGAACAAATCTCTAAATGAATGGTAAATATATTATCAGTAATGTCTAGCAATTTGTAGTGGAAGGAAACAAGAATGCACAAAGAAACTGGAAAAATAGCCTCATGCCTTTGACGGTTCGAGGTTTGTCCTCCTGGCGGCAAGCAATGTATAGACAGGCAGCTAAAATTGCATCTTGATTTCGTCCCTTGACAGACTTCAAATCTTCCACCTTCTTATATATTTCATTGGCTCGGTCCTTAAAAAGGAGAAAACAATGAGCTGAGCAAGAACTGATGGAACATGCTTGTCAAGTTATCACACTTCGCAACCATTGATGTTGGAGATGATATATAGATATCATTTGACAATACACAGGTAAACTAAACTATCAGCTGAAAACACAAATAATTGAACTTCTGGTTCTAGGAGGTGATATGGCAGGATCTGAAAAGGCATATGCACAACAAATCAAAAAACATATTCATGGCTTGTGCTTTGCTACTGATGTAACAAAATATAGCCATTTTTCTTCGTGTTTTCAGATTTCAATGATTAGCATGTGTGTGGTCTGAAGCAGTAGGTTCCAGTGGTGCCGAAGTTCTGAAGCTCTATAAAAGCCCTTTTAGTAACGGTATAAATTGGTCATGTTACAAGAAAGATAGATAATATAATTTTATGTTTCAGCCAATATAAATTAGGCAGAAGCCTCAAAAAGGCCCTTAATTTTTCCAAATGCCCTAACAAGGCCCCATCTCTCCAAATACCCTATTAGGACATCATTTCAATGCCTTCTCAAAGATAACCTTGGATGTAATCTCCCGGTTGCTTGAGCCAACCAAAGATCGTCAAAGTTGATCCTTTGGTTGGCAGACCTTGTTGGAGTTGATTATTGAACACCAGACAGAAACTCATCAGCAAGTTGACCACTGACCAAAAATACCCAATCTTGCCAAAGATCATAACTGGCCCTTGCTGAAATTTTATCTCTTATGCTGTCTATGCTATGTTTACTTTTTTGTGAGGGAAAGGAAAAAAAAAAGAAAGGAAATTAATTCCTTCACTGAATCCTTCTGTCTCTCCTAGGTGACCACTTCCCTGTGATGCAGCATGTAGCCTCTGCTGCTCCAATGACAGTGCCACCATCAACCGCCCTAGCGCTGCCATCTTCAACAGCAATGCCTTCAACAGCCCCCAGTTCAACCTTTGGCAGCATGGGTGTCTTCTCCAGCAACGAGAACAACCTTCAACATCCTCCATTGCCACCTTTGACAGCGTACAATGTCTGCTCCAGTGATGGTATCATCTTCAACAGCCTACAGTGTCACCTTTGTCAGTAAGCAACGTCTCCTCCCTGGCCCCAGCCAGCTTGGTGCGACCCATCAACAGAGAAGTGGCCATCGAGGCTCCCCACCGAGTTGCTCATCTTCATCACTTGGGATTCACCAGATTTTGGCAGGGTAAAACTTGTGCAACTTCTGCTGATTTAAAATCAAGTTGTCAAGGTGACTAGAGCATTAAGGTTATGCTTATTAGAGGGAGGGAAATAGAAGGGGAGGGAGGTCAAGGGAGTGGAAAGAAGAGGCCTGAAAGATATTTATTTGGATGATTGCATGTAAGGGTGGAATCTTCATATGCAAACTATTTCATTTACATGAGGGAAAAGGAAGATGAAAAGAAACCCGCATATCTAAAAACACCCTCATTTGAACCCAACCCCTCAACCATCTCTCATCACTATCATTTTTCCCGCCCTGCTCCAGCAAAAGATAGTATTAATTTCAATCCTTTAAAAAGTGACAAATGATTTGCTACTTAGCTTTAGATCAGGCTTCGCAGGTGCTCAAAGTTAGACAAGGCCCTTAATGGACAAGAGATTTTTGAGGTATTTGAGAAAAATATGATTCAGCATTATTCTAATGGAAAAAATATGTGATGTTAAAAGTGTTGGTGATGTCTACATATGAGAATGAAAATCAATGGATAACTAATTGATACAAAATCATGATTTGAGCAAAACAAGGTTTTGTAAGATCCTAGTGTCTAATAATAAATATATCAATGGAATGCCTTTGTGACATAAAACTAAGGATGTTTTAACTAATATATGGTTCTAGACTTCACTAATGCATGAAAAATATGAAAATATGAGAAATGTCATTGGTAGTTTGATGGCATATATATACACACATGAATGGTTCATGGAAGCAAATAGATATCTCTGGAAGGAACTATGTTTTGAAAAAGAAAAATAATGTTTACATATAACCATATTGTATTGGTGTAGTTCTAAATATACTTATATATTAAGTTGCCAAGTCGGTAGCCAAGTTTTGCTTCTCAAAAGTTCAATGGTTCAAATCTCAACAAGGATAGAAATTTTAAATTTTATTTTAAAAATTAATGCCTGACAATAGCCAGTGGCAAACTCTTGTAAAACTTGATTGACTCCAGAAGCTCACGATCACCTTTGGCAAGGTTCTGGCCTACTATCGGCAATCAACTCCAATGAGATCCACCAGCTACCAGTATAAGTGAGATTACAATGAAGATTAAAGGTAGTTTTAAATAAAAAGGGTCAACCAATATAACTTCATGGCAATAAAGAACCTACAATGATCATTTCCTTCTGACAAAATAAAATGGCAATGAATAGAGAGACAAATGGTACTGGGCAAGAAAATCAGCAAAGAAGATTGAGGCCAACAGAACAAGTTGGCATGACATCCACGTCTCGAATTAAACATCAAAAAAATTTGGAAGACCTAAAATTTTCCACTTGTTTCTTTCACGAATCAAAAAGATTAGATACAGTTACAATGCATTTTCAAGTGAAAAAGTAAATAAAAAATATTAAAATATGTAATGGAAAATTATTTACCTTTATAGTGGCGACGAGACCCAACCTAGAAAAGGAAAACCAAAACACAACTTGCTTCAGCAATCATTCTACCCATGTGAATAGAGGTTTAAAAAAATGGCAATGCAATTGCATGCTAACTGCAACTGAGCATCAAAAATTCAAAAATTGAAAATGCTGGCCATACAATCTAACTGAAAGTGCTAAATTGAGTAAATTGTGCATATATATGTCACATTCTTGAGATCATTTTTAGGCATCTAAATAATTCATCGGCCAGAGATAATAATAGTTTTGAGGTGGGCAAAGAGGAGGAAAGGAACAAGGTGCATGCTAATATGTAGGCAAATGTGAAATGTGCATCAAGACACAAGGTCAAGTGAATATTGAAGTGACAGTAATGAGTCTACATTTCTGGCCATATCTTTTTTTTCCAATTAACAAGAGGTCTGGCTACCCTATCATTTGAAACATAGGATGGTTTTTTTATTATGTGGAGATGACAATTAGCTTATACTTCTAGAGATACCCAACCATGACGCTTCACCAACTTTCCTCACAAGAATTAACAATTAACAAATTATTTTCTATTTAAATTAATGATCCACCTTTCAATCATCATAAAGTTATTCAATAAGCGTTTACCACTCATGAGATCCCCACTGATGGGATGGGAGCCCCAGGATGTGCTATTAGTGATCCGCCTTTCTATCATCAAAAAACTATTCAGATAAGAGTTTAGCACTCATAAAATCCCCTGTGATGGGATCAGAGTCCCAGGATCAACTATTAGTATGCCCAAGCAATTAATGGGCCCTGTGTCCAGCCATCATCATTCGGCTAATCCAGAACCTTGAAAAGATGACTCTTGTACCCTTACACTGTATGAATACTTCCCCAAAAGAGACTCAGGTATGTCATTGGAGTCTCACTCACTTCATTGCTTTCAAAATCTTACATTAAGAGGGTAACTAAGGCATGAGAGCTTCCTCAATCAATTTTGATCATTTGACAATTACATTATTATATATAGCGTGTTTTACCTATATGATTGCTGTATCGTTTCAATGGAATTATGATTAAATATATGATTATTATATTTTGTCACATATGTTGATATTTTTTTTTTCAAAATATGGACCTAAATATACCCTGTATATCACATGTGCATTATGTAGAGGTTTGACAGCATATTGTTTTTATATGCTTTTCAAAACCTGGGGGGAAAACTATGATTCTTTTTGTAGATCGTATATCTAAGTGCCTGCGGAGAATTTGCCATGAGTGTGCAAAAGAATAACCCGAATGTTCAAGTCATAACTTATCTAAGAAACTAAAAAGCTTGCATGTTGAGATGCCTAGAAAATCCAAGCTAGATGACCAAACCCTCCAAACAAACAAGAAAATGAAAGATTTGTGGAGTTAAGATGCCCTAAAAACTAGCCCAAGTCTTACAAGATCAAGATGATTGAAGACCAAAGTCCTAGAACTCCATAAGGAACCAAAAGGTATGCAAGGCCGCGACAACCTGGAAATCCAAACAACTGAAGGCATGTGGGATCAGGATGACAATAGACCAAGTTTCTAGAAGCCATAGTCTAGTAGTAGTTGAAAGGCATGCATGGTTAGAATACCTTAAAAAACCCCAAAGAAGCTGAAGGTTTGCAGTGGCAAGATGACGAGTCCAGGCCTAAAAAACTCGATAGTTGGAAGATTTTTGGTGGGTCAGGTCTGAATTTGAGGATCAATGCTAGTTGGTAAAGCTTAACTGAGTCGAGAAAAAAAGACACAAGTGTTGTTTAGAGACTCATTCAGACAAAGATGGATCAAGAGCCTTGAGTAACAACAGAAAATAGAACAAGACCAACTAAAAAATGTGCAGTAAAATATAAGAGACAGCCACCGCCATTAAAGTAATGACATTCAATCCCTATCAAGAACACCATTGTACATAAAGCCTCTCTCTTGAACCTAACCTCATGCATGGAGGCTGAGGGCTGATGAATAGGATCAATTTTAAGATGAAATCCCATGGCTAAGACATAGGAGCTAAAGGGAAACTATGACGAAGCCCTTAGCCCACAACAAAATAAAGTGAATGAAACTAGAAAATAAAAATATTAGTCATCTACCTCAAAGAGACTCAAAAATCTTGATGCCAACATCAAAAGAGTTGAATTGGCAGAAGGTGCATCGACAACTAGTTTGGCCAACTAATTTAGAAGATAACTAGAAGATTGAGTACCAAGATATCACTTCAGCTAAAGGAGCTTCAACAAGGGTAAGGTCTGAGATTGAAACTGCAGCTTCAGTCTGAAGGGCCTCTATTGTCTTGAACAAATATCCACCAGAGTTAAGCTCCCTTGGTTCCTTGGCCCTAGGTCACCTAAATAACTCCGGCCCATAGGCAATTAATCATAAGGTGTATCCTGTACCCCTCAGTAGAATGTTGGAATCAAGGATGTCATTTAGAAAAATATTTCATATCACTCCTTAATGATCTGAGACAGCAAATGAAGGTCCGCCAAACTATTATAGCATGCAATTTCATCCTTGTAGTACTTGACCTTGAATTGCAAAGTAATGATTTCCCACCCCACCCCCCCCCCCCCCCCCCAAACTGCTTGGGTTCCTTGGCCAACCTCATCCTTGCCTCCACTCATAATTTTGGTTGTGACTTGAGAAGTATGATTTACACCATCCATAGTTCGAAGCCAAGCCTCAAAGTATGAAGGGTGGGAGGCTAGTTCAAGTAATTCCAAACCCAAAAAATATCAGCCCCTTTCTTTATTGGATTTGTTGATTGGCAACTATAACATATTTGTCATTGAAAACAATTATTGATATTTAATTTCTGGTGTTAAGAGTTCAAATAAGTCAACAAACTATAGTAGCGTTTAAGGCATGCCCACACTCTTAATAACATGTCTAATCCTCATTCAATTGTACACTATAGTAGAATTATTCTTACAGTATTAATATACTACAAAGGAGCACAACCTCATAAGTATGTCCATGAACCCCATTCAGCTTAGTGTTCTTGAAATTTCTTTTAAGAGGCCACCAGTCAAACTACATCAAGCCAATTCTTAGTCTTCTTGTTTTCTTGTGACGAACATCAAGTCGATAGCTGTCCAATTGAACCACCTATCACTTGAAGCTTTTCAAATCTATATACAATCTCCTCATAGGTAGAATTGAAGTTCTGAACCTTTGAACCTCACATTCATCATATGTCTTCCTTGATAATGTCATTTAATTGGTAGATGATGCTAAGATAGCAAAAACTCTTTCTACATTAGCATACATGATTTATAATCGTTCTTGAAAAACCTATGTTATGTCATAATGAATATAGTATAGTTATAGTATGAACTTACAATTAATATAGTATAGTTACAGTATGAACTTGTAAAAAACTAGGGTATGTCATAATGAGAAATCAATGCCATACACTAACAAGGAAGTTATGAATTCTCAAGGAAATAGGTGTATGTCAGAATGCCATAAAGTGCCAGGAGGTGCTTCAGCAGTGATGCACATGATAGGGTCAGTCTTCTATATTCTCTTCAAGAAAACGAATCCTTCTCATGACTTCGTGGCCCAAGGTGGAAAAGAAAGAGGCAAGGCGTCAAGCAAAAGGCATAATAGATCAGCTCCTAACTTTTCTAATTATTTCCCTTGCAGTTGAATCTTTTCTCTAATCTGGTTTTGATTTAGTAAGGTATTCTCTTCCCATAAAGAAGTTTAAATGAAGAAGAAAAATAAGCTTACGAAACTGTCAGCGAAACTCTAAATTTCCCAAAAGTAGTTTCGAATAGCGTTCCGACACAGGGGGCATCTGATGGTTTTATAACAAAAAGAAATTTCCCCGCCCTAAAACTTGCAGTCCGGTTGTAGAATTTATGCAAGAGCCAACTCCTCTACTGATTATAGAAATACAACTCTCTTTATTAGGGCACATTGCCCTCGCCGTCATCGGAAATCTCCATATCGAAATCGTGCAAAAGGTAACGGATCAATCGGCAATAACGAGGACGGTGGCGAATTGGGAAAACTTTGATGCATCCATCGAAGGAAATAACGAGGTATTGCGGAGCAAACAAGAAGTGGGGAAAAAATAACAAATAACCTATCGGCCATGGTGGCGATGGTCTTGAAGGCGAGGATGAGGTTCCTGTCGGGGTTGGATCCGCGGTTCTGCCACCGGCCCAGCGAGGACGAGAGGAACTCCCCCTGCGCGCCGTTGGGCTTGGAGATGACGGTGGAGAGACCGCCGTCTGCGAGGAGGGGGTTGCTGGGCCCGCCGACGCGGACCGGGTCGTTGTCCCCCGACTCGTTCGCGAACGTCCTCCACTCGGAGGTCTCGTCTATGGAGTGCGCCTCCAGCACCAGCCCGCACTCGGAGCACACGGTGTCCCCCGCCGAGTGGTCGAACACCACCTCCGTGCTCCTCTTGCAGTCCGAGCAGTAGGCGTCACCCATGCCCTCGATCTCCCTCCCTCGCGATCGAATTCGAAATCGCCTTCCTCGCCGGTGCGCCGAATCGCAGGGGGGAGAAAGGGGGAGAAACAAATGGGGCGCGTGCGGTAGGTGCACCGAACGGCCAAGTGGTATATATTATGCGGACGGATAGCAGAAAATAATGAATGGCAAGTGCCAAGGCTCAATAGTTTATACGAACGTCCGTAAACGGAGATCGTACGTTATATTACTTCCTCCTCCTTCACATACCAAAACTACTTGTTTTTTCTTTTTAATTATTTTAATAATACATCCTCCTTTTTCACATGCTTAAAAAAGTTTTTATTCTTACAAATTATTTTAATACCACAAATTCGTTCATTTTAGAAATATAAAATAGAATTTGACTTCTTTTAAAAAATTTAGATATCTAACCTTGGGATCAGATTAATTTTAAAAATAATCAATTTAATATCATAAAAAATTTTCATCTACTAAAGTGTATATAGATCCATCTAACATCATAAATTTTTTAAATTTCTCACATATAATATGCTCAGAATGAAATTTAAATTCTCACTTCATCTCTTACCATCAGTCCGAGATCAAAAGTTGTCAAAATATTATTTAAACTAGAATTTAAGAGTTATCAAACAGTTGTTAAGAGCATCTGCAACGCTACTTGTTAATAACACTTAAAAATATTAAAAAAAATATATGTGGGACCCTCCTCTACCACATGAACGCGTTCAAACCTTTGAACGCGTTCATGTGATTACTCCTCCACCACTCCTCCACGTCATGTGGAGAGAAATTAAGGAAGGGTTATTAACGCTCTTTTAATGAGCGTTGTAGATGTCCTAATGAGCTAAAATATGTCATTTTAGTTTTTAAAAAAGGATTAGGGATTTCTAAATATATATATATAATTATAGTGAGAATTGAAAAGTTTGCTCCCACTCATCTGGTTATATTTTTTATTGTGAAAGATAAAGTATTTATGTATTTTGAATTGAAAATATTTAATATTTTTATGGTTGAAATATATTATTTAACCTGGAAAAATATATGAAATAGTTTTTCTTTTTTTATTAGAGACTAGTTTTAACTAAAAAAACTTCAAACACTTTAACTTGACTTGCAAGATATTGCTCCATCAATACAACTAAAAATTTTAAATTTTCAAAAAATAAATAAGCAAAAAATAAGAAATGAGTTTAGCATATCAAATGAGAAATATTTTTGGCATTTTGGAAGCAAAAAGGTATGAAATTGGGAAATTCAAAAGTCAAAGTGGGTCCTTTGAAAATTCTACTTTATTTATAATGTTGGGTTTCTTATATATTGAGTAGGAAAAAAAAAGTAGATAAATAATTTCAATATTTGAGTACGTTTTAAACTAACAAATTCATTATTCATTTAGAATTTAATATTTGAGCATTTAAAATAGCCACCTTAAGGCATTTATGGTTGAGTGAACTTATAGAAGTTTAAAGACCTCTTTAAGGGTTTGAATTCTAGTAAATGTGAATAAAAGGCCGTCAAGTTGTATTTAAATATTTTACTCTCACAAAAATCATAAGCATATTAGTTATTAAATTTAAATATTATTAGTTAAATATAATAATTATCCCTATATTATTAAATAAATATAAACAACTTTGATAAGGACACATGGAAGGTTAACTTTTGGGCCTCCTCATGGGCCAAGCCTATAGTCATTGGGCTTCTTCTCTTTTAGGCAAAATGTTTCCATAGTAATTTCAAATTTCCTCAGTTGATTTGTGGATTATCAAAAAAAGAAAAAAGAAAAAAGAAAAAATTTTCATGAGGAATGATATATCAATTCCTGTTCATCCAAACAAGAATTAAGTGTCCACAGATCAATTTTCTTGTGGAGATTTTCTTTTGCTTTTCAAAGATTTGTTCAAACATGTAATCTGGTGGCTCCTACAGAATCACTTCAAGTTCACACTTGCATGATGATGGAAGGCTGAAACAAAGAGCAGGCAATGGGCTTACCTGAAAGAAGCAGATGATACGATCGACTTTGTGGTCCTCCACTGATCTCAAGCTTCTCGACAAAGAAATGATATCAAATGCAGTTCCTACCTGTAAAAAATATTCAGTTTAGCTCATCTAGATTACTGATAAACACCAAAACCATGGAATTTTGATAGAAGCAGTGTGTTTAAAGAGGTAAAGAGGTGAAATTCTGCAGTATAGCTCTTTCAGATTACTGATCAACACTAAAATCATCAAGTTTCACGAGAAGCAGTGTTTTCTAAAACTGGAATTTTGCAGTTTAACTCATTCAGATTGCTGATAAACATCAAAACCATGGAATTTCAGTAGCAGTGCCTTTATGGTTACTGATCAACAATAAAATCATCAAGTTTCACGAGAAGCAAAATTTTGTAGTTTAGCTCATTCAGATTACTGATAAGTACCAAAACCATGGAATTTCGCTAGAGGCAGTGTTTTTAAAGAGGTAAAATTCTGCAGTTAAAACTCATTCAGATTACTGATCAACAATCATCAAGTTTCACGAGAAGCAATGTTTTCAAGAACTTGAATTTTGAAGTTTAGCTCATGCAGATCACTGACAAACACCAAAACCATGCAATTTAGTTAGAAGCAGTGTTTTTAAAGAGGTAAAATTCTGCAGTTTAACTCATTCAGATTACTGATTAACACTGCAATCAAGTTTCACGAGAAGCAATGTTTCTTAGAGTCGGAATTTTGCAGTTTATCTCATTCAGATTATTGATAAATTCCAAAACCATGGAAAATTCGCTAGAAGCAGTAAAATTCAGTAGTTTAACTTATTCAGATTACTGATCAACACTAAAATCATCAAGTTATACGAGAAGCAATGTTTTCTAGAACTGGAATTTTGCAGTTTAGCTCATTTAGATTACTGTTAAACACCAAAATCATGGGATTTCTCTAGAAGCAGTGTTTTTAAAGAGGTAAAGTATTGCAGTTTAACTCATTCAGATTACTGATCAACATTAAAATCATCAAGTTTCACGAGGAGCAACGTTTCTAAAACTGGAATTTTGTAATTTAGCTCATTCAGATTACTGACAAACACCAAAACCATGAAATTTTGCTAAAAGCAGTGTTTTAAAGAGGTAAAGAATTAAAATTCTGCAGTTTAACTCATTCAGATTACTGATCAACACTAAAATCATCAAGTTTCACAAGAAGCAATATTTTCTATAACTGAAATTTTACAGTTTAGGTCAATCAGAATACTTATCGTTCCGGTCAAATACCGTGGATGATTAAACTACCGATTAATGAACAGGCTGACATGCACGCTCATCAAAGATAGTCGTTGGAAGGGATGAGAGACCTAAAAAATACTCCAAAAGAGAGTTAAAATAATACCGGAGTTAAATCCCAACAAGTCACTCCAACACTTAAGTTACGGTTTTGCTAGAGGAGATTAAAGGCTTAGGGAAATTAAGATATTATGCGTGCATACCTGTCTCCATAGGTATAGATAACCTTTTATAGAGTTGTCAATGTACTCAATCTCAGAAGCATCAGCACCCATTTTAAATATGTTTCGAAATACGTGTTTCCATTTATGGTATACTCCGATATGCGCGTTCCAATTGTCCATGTGTTCCAAGATATTTTTCTTGTTCTCCGAAGGAAACAGTCTTAGAGTTTCCTGATCTTACAAACGAACCGGCTTCATGAGCCCCACTTAGAAGTGAATGACAAAAGATTCGCGACAAGGATGAGATTGGCACATAAGACCGAGGTGAGGGTAAACAAAGATCGAGGTCGGGATCATAAGCTGAAATGAGGTTGGCACATAAGACCGAGATGAGGGCAAGCAGAGATCGAAGTCGAGATCATAAGCTGAGATGAGGTCGGCACATAAGACCGAGGTCAAGATCATAAGCCGAGATAAGGTCAACACATGAGACCGAGGTTGGGACCATAAGCCGAGATGAGGTTAGCACATGAAATCCAGTAGACACTGAGGTCGGGACCCAAGACTAAGGAGGCGCCGAGGATGGGACTCGAGATTGAGATGAGGTCGACGTATGAGATCCAGTAGACGTCGAGGTTGGGATCTGAGACCAAGTAAACGCTGAGGTAGGGACTCGAGGCTGAAATGAGATCAGCATATGAGATCTAATAGACTCCGAGGTCGGGCTCCGAGATCAAGTAGAGACCAAGGTTGGGACCATAAGTCGAGATGAAGTTGGCACATGAGATCCAATAGACATCGAAGTCGGGACCCAAGACTAAGGAGACGTCGAGATCAGGACCCGAGATTGAGATGAGGTCGACGTATGAGATCCAGTAGACGTCGAGGTCAGGATCTGAGACCAAATAAATGTCGAGGTCGGGACCTGAGGCTCAGATGAGGTCGACGTATGAAATCCAGTAGAGTTCGAGGTCGGGCTCCGAGATTAAGTAAAGGTCGAGGTCAAGACTCGAGGCTGAGATGAGGTCGACGTATGAGATCCAGTAGATGCCAAAGTCGGGACCCGAGATCAAGTAGGGGTCGAGGTCGGGACCCGAAGCTGAGATGAGATCAGCATATGAGATCCAGTAAATGCTGTGGTTGGGATCCAAGACCAAGTAGACGTCGAGGTTGAGATCCGAGGCTAAAGTTGTCAATTGGCTACTCTCCGAGTTTTATCTAATCCTCCTTGATCTTGCCTAATAGCTTCACATTATTCCAAATCTAAGGTCATGTGGCAACTTTGGACTTCTGCCGATATAAAGACCAAAACCATGGAATTTCGCTATAAGCAGTGCTTTAAAGAAGTAAAGAGGTAAAATTCTGCAGCTCAACTCATTCAGATTACTGATCGACATTAATATCATGAAGGTTCAAGAGAAGCAAAGCTTTTTAAAGCTGGACCAGCCAGTGCAACCAACTGATTACTACAGATAAACACATAAACCACATTTGAACCGACCGATTCTTTCGAAAAAAACGACAGCGCACGTCTAAATAAAGAGAGGATGGGAGAAGAGCAGATAGTTAATTATTGAGAGGGACCACTCCAAGTACCAAGGAGAACAGAAGGAGAGGGTAGCCGACGAGGAGTATGTTGTTGGTTTGGACAAGCTACTCTATCATACTTCCTGTTATTTTCAAGACTTAATGAACTTTTGGCAAGACAGGGAAAGGAATCAAGGTTCAACGATAAGGTATGAGCTGAGAAGGTGGGAGAATTCACACAGCAATATTGATAGAACAACAAAGGGCAGGGGTGGGGGGGGGAATTACAAACACTGACAAACACTGATGCAATGGGCCAACTCACTGAATAATTGTGCTATGAAGTAAGAGTGATTCTCTAGAGAGGTGAAAGATGAGCAGGGAATGTTTAATTTTCCAAACCACCAAATCTTCAATCAATACTCACTATCGTCGTAGCGAAGGCCGCATAGATCCTGTCAGATTTGAAGAACCCAATCTCCAGTGGTGAGTGATGGTCCCCTCAGAGTCATGTCCAAGTTCTGAGCATCTGGCAATTTATGCGGATGAACTGATGAGCATCCAACTCATATAATAATTGTTGTCAACCTCTCTTTTTTCCTTTTCAAGCTCCAGCTTATAATACAAGAGAAGATTGTTACTTGCAGTAAATGGTAAGTAGAAGAACAAACTAATAACTTTAAGAAACTTAAAGAAAATGATAGGTACAAAGAGTGCATACTACTCATGGTAAGGAACAAAGCAATAGAGAAATTGGCAATCATTACTCAAACAGATGATAGCAATCTTTGGTTTTCTAGTCTAGATGCTTTCTGATGTCAGGAGCAAATACATTTAAACACAAAGGGACAACCATAACCACAGTGGGTTTCTTAATTCTCAAATCATCATATAAAGAACCATCTAAACAAGAAAGGAGAGTGCTGAACATGCAGAAACCTGTTCATGACAGCAGTGTTCATTCTGATCAAGTGAGATTGGATTGGCTTCTAGTTAGACATGGTTTGTCCAACTAATGAGTGGGGAAAACCATCAAACAGAACTTAAGTTGAAATGTGTTAAAAGGAAGCGTTGAGATCAAAATAGATTTCAGGTCTTTATCATAACAATTTCTTTTGGAAAAAACTACTGTGCTTGTTAGAAAGGTCTTGGCACCGGCAGGATTGACTAAAATATATTGAAAGAGAAGGAACAGTGGCTGCAGAACATAATAATTTACATAATCTATGAAAGATCAGAAGGTGAGGCAGGATATGGCAATCACCTGTGGGCCATCAGCTCTATATCACTGCCACGTGTAGGCTCGGTCATTTGAAAGCCTCAGCTGACTTTAGACTTCTGTGCCTCTCCATGTGAACCTTGGCTTCCTGGTGCATGCATGAGTTGATCCGCCCAGAAATATGCATAAAATATTCATGAGGAACTGTCAAAACAGTGAGGAAATTTAGATTTGTTTCCAAGTTGGATCCTTACACTGGTAAATACTGCCACTTTGTCCCCTTGCCCTACAAGAATTCAGTAGGAAAAAAATGATTTTAAACTCAAAGACTAGATTGAGGATTAAGCTTGGATAACTAAGTGTTTAGGAGTCAAACTAAAAGGACCCAAAAACACTTAACAAGACAGTAAAAAAAAAAAACAGTCCGGTACGTGAAGTTCCCGTCAATGCGGACTCTTGAGGAAAAGTCTATTGTATGCAATCTTATCCTATTTTACAAGACACTATCTTGAATCTGTGATCTCTAAATCACATGGTAGTAATTTTACCGTTGTACCAAGGTTCCCAAAGTAAATTCTTCATAAATAACACTATTGATTTATCATAAAATTTTGCACTCTAATGATTTCTTCAAGCATGTTTGAGTTTTGTGGGAGGTTGAGGAACAACCTAGTGAGCATCATCAGTCTGCTAATAGTATAAACTGCAAGCAGGCATCGTTTATCACCATGACGAGTGAGAGAGAAACAAGTGTAAGACATGCTTATCAAAATGACACAAGCTTATCAAAATGAGATAAAATGGTCTAATATTTTAGTATAGAAAAAAACAATTTATAATGCATATCTTTTATGAATAAATTCCATTTCTTATTATTATATAGGTATGTTCATAATAAAAATTAGTTCAAAGCATATTATATAAAGGCTACAGCATTGGCGTTGAGCAGCATTGGAAGGGAAAGCTTGAAAACTCATGAGAAATACCAACCAATAATAGATATATTCTCTCTGCAAGCTTCTGAAACAACTCCAAGTTCAGTTCCTCCTCACCTCGCATCGGTCATTCCTTTGCTTTCAGAATCGTAATTGGTGGCAGTGGAAGTGCAGATGGATTTGGAGTACGCAACAAGTGCTCAGATGGACTTGGAGACGGTGATGATGGAGATGGAGAAGCTAAGGGAATTTTCACAAACACCTGTGCTGCACTCGCAACAGCTCGGGTACTCCGGCGTCCTCTCACCGGAGCTCTCCAATACCGGAGCTTCTTCTTCCTCCTCGACGCAGCTTCTGCTGAACTCCTCGGGCAGGGGGCTCTGCGAGAGGCCGTCGGCGGCGGACATGCGGGAGATGGTGTTCCGGATGGCCGCGCTGCAGCCCATCCGGATCGACCCGGAGTCGGTCAAGCCGCCAAAGCGGCGTAACGTGCGGATATCGAAGGACCCGCAGAGCGTGGCCGCCCGCCACCGGAGGGAGCGGATCAGCCAGCGGATCAGAATCCTGCAGCAGCTGGTGCCCGGCGGGACCAAGATGGACACGGCGTCGATGCTGGACGAGGCCATCCACTACATGAAGTTCCTGAAGAGCCAAGTGCAGTTGCTAGAGCAGGAGGTGGCCGCCGGCCGGACCACCGGCACCGCCGCAGGCTTCGCTAGCGCAGGCTCTTCGCACGTGAGCTACACGTGCTTCGAGGCCCCGGATTTGGGGGCCCAATTCCTCGTGAATAATAATTTCTCAGATATATGCTAATGTGGACTATTGGATCCGGTGGTGCAAATTATAGTCTTTCTTCCTCATATTTGACGACACATCTTTATTTTTATTTTTTTTTAATTTTTTTTTCTACCTAAAAACATCATCTCTTCTTTATCTACGATGTTTGAATTCTCTAGTAGATAAGTGTTAGGTGTTATCGTTTAATTATATTCGGTGCTATCATTTTTGTATTTTCAATAATAGAAAGTACTCTTATAATTTAGTTGTTAAAGTGCTCCCTCTATAAGTGTGTGTTATTTTTCATTCTCTTAGTTGCTGGTAGGTGTGGCATTTAAGTAAGCATGCAATCAAGCCGGCCAAAGCATTCATAATTGTTTCAAAGATATTTTATGGCTCATGGCATGGGCTGAATTTAAGCAAGCATTTATGTAATGTAACTTAAAAACATCTATGGTAATGCCCTCACCATTCTTTGTAGACGTTGACTTGTAAAAATGGCCGACTGATGATTCTTAAATGTAGGGTTGACTTGGGCTCAGGCATCCTTCCCATACAATTTATCAGTTGGAATTATAAAGCATCAGGTGGTTCAGCACTGTCGATCGTACATTATAGACAATAAGCAGCACTTCATAGACAGTTTAGACTGAATAATTCAACAAAAAAAAAACATAAAATCCAACATGAACACAACAGATGGTCAAAAGCAAAAGCAGAAGAAAATTTATTATTTATTGAACAGACTGTTGCAACAATTTGGATTCTGCTGGCACTAAAAGAATAGCAAGCGAAGAAACAAACAAAAAAACTTTAGAATTGGAACAGCATTTGACAAAGCTTGTTTTGGTATCGAACTGCCTCATCTTGTTATGTCTAAAATGCGTCTAAGAAAATATGAAGAACCTGCGTCTGAGAACTGGAAAACATGGTGGAAAATATCAGCTTTGTTTTGCATGTTCTTCCCTTGAAACGGATGGACGGGGGGCAACACTGCCAGTTGTTGGCCTGAAGAATTAGCGAAAGATTAACTAGTTTCCACGTCAAGTAGTTCCGAGTGAAGATAAAAGCTTACAGGCCAACGAGAACTTTGAAGGTGTCATAGATTCCCCATTGTGCTCCTGTCAAAGTGCCAATCATCACGATGCGAAGGAGAAGACCACGCGTAAAAAGGCCGTGCAAACCAAGCTGTCTTACAGCCTGCAAGAGAAAAGCACTTGACCTCAGAGGCACAACTTGAATCGTAGCAAGAGTATTTGTGAGAGTGATTACTAACTTCAGTGATAGTAGCTTCTTTTGTGTTGTTCAGAAAGGAGACGAGGTTGTCGGCAGGGTGAGAAACTACAGCACACAATACTCCGGCCATATAGCCACCAGCAAAGCTCACAGCCAGCTGTAGTGGTTTGCTACATTCATCCTTTGGTTTGGGAATGACATGCTTGTATATCATTTCAACAATCGTCTCAAAAGAAGCAAATTTCATCATTGTGTCTACAAAGGTTTCCATGAATTCATATGCATGCTACAAAACTTGCTTTGTTTTGCTAATAGTAGCTGAGGCAGAGAAATAATACAATGATTGATTACCATCTTCAATTATACTTGAAGAACCACAAGAAGCTACTTGTTTTAATATAAAAAAGAAAATAATAATAATAACCAAGAATGACCTAGGTACACAACTGACCTTGATTCCTTGCTGTACGACCAAATCGTTTATAACTAAAAAAATGCAGCATATTGAACAAGACTCTCATATCAATGAGGCATTTGGGAGGATTGCGAAGGGGGGTGCAATTAGGTTGAGGAATCATGGAATAAGATACAGATTTGCCCTGAGAATTATGAAAAACCAGGAACATAAGCTAGTGAATTAACAGAGAAGGCAAAGAACCAATAAAGAAAAAGGTGAATTTCAATCTGGGAACAACTTTCAATGAAAAATGGAAAATTGACTAAAGGAAAAACAAAGCAAAACAAAACCATAGTGAAAATGAATAGACAAATGGAATGTAGTAGTTTAGCTCCAAGCTACATGAAAAGAAAAAAGGTAGGACCATGATGAATTTGGGATTTAGATATTTTTCTTATAGAGTGGCGAATTTCAATCTGGGAACAAACTTTGTGAACGTCATTGAATATATAGTTTGTTTAAGATAATTAGGAAGCAAAGTATGACAGAAATCCAGTTAACTCACAGCTGGCACTAGGATTTTCAAGATTTCAAAGACATGAAGGGGACTGACTGAGTGCATATGCAACAACAAAGATGATTTCATATTAAATAATAAAGATATGAAATTAGTTCCTCTAAAAGACATTCACTATCAAAGTCCCAAAACAATCAAAATTTTGTTTCACTAGATCACCCACTCATAATAGCAACTTTAATCCAACATAGCTCACCCTGTTTGGATTTGTTCACATATAAGATTAGCAAGTTACAAAAAAAATGTAGAAGAGATATATGTATAGCATGTATGTATTTTATGTGACAAACATTGCTGAAAATGAATTAAGTGTGCTTACAAGGAATCTGACGTCCCCATAGTGGAACTAGTCCTTTGAAAAGTCTGCAATCTCAATGCAATAATAAATAAATCAATAGTTGAAGGTACCATTTCAAAGCTAACAAATAAGCACTCTGACAAAGCCGTACCCTGGAATACCTTCTGATACAACAAACTTGGGAAGACCATCTCTCAAACCTTTAGCAAACCCTGGTTGAGTTTGGATTCTGACCTTCACTGCCTCCATGGGGCAAAGAGCCACAACAGCAATAACTTCAGCAGAGGCAGATCCCGCAAGGTAAATGAGAGCCTTATGCTTTGATCCATGCTCTGGTCCAGCAAGCTCTGAGTATAACTTCTTGAAGAACTCATAAAGTCCAAATTTGCATCCACCCTGGGCACTATAACCAAGCAAAGTTGGCACCCAACCCTTGAAAAAGCCTCTAAAACCTTGCTCTTTGAACAAAACGCTAAACCCTCCCAAGATATCCTTGTACTTTGCCGGATCAATCTGACTTTCACAAATGGGGAGGGAAAATGTCAATGAAGTTTGTTGCTGATCAAATATATTAGTAACTGAAATTCTATCTAACAATTTAAGAAACAGAATGCAACCAGCATCACAACAACAACAACAACAAAGTATTTATCTCACTAAGTAGAGTCGGCTATATGGATCCTCTTAGGCTATTGGATTCGATCTCCTACTATATCCTCATTTATATTTAATCTCCGGCATAATGAATACACTTTGTCATTATTAATCCCATGATTAGATAAAGGAGGAGAGTTGTGTTAGGTTGTCAGCCAATGTAAAACATAGGCAAATGTGATGTATGGATTCATCAAACTATTATGCTAATGCAACCATGTATGACTGGATAGTGCAGAAATTTAGCTGACCACAACACTAACCAAATTGGAAAAAAGTTAACTGTTATATAAAGCAAGAATGCAGTAAGTTCAGATCAAATCCTAATATAAAACTTGACCAAACGACAACCCAAACCCAACAATCATGATTTTGACGAACAGACATCATGATATCTTTAAAGAAGAAGGTTCTAACTTTTTCATACAAACTGTTTTATAGTGATGAAAGAAATAGAGTGCACTCTCAGATCATTATGTCCGCTCAACAATTTCTTTAGAAACTACTACTTCATCTCCAGGTATTTCATTTTGCAGATCATAAATATGCGCAGAACTCGATCATATACAGTAGGCCCAAACATTACTTCATTCAAACTGGTTTATATCTTGATCTACAAGATCCATCCAAACTAAACTCGTTAATTTATTGATCTTCAGGTTTGAAACCAAGCGACGGAGCAAACAACACTAATAATTCGAAATCTTCCATAATCGCTTCGTCAGTCCACCAAATTAGAACCATGAAAGGAACCCTAGCCCCAACACAAAAATTCAAGAACCTTACCTGCATATTGCACTTGACGAGATCAAGCGGGGTGACGGCCATATGCGTAAGGCCACAACTGGCGATGCCGCCCAATGTACAGGCAGCGTAGTAGAGAGGCGAATGCATCTCGATTTTCCTATGTTCCCTCGGCGGCTCGAAGAAGAACGAACCACGCAGCTGGGAATTATCCCCGAAATCCGAATCCATATGCATCGACCCGGAGGGAGGGCTCCAGCTTCGAATCCTCTCCGCGCCCAACGATACGACGGAGGAGACGGAGAAGAGGAAGTCATGGAGGGGCGAGTTGGGAGAGCCTCCGGAGTGTCCCATGGACGGGTCCCAATTGCTTGAACCAGGAACAGGTCTTCGGATACGATCGGATCGGCCCACCGACGACGGCACTCTCGTCGGCGACGGCAACGGCAACGGCGACGGCGACAGCGGTGCGTGGAAGAGATTTAGAACATTATAACGACATTGCCACTGTCACGAGGGCGAGAGAAGGGCAAGGTGGTAGTTTGCTAAAGGTAGGAGGGTAGTTTAGGTAATAAACAAGTGTATTCGACCTTTGTCGGCTTCGATCAAATTGAGGCCGCGGAATCGAGCGGGAAGGCATTACGTTGCAGCACGCCACTGGTTGAAATTGTGGGTCCACGTTTTACAGTTCCTGGGCTGGGCCGGCCCAATTCTCAAATGGGCCGGTATAAAATTGGCGTTGTCAAATCTCAATTATTCTAAGAATGAAGACCAAATGAGGGTTAAATTTAATTTAGAGCTCAAATTAAATCAAATATTTCATAGCCATATGAATGTTTTTACGAATATTGTTATTAATATTTCTAATGTATTACGAATATGATATTATGCGTCTGAAAGAAGAGAGTGGGTATGAATATTTATTAATATTTCTAATGTATTACGAATATGGTATTATGGTTTTATAAAAACTAATTTGCCGAATTAAAATTTCTCGCTCTCTTTTTTCTATTTCAACAATTCAACTTATATGAACATTTTAAATTTAGAATTCCTCATTTACTGAATATTTTTTTTTTAAAAATTTAATGATATTAATCCAATCAGCTCAATTCAAATGTAGTCTAAGGAGTTAGAGGTGAGCAAAAAGTGATAGATAACAAAATTAATTTAACATCGATGATTCAGTCCGTTTCTTTATTATTATTATATATTTTATTTTTAAAAATCAAATACTTAATATTATCAATTCAATTTATTTTATTTTTATACAAAAGTTTGATAGGTTCAATTAGATAAAAAAAAATTAATTTGTTATATTTCAATTTAAATGATTTAATTATTAACCGATTATTCACCTCAGTGGAGTTATCAATAAAGTAATATGGGCCCGTTGGAGGATTCATTATGTCGATAGAGGATAACTTAATACAATATTTATTGCTTAAGTTTTTAGTGAGCTGAGGAAGAGTGGGTTCCTTTGTCGGGGTGAAAAGTTGCTCGCTAAGGAATGAAAAGGCATAAGATGTCTCCCTTTTTGCTATGGATAAGTTACGAGGAAAAATTTTAGTTAGATTGTCTCATTTAATAACTCCCATTTGCAATGGGAAAAGACTATTTTTCATATAAATTTATTATTTTCTATTGGAATTTTCATATAAATTTATTATAAATTAACAAGTTAAACTTGATTAATAAACACAATGACAATTTATTAAAATGTATTTAGACTATTCTAAACAAGTTTACCCTATCGGACCAGCTCAATATTATTTAGACTATCAAAATTTATTTAGAGCTAGTAGGCACTCCATGCTTGTTTTTTTATTCCATCCATTAGTTTTAATTAATCTAATACTTAGCCTTTTGTTTAATCAACATTAATAACTCGATAAGCATCATTTTATATTATAATGTTATTGAAAATAACTATTTATCACACTAAAAAAAATCATCCTTAATATGAACTCTAATTTTAATATCAAATCCAATCGATCTGCACCAAGGCCAGATCAAATATAATTCAAATCCTACAATGCCAAATCTATCTTCTCTAACTTTGGATCCACCTTTATATACTATTTATGGCAAAAGCTGATATAGCGAACCAATTTCAGCGGATCCCTTCACTAGATCTCACAAGATCTATGGACTTAGTAATTTGGACAGGGCACGTACTTAATCGCACGCGGGGCAAAATATTTGCTGTCAGTTCTGGTCGGTACGTCGAGGCAACGTGTCGATCGATGAAGGGCGGGACCGCAGATGTCGTGTACGGTCAAATCTAGTGAGAATCTGACTACGAGATTCGCCACTGGGTGGGTCTGTCCTCTGCCGCCGTCGTTTTCAAGGTACGTAAGGCCTACCGCCGCGGCAGCCACACGCCGTTTACCAAAATTTAGATTTCATAAATACGCGTGACATTATCTACGTGGCATCATGTTTAGATTTAAAAGATCTGCTGTATGCAAATAAGATTTATTTTACTGAACCACCTAACTAAGTTTTAATATTACTAAATCATGAGAGTTGTTATGAAGAAGTAGAATTGTATAAAAATATTACTAAATCATGAATTTAATTTTTATAATACTCAAATTATGTATTATATTTTTAAATAATTTTAAATTATTTTAAATCAAAATAATATACTTTTGAAAACTTTTTAATATATCTATGTCTTTGAATTTGAATTTAATATTATAAATTAATATTATTAAATTTATAAAAATTTGATAAAATTTATTATAAAACTTAGGATAATGATATTCTCTAATCAATACCATTAATAAATTTTTAAGACTCCTTATTCAAAAATATTAAAAATTTTAAATAATATAAGTTTATCATCAATTTAAAATGAAACTGATTGATAGACCTAGAAAATTTCAAATTATTTCAAATAAAAAATAATATAATTTTAAAAATCTTTTTAATATATTTATGTCCTTAGATCTAAATTGTGATGTCATAAATTGAGAGTAATAAATTTTGAATGGGCAGAGTAAAAATTTAGTATTCTACTCTTAATTTAATCCACTGTTCTCAATTTATATTATTAAATTTAGATATGACATCATAATAAATTATGAAGGTTTTCAAAAATAAAATAATTTTAATTTCAAGTGATTTATAATTCTCTAAATTGATCAATCAATTTTGTTCGATCAAAGATGAGGAATATTTCAAAAATATAATACGTGATTTGAATATTATAAAAGTTAGATACTTGATTTTGACAAACAAAATGTCAAATAAGATATATAAGTTGCACCGGTCCATTTGCCAACAAAAAGCAGGTATTTCAAAGTTGAAATATCTATTTTAGTTGAAAATGGATATGTTTACAGGGGTTAGTGTAAATAGTGTGTGAATTTGGCAAGTGCTATTCAAGTGTAGTGGTCCGTTGTGAGGTGGATCAGATCAGGTCGAATCTTCAATTTCTTAGCTTGGCGCACCCTATTGACTCTTGTCAATAGAACAATTGACTTGTTGAGTTGGCGATGGCTTGTAATTGCCTCCTCAAACCTCACAAAAGCAAGTGAGGATTTTTGCAATCATGAGTGAGACTACTGTTTTCAGAATATAATTGAGTTAGTTTTTATGTGATAGATTTATTAAAATTGATAAAAATCAGATTTTGATGCTCTCTCAATATAATTAAATTAATTATTATATGATAGACTTATTAAAATGGATAAAATCAGATTTTCATTAAGTTGAAATAATATTATGTAATTATTAATTATAATTTTTTAATTTATATTATGGCGAATAAAATTGTATGAGATCGTTGAATAGCAAATTCGATGGCAGGTATTTCCTATCGTCAACCATCCATTCATTATTTTATAATAAATAAATAGATGAAATAAAAATATTGAATTCATCCTCCTTATCATTTGCACCGCTCGATCGGATGCCCCAAAACGGAAGGTTTCCGCCATTGCCAGGGTAGTTGGAGCTCGAAAGCCGTTTTGCTCAACGAGCGCGATGGAGGAAGAAAAGGGGAGTGAAATCCAAGAATATCGATAAAGCTGGGGAAAAGGAAGGTGGGATTGTGGAAAGTGGCGATGGTGGAGGGGCCATGGGCGGCCAGAAAGGTTCCAAAGCGGAGTGAGAGTGAAGGAGCAGAGATAAGCTCGCTTTTCGTCCGCCTACAAATACCCGCCTCCGCCGTCTCCTCCTCCCTCATCCGTAAGCCTCTTCCTCCGTGAGGGATCTCAAGCCACTCCAGCTTAAGAACCCTCTCTCGGAGTGGAGGCTTGCTGGTGAAAAAGAGAACAGAGCGGAGCAGCTCTCTGTTTTCTTCACAAAGTTTTTCTTGTAGAATCGAAGATGGCGGTAGCTGTGATTCAAACGCCCCTTCATCTCTCGGGGAAGTTCTTGCAGCAGGCGGTACAGGAACGCATTGGTGACGGAGATGATGGTCGGCGACCGGGGCAGATCAACGTTTGGAGTGGAATCGATAAGCCGGTGGCGGCGCCTTATGTTCACCCTTTGGTGAGGCGATCGTCGAGCTCGATGAGCTCGGAGAGCCTTCAGATATGCACGGAGAGCCTTGGGTCCGAGAACGGCTCCGACGACTTCGCCGACCGTGGCTATGGAAGAGTGGAGGTGGATGGGGAGGAAGAGAGGAAGGAGATTGAGTTCGCGGAACAGAAGGTGGAAGAAACAGAGGAGTCCCCGTCCACGCGCCGCCGGGGGACAGAGCTCGCTGCCGTGAACTACCTATGCTCGTCCGTCGGCAGGAGGTCGCCGCCGAGGTTGTTCCCGCCGCCTCTGACCTCCATCTCCCACCGCGACGGGCCGTGCCTCCACATGGTGAGCCACCGTCGCGACGGCCGCCTCGTGGTCGAGGCCGTTCCCGTGCCGTCGAGGAATTATCTCCACGCCAGCCGCAAGGGCGGACGCCTGCTTCTCTCCATTGTGGGAGCAATCGCAAACTACGGCGACCAAAATGAAGAAAAGAAAGCGACGGAAGTTGCTAATTCCGACAAAGAAGCGGAAGCCGAGGAGGGGGAAGAAGAGGCGCTGGCTGAAGAGGAGGACGAGGAGGAGGAAGAAGAGGAAGTCGAAGTGGTCGACCGGGGAACCATGGTGGAGGTCAAAGTTAGCACACAGCCGCAGCAACAGAGCACCGGCGCTGCCGCCAAGAAAATCCTCCGCTCGTCCCTCGTCATCAACAAGTTCGTGGGAGGAACACCGGAAAACAAAAGCTGCACTTATCCAATCCAACCAGAAAGCCTGCCTCTCCGGCCGACGACAGCCACCGCCGCAGCCGCGGCGGTGGCCGACTCCACCATAAGCGCCTCGAGCGAGCTGGAAAGCATGGTGGGGCCGGTGCCTGACCAAGCGCCGCCGGAAAGCTCGCTTCTGTTCACGTCCAAGCGTCGGAACCGAGAGGCGATGCTGCTCAGCATGCGTCGGTGCAGACAGTTCTGGCGGCCGCTCTTCTTCTGGGAGCCCTGTTCCATTGCCACCTCCTCTTGAGGTCATCAGCTGCTGCCTTCTATTTATTATTATTATTATTATTATTATTATTATTATCTACATCAACATTATATATTTATCTATATATTTATTTAAGTTTGATAATTAATATATTTATTAATATCGTTGAGATGGTATTTGGCGATTAAACAAGTAATTAGCGTTGATCAAGTAAGGGCACCAAAATGTAATTTGAAGGCCATGTGTGTTTTTACCATCATATATAATTAATTAATATGATTAAATATTAATGTGTTTTATTGTGAGTACGTTGAAGATAGATGGTTCCTAACCGATCGATTTTTCATTTTAACTATCTAAAATAGTTATTATCCATGATTCCAAATTATTGTTTTATGATTCATTATGCTTTAAAATTATTATTATTTAAAAATTATAAATTTATATTAAAAAATATAACGAAATACTTTTTTAAAAGTATTGCCATATTCTCAATGATTTTAAAGGAATATTTTAAATTTTAAAAGTATTGTCATCTTTTTGTGTATTCGGATTTATCATCAATAGAATATTCTCATTCTTATTCAAATTGATTTTTTTTTTAACCTTTACAAGATCGAGACTATCAACTTTATACTTTCATTGTAATTGAAATTTTGAATTCGAAAACTATCGACATTTTGAAATTGAGAGTAGGCTGTTACTTGTTGCTCAAACTACTTTAAATTCACAAACAATGACAATTTAGGTTATTTTTTTATCGTTAAATTAATTTTAAACAAAACAGTTTAATAATCTTAAAGACCTTAAATTTAACAAAATGTACCAAAAACAAATTTAAGGAATGTGACGTCTATATTTTGAGATGGATGTCTGACTTTGACTTTTCATAACCCTTAAAGCTTCATTATGGTGATAATTAAAACTTAATTTGTACCCGGGGCAATGGTGCAACGGTAGGACATCCGGATTGTGACTTAGTGACCCGTGGTTCGATTCCCAGCTACGACGTATTTGTAAGAATTTTCTTCCAAATGAGGAACGCAATCAAAGGATGTTGGGTATCTGTATTAGCCGCTGTATGCGCTTCCTGATTTACCCTGGTGGTCGGTGGGAAACTTCCATGGGACCGAACCGACCACCCCCAGAGATTGAGTCCATGAGACTAACTGGGATTTATCATCATTTTTTTTTTATGCTTGAAGCATCTTCCCCTGTCCTTAACATAATAAAGCCACCACTTTTGTACGAAAAGTTTCACCAAATTTACCTTAATGAAATTGTCACCGAATCAATGAGTTGACTTTGTTTTCATCACAAACTTTCTTTCAATTATTATTATACCTTAATGAAAGTAAACTATTTTTATTTTAATAATATTATAATAGATTTCATTAAAATTATTCAAATATGCTTAAAATCATTAAATAATTATCGTTAAAATTATTTTAATATTAATTAAAATTTTAAGAAAATAATTGACTAAAATTGCTTGGAATAATTTTTGTACAAATTAATTAAGTTGCCACGATAATATTAGAATTTTAGAGATATGAGATGATCTTTGATTTTTTTTATTTTCAAAATGGATATGTAGTGATAAAATACTTATGGGAGTAATAAAAAAAAAAATTAAAGTTCAAATCTCAAATAAAATAAATATTTTAAAGGTTGATTTATTAGTGCAGATCATAATTGTGAATGAAGGATTGTCGAAAGTGAATATGGCTCATTAAAATTTTTCTTTCTGTTTTAGAGTTAGAACACAGTAGAAATAAGGAGCACAACAAAAGAACATAAGTTATTTTAATTGGTTCAAAGTCCTTGAGATGGTTACTCCAAAGTCCACAATTTGATCGTGGATTATTTACGAATGAACAAATACTAACTTTCTCGTTTTTTTAAAAAAAAATCGGAGACAGAGAAAATCTCTTACAGATGAAAAGGTTCGATAACAATTTTACTGACCTTTTAGAATTGAATGCAAGAAGTACAAGAAATTAAACTTATTGACAACACAAGATTCGAAGTTGAGAGTAGGTTATCGGAGAGTAATTCGATGAGACGAGTTGCTTGAGCACGATGAGAGATTAAAGGATGTAAGTTAATGTCTTGAACCCTCTATTCGAGCCTTCTTTTATAGAATTTTATTGGTTGATTGATCCCTAGTTCAATTGACTATTCTCCTCGATAATGGGATTTGATTTATCGGTCGACTGAACGTCTTTCAATCGAATCTACAATGTTAGCTTTTCATCCTGATTACTTAACTGACTTGACTCTTTAAGTCACCAAAAACTGGGTTTTCCGATTGCCAAGTCTACTTTTATGTTATTATATGATCGTCACATCAGCAAAACGAAGTTTATCCTTGATCAAGTTTCTTGACATGTCAGTTACTTGAAGTCTATTCTCTACCATATCAACATCTTCATATTTATCCTCGTCCATATTAGATGTCACTCAACACAACAGACACTTCAACTGTCATGTCGGGTCACTATGACACCTTGACTTCCGGTCAGCCTAACTCTATCATTTGGTTATTTGAACCATGATAGTTAAATAACAATTATATATATATAAGTAATAGTGCAACGGTAAGACATCCGGGTTGTGACCTAGAAACCCACGGTTCGATCCCCAGCTACGGCGTATTTGCAAGAATTTTCTTCCAAATGGGGAACGCAATCAAAGGATGTTGGGCATCTGGATTGACTGTCGTATGCGCTTCACAATTTACCCTGGTGGTCGGTGGGACCGATCATGTGGGACCGGGCCGATCACCCCCAGTGATTGAGTCCATGAGACTGACTGGGATTGTAGAATAGAAGATTAAACTATTGATTCATATAAAATAATCAAAAAAATATTAATATAGCAAAAGCGCATAGTAATAAAAGATCGACAAGTTGATTAATAAACTATGCTATTCATAATGAACTAATAAAATAAAATTAATTTTATTTAATCATTCGCTAACAAAAAAAATTATACCTATATTTATTGAAGGAGTTATAATAATTAAATCTAAAACTATTTTTCAAAATAAAAAACGTAGCTAATAAAATAAAAAAAACAATATTATGCTTAAGAGCTAAAGAATTTAAATGAATTGCTTTTTGATTTTTCTAAACTCATTTATTACCGAAATAAAATTTTATCGAAAATAGGCAAACTGGAATTTAAAACTCTAAATGAACAAATTTGCTCGAAAATGTATAAATTTGGATACTTATCTTATTTTGGCCTTTGGAATGATTCCAACGTGTCAAAAGACATCTTCCACCGCATCAATAATGTAATAAACGGGTAATAGTTTTTACATGAGTATTAATAGATTTGGGATCGATTCTCAACGGATGCAGAATAACTCGTTAATTTTCTCAGTCTTGTAGACTCTAAAGTTTGGGACAGTATGGGCCCGCCAAAATGATAGTTTCACCTTTTACTATCAATAATGCAATACACAAAAAATAAAAATACTGAAAACTCTGTTTTGAAGCTTGTATTTGATTTTCTTGATGAAAAAATTAGAATAGGGGGGAACATTTATGGAATGATCTACCATGTCGAAACAATCTTAGTTACTCAATTCCCCTTTGGTCAAATGATAAGTTGGGCCATGAGCTTCGCTTTAGGCCCAATTGTAGCCCAAACATAAAAACATAGTTTTAGAGACCCTTCGAATCGTTTACTATGTCGTTCCACTTTGAATAACAAGTAGTTTCGCATCTAATGTGGGAGGGGATAAGCAAAAGAACTGCTATTCTTTGCATATGATATCACCTACACCACTATATTTATAAGCGTGAAATCATTTGCAAAACTTCTCCGTCATAATTAATTATAACTTCTCAATTTATCTCCTTATAGACGATCATAAAATTGACCGTGTGAGACTACCAGGATGATAGATTCTAGGAGTGAAATCACTTGCAAACACTGATACTACCCTAATATCAGTGTTTCCTTTGGTAAAAATCTACAGTAAATCTACGCTAGCCACGTGTCAGCCGGTCTAGTCATGTGTTATCATCCGTCGAAGAGACAACTTCACATGCTTAAAATTAGCCGTAGCGGCAGAATAATGGCCGATGGGCCCACACCGCATCTGCATTTCCGTAAACGCCAATTGAGGTCTCAACCGTTTGTTCGGCGTCTTATTTCGCGGCTCGTGGTCGTTTGCACCTTTACGACTTTTCTAGAAGCTATAACACAGCTCGGCCCTTTATCCCGGCTTCTTCTGTTGGTAACGCGACTCGTTAACTTGACCCGGTCCGGCGGTTAAAAGGGCCTCCGAGTAAAATTGGGTGGAGCCCATTTCCTCGAAGAGGACAATGATTAAGCCCATGCGTGGCCCATCCACGATGCGCCTTTCGAATCACCTCTTTGTAACGGATCCAGGAAACTCTTCTTCCCCAATCGCCTCCGCAACCGACGCCGGTACGGTGAATTTACCCCCTCCGTTTTCTTCAATTGCTTTAAATAACCGCCCGTCTCTCTGCTCCGGTGCTCCCCCACTCGGCCTCGCCCGTTGCCTCGAGTGCTCTCATGGCGGAGCATCGTGCTATAGCTCACCGCCTGCGTTTTCTGCTCTTTCTACTTGCGCTCTCGACTGGGCCGGCGGCGTGCCGTCACCACCCGCGGCGGAGCACCGGATCTCCGGAAACCGCCACGCTCGACGTCTCCGCCAGCCTCGCCCGAGCCCTCCACGCTGTCTCCTTCGTGCCTTCCGCCGGTTTTTTTCCAACCCGTAACCTCTCCGCCGCCACGGCGGAGGCGGCTGTCTTTCTCCCTCTCCATTCCCGCGATTTCCTTCCTTTCTCTAATGGCCAACGCCACCCCGACTACAAGGAACTCACACTCGCTCGCCTCCGCCGAGACGCCTCCCGCGTCCGTGCCGTCAACGCCCGCGCGGCCTTTGCTGTCGGCGGCGTCGCTGCTGCCGATCTGAAGCCCGTTGCGGAAGAGAAGTTTCTGCAGAGCACCGCGGCGGAGGCGATTGAAGGGCCCATCGTCTCCGGAACCAGCCTGGGTAGCGGCGAGTACTTCTCTCGGGTGGGCGTCGGTAGTCCGGCGAGGCCGCTGTACATGGTCCTCGACACCGGGAGCGACGTCAGTTGGATCCAGTGCGTCCCCTGCGCCGATTGCTACCAGCAGTCCGACCCCGTGTATGACCCCTCCGCCTCCACCTCCTTCGCCCCTCTTTCCTGCGGTTCGTCGCAATGCCGCGCCCTCGACATCTCCGCCTGCCGGAACTCCTCTTCGTCTCCCACCGGCGATGGAAGTTGTCTGTACCAGGTTAACTACGGCGATGGTTCGTACACTGTCGGGGACTTCATCACCGAGACGCTGACACTAGGGGGCTCGGACCCGGTCTCCGGCGTCGCCGTCGGATGCGGTCACGACAACGAGGGCCTTTTTGTCGGCGCGGCCGGGCTACTCGCTCTGGGCGGCGGACCACTGTCCTTCCCCTCCCAGATGTCGGCCCGCTCCTTCTCCTACTGCCTTGTAGATCGCGACTCCCCCGCATCCTCCACGCTCGACCTCAGCACTGCCGCGGCGGCGGCCCCCTCCAACGGATCTACCGCCGTGACCGCGCCGCTCCTCCGCAACCGCCGAGTCGAGACCTTCTACTACATCGGCCTGAGCGGGATCAGCGTCGGCGGGCAGATGCTGTCCATCCCTCCGTCCACCTTCGCGATGGACGGCCGCGGCGCCGGCGGAGTGATCGTTGACTCCGGCACAGCCGTCACTCGACTCCAGAGCTCCGCCTACCAGGCGCTGCGCGACGCATTCCGCGCCGGCACCTCCTCGCTTCCTCCCACATCCGGTTTCTCGCTGTTCGACACCTGCTACGACCTCTCCTCCCGGACGACCGTCCAGGTCCCGACGGTGTCCTTCCACTTCCCAGGCGGCCGGAACCTCCGCCTCCCGGCCAAAAACTACCTAATCCCGGTCGACGGCGCCGGCACCTACTGCCTGGCCTTCGCCCCCACCACCGCGCCGCTGTCCATCATCGGCAACGTGCAGCAGCAGGGGACACGTGTCAGCTTCGATCTGGACAACTCCCTAGTGGGCTTCACCCCCAACAGCTGCTGAAACCCTAACCAAGCCCAAGCGAGTACGTGTGCTACAACCTTTAATCACGTTCCCTTCATCAACGGTCGACAAGCGTCCGATTTGCCAGTCTGTCAAAACCTTTATTTTTCTCCTCCGCGCTTTACTTTGACCAGACCGCACAAGATAAAGCGAAAGCGGCAGCGGCAGCCTCCGTCGACTCGCCATAAAACGAGGCAGAAATTAATGCCTTCGGTGAGCGAAATGAATATCTAGACGAGTATTTTTATAATTCGCAGTTAGTTTCTGTGCGTGTGTTTATTGCAAGCGATCAATTGTGTGGCCGTTTAATTAATGTAGATATTAATTGCGTGCGTGGTGGCTGCCCCACTTGACTCCCACACGGATAACATACCCGTGTACCTCATGCAGTCGCCCGTGACCTTTTAATGCCTTGGAGAGTCTCCGCCCGCTTCCGGATATCGCGCAGCGTGAGCCAAGCCGTGATTGGAGCTAACATGTTTAACAGGCTCTGCCCGCAAACGACCCTAGAAATAAACCACATTTTTTTTAAAATTAGAAATCGATTTAGTGTCGAAAGGAGTGTGAAAAATTTTACAAGAAGCATGGCCACTGGGAAAGCTTTTGTGTCCGTCGTCGACTGACTTATTCGGCCCGTCAAAAGAAGTCGGGCCGAGGCCGGCCCACGGCGTCCTTGAGCCCATCAGTCACCACCCCCGTCGCCAGCACCGAATACAAAATGCCTACGGATAAATTGATTAGTTTGTTAATTTACTCACAAATGACTAAATTCATTTACCTAACACGGCGTGATGGAGATCGTAAACATCCCTTCTTCGCAAGTAAACAGCCAGGAACACCAGGCACGGCACCAAAACAGCAATAATCTGCTCATGAAATTTTAAAAAAAAATAGTTTATTTAAAAAATTAAAAATCCAAAAGGAAGGAGTAGTAGCATGTGTAACTGGAACGGCCCAGAAGGGAATAGTGGTGCGCTTGAGCGGGTACTTGAGGCCGGTCATCGTCTCGCGGCCGACGAACTGGTGGAACGGATCGATCTCGTATAATAGGAACTCGAGCCCGCCGAGCAGGAGGAGAATGGCCCAGTCGTGGAGGTGGAAGCGGGCGAGCTTGGCTCCGTGCGATGACACTGTGTGCCCAGGACCCAGCTCGACGTCAGCCATTTATTTTGCCTTCGAACTTCACCAAATTCGGTGGATGATGAAAGAAACTTGAAGACTGAGATGACTTTGTAAAATATCTACGTCAAGTTGTTCTTGTCTTGTATTGAAACTTTACAAGTGTTTGTGAGAGAGATCTCTACAGGTTGACATGGCCCATGCTAAAAAGAAGGTACGTGTCAGTAGTGTGTCAAACAGTTATCTCTTTGTACAAATATGCATATACAATAGCTTCATTTGTCTCATAAAGAATCATCATAAAAAAAAAATCAAATGAATTATTCAGTGAAGTCATAAATGTTTGTCTCAAGTCTTTCCCTTAGTCAATTTATCTTCAAAGGATTGAAACACATCCAGAAACTGTGTGTAGTCTCTACTGTTTCCTACTAAAATATATCTTATTAACAACGTTACTATGCCATGATGCTACATAAATGCTTGAAACACAGAGAAGAAACTATCATTGATGGTGACTTTTTTTCGTCTGCTCCGACTCCTCTTCTTTTATTTTTGGAGCGAAAATTTTGACCGTCTTTCAACATGCTTCCGATGGTCTACGAGTCAAAGCGTATCAATGGAGAGTCGGGCACAGTACCCCTAACGGTAAAGTTAATGTTGTGCTAAAAGACAACTCATGAAAACGCAAGAGAGAAAGAAATGCTCAAGAGAGATAGCAGAGAGATTGTTGGTGGAGAAGAGTTATCGATGCATACGATAAGAAAAATCATCATACCTTCATTAGCTCTTACATATAGTCGACGAAAAGAAATCTCCACATAAGATGTCACGCAAACCCTAGGTCAGCCACATAGATGACCACGAGATGCCGCCCACCATTGTAGGACCGTTAGATTGTATACCTGACATTATCGGTGGTTAGGATGCCAAGGCCGACAACTATTAGATTGTATACCCAACATTGTTGCGTCGTTGACTAGATGTCGCCTTGTGCCAGGTTATCGGAGGTTGACGTCGAGTGTTAGATTGGTTGAGTATCTGATTATCGAGTTTCTGAGTAAGTCTCCATGTATCATGTTTGGACGAACGCTGAATACTAGGGAGTGCAAGTCCCGAGTGACCTTTTTGAGCCAAGTAGGAAGGTCGAACATCAAGTAGGCAGAACCTCCCAACTACCTAGTCGGGACACCTACCGAGTTAGAAAATTGATTGCCCAACTACCGTGCCAAGCATTGAACATTAAGTAGGCAAAACCTCCCGACTACCTAGTCAACACCTACCGAGTTAGAAAATCGATTGTCCACCTATCGTGTTGAGCATCGAACATCAAGTAGGCAGAACCTCCTGACTGCTTAGTCAGAACACCTACCGAGTTAGAAAATCGATTGCCAAACTACCATGTCGAGCATCAAACACTCCCCAATGGTCCTGAATGCAATGAAATTTGAATGCTTCCCGAACTTAAATGGAAACCAAATGTTGAGTCAGCCTAGTCGCTCGACTGTCGAGTTGGCCGAGTTTGAGTGGACCGTCGAGTGATCGGGCTTGAAGACATAAAGTGCTTGCGAGGAGACTTCAAGTGCTCGAGAGTATGGACCTCGTGTGGCTTTCCCGACTTCGAATGGGACGTCGTTGGATGAAAGATGAGGGCTTGAGAAAGGAGTTGGCTAGTCGATTTGGTTTTTCGAGTGCTCGAGAAATGGTGCTCGTCGGTCAAGAGATTGAGGTTGAGTGTCCGGGGCAGGGGACTAGCTAGTGAAGAAATAAGGCCGAGTGCTCAAGAGTAACACCGAATAGCATTATATGTTCTTCCTCCAAGTCGAACTGAAGAACGGAATTAAATGAAGTCTGATAGAAATGCGGGGTCGAAGAGGATTGGCTCGGCAAGGATTCATCTACATGGGAAAGTTGCTAAATCGACTAAGTTAGGCCAAGCGGGAAAGAGGGGATGTCAAATCGTGTTGGGCTATGGGGCATTAGTTAACTTGGACGGGAACCTCATATCCCATCAATCATGTTCTCAAAAACACTTATTAGTTAGAATAATAATAATACTCCTAGGGCATACTTGAATTGGTACCCAAGTGGTAGATTTATATCAATGGGTAAGGATTCATGATTGCGATAAAAAACCATCTCACTTTTGGAGCCGCTCAGTACCTAATTTACCCCCATTCACCGTGAGATTGGTGATGAGAGACGCTTGACATGAGCGTTATTACATTTTTATAATAATAATAATAATAATAATGTCTTCATCCCATTAATTGAGATCAAATATACAAATCCTCCTACCTTATTGAGTTTAATTTTTTACTATATCATCATCTATAATTAAATAAATTTTATTATATTTTATTATTATTAACTAAGTATTTTTTTTCTCTATTTTTTTTATTAATTTGCATATTTATTATGCTCTTGTATCGCCTAAATAGAATATTAATTGTACATTCGAGTATATGTTTATATTATTTTAAATGTCTCTCTTGGTGTTGTTTTCTCTCAATAAATGCAATCTTAACTTTCTCTTATTTTTATTTTTTATCTCATTTATCCTCATATATTCTGACATCTACTTTAGCATATATTCATCTGTGTGATTCTCATTTTTTATTTGTATGCTCGTTTTATAATCTAATTTTTAATTTTATATAATATATCAAGTTTGATCGTTATTTTATAAAATCTGCTTTTAACCGTTAGAAGTTCCTCAAGATCACACAAAGAACATTTAATGCCCCCTTCATTTGTTGTCTTGTTTATCTGGTCATTTTAGATACTGATATTTTATTAAAAAAAATCATTTTGTCTTATTCTGTTTCTTATTATTTTAATTGCTAAATAAAAAAGTAGGAAGATAGTGTGGAAATGGATTAAGACAGACCAACCCCCTATTTTGTTAATGATATTGATGAACAAGTTCTAACCACCCCCACCTGAACAATTATATTTGGTACCTCTTGTAGCTGTACTAGCCCATGTGTATCAAATACACATTTATTCTTCTAAAATTCTGACATAACATATTTTTTCTCATTAAATTGATAAATCTAATTATGTCTGCCCTTAACCATAGCAATCAATCAATAATCAATGGTTTCTCCTATATTTCTTTAAAAAGATGCCAATTCCCTAACAGACAACAATTTTTTTTTACTGGTTGAATCTAACCCAATCCAACAACCTAATCCAAAGCAGGCAACTGTGTCCCACTTAAACTCGATAAATGAAGCAGAGCAGAGCAGAGCACTGCAATCTATTCAAGCTTCTGCTTCTGCTACTGCTATAATTATAAGAGATTTAGCTCCTCCATGGAGGTGACTGCAGCATCTTCTCATGGAGGCTCCCTTTTCAACGTGAAAGCTCATATGAAGAAGAAGAAAAAGAAGCAGCAGCAGCATCAGAAGAAGAAGAATGTACATTACAAACCAGTAATTACATTATTTGATCATTTAGTAGTTGTTTTTCTTTCCTTAGTTTATAACTGATTGAGTAGGCCATGGAGAGTACTGCAAGACTGGAGGAAATAATTAAGTATGTGCAGTCATTGCAGAATCAAGTTGGGGTAATCAAAACTAGACTCTTTGAGAATGAATATCATAACAAAATATTTTTGAGCTTTCCTTATAGATTTTCTTTTTCATATATCTCTGTGCAGCTTCTCTCCACGAGACTCGCTGCTGCTACTACAGGTTATGAAGGGCGCTTAGAAGACCTAATGGAAGCCATTACAGCAGCTTCTGTAATTCAACTTTAAAGCATGCATGTTGCATGCAAGTTGTGTAGTACGTATCATATCATATCGTGCATGCATTTATAAAAGAATGCATCTCCTTGTTTCTAGTTCATGTGAGCTCAGAAAGGAGTTGCAGTGTTGTTCTAGTTCTGCAAAGATTTCTTTTGTTGAATTATATTGTCCTACTCGGCTTGGATTTCTCCTTCATCAGCAAATCTTTTGGGCACCAGAATTAGACTCACTAACAGACATGGTGAGACTGACAATTCGATTTGAAAATGATGATTAAGTATGGATTAGTGATCCAAGATGGCAGGGAGCGAATGAGATGCACTGCTCCATGGTGTTTGCCACTGTAGAAACGTAGCTTTCCTGCATGGAAAAATGGTGTGGCAAGGACAACGTCTTGACTACAGACTTGTCCCATTGCATTAATCACGGATGCATAACTGTGAGAACAGGAAATGAAAGGGATTGCCATGATTAGGTTTTTGAGTAAGAACGGAAGGTTCAGATGCATCAGAAGATGTTCAGTGATTTCCTTGATGAAGACAAAAATTGCATGCGGATGGTAGGGGGCAAGCAGGATTGCTACAGCTCGGCATTCATTTCAGTAGGCCAATTGATTTGCTTTACATCAACACATTTGGTTGAATTAAGTTTTAGCAGCTGGAAACTAGTGCCAACTGCTTTTGTTTCCCTTTTCATTCTCCCACCAATCTAAGTTTTTGAATGACCCAGATTGTACCAATTCAAGCTACTGTTTAACCATTGAACCAATTGGTCGAGTCACTTGAGCTGAATTCAACCTGTTGGTGCATGTAGCCTTATAGCAAATCAGCCTGCTCATGTGACAGATTGGCTAGGGTGGTTCCTACATGGTAACTTGTGTACCTCAACACAACTTATACCGATGTATCTATACAAAATGTGCTGATAAAATGTCACATTGCACCTCAAGTGCGCTACATAGGGCAATGTCATGCTACCATGCGACAACCTAGCATCCTTAGTGTGTATCTCTCTGCAATGTGCTGGCACATGCCCATGTTCACTAATCAATTGGACAGCAACTTCGTGCCAAAGTGAGTTAAAGACTCCAATTGGACAGAAGAGTAGGCACAAAGAAACTGAATGCCAGCTTTTCTAGTTTTTTCTTCAACCCTCCTCTATCTTAAAGAACAGAGGGTAGAAATTCACGGTAAACAGAGAAGACTCAAGTCCTGACATTCTTGTCTACGAAGCTATTAATGCTGAAGTTGTTTAGGCACAAACTTGTAAGTCTCTTACAATTCAACAATTTTAGTCAAGTCATGAAGCCTTTGGAGTATCACTTAGCTAATCAACAAGAGCACAGAAACCATCAACAAATCCATTTACTACTTACAAGGTTAATTCATCTCTATAGAATGTGTGATTCAGGGTAAGTAAGGTATAATTCCTTTTTTCAAATCAAAAACAATCAAGAAAAGGAAGAAAAAGTTTGAAATCAAACCTTGCAGCAAGAAGGTCTACATCCAACAAATGAATCCATGCTGAAGCCGAAGTGATTTCGTTGGTGAATAGTCGTGCCATTCCAGTTAACTGAAGACATCACAAAAAGGATATTAATACTGCACTATTGAAGACAGTAACTTTCATAGCTTAGTTTAGCATGAGTGCAAACTTCTGGTATCCTTAATGTGTCTGGAGTCCATGACAGATGCAAAAGGTACACTATAGAGCTCCTAAGGCAATAAGGCACAAAGCTCGCCACCTACTTCTTCTAGTCTAAAATCCAATATAATGAGCAAGAGCATCAGATGCTGTTAAACATGCACTTTTCTTGCATGCTCTTACTCTATGAAATTGTATTCCTTAAGACTGCAAAATTGACTTACAAATGCAGAATTAGGAGCCACAACCATAAAAGTGCAAAAGGGAATAACAGAAGCTGTGCCCCTAGTGAAGGCACTGCTAGCAATCTGTGCACTTGTAAGGCCTAGTGTAAGGAAATATACAGTGTTTTTATGTTTTTTTTTCTTGAGCATGAGGAATTAATTATTCAGTTGCTGATTGGAAGTTGAGCTAAAATATATGGCATGTATTTTATCAGACTTGGTGGAGAAAGAAACAATTTTTAACTGAGAAAATTCAGTTTTGCCCCTCTCCCCCTTACTTTTTTTAATTAAGAGTTGTCATTTTACCCCATCTATTTTAAATTTTCATGTCAAAATGCCCCCACCTCTATCAAATAGGGGTGATTGTCCAAATTGTCCAAATGGCAGGATTCCATGGGCAGCGTTTGGACAATCACGTGCACTTCGCTTGGCGCAAAATCATTAGTGTTGATGGTAGAGGAGCATTCCAACATAAAAATTGAAACAAAATGGAGGAATATGGCAACTCTGAAATGATAGGGGTATTTCAAAAAAATAATAAAATTATGAAGGGTTAAATGATTTGTTTTTTCAATTTTACCAAAAAATATGAATGGAGCTAATTAATGAACCAAAAGTTAAAACCTTGCCTAACTCTACAACATAATAACTCAAATCAAATTAATGTAAGCAGTTGATTAATGAACCAAATGAATATTTGAAATTGGGTATTTTCCAAAATATCCCCAAGGTTTAACATTTTCTCAAAACACCCTAAGGTTTCCTCAATGTCGAAACTCTCTCCAATATCACTATTTTGTTGTCGAAATGCCCCTCTCCCCTAACAAGTGAGTGATTTTGATGATAACCTAGAAGAGTAAAATATACATTTGGAGAGGGGCACTTTGATAGCAAATGCTGATAACAGGTGAGTTTTGATAATTTCCCTTAAAAATTATATTTTTAGGCAAACAACACTAGCTCGAGTTGACAAGACTAAAATCGTCGATGCCCTAATTACCAACTAACAACAAACGAGGGTTAGGGATTTACAACCAGCAGACAGCCGAGACGCTGTTCTCTTGGGGCTGTACTGGATTCTGGATCCCCCAATGAAGCACCATCGACCTTGACGCCCGATGCGAAGAACTACACCTCCGAGTAAAACAACCCTCCGCCAATGTAACAGGAACGAAAAGCTAACCCCGAACCTATGAATCAGAAACCTATATCAAGTATTCGGATCTGTGGCTGGGAAGATGATACCTTACCGAAAGAAGGTGAGTATGAAGGGAGGAGGTGAAAGAGGAAGAGGGCGCCCCGATGGACATTTCCAGTCCTCTGCGGAAAGCAGGAGCACAATGAAGACATGGAAGCGAGTTCCGGCATCTCTTATTACATGTGAAGGGCTTGGCCGGCCGGCGGAAGCAGACGTATTTGATACGAAAGAATTGGGCGCCGTTTGAACATCTTAATTATAAAAATAAATAAATTATGAATAAAATATTATTTGAATAATTTAAAAAATACTTTTTTAACGATTTTTTTCTACCAAAAGAATTTAAAACTTGATAATCGTTTTTTGTATAAAAAATAATAAATGTTATCCACTCTACGTATTTGGAGAATTAACAAAATATAAAATGTGCTAAATTAATTTAATCATGGAAATGTATTGGGGTTAGATTGTCGATAGTAGTGAGTACGTGATAAAAAAAGACTAAGTTGATATATTTAAATGCCTATTATTGGTCCTTACACAATGATTAACGATTACCGACTATGAAATCTCTTTCTCCATTAAAAATTGAAAATAGACGACAATCAAGGAAACTATATACTAAATAAGGATTCGATCTCCATTGACCACAAACATGGAAAGAGAATTCACACAGTATATATATAGAGATCGAGAAAGAATTGAAACAACAACAGCAATATCTATTAGTTGCAAAGTCCCAAAGAAAAATGGGTTTACATTACAAGATCTTTGAATTTACCTTATTATTCTCGATTTGTTACATTAGATGTGCTGCTCAATCAAACGGTGTGTACAATGTGAAGGATTATGGAGCGATAGGAAATGGCCAAAACGATGACACAAAGGTACGTGAGCATGATTTCGTGTAAACTTATTTGAAAACATACTAAATCGTCTTCGTATGATCAATCTCATCAGGCTTTCCAATCGGCATGGAATGCCACGTGTTCGGCGAAAGGGTGGCCGACGATGCTAGTCCCAGAGGGATCTTACGCAGTCGGTCCTCTGACCTTCAAAGGGCCTTGCAAGGGTGTTACGAGGGTCGATATGAGAGGACAACTTCTTGCATCGACTGACCTAAATGCTTACACAAACAATTGGATTGATTTCCAATACATAGACGGACTCGTCATATACGGAGGTGGAATATTCAACGGGCAAGGAGCTTCGGCATGGCCTCACAATGAATGCCCTAAGAAATGGAGTTGCAAGCTCCTTCCCATGGTATACAAATTTGTTATTATATAGAATTCTTTTACTAATTAATTATTTTGTTTTTGGCCTTGCAATTTGCAGTCGTTGGTGTTTAGTTTCGTCACGAATGCAGTTGTTAAAAACATTTCTTCGGTCGATAGCAAACTCTTCCACATGCATGTGTTTCAATGCAAGAATTTGGAGTTCCAGTCCTTGAAGATTACTGCTCCGGGGGATAGCCCTAACACGGACGGCATCCACATTGCTGACTCCACCAATATCACCGTTGCGAATGCGATCATCGGCACCGGCGACGATTGTGTTTCCATCGGACCAGGAAACACCAATTTAACAATCTTGAATGTGCTCTGCGGTCCTGGCCACGGCATCAGCGTTGGAAGTCTCGGCAAGCACGCGACTGAAAAAGACGTGGTTGGCTTGACGGTTAGAAATTGCGCTTTCAATGGCACCAGCAATGGATTAAGGATCAAGACATGGAAATCTTCTCCGGTTCCGTTGAAGGCCGCTCACTTCGTCTACGAGAACATCGTCATGAACAACGTATACAACCCCATCATCATAGACCAGGAGTATTGTCCCTATGTCTCGTGTGTTGAAAAGGTAAATCATCGATCGTACGTAGACTGAGATTACTAATACAAGGATATCTATCGATAATATGTGCTTGTTGTAGGATCCATCTCGTGTCCAGATTTTCGATATCAAGTTCACAAATGTGAGGGGATCTGCTTCCTCGAGAGACGCCATAAAGTTTGTATGCAGTAGCACGGTTCCTTGTGCAGGTGTGGAGTTAAACGACATCGACCTGCATTTCATCGGCGATGGAAGAGGGAACGCGACTGCGACGTCAACGTGCGTTAATATTCAGGGAAGATCAAATGGCAACGTGAAGCCTAAGTCATGCATTTAATTTAATTCGAGCATAAAATCGGCATTCTCCGCATTTTATATTTATTTATGGTAACTTAAGCATTTAGCATTCATTCCGAGTTTGCATCCAGTTCAATTTTGTCGATTGTACTTTGTTGATAATAATGAAAGTGATATTGGATTTAATCTTTACTTGCATGTTATTTTGTAATATAAGATTTTATAAAATCGTTACCAACAAATCTGTTATAATGAAGAATTTGACGAATCTAAGTGTTCGTAAACTAACCATACTTAGTCTAATCCGACACGATTTGGAAAAGATAACCACCCTACTTTAGAGTAGCTTATAAGCAACTATCTATCCACTTTCCAATTTGTTGGCCACTCTCTAGCTAAGAGTTGTTGAGCCCAACTGTAAACCATTCAAATCAAATCAAAAAAAAAAAAAACACTCTTTTAAACATTGAAGAAAAAGAATCCAACTTAGATCTGCTTTGATTCATCAGATACCAACCACCAGCCCACTGTTGCAATCTTCACAAGGCTTTCTGCTGAAGCAAAGTTGAATTGAGCTTGGGGAATGGAGTGAGAAAGTGACCACCACCATCCTCTTCCTCATCATCAATCCAAACGGGCTTGTTATAAAAAGTATTGAAGCTCTTTTCCGCTAGTGATGACGAGGAGATGGGCAAGAAGGGGAGGTGGTTTTCAGCGATCAAAAGAGCCTTCACTGCAAGCTCCAAGGAAGAGGCTCCTGATCCTCCTCGAGTAAGTCGAACTACTAAACTACTCTGACATGGAGGCAGATTTCATGGTAGTTGACTAAGATTATTTGCAGGGCCAGAGGGTGAAGAAAAGATGGGGTTTTGGGATGTCGAAGCACGGCGGCCAAATCAGTTCCTTCATTCATGGAGAACCGAGCAGCATTGAGAAGATACTCGAAGATGCAGAAGGTGAATGGCGCCGTCAGAGAGTTCAGACAATGATCGAGCTCGACCATGCCCGCGTTTCAGCAATCATGATTCAAGCGGCGTACAGAGGTTACAGGGTAACGATTAATATGAATGTGCTTTGTTCAGGAATGAAACTGTGAGGAGAATGGAACTGAATGGTCGTTCTCGTGAGGCAGGCGAGGCGGAGGTACAAGGCGCTGAGGGGGATGATGAGGCTTCAGAGGGTGGTGAGGGGGCAGGAGGTGAAGCGGCAGATGGCGAACACCATGCGCCACATGCAGAGGCTCGTCCGGGTGCAGTCGCAGGTGCACGCGTGGAGGTCGCGCATGGCGGAGAGCAGACGCCTTCAGCTTCTCCACGCGGAAAGAAACCTTCCTCGCCAGGTGATTTCTGTTCTAAAGATTGAATCTTGTGCGAGGTTTTCTTTTAGGATTTCTTATCCCAAAGTCGCAAATGTATGTTCCAGGAGGAAGCAGTAGGCGGCCGTGGCGGATGGGACGACAGCTTGCTGGCGAAAGAGCAGCTGGAGGCGAGGATGCGAAGGAAGGTGGAGGCTGTCGCGAAGAGGGAACGAGCGCTGGCCTACGCTTACTCCGACCATGTACAACAAATTATTGTTGAGCTAGATTTAGGGAAATCTGTAAAGATTTAAGAACTTGCTTGCTTTGTCGCAGCTGCTGGAGGCGACTCACGAGTCGACCGAGGCCACGCTGACTGGGGCGGCGCCGTGGTGGTGGAGGACGTGGCTCGAGCGACAAGCACCGCCCTCGGAACCACCGGCGGCGGGCGCACCGCCGCAGCGGCGCCACTCGCGGCCGAAGCCGGCGGAGGCGGACGTGGCCAGCCTCACGAGTTGCCCGCCCTTCGCCACCCCAAACTACATGGCTCCAACTGCGTCGGCCAAGGCCAAGGCGAGGGCGGCCCCGAGCCCGCAGCAGGAGCCCAGGAAGAAGAGGTTCTCGTTTGGGCTGAGCCAGAGCATCAGCTCTCTGTTCTCCAGCAAGGAAGCCGCCGCCGCCGGCGGCGGCGGCGGAACAGAGAGGAGCGGAGGAAGACAGTGGAGGCACAGGCCGACGCGCTCCGTGGGCAGCGTGAGCATGGACTCCGCCATGTCGACGCCTGTGGGAGCTGTCGCGAGGAGGGGCTTCGTCAAGTAGATTGGCTCGCTGATTAACAATTGAAATGCACTGACGTTTTTTTAATATAGGAATTTGTGGCTTGGGGTCAATTAATCCGAAGACAAGCGATCTTCCCTAGTTCGTCCAACGCTTATAATTAGGATTCATGCTTAATTAATTTTTTAACATTCTTATTTGCCGAGAGTGGGTTTATATGCTTGATCAGCATGTTACAACTTTTTCATTGTACAACTCTTTAAGGAAAAATGATGTTAACATCTTTAAATTTTTTTTTATAGAATTCAATTGTATAAATCCTAAATAATTTTTCTCTTGATTTATTTATTAAATAAATTAGGAATACAGACGTTAACACATTTAGAAGTCAATTGTTCTCTAAAAATCCCTATTTAAAAATTTCAAGATTAGTAGAATAAAATTAGAATATGTGAATTATAAAATAATAGAAGTTAGCCCCTAAAAAATGAACCGATCAGAGCCGGACACCGGCCCGGTTTGACACCTCTATGTGTGCACGATAACTTCGAGTGAAATGGCGAGCACGCGACCGTTGAAGCGCTGCTCGACACGGGTCTCGCTATTATTCCTTTATAGCGCGCTCGATTCGTTGCTGGGGTGCATGCAAGAGACTCCTTCTCTCATCATCTCTGCTCGAGTTTAGATGGAATTTCTAGGGTTTTGATCGGTTAGCGCCTCTCTGGATCTGCAGCCGCTCCGCCGTAGAGGCATTGTCGTCGGGTATCCTCCTCGGTCCTTGCTTCGATCACCATGGTGATGCTAATCTGCTTTTGATTATTCGACGCATTTGTTAGGTTTTTTTTCTTCTGGATTTGCTTGTTTGTGCCAAACAAAGAGTCGCTTGATTCATTTGTTATTCGATGCATTTGCTCCGTTCGTCTCCGTTTCGAAAAGTGGTAGATTGGGCGCGAGGTGCTCGAGTGATTTGGTTGAGAGTTAGTTAATTGAAGGCCATGATATAGGGCTTGGAGTTATTGCCTTTCATTATGAAAACTAGGTTGTTGGTTTTGACGAAGTTCTGAAATCTAACGAACCCTTGAGCGCGAAGACGAATATGCCTGTTGAAAGTGTAGGCGGTAACCAGTGATCAGGATGCTCATTATAGCACTATTTTATTTTATTTTTTGTTTCAATTTCTATCGTTAGACTTAAAGAATTTCGTTAGACATAAAGATAAGTATTTTTTGTACTTCTTCATACGGGATGTTTCAATTTTGTCTTATTGAATTAACATTGGAGCAAGTTTCTATGATCTTTGAAGTTCTGCTGATTAGTGCATCTCATTACACCCTTATGGTTGTTTATAGACTGCCCACATGAGTTCTAATTCAGTCAAAGAAGTGCTTGAGAATTCTGATGGAATCCACTTCTATGGACACCATGTGGATGATGGAAAACTGGGAACTCCAAGGTTGCAAGCAACTTCTGAAACAGAGAATGGCAACAGAGAACCATTCATAATAGGTGATTTAATTAATTCAGAGGCATAAATTGTTTGCTTCGAGTATTTATTCCTGTTTGGACATCTGGACTTGGCATTCAAAATTTAAACGACTAATTAATGATTGTGTTAGTTGGGTAGCACTCTAGTTGATTATTTTTGTATCACCTCACCTTTCAAAAGTTCTAAGGCCACAACATTGTCAGGGCCTTTGAACTTTTGCTGGTCTAGACTAGGCAAGTCTTATAGGAGCCTACTATTGAGGTCCTCTATTGTTGTTAATAGTTGTCCAACTTGATTTGCTCAACCTTTTTGGAAAAACCTTATTTGTAGACAAATTTTGACACCCCCCCTCCCCCCGAATTTTCTTGCCAGCATTTTGCAAAATGTTGTCCATCATGATTTTTCAGTACTTGAATAGGCTAGATACATTTGAGTCACACTTAACAATTCTCTATTTTCTTGACATATCTGTGTCTGTTTGATGCATAAATATCATCACTCTCTTGATAACAGTTCTCCATGAGGCAAACTGCTAAAACAAACATTTGCTAATTATGAAAACCTTGAACTTGGAACAATAAAGGATCTTCATAAACACATGAGCACAGTCTATGCCTATATAAGCTAGTAGATAATTTTGCAACCAACAACCCTCCATGCATTCAATTGAACAAACATTTGGATATTTCATGGTTCTCTTAATTATCAGCAAAAACTGCTTCTTTAGGTTTATTAAATAGTTACCAATCGCTTGTGCAAATTAGGTTGACCACAAAACATGGCATGCCACACATACACAAGATATTCAAAGAAAGGACATATGTTGTTTAGTCAATCTCCTCTACAACCTCATTATGAATAAAAGTTGATTGGCATCCATCTGCTTTGTCTTTAAACTTCCAATAACTTCCACAATCAGTAATACAAGGATTGATGTGTGTTTCATCATAGGAGTTTAAAAACAAAACTAATCTAGCACCTATCCTTGTTCATATTTCTTGTCTATTGTCCTTGCCCTTTAGACTACTAGGAATACCTTTCTTCCTCCTAGGACAAAATTATTGGCTCGTATATAAGCTAGGTTCATGGACGCGAATACACGAGCGCTAACTTAATATGCGTGGAACCATTTAGGCGCTGAGAAATTGATCATAATTAATTTTGCTGTAAAATAAATTGAGAAATCAATTAATCATTGATAATTAATTAATTATAATGCCATAATTGAGATTAATTAGCTGATTAATTAAAATTTTAATTAATTAGTTGATATGCAGTGGTGACCGACAGCAGCTTAATGATTCACCCCTTGGCATGCCCTTCAACCCTATAAATGGTCTTGCTTTCTTCATATTCATGATCACAAGAACAAAAACAATCACACACACAACAAGCAACACAAGTTATGAGCTTTCTTCTTGTGCTTTCTTCTCTACCTCTTCTCTCAAAGAGTTTCAAGATTTCGAAAGTTTATTGGAACTCAAAAGTTGAAGTGATATTATTTCGAGTCGTAGGTCAATGTATCTTGGGAGACGATTGCCAATGAACTGTAAACACATAGGCAGGGCAATATCATCTTAAGGAAAGAAGGCTTATCCTTCACCTAGACCTTAAAATTCTTATTCGAAGAAATAAGTTTACCCAAAGGCATGTGTTGATATCTGAAGGGATAAGTCGATGACTGATGATATTAAGTTGATGATGGATAAGACCAAGTCGGTGACGACAATACAAAGAAGGGTGCATCAACAATATAAAAGGGACTAGATCTACGTTATCATACTGAGCTCCACCAGTTCAAGTTGTCGACTTATCGACAAACTGAGCTCCACCAGTTCAATTAATTAATTTAAATATGTAATTAAAATATATTTTAATCGCTATATTAGTTATTTAAATTATATTAATATCAAAATCAAATTTAAATTAACATATTAATTAATTTAATTGAACTTAGATTTGTTAATTTTTCTGATTTAATTTAAATTGATTAACATAACTAAAGATAATTAATCTTAATTATTTAAATCTTGCTATTTCAATTAATTATTTAAATTAAATCTGGTTATTTCAATTATTTTATTTTATTTTGAGTTGGGAATTTTTAGCTAATAATTAATTAATCAATAAAATTACTTTAGGTCACAATCGAAACAATGACAAAGCTAGTGTAGATTGGTCGCATGCCTTCCTCCTCGAGAGCATAACAAAGATGAGATGAAGACAAGAAGACACCTCTCGTCCTCCTCCTCGAGAGTGATAGAGAACAGGTGTCGACACTAGCCTATTTGTCTTTGACCTCTCTGCTTATGCATTTCCTCCTCGAGAGTGATCGAGAATAGGTGTCGACATTGACCTATTTGTCTCTGACCTCTCTGCTTATGCATTTCGTCCTCGAGAGTGATCGAGAATAGGTGTCGACATTGACCTATTTGTCTCTGACCTCTCTGCTTATGCATTACACTGAATCACTTTTACTTCTCTAAAAAATTCAAAATCATGGATAAGACCTCTAAATTTAGACCCACATGTCTATTCCCACCTTGTCGATTACTCAGGAAAGATTCTTGAGTGAGAAATGGATGTCTTATTTTTTAGATGGAATTGGATTAGGATCAGTCGATCCTGATCCCACTCAGTAAATTCTGCTCTCCATGCTTGTAAGGATATTATTAGTGATTATCTTATTTTAGCACTATGTGACGTATTGATCTAGATTACTCCCATTTGTAATGTTTATATGAACCAGTGCCAACCAACATAATATCACTACATTCAAAGAGCTCGTAAGTACAGATCGACCTATATTCAGTGTCATGCCGAAAGTATACAAAATAAAAAAATCTACTCACAGCCAGTACCATAGATCAACATCTTTTGATTCTCAGCCAACGACAACATCTTCCAAGAAGAGAACCAACACTCAGAGCAGTTTTATGGGTGCACAAACTTTCCTGTAAGACAAGTACTCCAACACTCAAGCCCTTCTCTATATCTAGAGCATTTTCAAACTAAATTACACAAATATCTCTTTCATAACTTGGTGTACATTTTGGCTCAACACTTCAAAAATAGTTCATCGTGTGTTTTCAACATATAAACACATATTTGATCACACTTGCAGTTGATAGTCTCCCTTCAGCACAATTTCTTGAAAGTATATAACTTTTGCATTTAGCTTCTTGTTATGAATTTTGGGTGGGATCTGTTTCGTCTTCCTTTAAAAAAAACTCACATGTAAATAGAGTAATCAACAAATTCCAAAAATTAAGATAAGCCGATGAATCAATAGTCTTGTTGGGATCCAATGTATCAATAATCAATCTAAGGAAGACACCTACAATGTACTCTTAGTTGTTCAGGCAGCATGTCACTCATTCTGCAACAAAGTTTACCTTATGGTGTTTGCAAATGTTCTCTAGGTTCTAATAAGAAGTCATATTGATCAATCTGTATGCATAGACAATTGCTTTCCAGTTACTTAACTAGCTAGAGAGATGTTGTCATTACAGGTGTTGCTGGAGGTGCAGCTTCTGGAAAAACTACTGTTTGCAATATGATTATTCAGCAACTCTGTGATCAACGGGTTGTCCTTGTGAATCAGGTAGGTCTTCAGACTTGCAAAATTTCTTTCAATTTGATTTTATTTGAAAAATTCCCTTTATTGACTCATCTGGGACCAACCATATGGACTCCTATTCAAGACTTGGAGAAATTTACAATCTTTTGTATTATTCATGTATCCCACTTTTTAAACCTGAATAGGTAACAAAAGGAAAATAAGAAGTTTGTTTCATGAAATGACTTCTACATAACATGCCCAGACCAATGGTATGTAGTATCTATGTTTATACTATTGTTGGCTACATCTTTGCTAACAAATACAAATATAAATATTTTTTTCGAAGAAAAAGAAATCTTTCAATTGATAGTGGCATCTCATCATTCTATGAAGCACAACCATCATCCTAGTTCAGTTTTCCAGAAGAAAATAAAATATAGATAGATTCAAGGGTTAAAATCTTGTGTTGTTCCACTCGATACGAGCGAGACATTTCGTTCCGCCAAACGATTGAAACGGGCATGCCTGGGGTATCGTGGCCTTGTCGCACGATGCCAATGGTCTTCCTTCTGTTCCGCGTCATATGAGCTCCTTCCTCTTCTAATCGCGAAGCTTGCACGATACATCCTCGACCCTTTGCGAGCCTCCACTAAGGCCGGAAGAGGAAGGAGCTTGCGCAACGCAGAATAGGAAGAAGCTCACGTGACGTGGAACAAAATGAGGAATGTTGGTGGCATGGAACAGGGAAGGAGGAAGAAGTGGCCTCGCGGCGGCCGCAGAGAGCCGAGGATGCGTCACGCGAGCCTCGTGATCGGAAGAGGAAGGAACTCGTGCGATGCAAAATAGGAAGGAGCTCGCGCGAACAAAAGGAGGAACGCTGACAGTGCAAAACAGGAAAGGAGGAAGGAGGAAGGAGGAAGGAGGAAGAAGTTGAACTTAAGCTTTTAATTAAATAACTTAAGTTAATAATTTCAATCAACTCCTATAGGTGAGATAATTTAAATAGGCTTAATTAAACCTTAATAAAACTATCCCATTAATTTAATATATATATTAAAAAATTTATTTTATATTTTATAAATATTTAGATTAAAATTTTTATTTTTAGTTAATGTATTTTATATTAAAAAAAATCGAAATCATATTGGCATGATACAATATGGTACTGAAACCGTGTTGTTCTGATTTAGGACCAAAACCTTGGCACAAGTCAAGATTTTAAACCTTGGGTAGATTATCAAATAAAATTACAACGTTAGAAACATTAACTACTGATTTTTAGTTGTCAAAAATTAAAATTCATTAGCATCCAATCTACTTGTATATAAACTTGGACAATAAACCATTAGTACTAGTAGTTCCGTGACTTACTTTGTGCCATCTGTTGAAGCAACCAAGTTGCTCCATCCTTCTTTAATAAAAACCTGCATCAATAACCTTTCACTGATAGAAATTTCTTAGCCACCCTCCTTTTATTTTGTGAGGAATAAGATTGCAGTTGATTTGTCACACCTCACACAAGCTAGACTTGTCATGAAGATAGGATTGCTCAAGTGCAATAATGTCAAAGCAAAAATATAGACAGATGTCAACCAAACTAACTATATGCATATTTCTGAAGAAACTCTACTAGTACTACGTACAAAAGTCAGCTAATAACACATAAGTGAAAACTCCAGAATGTTTTAGAATGTGAGCATAAAAATGAAAAGTGTATATTAGAGAGAAGTAAATGATGTAAAATAATATATCTCATAATAAAATCTTACAAGTAGTAAACAATCAACATTATCATTTTTAGCCAATTTAAGAACATTAGTCTCTTCTCACAAATTTCTCTTTGACGATTTTATCATTTCTTGTATTTCCTCTTTGATGCTTTTACAAGTATTCTTAATTTAATTTATTAAGGAATTCTCATATATATGTATTCTATAGGGGTAAATGACCCACAATCTGCCTACTAAAAAATCCATCTATAATGAACTACGCATCATAAACATATATGGATATATAATAAAAATGTATTGGTGAACGACTCACAATCTATCCAATAAAAATGTATTGTATATACATGGGGTGAACAATCCACAAACTACCAAATAAAAAAATATATCATATAAATTATATATATAAAGGGTGAACGATCTACAATTCACCTAGAGATGCACCTCACAAAATAAAGGGTGAATGACTCGTAATCCATCTAGTGAGAAAGTATCTCATGTAAAATAGCTAAAGCTTACAAATGCATGAAAAACCCCTTTTTGAGTTTGGATCCATTATTGTATAATATAAGTAGTTTATTCCATTTATTAATTTAGCATAAGTAATCATGCAACTCCTTTAGAGCGCGGAATTGAAGTTCTATAGTATAAGTGATGCATTCCTTATTTTGTAAATTTGTATGAATAATGCAACTCCTATAGAGTGCGGAGACGAAGCTCTGTGAAATAAGTAATGCATTCATTGTTTGTTAATTTACTATATAATTCAATCACATAACCCTTTTCAGAGTGCAGAGGTGAAGCTTTATAATATAAGCATTGCATTCATTATCTTGTTAATTTAGTTTAAGTAATTACACCACTCATTATGAAGTGCGGAGCCAAGCCTCTATGACATTAAGTAATGGATTCGTTGTTTCATTGTTCAGCATGTGAAGTAATGCTTAAATTCATAGATTTCCATTGTACATGTTATCTCTTGTTAATAACTTATCATCAAGTGTCATTAAAACATGCCAAGATAGATAAACAACTATGAATATCAAAAGGACAAGCAATGTGGAAGCACATATCAAGCAATAAGAATAGACACAATTAATTCTCTTTTTTTAAAACAATTTTATAATTATATCATTTACTTTCATAAATTAATCATGCACAAGCTAAATGCAATGAAACAAGTAGGAATCACCCACCTTAAAGAAAAATTCGCATCTCATACAAGTTGACTCTAAACACGTTGAGGTTACACTAGCAACAAGTTGCAAGATGTGAATGAGAACACTTTAACTTTGATTAAAGCAATTATTATGACAAGGAAACTTACCTCACTTCGGATTAACATCAAAAGGGCAAACTACTCAAATTCCTAAGCTTTACAAAATACACAACATCATGTAAAAAGAGTCGTCAATCATTAGAACATAAGCCATACTATTAAACAAAATTTCCAATTGAAATATGTTATACTTACACTAATAACCAGACTGCAAAGTGGTAACAATTGAGTTACTGCTGCTCCCCTTCAGATAAAGGTGACTTGGCAGGAAATTAGCAAGTGCATCAATGAATCGACCAATAGGTTAATTGTGATTCCTCAAGATGGGCAACACCGCCTATAGTTGAGAGATCAAATAGGGAGAGCTTTGCGGCTTGCCTTGTTAGTGACTAGGTCACACATCGTGTGGAAGAATCAAGTGGCGATTGCTTTGGCAGAGGTAATGGTGATAATGATTGCTTTGGGTGGAGGTGGCCATGGCTATGGGAACGACAACAGTATGCAACAACCCTTAGAGATGACAACCACAACTGCCTCCATAGATTAAATCAAGAGGCTACAACGTGGTTGGCCACAACTAGCAATGGTGTGATCGGCGATGATTAATTGATGATGACATGGTTGGTCGGCGAGTGGGTAGAGATGTGGTTGCTAGGCAAAAATCGTGAGAAGGGAAAAAACACAGGTAGGGAAGAAATGATCAGGGTATTAATTTGCAAAAATGCATTAATTTTAAAATTACAATTATGCCTTGAAATAAAACAAATACTATAACATGATTTCCTCTCAATTTTGTGTTCACTGTAGTTGAGAAACCATCCACTGGAGTTGGAAATCTCTCAATGTATTGTCATAAACTTGAGGTTGATGTTGCATTTTTAGGGCCCAATCTATGCGAAGGTGTTTCGAAAGTCTAAAAGCTTATAGTAGAAACATATGCTTTGTCCTCAATGATATTGTGTCTTTATGTCTAACCCCTATGCAAAAGAAACACCTACTCTGACCTCTTGTCAATGATGCAAGTGTCTGACTCAGGGTTGGATCAGGCTAGAGGATCTTTGAGATGTGACAAATGAGCCCCTATCCATCTTTTTCGGTTGACTCCTATAGTTTGAGAGCAAGCCCCAAAACTTAATCCATAAAGCTAGCGTCCCTTACCTCAACAATTAGAATAAAAATTAAGTCTAATGTTGTTTTGGTATATTTTCTTATTTTTGTCTATTTTATTTTATATTTAAATGTCGACTGCTTAGGCCCTAGTCTGCCACCTGTGTTATGTAGTAGCTCGACCATCTACTATCATGTACTTCCTTTTAAAACATTAGATATACTTTTTTTGTGGATGCCAAAGATATTGTTCTTTTATCTATGGTGACCTTGTTGAGATGGTAAATATTGAGCGACTTCCAAGATATATCACTAGTGGGATGCTAAACTATGCCAATATATATGCACATATATTGGTAGGTAGGTGAGTTGAGAATGCATGTTTCCATAGCTTTATTGAACCCTTTTCAAACAATTTAAATTGTAAATAAGATAAATATGAATTATGGTCTTGTTAGTTCAAACTATATACTGCATTTTTTATGAATGATGTAGTCTTGTTGAATGGATGAAATATTTTTATTGCTGGGTTAAAGTAAATTATATTAAATTGTTACATTGTGTTGAATTAATTGGGCACAATTTGGTAGGATTCATTTTATTATGATCTGACTGAAGAGAAGATGAATCATGTGCATGAATATAACTTTGACCACCCAGGTACGTGCCTTTTATGTTGAAAGACTATTGAGAAAATGATCATATTATTGCTTAGCTCATTTTTTTTGTAAATGAATGGGTTTCCTATTATGATTTGTCTATTAGTTTTAATACTGTTTAGGCTTTAGATCTCATCACTCATTTAATTTTCTAAAATTCTTCAAATATGTGGAGTATAATAATCCATCATAAAAGGTGAAAAAACTAAATTGCATCTTTTATAATTTTTTTTTAGTTGGCACAAGGTATCTAGCCCTCCTGAGGGTGACCAGCTTGGCCCTACGGAAGTTTTCCACCGGCCATCAGGGTAAATTGGGAAGTAAAGATGACAGCCCAGTCTAACAGCCAACATTCTTGGGTCCACTATCTAGTTGAGAGAAAATCCCCGTAAATTCGTTGTAGTTGAGTTTCTAACTCCAGATGCCTGGTTTGTCGTTGGCGGGCCTAACCTTCTCACCATTGCCCCAGGGGTTGCATCTTTTATAACTTTGAAAAGGGAGGAGGTTGACACATATGCTATGTAGAATATTATGAGACGCACATAAAGATAATAAGTAAAAACCAATACAGAGACTTGTAAGTGAATATAGAGAGATTAATAATTCAATGCTCATTGAGTGAAAGTATTTCCTTAATTACTCTTGACAGATAGCTAGCAAAATGACACACAATTTAACCTATACATCTTCTGACAATGACTAGTAGAATTGGAAGTTCCTAGTTATTTTTATATGAAATACATGAACACTTTAGTCAATCAACTAGGCTTTGTTTTTTTCATTCCTCGCTTTGGAATTCACATCAAGGTTGAGATTATTAGAGTTTGTGGTCCAAATTTTGTTGGGATTGACCTAAAAAGTAATTATGGTTTTACATGCACACACACATATGTAATTAGTCTTTTGTCGTGAGTGATGTTATGTCATGTAATGCAAAGTTGCTGTAACTCTCCTCTCTTGAACTAATTTCTATATAGTGAATTCTTCTCCTATACATGTGGGTTTTTACTCGTCTAGGGGTTTTATCTAAATCTGTGTGGTTCTTATTTTGTATTAATTGTTTATTTTATATCTTCTTTGATACCAGTTTGTAACAATAATTTCGAAAATAGGCAACCAATACAAACCAAGAAACACAAATTTCTGTGGAAAAGCCTAGACAGAAACCACAGGTTAAGGAGAAGAATTCACTATATTGAAATTGATACAAGAGACGAGTTGCGACGGCTTTGCAATTTGCATTACATGACATAATATCACTTAACAATAAAACCCCTAATATATATATATGCAAACCCCTAATTACTTTTTAGGCTAGACCTAATAGAAATCATGCCACAAATTCTAACTGTAGATAGAAAAATTAACTACTAATTATTGAAGATGAACCACTTAATGTAATGAGCCAGGAATGCACAATGAAAAGAGACAAATTTATCAAAGGAAATGGAAAACAAAGAGTTACATAGATGAGTGTGTTGGTGGGATGAAATGTTTAGTGAGACTAAATGCCCATCTAAATAATTAAAAGCATATAAGCACGGAGCATGAGCTACTACATATGTAGAATTTTTTAAAAACTAAAATATCCTAAAAAAGGAGAATGTAGAAAATTCATCCATTTTAGTGTTATATATAGATCCCCTTCAAAATTTATTTATAAAAATAAGACTAATAATTAAATAGGCAATTAAATTAAATTTTATTATGTTATACAATATCTATACTTGACGTATTTGTGCTTGTGTTAAGCATGTTGAGATGAAACCAAATGAGTTTATTCATTTATCTTTTGTTACTTAATTTTTAGTAATATTATACCAATTAATATTTGAATTAAAAATAATTTTATTCATTTTTAGTTGTATGTTGAGATGAATTCATATAAGATTTACTCATATAATCTTCTTCCACTTAACTTATTTACAGATAAGAATTAGATGATCAATTGATTTAGAATTTTAGAGAAATAAAGTAGAGAAAATAATAAAAATTACTTGAGTTTGTCTATATGTGTGTCTTCCAATGCGTGTTGTAATGTGTTAACATGTGTCATGTGCTAACATATTCTGAGTGTCAGCATGATGTAATACTCATTAGCATGATCAACACAAGCAACATAGGAGAGATTTCATGTGCTGATCAAAATTAGGTTTCAATAAATTAGCACATGGTATGTGGATAATTTACTGCATGGTATGAAATTTCATATTATGAAATTAAATATATGCCTCAATGTGACTTGTGATGATGTAATGTGGGTGCAACATCAACACCTATTTTACGTGCATGTATTGTGGATCATATCGCTCATATGCATTAGAGGTGACTCATCATTTGGTTTGCACAACTCTACCATTTGTTTTGTATGTGGTGTTTCAAAAAAATCTTTTTTTTTCAAGACAACTTTTCGCTAGATGCTATACTTAAATGACTTAATTTCCCTCCAAAAGCTAAATGTTAGACTAAAGTTGCCGCATAAGCTTCTCATGAGCTCTAAGAGCTCTTTTTTCTTCTTATCCTTTCTCGATATTGTGAAAATCTTTTTGGAAACCTTAATATTTTGAAAACAAAATCCAATAATCCCCAATAATTTTCAAAATAAATATACTTTTAAAATGTTTGTCTGTCCTCTACGTAGACTTAATATCTCACAACTTGAATCTACTCTTTAGTGCGTCAATTTAAAGTTAGACGAAGTCTTATAGTGAATGCATACCTTGAATTAGCTATTCCATTATGTCTAACTGTAGAATACTTATTTTTACATAGGATGATTCTTCAAATTTGATGTTTAAAATGCTACCCAATACATAGAGTAGTACCTCTATTTAAGACCATCTATTCTCTTTTAACTCATCTTTAGTCATATTTAATGATTGATCTTTTCTGGCTCAGATGCTTTCGACATTGAGCACTTGCTTTATTGTATGGAGAAATTGAGACATGGCCAGGCTGTTGATGTTCCAAACTATGATTTTAGAACTTATAAGAGAAATTTGCCATCAAGGAAGGTATATGTTTTACGCAGACCCAGTAAATTTTTTTGCTTTACACAACAATGGAAATTTTCAGCTTAATTTCAATTCTTCACCAGCATAACTTGATATTTTCATACATGTATTGCTAATTGCATAGCTTCATCAATTTTTGTGGATTGCGCTTGCTGTTCAACTTATTGTTTTATTCATGTATATTCTCAGATTGTTATGCCTTATGGGTGCTATAATGTTATATATATAATTATGAGTACTAATTATGTTAATGAGGATTTTGTCTCCTAATTCTTCTTGAATCAAAGTTTAGATAGAGAAGCTATAGGAAAATATTGATATCTCAGGTGCAAAATTTAAACCACAATTAACATCACGAATGAACATTGGAGTGTAATCCAACCGCAAGGAACATTGATCTTTGAACGGAACCAATCCTGTGAGGAACTTGGTTCTAATTTTTTCTGGTCAAACCACGAGCTTGATCAGGTTTTAATAACTATGATTGTGCTAAACCTCTGATAACTTTTTGTTGTTCAAATTAAATAAGTAATTGTTGTTCAAATTAAATAAGTAAATAACAAGCCGAGCATGATTGCATCTGTGCTCTATCTAGAATGGACAGCATCTTTCATCCCTCTAATCTAGAGGTATTATTCAATATTATTAAGGTTGAATGTTTTTTGTTCTCTACTTTTTATACTGTATTTTTTTGCATTGTTACCATTTAATTTACTTCGTGTATTATTGCGCTAAAAAAGTTTAATATTACTTTCTTCCCTCCTTTTCCATAGAAAGTTAAGATGTCGAACTGACCTTCATAATATGTTTCAGGTTAATACTTCAGATGTAATAATTTTGGAAGGGATTCTAGTATTCCATGATCCTCGTGTTCGAGAAATGATGAACATGAAGATCTTCGTTGATACAGGTTCTGCTTTGTTCACAAAAGTGTCATGGACAAAATTAATTCTCATTTTCACATATTTTAGTTATTGTTCTTAATCATAGAACTATCTATCTAGATGCTGATGTACGGTTGGCGAGACGGATAAAACGGGATACTCTTGAGAAAGACAGAGATATCAAGACAGTATTGGACCAGGTTGGCAATTAGACAGAACAATTGGTACATTTGTATGAGTTTAGTAATCTAGCTATTCCTTTACTGTTTAATCATGAATTTAGGAGGATGCTAAAGAAGTCAAACATTCTTGAGCAACCACAAAGCTCAGCTTGATGAGGCTCATGTATTTACTTTCAAAGCTATAAGTGATGAGCTTAAACACTCATTTTAGGCACAACTAATAAACAAGTTGGACATGAATATGATTGAGGTCAGCTTATTTGATGTTCAGGAACAAAATTCATGAGTTATTAATCATAAATGTATTTACCAAGCACTTATGTAAATTTTTTTATAGACACTAGGAATTCAACCTGATAGAATATGCACTGGGCTCTATTTGAAAATTAAATATACATCAGCCGCATATATGCACCAAAGCTTTTCCCACAGGATTCATTTTAATCCTTGCACTTGGAGCTTCAATGATGAATAACTTGTTAGATCTATTTCAGGTCTTCCATTGGCCAATTGTTTCTGTAAAAAAGAGTTGTCTTATTGGTTCCACCAAAAATAGTTGCAGCAAGAAATATTATAGGGTACTCAATTTTTATACTCGCATCCTCCTAGATGCATGCAGATGGTACAAATGAAGGCGATCATGTGAATGCTTGGGGATTGAAGTTAAGATTCATGATGCATAGTTGGCATGCAAGGAATTTATAGTTCATGTTGCTATAGAATTTCCAAAGTTACAAATGCAAAAAAATCTCAGTTTCTGATATCACATAAATGAATTTGACTGTTGAAGCTTCTTGATATTGGTAATTGTTGTAGACTTGTAGTGAACCCTTGCTGTTGTCGAGGCATCTGATTTGTTCCTTTGTGGAATGCTCAAATGCATAGGTTCCGGATTTAATATTCCATGGAACTCATTGTAAGTTGTAAGATGCAACATCATTTTGTGGAACATATCATTTATATTTCTTTTGATATCATTTCTATTTCTTTTTGTCGTATCATAGTTATTTTCTTTTCTATAACCATGTAATTCTTTGATGCAGTACTCTAAATTTGTAAAGCCTGCTTTTGATGACTTCATACTCCCAACAAAGAAGTATGCTGATATCATTGTGCCCTATGGTGGAGATAATCATGTAGCAGTCAACTTAATTGTGCAACATATCCATACAAAACTTGGTCAACATACTCTGTGTAAAATATATCCAAGTGTTTATGTAATTCAGTCAACTTTCCAGGTAATCATATATGTTGATGGATCCACTTTAATCATATATCCAAGTGTTCTAGTATTCTTTTCTTAAAATTTTCTTGAAGCTGAATTCTTATCTATCTTGTACAGTTTGCAAATATGTGAATGCCTCACTGCCAGTCTACTTAGCTCTCTTACTATAATATCTTGCAGATCCATGGCATGCATACACTGATACGTGATGCCACAACATCAAAACACAATTTCATATTTTATTCAAATCGGCTGATTCGCTTGGTCTGTGAAACTTTTCCTGTTATAGCATACTCGTAATATTGTAAGTCAATTTATTTTTACAATTGCAACAGGTTGTTGAGCATGGTCTAGGTCATCTTCCATTTAATGAAAAGCAAATCACAACACCAACAGGTATAATCCTTTTCAAGTATCCTATGGGAGGGAAGAATGTCTTTTTATGGCATACAAGAATATTTGTAATTATTTTTTTTCTAATAGTTTTAGTTTGCTTATTGTATTTTTTTAGCTTTATTCATTCATTATATTTCTTTTCTTTCATTTTATTTTCATGACAGTAGCATCTAACTTTGAAGAGGAGTCTTAGTGCAACGGTAAAGTTGCCGCCGTATGACCTTGTGATCACGGATTCGAGTCGTGGAAACAATCTCTTGTAATGCAACGTAAGATTGCATATAATAGACCTAATGCGGTCCGACTCTTCCTCGAGACCTTGCAAGCGAACTCGCATTGGCAAAAGCTTCATGCACTGGGTTACCCCTTTACCGTCTGACTTTAGTTGAGTTGAGACTTTAGTGTAGGTAAGTGGAGTTTGAGGCTACTTGAGTTGTCGTATATGTAGAAGGGAAAATTATTTAGGCTATACAAACCTGAGTAGTCATCCTCTTAAAAGTGTTGACCATATTAGATAAGTTGGCTAAAATCAGCATAAAGAAATAAAAATATATTAGAAAATTAAAGATTAATATCAGTTTTATTTATATATTAAGATTATTAATTAGATATTATAAACAATTTTAATATTATTAACATTATTAACAAAAAAAAGACAACCCGGTGTACAAAGTTCTTGCCAATGTACGGTGCTAGGGAAAAGTCTATTATACGTAGTTTTACTTTGCATTGCAAGAGACTATTTTCATGGCTTGAACTCATGACCACCGGGTCACACCAACACTATTAACAACAATAAATAATATGAAAAGAAAAAATATCATCAATGCTATTAAACTGATATTATTAAATATATTTTTTAATTTTAACTTTTATTTTACAAGTTATAAGCACTTTTAATATGAATATGTATATTTTTAATATTTCAATGTTGACCACATATGCGCCTAAACACTGTATATACTTTGTATGGTTAGTCAATCTCATACGACTTGTGTATGCTTTTTAAAAACTTAATCATCATCAATCTTATTATAATATACTTTTAAGTAATAATAATATTTATATAGCTTTATGACTAATTGTTTGTTTTTTGTTGTTAAAAATATTAATTATCTTAGTAGTTATAATTATTATTATAACAATAATATTAATAACATATTGTTACTAGAATTATGATTATGATCAATATACTATTATGCGTCAATTATTGTTACTTGTTAAGAAGTATCACCATTGATTATGATTTATTAATACATAATCATAAGATTATTATAATTTTGTAATTAATTAATTGTTTTTATTTGTTGAAAATAATAACTATCTAAGTAGTCAATATAATGATTTATTAATTTATTAATATGATTAATCTATTATAACTAATATTATATTTGTGAATAAATTGATTGTTATTATAATTCATCATCATTGATATTATCATGTTTCACTAAGTAATAATAAGATTTATATATTTTTGTCATTAAGAGATTCATTTTAGTTGTTAATAGTATTCATTATCTTTGTAGTTGTATTTATTAGTATAACAACAACAACAACAATAATAATCTATAATTAATCTGGTTCCAGTTAATATTATGAATTGTTGTTTGTATTATCGTTGTTATTATAAATTATAAATAAGCAATAATAAGATTTATATTTTTGTGATTAATTGATTTTTATTATTTTCACACAATATTAATTATCTTAATGGTAGTAACTACTAACTATAATAATAATTTATTATTAGGAATCTGAATATAAATGACTAGTACTATTATGTACCCACTATTTTTAGTACTCCCATGATACGAAAATACTATCATGATATTGTGTGTATTACTTAGTAAAAATAATATATTTTTGATTAATTGATTGTTTATCAATTAATAATATTAATCATCTTTTGTATTAGTTGTATTAAGATACCTTCTGTTCAACACATAATTGAACACATAATGATCTTTGACTTACTCCCCTTATCACGTGCTATTAAACTTATGAATCAAGTCGATTTAAGTCCTGTTCAAGCCAAAAGCAAACCCAATTTAATCACGACCCAAATCAGCTGTTCATTGGGCTAAACAACCCCTAATTGAACCCAAATTTGATCCCAAAAATGCTAAAACAGCTTTTAAACATGTTGGTTTATCCTCACTTTGATGGACTCAACTCTTAAATCTCAAATTAGCCATTGAAATATAACATTCTCTCCAGCATTAAAAATTTGTCCTTCAAAGTTAAATTGCAAACTCAAAACACTTTGTAAGCCACAACTCAAAGCCATCATTACAAGATTATTCTTCCTAGACAAAGTAACTATTTGTAGAGGGAAATCGTCATGCTTTCTGCTGTGTCAGTCATGCTTTCTGCTGTGTCACTCTAATATCCTAAAGCAACTCAACATATATTCTACTAAAGGTGGCTATCGGGCTAGATTACCTGTGACTCAATCCGACCTAGTCTGTGAGTTGTGTTGTGCCAGGCCTAATTTGGTTTGTGGGTCAGTCGGTCACAACTTGGTGTCAAGCTATGTTGAACCCATCAAACCTAGGCCGGGCATGGCTAGTGTGCCAAGCATGCCAAATTTGACTTGACTACTTAAAAATATAAAAAATAATAAGAAAAAGGAATATATATTTTTAAAAATGTCTTGAGAATTTTATTATAAAAATAAAAATATTTCTATGTTTTTTTATTTTGTTTATTTTTTAGATTTTTTAAAAATATTTTTATTAGTTTATTTTTTAAAATAAATAAACTAGGCACGGCTCAATCGAGCTTAGGCTTGTATAGGGTGGCTAGCCCTGAAATCAACGGTCTTGCTCGATGCCTACAAGAAAGCAATCAAACACATGCTATGATGTCAACTACAAGAAATGAAATGTGCTACTAGTTGCATCCTACATGCTAACAATTAAACATCAATCAATGAGTATCTAATTCTATGACAGAAAAGTGGTTTCCCGTATTTACTCCAATATGTGTATGACCACCAAAATTAGCCCAAGCACATTGCATTCAACGTATCACATTCATCAACATGACCAATGAACGGTGGAAGTGATAAGACTAGAATCATTAAATTGTTATAGAGATCATCCTAATAAGCTAAATACCTCATTTGCAATAAGACCATCATCTGCTATAAGCATCCATATCCATAAGTCATTCGATCTTATGTTAACCCTAAGTTCTTCATGTCCTAAGCTAAGGTAATAAACCTACTTATCTGCACCACTATTCAATGAATTCAACCCTCTATATCTGCTTTTGGTTACAGTATTAAAGTCAACACTCCTTAATTCCCTGCAGGATCAACTCTTGGTGTATGAAGTGGTTTTGGACAAAACTGACAGCCTCCGATCAGGAATTGCTGGGGGCAGCCCTTGTGTTAGAGTCAGGGTAGTGCCATTTTAAGTTTCTATGACCTGTGAACCTCAATCAAAGTAGGAGAGCACATGTATCCAAAACTGAAGGACTGACCTATTGCTTTTGTTTGATAGCCTCTTCTTGCCTATACATCCTTCATGAATGGACATGAACTTTGTGTTTCTCATGCATCTAAATTGTATGGTGGAAGAGAAGGACCATGGCTGTCTCAGTTCCTTTTACGTAGACTGTCTGACTTTCTTTAAGCCATTTTTAATAGTTGATCATAAGGCAGCAAGCAGATGTGTCCATGACCTAGACATTTGAAACATCTTAACTGCAATGAGACAAAATGATGAGCAGTCCAATGCCGACTGACAACTGAATTGGAAGAAAAGAAGTCAGGAAGAGAGAGACTAGCTTGCCCTTATTTTGCTTATTCTTCCAAGTTATGGTTATTTTCATAAAATTTTGACATGGAATTTATGCCATATAAGTATCCTTGTAGATTTGATATTTCTCTGTCATACTGACTGTCAACTGAACTTTTAATGTTAAGGTAAATCATTGACTGTTTCCTTTTCTCCAGGTTCTATTTATACTGGGATAGAATTCGGTAAAAAGTTATGTGGTATTTCTATCATCAGAAGGTATGATCTCATATCATGAGCAAGTGACGACCTTAAATTGTAATACCTAATTATTTTTGTCATATGCAATTCACACATTATTGCTGCTTAAGGGATTATCTGTGGCTCAATAAAAGAAAGCTAGTTAATACAATGACAAATTTGATCAGAGAAAATTTATAATATTCTTTTGGCTCCAAATGATATGTATGTCTATGTGCATCTGTGTTGCTCAAGAATAATTCTTGCACTATTTTGAGGAAAATGAAGTAGCTCACAAATTCATTTCCTTGAGCAACAAAATGAATTGAGGTAAAAAGGAAATAGAGGAAAGAGGAGATAAGTGGCTTACAGAAAAAGTCCACCAAAAACTACCATGGATGCAAAGTTACAGCAGAATTCCATCTTCACAAATCAGCATGTGTTCTGTATCTAGAAATTAGAAATGTCCAATCACCATCTTATAGCCATTTTTTCCTTGCTCATCTCCACTAGGTACCTTCAACTGCTGTGGTATTATCCAAGTATTCTAAAAAAATGCTTATTCAGACTAGATTCTTGTTTTCTGCTTGCGCAAGTAGTGAATTTAGCTGAGTTGTAACACTGCTCATTTTGCTCTTCTTCATATGATCAAGTTCTTTTCTTTAAGTGATGAAGGTTCTCCTTGATTGATGATGTTTGATGATCTACCAATTTAGACAAAGCAAATAGCCAAATGATACAATGCAAAGCTAGCATCTTTAAGGGGAGCACCTTATTCATAGTCATAGGAGATTTGAGTGCTGACAACAGACAGTAGACGGGCATGCTTCTATATGTTTTACTTATTCAATGAAGCAGGCAGTTCATAAGTTTTCAAAGGCTAACTGAAAGAAATTTATCCAGTTTTGCCGATGGATAGTAATGTGATATTTTAACTAGGTATATTTGTGATTCTACATGGGCTTCTTTCATCTTTTATCTACATGACTAGATAATTTCATAATACTCCTGATATTCCCATGGACTTAGACTTCAATTGTCTTGCATTGTTTGGCATTGAACTACCCTTCAATCAGACAACTTAAGGTGTACCGTATGAAAACTTAAAAGCTCTAATTGTCACAAGTATCTCTTATGCCACAACTACGTTCATATCCTTCAAAAGATGCAGAAAATCTATGCCACCCTATCCATTTATCTGCTTCCCCTGTAAAAAGAGGGTATTGGAAGAGAAAGACAGTAACTCTTAATTAATCATAAAATCTATAATAATGGATAATAGAAGAGGAAGTTGGTGGAGCAAGGAACAAATTATCAGCTTAGCATACGAGGAAAATTTCCAACTTCAAGATTTTCACTGTAGAAATAGGCTTGAGGCACACCTGTGCTTTTAAAACATGTATACCATTTTTTTCTCTCTCTAGATTAATTAATGCAATGTGACCTCTAAAATTTAGACTGAATGTTAGAACCTTCAATTATCCTACCTGCCATATTGCAGACTTCATAATTCCAGTTCGGGGGTGCTAATGAAGAAGATGATTCCCTTTATTAGCTGCCTGATTACCATAACTCTCCCAAATCTACTATGATTAAAGACCAATTAGTGTTCTATTATTTTTTATCATTTATATGATTTCTTTTTCAGTGTTGGATGTATGTGTTTATTAATGGGGTCTATAGAGTATTTGTTTAGTAATGTTGACTATTATTCTATTGTTAACAATCTCAGCTTTCTGGAAACCCCAACACCCTACTGTTGAGATAAATACAATGAAATTGATAATGATCCGATAGATTAAGAAAAAACAACAAATTCACATGAGTGCAAACATTGTCTACCTCAATTTCTCTGTTTCACATAAATGCTCATTTATCCTGCTGTTGGACTTGAAACATTAATATTTCAATATAAATGTTCACTAGTGGTGAAAGTATGGAGACTGCTCTACGGGAATGTTGCAAAGGCATCAAGATCGGCAAGATCCTCATTCATAGGGAGGGGGATAGGGATCAGCAGGTATGCGTACTCTTCTAAATCTTCTAATGGATATTTTCTGATTGTTGATTTGACATTGTCTGTTTTAGTTAATTTACCACAATCTTCCAGAGGACATTGCGGATAGGAATGTGCTTCTTTTGGATCCTATACTAGGCACAGGTAGGTTTCTCTAAAATTAAAGGGTATTAACACAATGCTAACTATTATTTACAACTTATTCTTAGGCACAGTAGTCGACAATTTTATTATGCTTTTGATTTTTTTTTTCTTGCCAGGTTTGTTTGCAACAATTGATGGCTTGATTATTCTTCATCCAATTGTAGTTAAATATATTAATAGCTTTTCACTTCTCAACTGGACTAGATTTGACTATGAATTTTGTGGTTCAGTATCATGGCTTGTTTATTCATAGGAAATCAAGAAATGTATTTTTCATAATATGAAATATTGTACCATGTTGGTCAGTACAGTCCAAACATATAATTCCAATAAATTAGCAAAATTCGATACTACTCGTTATAGACAATGTCTCTTATATCACCATGTCATATCTTGTCTATGAGTGTTACTTGACATAGACAATATCTCCCTTGTTGTTGTGTCAATCATGTCTGTGAGAATCATTTTATACCAACACTCGATGCCTCTTGACATGCGTATAATGCAGGTCAAGATGGATTGAAACAATACTAATATTTTTTTGTAGCTCTTGTCCACACAAGATAATGTCAAAACTGTATCATTTTAGATGAAACACAAAGTCCAAACTTAAATATATAGTTGCCTTATTTTTTTTCCTCATCTCTTTTCTCTTTCTATTGTACTTCATTATTGACACCATATATTAGAACGTCACTATGATACCAAAACATTATTATTCCAGTTAAAAATTGAAACTTCAACACAATTTGAGATTTTGAACCTTAACATGGTTTGAAATCTCGTATTGCATATCAAGTGGCATAGTCAAAATGTATCATTCTAATAAATCACCACAATTGAATACTGTTACCACAATCTAATACTATTCAACACAATAAAAATATTAAAATTGTAATATTCTACATGATGAGATACAAAGTTTGAAGTTACCTATATAATTGTATATGGTGTTCTCTTTCCTTCTTCCCTTTCAATTCTCCACAAGCACCATATGTCGAAACACTGACATGGTACCGCAACAATATTATTCTGGTCAAAGTTTTAAACTTTAGCACAACACAATTTTAAACATTGTTCCACAGTGCTTGTTCAGTAATATATCCTTTGGATTGACACAACCACTGATTGGCACATCTCAAGGAGATAAGTTCAGCACATCATTAATTCAAGTAGGCTGAACTCTAAGAAGGGTTGCTAAGCTAGGACATCTCGCACATGCCCACGGTTTAAGTTCTTTAACAACGTAGTCTGTCACTAACCATCCTTTCTAATCTGAATTCCCTTGTAATTGAATAATGAGTACGCTTCCGCTACTAATCTTACCACAAATGACTCGTTACAAGTATACTTGATCTTCATGATGATGCAGTTTTCGTGTATATTCCTTGACATCTTTTGTTATCTCTATTCTTTAAGACTAGCAAGTTCATTGTGGTTCTTCCTCATAAATCTCATACTGTACTTTATGATTGAAGGGAACACAGCTGTCCAAGCCATCTCCTTGCTACTGCAGAAGGGGGTACAGGAAAGCAACATAATATTTCTCAACCTCATATCTGTGAGTCAGATAATTGGCAATTAGTTCGTTCATATAATATCCACCTATCTTTCCACTGATTGCTCTGTTTGTTCATATTTACGTAGTACAGTACATAATCGTTAACCCGAAAATGTTGCCAGGCTCCTCAAGGATTACATGCTGTCTGCAAAAGATTCCCAAGAGTCAAAATTGTGACATCTGAGATAGAGTTGGGTTTGAATAGCAATTCCCAAGTTGTTCCTGGAATGGGAGAGTTTGGAGATAGGTATTTTGGCACAAATGAAGACTAGGAAGCAATCTTCTCTAATAGAATCCAAAAGAGGCTCACTCAGAACCAAGAAAACTTCCGGTAAATGGTGAATTTTATTATCTTCTTTTCATTTTTCTTAAAATATCCTCTCAGTTCTAATATCAGCAGATACTATGTAAATATCAAACTACTTAAATGAAAAAAAAATCTTTTGATATTTAAGCATATCTTAAGAAAATCTTAAATGTGAAACTAAAAGGTAAGATTTTATCTTAACTTCTCACCATCGCAAAATGTGGGGGTTTCACTTTTCCTGGATTTTAAAGATGTACATTAGTATGATGCAGTTAACATCTTTTGCAGGTACTGTAATTATTTTCCTTTCAAGTTCGACAATAAAAAGAGAGGTACCACACATTCTCTTTGCACCTTCGTGGCATTCCATTTATTTATAATAATTGATAATTGTAATGAATTAAACTATTGATCTTCTAGTCCATCAATTTTCTATCTATATTTTATCAAATTTCATGTGGATCTTATTTAAGTCTATGTAAAGGTGTCTTTGTCAGATGATCAAGTGTCTCTCAATTCTCTTTTGTTTTTTTATTCAAAAATTTGTTTTTCAGTATTTTTTTCAGAATATTTTTTAAATTTTTAGAAAAGAGTGAGGATTTGTAAAAATATATAAGTATTATTATAAAATAGTGTTAATTTTCTATTCTTCTTTCACATATGTGAAAGGCTCTGTGTGGCTCTTTTCTAGTGATCTAGTAGCATTAAGGTGTATAGTTATTGTCATCTAAAAAGCTATCCTCTCTACCTTGTCTATTATTTGAAAGTTTTGATCTTCACACATGGCACACTCCAATTTTAGGTTGCATAATAAATTTACATGCTGAAAATAAAGTTTCGACTAATATCACAAATTTTATCTTAAAGAAATTTGAATAGTAAAAATATTATGAATGAGTAATAGATTATATAACGACAAGTATAATACACATCCAAAATGTCTGGTGTAGTAAATTAAACTAAGATATTACTAAATTTGACAATTTTCATTCGTTTAAATGAACTTGATTCTTTTTAAAAAAATTTTGCAGCAAATGTTTATATCTACTATTTTAATTAAGTACAAAAATTAACTTCTACTACTATCATTATTGGAAGCACTAAAATAAAATTTTAAACAAATGTAACAAAAAATAGCAATAATTGGTATTACATATGGTATTTTGTAGTTAAAAACATTTCTTACAGATGTGATCTAATTAATATTTCTTTTGTCAAAATACTTGCAAAATGCCCTTAAAATTTTGAATTTTATTAAATTATTCTACCACTAGTATCGTTAGGTTATTTATATTTCCTCCCTCCATGCGTCGAGTCCGATGAGTAGACTCGATCACGGTTTAGAATCGACGGTTCGATGGTTCATGGCAGGTCGATCCTTAACTTTAACCGTCCAAGAAGGTTACGGTTCACGGTTCGGAACCGCCGGTTCACGGTTCGGTTCACGGTTCGCAACGGTTCGAGATTATTATATTAAAAATTTTAAAATTTATTAAAAAAAAGTGCATTTAGGGGAATTTACCATCCCAGTCGATTGATTTAATCAAATCAAGAAAACGACTACTGAATTGCTGAAATCACATCTGATTTTTATCAAAATTCAAAATCCAGTCGACTGATGAGAAGTTAGTCGACTGGAATTAAATCTAGTCGACTGATGAGGCGTATCCAGTCGACTAGAGTTAAAATTTTGAAGCGGCGATTCAATCTGCCAGTTAATCGGCGGGCTGCCGATTTCACACCTATTGAATCGGAACTGGCCCGGCCGGGCCGATTCCGGTTCAGCCCGGCTAACCGGGTCAACGGGCCACCCGGCCCATTGACCCGGGCCGGGTCCGAGTCTGGGCTGGACCCGGCCCGTGGTCGGGTCTACCGATGAGTTGCTCCGTGGCAAGAGTGGGTTGGTTCGTCATCCTGATAGGTAATTTTCAACTTAATCAAATTCAAAATGGATGCGGTTAGGCTGGCCTATCAAATTATAAATAAATAAATATATATATATATATATTTATATAATTGAATTTGATAAATATTAAAAAAAAATTTAATAAAATTTTTTATTTTTAATTTTCACACTATATATATATATACGTATACTATAAAATACATATATCAATCTAAATTCATAATCCAATTTTGAATATTTTTCCTTCTCGACCCACATATCAATCCGAGTCCATTACCGATCGACCTATTTGGACCTGTAACCCACATGGATTGGTTTGTTTATGTCCACTTTTAAATGAATTGATAATACGCTAACTTAATCTGTTTAAATTATTTAACGGGGCGTATTACAAGTAATCCCCGATGGATTCAACTCAAATTGATGGCTCGACCCACGAGTAGAGCTATAAATGTGTTAAGGCAAATTAAATTTTATATGGGTCAAACTTTTTAGTAGGGTAATTAAGCAGGGCTAGTAAACTAAACTGTGAAATGAGTGTTTAAACTTAATTTATTTTTTTCTTATCTTGAGTTTGATTTGAACTTTGGTCATTTGAAATTATAGATTTTAAAGATTACGTAGTTTAATGAGTTTGCTATTATAAATTTATTTTAAGATTTTTTATTTGTTTAAAAGTTTAATAAGACTTTTAGTGATAATATAATTTATAAACTTATTAATTATTATGTATGAATATTATTCGTATATTTAGTTAAATAAATTATTTAAGAATATTCATTTAATTGAGATGGCATGAATATAAATAATCTCTGAATACTCAATTTACTTATCAAGGGGATAAAATAAAATTTTCCAGATTTTGCGGACTTCCTTATGATTTTAAAGCTACAAGGGTGGATTTGGGGAAAATAAAATAGTGTGGGGTGAAAATGAAAAATTCGTTACTGGTGTATTTTCGGTAACAAAATGCATAAAAAAGGTCTACTAATCTATCTTCTCCCCATCGTGCTCGTTGTCTCGCTCTCCTGTTCGGCGCTCCTGGCGATCTCGTCTTCCAATCCTTCAGCCTTCCTTTCTGATCGCTCATCGAACGCTCCTCCCTCTTGTTCTCAATCTCCTTTCACTGATCTCCAATCCCTAAACCTTTCTTCTCGTCTGTTCCTTTGATCTCCCTATAGATCCCTCGGTTTCCTTCCGATTCGCTGCCTCTTTCGCCTTCGGGAAAGCTAATCCGGGCTCTCGGGTCCGGATCTCTGCATCTTACTGCATCAGGTGCTGTGCGGATGGCGAGCGGCAACGTGGATCTGCCGGATGATCTTTTCATCACAAAGCCGACCGAGGAGGTGTGGGCCGGGAAAGGTGATACCCAAACGCTCCATTTTCTTTTAGGTTTCCCGATTTTTTGTTAGCGGGTTCCGATTTCTTACATCCAGCCGGAAGTGTGCTTTTAGGGTTTTGTTTTTTTAGTTTAAAAAATTGCGCGTGTTCGAATTTCGTTGTCCTCGCGCGTCGTGGATTTATTGTGGTTTATCGAGTATTCAGGAGCAAAATAAGTGTGATATGTATACAAAAAGTGTTACTTGTTTGAGCGACATTCCTGAGAGTTGCGCATCTGTTTAGACCGGTAAGTTAAATGCTAATAGTTGATGCCTGGATTTTTGAAGTAGATTTGTTGGCTATTTTGTGCCGTTTGTGGATTCTATTAAAAAAAAGATGGATGTGTTTATTGGATCCATTATTTTGCTCTTGTAGACTCGTTTTAGTGGAAATGCTGAGGGAAATAGTCATGGATTTTATCGAATTTTGTATAACTGCATCTATTATGAGTTTGTTCATAGAAATGTATGCATAGTCTCTATAAACCTTGTGTTGTAAGTATTAATTATTCTTCATATTTAGTTATAGTAATTAATAAGATAGTGGCCATATAGTTTACTTACCCAGAGCAGTTCTCTTCCTTTGGGGAGGGTACTTGGCATCCTAACAGTATTAGATTGTTAAAGACCATCCAACTTGATTGGTTGAAAAGGCCTAATGTAGGTCAAACATTTATGCTCATTGCAGAAAATGTGATTAGAAAATTTTAGTTTCTTTATTTATGTTACTTCGTGTCCATAGTGGCAGGCCTTATGATAGTGTTCCTCATAGAAACATCTTCCTTATCATCCTTTTGTTTACAAATTATTGTGCAATGATTTTCATTTTTCTTCCCAAATAGTTTGTATTACATAGGCCTTCATATGCTTTCAAACCAGAAATCCTGTCTCCTGATGATTGGTAGTTTCCTTAGATAAGAACCTTTGGAATTAGAATTCTTCTTCCCTGATGTTACTATTGTTGTGACTTTCTTCTCCACACTGGAATGCATTCTGGTTTTTGAATTTCTGTTTTTGTGACTTATTTTGTAATACTATTACATCAACTGAATGTGTTTGCATGTTGCAGATCAGGTGAATCCAGAAAATAATATTCCTCTGTCTCCTCAGTGGCTATATGCTAAACCTGGTGACAGCAAGGTTAGCTTTGGCAGTATTAACATTCCTTTACATGTTAGTCATTGATTTTTTATTCCTGGAATCATGATTAATTTTATCGTATGTGATGCCAATTCAATCTTTTTTAGATATTTTGTTTCTTGCTAATACTTTTTGGTTCTATGATTCTCTAATCTGATCCCGTGAATCCTTTAGTGGTTGCACAAAGGATCTCAATCTGATCTTGAAAAATAGCATTTATCGTACATTCTCACAGGAAGGAGAAAGTAACAAAAATATTATCTAAGGGATAAAAGTTTTGGGGGTAGAGTGCTAAAGGTTGTTGCTTCCTTTGTGTGATCATCATGTGCTTTTTTAATTAGATGAGCAGTTGTATAAGTTACAAGGTAAAATACATTTTATGCAATTTAATCTTGATTGCTAAGAAACAATAAGAAATTTTGATGTTGACATTGAAATTTATGTGCGGTGTAATCAGAAATGATATAAACACAAGCAATATGCACAATTTGGTGCCAACATAAGGCACCACTATTGTGGTGGTAGAGGCATGGGCATTCTGCCGAAGACCCATTCTTGAAACCTAGTTCTGCTGTTACTATTGTAAAATGAGGGAAACTCATCAAGGAAAGGTATAGTGTGTCTAATGGTAGTCCAGTTAAAATTCTGGGTTTATTAGTGCTTCAAGAGCAGTTAAAAGAGTCTTAGAAAGATTTTCATTATAAAAATGTCTAAGCAAATTCTCTTGAATTAATTGGAGATGGAAAAAAAACGTTGCCAGAATAAGGCTTGTTTTTTATTATGTGTTACAACAGAGGGCTCCATCATTTATTTAGGTGTTAGTTGGAACACCTTTCTATCAATTCTCTTTTTTGGTAAAGTTTGTTGTTGATTTTGTTTAAGGTCATATATAGTGTTTTACACTCTTGTTTTAGTGTTTCTTTTCTTGAAGTGGAGATAATCATAATTTTGCCCTGTCTAAAATTCATTTATGTTTATTATATTGCAGTAGTAAGGATGTTGAATTTTGATCAAGTGTACTGGATGCTTGAAACAATATCAAGAGTCCAAGCTATTGCTTTTTTAGTTTGATTAAAAATTTCAATAACTCTGCTATGTTCTGATTTCTTCTCATCTGTAAAGTGGTCTAGAATGAGCATTCTCTGCTTGATCCCTTTTGCCGTGTTTTTCCACTTTTGATCAAATATATGCCATTCATATTCTCTATCAGATTTAGGGACTTACACGACTCAATGATGGTGATTACCTGTTATATCTTGTTTCCGACAAACTCAAACACATAGCATAGCTTGTCATCGATGATATCTTTTTCTGCGCTTCATTCTAATTCTTTTCATGATAGTGTCAACTAACAAAACATATCTAATGCATATGCCCAGGCCCAAGTATTTCTGGGGTATTTTAATGATTTAAAGGCCCATACAGTGCAATTTGTAACATGATCAAGATTGCACTTTTAGACAATTTATCTTTGTAATTATTTACTTTATTCTCATAATAAGGTTATTCACTTGCAAGTCATTCTAAATATGCTCGTATATTCCTGACACTGATTTATTTGTTGTAGGATACTCGGCCACCAAGTTCACTACCATCTGGAACCTTGCCTGATTCTATTCAGAAAGATATCTGGCGTCTGGATGGATCACAGGACAAGAAAGAATGGAGAAAAAATGTATCTGATATTGATAGTAATCGACGGTGGCGCGAAGAAGAGAGAGAGACTAGCTTGCTTGCTAGGAGAGAACGCAAAAAGGAAGGAGAACGAGAAATTGAGTATCGCAAAGGTGATCGTCGACCTGAGAATGCCCTTGTTAAAGAACCTCTCGAATCTAGGACTCTGTCTTCAATTGAGAGGTTGCATGAAGTTCCTAACCGTGGTATGGGAAATGAAAATCGCCGGGATAGCAAGTGGTCATCAAGATGGGGCCCAGAGGACAAAGACAAGGAGTCACGGATAGAGAAGAAAGTGGAAGTAGAGAAAGAAGATTCTTATACTGAAAAGCAGTCTTTTTCTGCTAGCCTCCGCTCACTCTCTGGAACTGATTCTCGTGATAAATGGAGGCCGCGGCATCGTCAGGATGTTCATTCTGGGGGTTCCTCTGTTCGTGCTGCTCCTGGATTTGGTTTTGAAAGAGATCGTGTGGACAGTTCATCAAATTCTGGTTTTGCTCGTGGTAGGGGAAGATCAAACTCTGTTGCAGTATTGCAGCTGGGAAGTTCATTTGCTGGTGCTAGCTTAATTGGTGCAATCCCAGTAACTGAGCCTGAGTTCTGCTATCCTAGAGGGAAGCTTCTTGATATTTACAGGAAGCAGAAGACAGTTTTTGTTGATGCTACCCCTGTGAACTTTGTGGATGCTCCTCCAGTAACGACATCTAGCTTTGTAACTCCTTTGGCCTTTGACACTCCTGATGCAGAGGAAGAGGTATATATGAATTTGTATTACAATATCTTCATATTTTCAGGATACAAGTAAATTGAGCCAAGACTATGGAAATTAATGTAGAGTTAGAATGCTGTGAAGAATGTGCAGTGTTATCCATCATCATCATCATGCCATATTTGCCCCAACTTTTTGGGTCGGTATTATGGCATTACTAAAAATATGTAACAAAAATATTACCAATTGAGGGCAATTAGATGTACTCTAATATATGATGATATAAGAGAAAATGAGTTAACAATGAAATAAATATGATCAAAGATGACAAAATATATACGACTAATTGAGTTGATTAGAGTTGAATGAAAAGTGTAAGATAATTTTAGTTGGTGCAATTTCAAATGAATAAGTTTTTGGAACTAATCTAGCCCTGACAGGTTTTTCTTTCTTTTGCATTTCCTGACTCCAAAATCATGTTGATAGTTCTTATATTTTGCTATTTTTTTCTACTATAAAAATGCTTGTCTTCGATAGTGGTACGTAGCCATACAATTTAGAAGCTTGTTTTTTCAACTAGTTTTTTTCTTCTTCTTCTTTTGCATAGTCTGATTAGTAATAAAAAGAATGACTTGTTAAAAACAATGCTACCTACTAAACGCAAACAAGTTCCTACAGTACGAGTATTGAGATGACCTGAGAAGTTCCTATATGAGTCACTTTCTTGCATTTCTTACTGGCACCATCATTTCACCAAATTCATAGTTAAAACTATTTATTTTGTTTTCTTAGAGGTTCATAACTGACTAATGTGGCTGACAATTGTTGTCTTTAAAGATTCTTCTGAAAGAAATTTGGAAAGGGAAGGTCAACAGCATTGGAGCAAACTTAAGTAAGGAAAAGATGGCAAAAACTAATGAAGCTGATATAGGTGAGAAACATGCCATCATTTTCCTATTTTGTACTATGATTATTGAAACTAGTATATTTTTCATGCAGGTGATGAGGACAAGAGCATAATCGAAAAGAAACATGATAAAATGGAATTAATGGAAGATTCCAAAGGTAATGAGAATATCAGTTTTCATGTATTTGCTAAAGCTCTGTTTTTTACTTTTCTCATTAACAAACTAAACTTCTTGTTCTTTCATTTCAGAGCTGAATTCTGAACATGGACAACACAAGGACATTACTGTGGATTCTTTGATTAATTTGGTCGGTCCTGATGGTTTGGCCCCAAAGGTTGTGAACCATGATGTTTTTCTAGATAAACCAGATTCACTTGGTACCGATGTTAAGCATTCTGAGACAGATGATGGCATGATGAGAGAGATAAATGTTACTGATCAATCAAGTCGTCTAGATATTTTTAAAAATGTCAACTTAGGAGATGATTTCATTATCCCTTTTGATGTTGGTGCTAAGGTATCCGATAAGTCATGTCCTGTGTTTGACATTCCTCATGTGGAGGTTGTTAACAATAACAGACTTGAAAATAGAAAATTGGAGAACAAATTACCCAGTCCGGAGGAGTTGAGCTTATATTACCGAGACCCACAAGGTGATATACAGGGGCCATTTCTAGGTTTTGATATCATCTCTTGGTTTGAGCAAGGTTTCTTTGGCACAGATTTACCTGTGTGTTTATCTGATGCTCCTGAGGGCACACCTTTTCAGCCACTAGGTGAAGTTATGCCTCATTTGAAACTCGAGCTCCATCCTAGCACAAATATCTTCCCTGGTGAAAAATCTGAAACTTTGGATGCTACAAGTCATGAATTGGACCCTTCCTTTATTAGTGGTTCTTTTGCCTCAAAGGATCAACAGCAAACCTTGGCATTCGATGCTCTGGGTTCTCATTTAAAACTTGATGCTCTTGAAAATCAAACTATGCTAGATTCAAATAATGCCAGGTTACCCTTTTCCAAGGCAGAAACATCATTACGTATGATAGCTGAAGGTCACAACTTGCCTGATTTTACTGGGCAAGATGCTGAAGGTTTGTATAATAACTTGTCTATCTATGTTTTCTTATTTCTACACCAAATTTAGTTTCTGATCGAGACTGTCTGCAGTTGTGTTGTACAAAGGTAGGTCCTCAAGCAACATGGAGAAACAGCAACTTGGAAAAGTTGATAATCAGAACATTGCTCTATCAATGTCCATGAGCGCTCATCATTCTATGCTTGCTGAAACGGCAAATACTAGTTTTGCCCATCATAATCTTCAAAAGGGCAATGACATGAATCCTCTTGGATTGTTTTGGTCTGAACTAAAAGGTAACCAAAACAAGCCCCTTTCATCAACTATTCCAGGTTCCATGGAGAATTTGATTGGAAATTATGATTATGCAAGAACTGCCTCTCCATTTAACCTGAACCAGGAGCAACAGTTCATCTCGGGAAGAGACCTTCCAATCCCCAATGATTCATGGTCTAAAAATTATAGATGGAGCAACAATGCAAGAGTTCCTGACAATCTTGGTGCGAATAACATTTCCAGGTTTGAAGATGGGTCTAACCAACCTAGTTTAGAACAGTCTCTGCTTTTGCAACAATTACAGAAACAACAATTACAGCATCAACTTCATCAGCAAAGCTTACTAGCTCATCAAAATGCTGATTTATCTGGACCATACTTGGAGCAGGTGCATGAACTTATGCACCAGCACCCTGTTAATCAACAGAGTATGGAGGATCTAGAACAGATACTGAAGCTTAGGTTTGAACAACAGGTACATCTAGAACAGTTGCAGCAGCAACAATTGCATCAACAGCAGTTGCAACGACAGCGACAGTTGCACCAGCATTTTCAACATGATGAACCACAATTGGAATCACAACGGCAGATTTATCTCGAAAATTTGCTTCATCAACAATTACTCGAACCTGGTACTGGTTTATCAAATGTTTATCCACATGACAAAAACATGATGGATCAGATTTTTCTAAGGCAGCAACTTTTGAATGAGTCCCGGAAACATTCTGGCAATCTTTCTCATGAATCAGTGATGGAACAACTCATCCATGCAAATCAGGGGCTGAACTTTCAGCAGCAGAATAAAGATTTATTTAATGTATCTCATTCCATGCTGAGGCAGATGTCTCTGGAGCAACAATATCTTTTAGAACATCAGCTGGAGCAACTTCAGGCTCAGCAGCTCTCCGCTTCGAGGAATTTAACTGGTATCGAGGAAGAGAGGCACACAGGGGGGATCTGGTCGGTTGATGAATCTGGCCAATTCATCAGAACTGCAGCTAGTCAACCTCAGAATTATTCTTCCAGGCTTGGTCAATTAGACTTTTTGCAGAAACCACAAGGACCATCATTGGTAGAGCATCCCAGTCATTCTCAGCGAAACTACTTGTTGCAGGAGAGAATGCAAAGGGGGTTACATCCTCTTGATAGGTCAATGCATATGCCACGTGCAGGTACTTCTCCACCAAACATGGAACTAATTAATGCCATAGCACGTGGTCAAGGATTGGATGCACAAGACCATCTTGACCAACTTCATGCTTCTGGTCAGATGGGACAGTTTCATTCTAATTTTCACTCTCATCAAAGACAGATTTCCAGAGAATTCTCTGGTCCACACATGGATCCAACAGAGAGCCACTGGTCTGAGATGGCTAGACAGCTACCAGCTGACCTAATAGAATCCCAGCTGAAACAGTTGCAAATTAAAGCTGAGAAGCAGAGAGGCGCTAATATGAATATCTCCTTTGAGAACCCAAATGCATGGACACCATATCAAGGAAATAATGAAAGCTCAAAATATGAGTTGAGAGACTTACTTCATCAAGAAATGCTTCACCAATCTCAACAATCACTCAGTTTGGTGGATGGTGCCGCTACATCATCCTATGAGCAAAAGGACCCTTCTTGGCTCTACTCACTACCTGATTCAGAAAATCCATATGATTTGAACAGAGAGAGAGCAGGGTTAGGGGGTGCTTTTTCAGATGCTTCTCTTTTGGAGCAAGTAGGACGGCCTTTGAAAGAACAAATCATGAATACCATTGATAATAAATTTGAGAGCAGCAACAGATTCACTTTAAAGCCTGGTTTCGCAACTTCTTTTGAACAGAAACAATTCCCACCAGATTTAGACTTATTTGAAAGGGGGAGGCTTCCAAATTCTTTAAGTGACACTTCCTTACAATTGATAGATTTCTCTAATCTGAAGGATGGGGAGAGAGGAAAGACGCAGAATATCAGTGGAAGTTCCAGGATCCAATCAATGATGGATGCGCAAGAGAGTAGGGTTATGCAAGCAGAAGGTCATGATGGCAAGTCTTTTAAGCAAGACTTATTTGAGATAACTAGTAATTTAATCTGTATTTTCTGTCCTAAGTTGACAGTTTATTCTCTTTGTCGGTTTATGCAGGTGTACTAATTTGACATTTGCTGCTTGTGCAGGTTTAGGCTTCTTTGACTATGAAGCAGAATTTGTTCATGCTGGCAAGGAAGAGGCGCCTAACAATATGTAAGGATGTTGTGTCTGTTTACATAGTTAATTTCTTGTCGTATTCTTCCAGGCTTCTTTTCACTATCTATTTAGGTAGTTATGCCTATTCTCTTGTTAATTATCTATTCATTGTTGGGGCATTATTTATTTCGTTAATGGTTTGTTATTGGCTCTCATTATTCTTGAATTTGCATTTATGATTTAGATTAACAATGGGGCATAACAATCCATACAGTTGCTTGCAAGCGTGCGTGCAGATGCTTATGCTTCCTTGGATAATTCATATTCTAGTCATGATTTGTAACTTTGAGCATTGTAACTTCTTAAGTAGGCGACCAACAATTTGGATTCACTAAGGATAATGGAATGTTCTCCAGTAAAATTTTTCAATCTTTAGTGTATTTTGATTTTGCAATTGGTTACTATTTTTCTATTAACCAGTTATGGAACCATATTTTATGGTCTGATTCCAATCATATTGCGGTTCTTGGTTTTGCTATCTAGGACATATGGTGATCCAAAAGCTGCTGATAGTTTCTTAAAACATGCCTATGATCTCCATGACATGTCATCTGCAAGACCTCTCCATGACATGCCATCTGCAAGACCACCATCCGCCGGCACTCTTCAAATTGCAAAAGGGCATGATTCTGTAACTTATGGATCTTCAGAAGGTATAATCTTCGAATTTTGAGACCTTTTCCTTCACATCATCTTGGAAGATTCTTCATCCTTGCTAAAGAAATATTGATGCCAAATTAGTTAATACTAACAAATATTAGGTACAGAACTACAGCAAGAACATGGAGCTACTCTCTCATCCCAATCCTCAGAGGTGCTAAGATCTCACAAGAAAGACTTCAAATTTCGTAGGACCTCTTCTAGCAATGACACCGATACTATAGAGCCTTCATTCAGTGATATGCTGAAGAGCACCAAAAAATCCATGCCAGAGCATGAGAACATTGAAACAGGTTCAGTCGGAAAGAGTAGCAAAAAGAAAGGAAAGAAAGGGAGACAGATCGACCCGTCTCTTCTCGGCTTCAAAGTTCACAGCAACCGCATCCTGATGGGTGAGATCCAGCGCCCGGATGATTGACTGATTGAGCATCACCTTGTTTCTTTAGTTGTAAAGTTCCTCACAAATCCTTTTTTTCCTCAAAATGATATATGCAGTTTCTTCTACATGTCCCTTAAAAATGAGGGTTCATAGTCCATTTTTTGTTCTGTATGTTCCATTGTTCTCATTTTGAACATTTATGTACAGACGAGTAGTTATTTTGTTAATGTTTTTTCGTCTTCCTAAGTCTCTCAACCAACTTCGTTTACTTAAATTTTACTTTGAAGTGAGTAAAAATCAGGAGAAATTGTTTCATTGTGTTCTTGGTTTTTCTTTTTAAAAAATAATGATAGAGCATATATATATTAAATTCGTTATTTTAAATAGATTAAATTTGAGTGAGAGAGGAGAAAAAACAGATTTTTATTGTCACCAACTTTTCTCCCATATAAAATATTTGTTTTCTTTACCCCTTTCTTTACCTTTAGAAAACATAGTTTTAATGAATAACTAAAACATAATAAAAAAAAAATACTCATAGAATATTTGTTTCATTATAACAGATTTAATTTTGAAATTTATTTTTTGTACAATTTAATTAATAACTAAAACATAATAAAAAATAATTTCTCTCTAATCTCTAATTTTAAATTTCTACTTCTATTTTTCTGTTGCTCTATTTTTTTTTTAGATCTCTATTTTTTTGAATTAATTAATTTAAGACTTAAAAATTAATTAAAGTATCAAAATTCCATCATATGACATGAAAACATAATATATTTTAAAAATTCATTTACTTTGTAAATGAATCTCACATTTACACATTCAAATTGTATCGTATCATTTTTTTTAAAAAAATTTATCCTTAATAACTAGTTTAAATATATCAAACCATATCATATTATTCGACTTACTATTCTCGATTTTACTCGAGTTTAGCCAAAGATGATATGAGCATAATTCGCACCCATAATTTTACGATTGGTACACCTCCATGTTCCCAAGATCTCAAATATTCATACCTTTGTTATCGAGATAGTTTTATTTATTTATTTACATATAATATTATATAGAATTAAATATTTTCTTGCAACTCATTCTCGAGCCACCAAGCCACTTACACTAGAAATCCTTGATCCCTATCTAAGTATCTTCATTAGGATCCTAAAGATCCAACCAAATACTAAACTATCTCTAAAGATCAAATGTGACATTTGTTAAATCTAAAAGAATTAATTATAAACTGATAAAATAATAATACTAATGTTCAACCGGAAGAACTAGATGCATCGACACATAATGGCAACATTAAATTTCCCAAATTCATATACAACATAGGCATTGCTACCGAAACAAGCCAACTGGATACACCAGTCCATATCGGCATATTAGTACTAGAGCATATAAACATCACGTAATATTCGCACAATTATCGACCAAACTCGCTATAGAAAGAGCTATGTTTTTTCATAAGCTGCCAAAGATGCTCACGAATTTGCTTTTGAACCATTCTCCTCGAGTTCATCTGAACAACCCAAGAGCCAAAGTGAATGAGATAACTAGTAAGTGCGAAATAAGCCAAATGTGATAAGCAAAGTGGAAACAAATTTCAACAAGAAAGTCACAAGTATTTCAAAGAAACTAGATCTAATAGAAGAGTTAAGCAATTTAAAATGATTGATGTTGACATAAGTGACCGAATATGGGCGTCGCGAGCCAAAAGTAGCAGATAAGAAATATGCAATTTCATAGTGGTTACAAATAACAAGCAGGAGTCATATAGATATTGAGTTAGGAGCATATGAAATATGTAGGAGAAACGAATAATTTTCGTTGGATTTCATATACAAAGTGTTGTAGCATCTAAAAACTTCCAGCTCGATGTCTGTACCAATATCGAAGGAATAAGGCAACAAGCAGTGTTGCAGGTTCTATCCATGTGTAGTTGGATGATGAATTTAAGAGGTGGCATTCGTGCTTTATGTGTAGCATTTCGCTTCACATACCCTTCTCCCAAGAGAGGGGAGTATCACAAACATTCCAATGGTCAAATAAGATCAAAATGTAAGCAAATCATAAGTCAGGAAGATATAACTGGTTAAGTTAGGAATTAAATGGAATTAGTTTCACTGAATTTAGATAATTATGTAGAGAAAATTAAATAAGAAAATATAGCTGCTGCATAAAGCAAACCAAAATCTGGATAAAGGAATTGGCCTTAACTTATGAATCCATTACAAGTATCAAACAATATGCAATTAAGAAAAATGATAAATTTAATAGAAGATGTTTCAAAAACAACACAAGGGAATTATGTAATTATTCAGCTAAATTGAAGATGATATACAATTCAAAAGAGTTATAAACGATGTGTCACGAAAGATGAATGAAAGATGATTTGAATCATAGGTGAATCTATTTTGATTGATCACCAAAAACTAATGTGACAATGATCTCAAGTCTAGCTCAACCACTGGAGGTTTTTTCCGTGAGTCTCACTTCATCCTCTCTTTGTTGACATGCAAATAGGAGGATGAAGTGATCTCTTTGTTTCAAAAACACATGCTCACATGCTTTATCAACTCTTTCCAAAACTGTGTTTCGTCTGCGTGAGTATGGTTAGTTTTAAACCACTTTGTGTTAGAACCTTTCTAGTTTATCTAGCAAGTTGGATATTGATAGTACACATGCTCAAGCTTGAGGAGGCGGCTTAGAGTTGTGAGCCTTGAGTGTTAGCAGATTTATCTAGCCCATGAATTTTTTTGCATGTATCTTTTCAAGAGTGCTGGTGTTATACATGAAAGAGCAAGCATGCAAAAGAAGTGAAGTTTATGCTGCCAATGAAGAAATCAATTACCAGTCTTGAACTTTTGGAGGAGGAAAGCATTATCTAGAAACCAAAATCTCACATAGAAGGATTAGATGCAGATGAAGGGAAAAGGATCTAGCCATCACTAGTCCTCAAACCCCCAAGGATGACATTATTAAGGAGGGTGGTTCAGAGGATAACAAATCTGACTCAACCCGAAGGATATATGTCCCCATTCAGAAAGCATATGCAATTTTTTTCTTGTGTTTGAACTCTGATAGCGAAAATATGTTGGGCAATATGGAGAAAAGTGAAGAAGGTTTCTAAACAGGAGGGACCAACAAAATTGTTGAGCAATAGTAACATCATTGAAGTTGTTATTGTATTGTGTTACATGCATGTTAGACATCAATAAATGATGAGTGTCACATTGATCTTCCTATTCTTGAATTAAAGTGGTGGTTGTATCTCCATTGATCAATGGAGAGACTATGACAGGGATACATAGTTTACCTAATTATCACAGCAGATGAATAACATTTTATGATCTCATTTCCAACAAACCTTTCCCACATTTGAAAGGTTTGTTATATTTCGTGTATAGATAATTTAACCAATAAGAGATGTACTAATAAAATTAACATTGTAAAATAGAAATCAAAATCATGGGTAGTGCTGATAGAATTCTATATGTATAAAAAAAGAATACCTATTTTTTTTTAAAAAAAATATCTATCACTATGATTGGAAAAGCTAAAGCAAATTCTAACTAGATGGAAAACAAACAAGCTGTTCATTAGTCTAATATCCAGGTGTTTGAAGGTGCCATTACTTTTAAATTTTTCATGAAGAATTTGTACCTAAATTGGGAGTGTCAATGGCTTTGGATAACAGAAGTTCTACCTGTTATTTTCCTGATGGGCAACTTCCCTCATTTTGAAGAATGTTTGGGAAGAGTAAAACAGTCTCCATATTATTCAGGGCACTATTTCTTACCCCAATGTGGCTGGGAGATTAATTAGTGTTCGTATGGAGCATTTAACATTCCATTGGTTTCTTTATAGCAGTCAAGACTAGGAATGCTATCAGTAGGTGTTGAATGATATTAACTCAACATCTACTGAATGTATTCCAGAAACAGTTTTCCACAGAAAAATCCTTGTTCTTCCAACAGATATGGTGTCCTATTTTCATAATGATAACTAAGAAAAACCAAAAGAGGAAAGTAGAAAATGTTCAAAGATATCCACCCTTTTCTTGATTCAAAAATTATCTAATAAACTCAATCACAATAACAGTCTTAAGGGTACAACCTTACAGAAGTGGTATGCTTTGGTTTCATGAAGAATCAATACCAACAAGAGTTCATACCAAGCGATCCATATTGTGCATTCATATATTTTGGATTGCATTGTAAAAGCCCATGAAGAGACTCAACTCAATCTAAAATGCCAGTGCATTAAGGTGAGGACCTCTTGGTATTTAAGCATGGAGCATGTTTAATAAGATTCGATTAGAAATGTCCTTCTAACATTATCTTTAACATAACCCCTAAAATCCAATGTTGTTGGAGATGAGGGGCCAGTTCTGACACCATGTTTTATTCAAGAAGAGAAAATTGTGAATCACTCGGTATTTAAGCATGTTTCATAAATTTCACGTAGCAATGTGAGACTAAGTCGTAGAGTTCTGTTGTCTCCTGCTCATTTCCTTACTACCCTTAACATGCCTATATTCTATTGGTATCAATCATATAGAACTATGTATAGTACTGTACATGGAAACCTTATGAGATGAAGTTTTCATATCAAATACCTTGGCCATGATTAGATATCAACATCATTCGTGTTATTGGATTTACAAGATGTCGATGAGCAACACAACATGCATATATGTTGCTAAAAATATTGATTTTTTCATGACATAACTATGAACAACTTTGACATGCAGCCATGGCATGGTGCCATGTAGTATGTTTGTGACAGTTTGTAGAAGACATAAATATGAAGTTCTAACAGGAAAAGGCAGATGCTAGATATCAGAACTAACATACGTTGAGTAGACGAACCAATACAAATGAAAATTGGTATTTGAGCAAAATAGAAAATGCTAATTCTTATTAGTACAAACATCCAAGCACAACTACATATGTATGGAACAGAAGCTATTATCTACACACCTCGATAAAAGGACACTCAGCTTCCGGTCGACATATCCAGCTGTGTTATTGCACACCTGTGCGTTCCACACATCACAATAGAGCATTTAAACCCAAGCCTGCCAGTGTAATAAGTAATTCTTGTGAACTAACAATGGAAGAGATACCTGAGCTTGAAAACCAAAAGTGTAGTTTGCAGAGAAAGTATGGGAAGAAAGATGAAGTTCTATTGTCCATCTTTCTTGCCTTTCTAGTTGAATTGAAACAAAGTAGAAAAACAATCAAACAAAACGAAAGCTCAAATTTTGCAGCAGCTTTAGCTCAGCTTGAATGCTCTCCTTCTTAATGTTCTGAACCCTCCTGTGAATCCTCCTCGTCCTCCTCCTTATGATGAGTCTGCTGCGACGGCGGCAGTCGCGGATGTTGTTGCAACTGCCGACCGCCATCGGCGCCAGCAGCCAACCTCCCGGGCACCATCTGCTGATAGAACTGATTCATGGCATGCGGATTCAAAACCCCAATTTGGGCATCTTGCGAGAGGCCAAGCTCCAGACCGGGTAACTGCTGTCCATGGCCTCCGAGCATCGATGCGAAACTCATTGCTCCCAAATTGGGGTTGGGCAAGTCGAGTCCGTGCGGCCCCATCCTTTGCACAAAGTTGCCGACGGAGCCATCTCCACCGCTCCCGGCTGTAAGGTTCGAGCTTGATGGGGAGGCGGTCGCCATCGAATGCAAGAATCCGTAATTGAATCCGCCCCCTAGCCCTGGCGGTGGCCACAAGCCAGGGTAAGACCTAGAGAGGCCTGCAGGCCCAACCAAAGCCCAGTTAGCCCGCGCTGCGGAGGCGCCTCCGTGCCCTACCTCGTCCAGCTTTGGTTGGAGCCCGGCAAGGCCAGTGGAGCCATAACGGGACACAGAACCGGCAGCGGCGGCCGTCGCGAGAGCCGACGCCGGGATGGTTCCGGAGCCGGTGGCGGCGATGATGGAGGGCTCTGCTTGCTGCAGGAGCCACTGGATGGTCTCCCCGTCGGACTTGTGCCCCAATTCCCGCGTAAGCTGGAACACCCTGGCGGCGCACAGGGCGGGCATCCTGATCCTCCTCCCCCGACCGTCAACTTTGGTGTGCCGGTCCTTGTTGGAGCTCCTCTTGGGCGCAAGCTGCCTCCTTTGCTCCGCTGCCGCCCCCGATCCCGTGGAAGGCAAAAGGTCGCTGCTTTGTGATCCGGATGAGACCGCGGCGGCATCCCCCTTCTTCTGCTGAAACTTGGGGACCTCCTGTGGCACCTTGGAATCCATCAAAGTGCGAGATGGTGACCTTGATAGAGGAGGGGGAAAAGGCAGGATTTTGGGGCCTGTGGCAGAGAGATGGAACCGAAGAGGGAGAAGAAGTGGCCTTCCCCGCCTCTCCTCCAATGATTAGCCTTGCAAATTTACCATCGCTTTTACTCTTTCTCTCGCTGTTAACGATCAATTTCCAGCGAAGTGGACAACTTGTTGGAGTGTCCCAATCCAGTGAGACTGTCTACTCTACGCGATTCATGTCCTCGACTTTAGATTTCTTTCTGCCTTTTGACTTCTTGTCCTCAATCAGCGACTGATGACGCTTAAATATTCCTTCCTCCAATTCAACTGATTGGATTCCCTGTCTCATGATTACTTCTACTGCCCTGTTTCCCTCTTTCCACCCTGTCTGTGACATGATTGCTCAGGACAGTGAAGCTGCACCACTTGGCAGGGATGAACGATTGGCCCTTGGTGTGGACGATCTTTGCTGATTTTTCTTGTCCTTTCTTTGTAGATTTTCTCCGCCCTTTCTTCCACGGAGCAGACAGCTTCACAGGCGATACAGAAACAGGATAATAGGTAGAAGAAAATGACAGCAGCTTCTTGGTCATCCTTTCTGTGTTTGTATGCCAAGCTTGAAGAAGCTCTCGATCCATGTCCAGTCATCACAGTGACAATCTTAGCTTCATCTTGTTAAAAGTCCACACACATCTTGATAAGATTTCACAAGACAGATCGTTGATAGAGACATTTTGTAGAGGCAAGGCAGTAGTAGGGTGGCATTAAAATAAGCCAAGCTTATCCACCAACTACATCATTGCCACACAATTTGTTTGACTCACAATTTGTTTGACTATCATCTTGAAGATGAAGATGACATGTGAGACATGGGTATCAAACAATTTTAACTGAAAGAAGGAATTTTTTGCCCCCATAAAATTATTGTGATGAAGCAAAATTAATCTCTTATAATACATGGATAAGTATACATAGATTGTTTTATTTTTAAAGGAGAGAAGGATTTAATTTTGAAAGTAGATTGTTGTATTTTATTTCTTCTTTTATATCTTAATAAAAAATTAAAAATAAAAGGATTTAAAATTGCATAAATTTATTTAGGGGTTGATAAATCTAAATCTTCTATAATTTATAATATTTTATTAAATTTCAATGAGTATATTTTTAAAAACTTAAAATATTTGCTTTATTAAATATTTTAAAGTTATTGTGGATAGAAAGTATTAACAATTATAAATTATAAATCAATCTCTTTTCTAATGTTAGAGTTTTTACTTTAATAATTATAATAATTGATGATCAAAGTGGCTAATAAAAATGATATCTATAGGGGTCATAGATTCTTTCTGTAATACTTGTTTCACTTGATGTCTCATTTTATTATAGCTACAAAACTATTTGAGTAGGATCATTTAATTTAGGGATAAACATTTTATAAGTAAATTTTACTTTAAAAAATAGAAACACTAGATAAGATAGAATAATATTCATGACTATTTAATAAAGAAGATAATTTATTTTTTTCCATCAAATTTTTAAGAAGCATTAGTTTAATCAAGCACCTCATGTAAAAAAGTTTTTAAAAAATGTTGTCATGGTAAGTAAAATGGAACTAGTAAAAGAACACGGGGAAAAGAATTGTCAAAAAAATAACTCTCACTTTTTCATTTATTACGTATTCATAACTAGTAGGATATAAAAATTTCAACCCTATCACACTAATAACAGTGTATTTATATAACCTCTAATCAATATTAATTAATATTATAATATAATAATATTTTAATTCTGATTAATATTTTAATATTATATTATAAAATTTATAATTTATAATTATTATAAGATAAATATTTCATATCAATATTATATTATAAATAATTTATTTTTTATCAATATTAATCTATATTATATTATAACAACTACTACATCATAATTATAATAATGCAAGAATTAAAGATAATTTTATATAATAAAATGTGTAGAGGCAAAAATGAAATTTTATTTTAATAATAAATAAAAAAAAAAGATGCCTTTTCGCCCAAAGAACATATTAGTCATACATATTAATAATAAACATTCTGTGTATGTAAGTTATTCAATGAGAAATTTTTAGTTGGCATAAAATATGCTGTCCTTGAACATGTCACAGTCTAATAATAGGTTCTTGTGATGATAAGTACCTTCTTAAGTTGGGAATGAAACATCGCATGCCTAACATTAATGAGAATGATAAAACAAGCAAATAACACTGTTGGCTAACAAAATTCTATCGATCACCCAACACCAGACTGCTAGTGAAGAGTTTCAAGTTAAACCCTGGAAGTGCCTAGCTTCCTCTCGAAGAGGCGACGCAGAAGAAAAACTTGCAGAACACTGGCGCCAATTAGGGCTGCTGACTCGAAAAGTGCCTTGTGAATCGCCCGCCGGCTCATGCTTTCGTTCACTGCATACAAATATAGCGCCAATCAATGTTAGGACTGAAATGATTATATATCAAAGTAGTGCATTCAAAGGGTTAGTCGGAAGTACTTTTGAAATTTTATGTCAAACAAGATTCAAATATCACAATCACTTCATGCCGTCATCAAAAAGTTAGCTCAATTATTTAGAATCAGTCACGCACGCTGGGCTTGCAAGACTATATCACCAGTATTAAGTATGAAAATCAATGTGAAAATTTTGATGATGAGAGATGGTTGTATAAATTATTCACTCTGATGAAGGTGCAAACCAATGAGTATGATATTTAACTCTTCTAGCGAAGAGGAATATGCCAAATGATTTGTGAGATAATCACAACACAGAATCATACGTCAGGTAGAAGCGAAAGTTTATTACGAGCAATTGTGGCAATAAATTCATCAAGCATACCTATTGCTTGGCGATCGGTCTGAGCTTCCAACCAATGCTGTTCAAATTGTATATTATAAAGAGCTTCTTCTAGTTTTCCAATCTGCTCTAGTAGAGGTCCAAAATGCTCTGCACATGTTCAGCTCATGAAGTAATTACCGGGAGAAAAAAGACCACATTCGTCACATGTTAAAGAAATTACCAACTGAAGGACAGTGATAAGTGTGCCTTACCGTCCTTCGCATGTTGCTCAAAGTATGAAAAGTGGCCAATATATACATCGAAATCAACGGTTTCATGGTATGGGGACTTATTTGTGAAACAAAACCGATAAAGACCTCGCTTCTGAGCCATAAATTCAAACTTTTCGCTTGTTTTGTCACGATAATCATGTATTTGAGTGCCTGAGGGATCCTTCACCTGATATATCATCCAGGTACAGTGGCAGGGTTAAAATTATTAGTATAATTGAGCACAAAGAAAAGCTCCATGCATCATAAGTTAATGACACAGGTACAATGACACAACAAAGAAAATAGTCGTCACATTTGAGGTGGTTGTGCTGCACGTTGTCTACCTTTGGTGAATTAATGTAGCTACTTCTATGCAACTAGTGAATCTGATATGAATTAGACAAAATTCTAACTTCAAACAGTTACAAGTTGGCATGACCACACTTCCTTGCACGTCACGATGTACCACAAACTCTGTAATATATTCATAACTCAAAGGCTCCACATCGTGTCACCCTGAGAAGATCCACAAATGGATATACTTTTCATCTCATGTTTGGCTTTCAGATTAATTGGTAATAAGTTCAAATTTATTCGCAATGAAAAAATTTGATTAAGAGGCTTAAAATCTATTAAGTTGTTTGATGAAAATTAACTGAATTAGAATGTGGGCTATAACCAAAAAAGGATAAATTGGAAGAAATTTGATTAAGTAAAAGAAAAGGCACCAGAACAAATTACCAGAAACTATAAAATAATTATTGTGTTGAAATCAGCTAGTGAACTTTTTCAAGCTAAAGTAGAAAAGGCAGTGTCAAGAGCAAATGTATAATTCAGTAGGTGGTAGAAGTATGCTGAGTATACCTATGGCATGATTTAGATGCCAGTTGGCATTAATATCAGCAAAAATAGCAATCCTGGTACCAATCACAATTGATTTTAATCAACAGAGGTTTACCACACAAATAATATTTGGTGCTATAATTGCAGAGATCATTACTCTTATTATTTCCATAACTACTGTGATTGTGTATCATGTTCACAATTATTATATGTGTTGTGATATTTTCTATAAACTCTTGTAAACAGCTTGTATAAATGCTAAAATATTATTTGGTTAATGATTTGGTGAAGATGTTAGCAACTTAATCATGCATGGACATATGAGAGAATATGTGGAGAATTGTTAATTCGCCACACATTTCAGAACAAAGTGCAAAATCAATTTCGACAAGTTTTGTGTGAGTATGAAATATATGTTGCACCAATGTTGTTACACCAAATATTAGCTGCAGTATTGGTGGGCAAATGTAATTCAGCGTCAAGCTAAATGATATAAAATGTTGCTTTCGCAATTACTTTATATTTGACTTTAGCGCATGAATGAGACACAATAGTTTGCTTTTTAGAATATCATGAAATTAAAAAAATACATGTTAGGTCCATACATGTTAAAAAATATAGGTCCATAACCCAAACAATACAACATATGAATACAACCTAGATCCATGCATGTGTTAGGTCCACATTTATATATATGCATTGATATGTGTTAGGTCCAGATACATGTTAGGTCTACATAAATACAACCTAGATCCTTAACCCAAACAGGACAGCATCTAAGTATATCCTTCAGCATCACATGAAGTGATAATTGAAACTATCCTCGAACCACAAGTATATGCAAAAAGCAAGTATTTCTTTATTTTATTTTTATTATCTTCATCATCAGTGTTTGTCCTATATAATTTTGTTATATGACCATAAAAGGCAAAATATTATTAAAAATTTGGTTTAATAACAAAAAAAGGCAAATGGAAATCTGAAACTAGGAAGTTGTTGAACCAATTTGATTAGGAACTTATAAACCATCTATATCCGGACCAAAATAGATCCAAAATTCAAGATATCTAATTTTGAACTTCTTTTGGACAAGAATAAGATAGCGACTAGGTGTTTGAACATTGTGATTCATTCAATATAACTGCTTTTTAAGTGCAAAATTATAGTGAAAACAAAGCCTCTGTCATTTAAATGGAATCAAGATGGTCAGAAACGTAGTTTTAGAAGAAATAATTGTGCCCATAAGAAATTGAAATTCTAGTGCTCAGAGAAGCCCAAAGCGTACCACAAGATCAACACCATCATCACTATAATGCCATGGAGTGTCTGCTTTAATCACAACAAATGAGACATGAACTGTATCTCCTTCGTATGGTACGGAATGAGAAAAACATTCCTCTCTATCTATCACGAATCTGATCCCAGAAGCAGGATACAGATGTAGGAAAATACCAAATAAAAAAGTGACAATGAATCTCTCAGAGAAGGCCAGCATCTGTAGACAAGAACATGCAAATGCATCATCTGATACAAGTTGAATCTTTACAAAGCACAAACATTACAGCAAAGAAGACTTGTTATATTTACTACCATGCATACGAAGACGTATCAGAATCAATACCAATCTAAACCAGTCAAACTCTTATCTATCTAAAGATGATTGGTAAAAGGAGGAATAGAACATCCATCAGTTGATCATAAATGAGCGAGAGCTTGCTAAGATAGGATAGCAATTATACACAATATATGACCATATGGCCATTCATTCAAGAAAGAAAAAAGCTAAAAATATATATTGAAAAAGAACTACTACATTCAGCTAAGGTTAGAGATTATTAACACTAAACATTACAATGGATTATAAAAAATCTAAACATGAACCTTGTAACACACCATGTACTCATGAATATTAAGTTATTGTTCACTCTGATCAACATTAATACTATCAATCTTATGTTTGCCCCATGGTGAAATTTAGTTGCAAGATGAGAAGCTTCCCAAATGATCACCCCTCCTGGAATTGCACCACGGCGAGCACGTTTAAATATAAAATTCTCATAGGGAATTCAACAAACTCCACCAAAAAGCACCTTGTTATATAGAGTACATACTTCCATTTAAGATATTTTACTTCAAGGTCTCAGTCACACTTTTGTTGATTCAGTGTGTGTTTCATTTCACTCTTTCCCATGCACTCCAGAAGCATGTTAGGAGTCACACCTTTTTCGAGCTCCCTACCCAATGATTACTCCGTCAAACAAGGTCCCATCGTGCCCACCAGCTTCTGCTTCGTTTGTCCTCAAACCATATAGCTACTAAAGAATCAGAATATGTAACATACATATACCCAAGAACATTAAGGCGGTGTTCACTTTGACTGATATCTCACACTGAATCTCACAGTGTTGCCCTATGATGAAAATTCTCTCTTAGATGAGGAGAAAGTGAGGAGCTTCTTGAATGGTCACTCATCTCAGAATTGCTCAACATTGAGCAAACATGGCTATAGAGTTCTTATGAAGAATTCAACTAATTGCATCAAAATGTGACTCATTATTAAGAATACATAATTAATCAATTTAAAATAATTTACGCTCATGATTCAGTCACACTTTTCCTGGTTTAACGTGCACTTTTGGTTCATTCGTACCCTAGCATCCTAGGAGTCTACTGCACCTCATCCGAGCTCTCTACCTCAGATAGACCAGGGTACAGCAAACCTTCATGTACACCCTTTAGAATGATATATTAAAAGTGCAGTAAGGCAAAATTACCAATTTTTTCAAAACAGCCAGCCTTTACCAAAACCAAGAAGAAAAAAAAACAAAAGAGGCAGCTTCACAAAATTAGGGTTACAAAGGGCAAACTTTGATAGATTGACAATGATGGAAGATATGTAGGGGATTTGACCTCGAACAGTCGGTGTTAACAACCGATCAAAAAACTTGAATGTAAAATAAGAACACAGACACCGGAGCTCAACAGCTTATTTGAATCGATCGCACAACCAACTGTAGATCGGTGAACGACAGCAAGAAATTCATAAAGCACAGACTCTATAACGAATTTGATGCAGATGAAACTATACACGACCCTAGATCTACTGAAGATTACGAATCAAAACCAAATAATAAGTGAGGAGCACAGAACGAATCGTATCAGGGAAATCCGAAGAAGCTAGCTACGAATCATAATTTGGAGTCCAAGACCTCATACACACGAGAAACTCCATTAACTTACCAATAAATGATTTACAAGGACTCCAAATCGCAGATCTAAATCAAGTACCTTGCCGTGGAGAGGAGGGGGAAGCTGGACGGGTGGAGTCGAGGCAGATCCACCGATTCTCAACGTCCAGAAGCGGAACGAGGATCGATCACAAACCGCGGAATATCGTCGGAGATAACGGCGGTGGCGGAGGAAGTCGGCGTGGACTACGCCCTCGTAGAAACCCGAATAAAACGTAAGCTAGAATAAACTTCAGTTTTATTAAAACTATAAATTCTAATTTACGACAAATTTGCAATAAAGGATGCTATTTTTCGTTAATGTCAAATCAGGGCTCCTTTATCAAAAATGACCTAAATATTGTATTAACCATTATCATCAGTTGTATATGCAAATATCGAATAAAAATTGTAAACTCTTAATAGTATTATTATAAGTAACCTTTTAATTTTAAAAAATTACTCATTTTGTTCATGGCAATTTTCAACATTAAAAAACACAAATTATTTTTATAGTTTAAATTAAAAAGGTTTTATTTGAACATAATTGTCAACGTCAAGAAACAAAGAAGGCTTATATATATGAACAGCGTGAGCGCAATTTTTTGAAATCAATCTGTTCGGAAGAGCCTGCGCGCACTCTCTTGTTCTCCGTTTTTGATCAATCTGTTCCGACGGATCTGTCCCGTGCGCTTCTTTTTCTTGATCGTCTGCAAGCTCTATTCTTTTATTTTCTTTGTTTTTTCTGATTGATCGGTGAAGTGCTTCGTATACACGATCAGATCTTTCTTCCTTTCACTGACGCCGCCGACGACGTTCTCCATGGCGACCTCCTCGCAGGCGGCCGGCGACTCGGACAAGCCATCCTCGTCGATGCCTCCGCTCGATCACCCAGACGAGTCCAGCAGCCAGGATGAGACTGCAAAGACGCTCTCCGCCACGCTCAGCGGCGTCGAGAAGGCCGACGAGGGCCGTGGCGACGCCGTCGAAGTCAAGGAGTCCGAGGCGGTCGCCGAAGAGATCAAAGAGGAAGAAGGACAAGGAGTCATCGACGAGGTCATGCGAATCAAGGCCATCCTGATGATTCCCGACCAGGTTTGTATTTCAGACAATTTTTCTTCTTCTTCTTCTTCTTCAAATCGTTTACATAGCTTGGTGATCAATCCGTCGCAGCACGAGGACGTCCTGTTCGATTCACTGAGCATCCTGCAGCAAACGAACATCACTACCGATGTCCTCCAGGTGCCCATTAAACGACCCATTATGCAGTTTCTACAATTGATCTGGAATCAGATTGACGATCTTCTCCATTTCTGTTTCGGCCACAGGCGACGATGATCGGACGAGCTGTGACTACTCTGCGCAAGCACACGTCCAGGAAAATTCACCACTTCGCTCGAACTCTCGTCTCGTGAGCGTCTCTTACTCTGCATAAAATTCACACTTCGAGTCAAATAGACTGTTCTTGATCAACTTTGTTCTTTATTCTGTGCAGAGACTGGAAAGCCGTAGTCGATGAATGGCTTGCAGCGAATCCTTCCGCCGAGGTTCACGTGGAAGGCCTTGGTCCCTCTCCTCAGGTAGAGGAGGGAGCTTCATCGGCTGCGCCGACTCCCTCCGCAGAAAAGAAAGCATCGTCGGGCAAACGAGCTGCTGTTGCTGAAGAGGAAGAAGGGAGGAATCAGCTCAGAAGAATCGGCGATGAAACGAAGCCATCGGAGCTGCAGGGAACATCCACAGAAGAAGCAGAGCCCGTTCTTGGACAACCTGATCCCAAGCCTGGTCTGGATGTAAGTTCCGCTGCTAGTCTCTAACAGAGAGTGTACATAACGTAGTTGGCTAATGTATTTCTTTGATCAGGAAGCGTGCCAAATGGGACAAGACAACCCAACTGGAGGGGTTGAGGAGCCAAGTGGGGTCGATGGGTCGAAGAACCTAGGCGAACCAGATGAGCTTCTGTGTGATGAGAAAATTGAATAGGCTAAGCAAACTAAGCAGCCAGTGACGAACCCACCAGCTCAAGGTGGGCGAAAAATCAATGTAAGCAGCATGGTTTGGAAAACTTGTGCATAAACCACCTGATATGACAATTTCTTGCAAATAGTAAACAATGATTCACCAGATCCATTTGATGATCTGCTCAGTGCTCAATTTGCCAAATCACGAACCTATTCAATGCTAGAATGTTTACTCCACAAGAATTTACAGAAAAAACAATAGTATTCCTTGATTCGCACATACCATTTGTTCAATCAGGAGTGTCAGCAGATGCAATATGATGTAGCGATCAAATAACTAGAAACAAAAGATCACCAGATTAGAGAAGTTCACAATTAGGGTTTAGGGAAGGGTACTAGTGGCGCGTGCAGAAACCAATTCAAGAGCCTGATATTATTGAACATATAATTTACATACATGAATTCTCACTCGACGTAGAAGGCATGTTTTATCACAATATTTAGGAAGTTAATAGACGAGTGAAAAAAAAAACCACAGACTGTTAATCTATGTACAATGTATGCTACAGAGAAAATTTGGATCTTCTGGGATCCACCTTATTGGACAACATTGCTGCGGCAGTAGTCCATTTCTATCCTAGACCAAGAGCTGCATTTTATCCTTCCCCCGACCATGTTTGAGAAAGAAATTTTCGTAGATGATTTTGCAGCTCACATGAAGCTTCATATGAGAGTTATCATACAATTTGATGGACGAAAGATTGTTCATCTCCACTATCACCCTTTGAAAATGAATGAAGGGTGATCAGTTTCAGAATAGGAGTGTCAAAAAAGTAACTAATGTGCTTCAAAAGAAGGGTAAAACACAAGTTATGAAGATTAAAAATGGAGGAATGTAATAGACATGGCAAACGTTCATCAAAGGCTTTGAAACCATGCTTGATAGGAATTTAGATACCAACCACTGTGCTTGAACTATACCACTGTGACAGAAATATACTTATTTCTCAAATTTGTTAAAATTTTCTAGTATTTTGTAGAGTTAAGTATCTATTTATCATACTTGATGGGGTTAAAATAGAATAATATAAACTTGGAGCACTGTTTATACAGACAGGTGCTTAATCATCTTCAAATTTTAGTTCAATAAAAAAAATGTCACTACTACTGCAATTCCTAGGGAGGAGTAATAATTTGATTATGTGCGTAGTTTAATGAAATTATTATGTTTACTTGGACATCGTATTTGGGGTGGCCATCGTATTTGGGATTTGCCCTTACATTATTGCTAAAATTATTGACAACAGTCAGTATCAAAATCATTAGTTTTGCCTTAAAGCTATAGTTTGTCTTCTTCACTAGCTAGCTAGAAATAGCTCAGTGATAAACTGAGGTGGTTCTTCACTGAGATCCTAATTCCTGAACTACCTGAGTTGCTGTTTTGTATTTCTGGATTGGATGTGTTTACTATTTGATGCTTAGTTATGCAGAGTTCTGATAGTTATTGTGTGAAGCACGGTGATTGAGGACATGTGTGCAGTGATTATGATGAACTCTCAACAATGTTTTTATATTTACGCCAATTTTTATGTTGAGTTTAGAGTGGTATGGTATGTCTATGGATTATTTGGTTATATTCCATGGTGTGTCCTTCATGTGGGTCTTAGTGTAACTATTCTCAACTAGGTAAACTTAAATCTAAATCTTGTGCAGGATTGAAACTTAAAAATAAAATGTAGATAGCTAATTGCATGACAAGAAAGATCAAGCCTCCTATTCAAGGCAGATAGGCACCCTATCAGCTACCACTCTGTACTCTTTATTGAGAATTTCTATTCCAAACTCTATTGACTAATTGAGAATTTCCAGCAAATAAAAATTGTCAGGAAGCGGAGGTGCTCCTTTACATGTTTTAGATAGTCATGCCATTCTTTTATGATGCAGTTTGACATAACCAGAGGTTGCCGATAACAGAGTTGAACTATTTCCATGACCCTGTTATGTCAAATTACTTTTCTTCTGCTTACAATATATGAACATTAATTAAATAAATCTAAGGGTGCAAGCTACAATTCAGTATTCACATAACTTGCAGCAAGATTAGAATGAAGGATATATAATAACTGAGGAAAATAAGTTACAGCTGCTTACTGTAAGAATTAACTCAATATTCCATTGAGAAGTGCCTGATGTTGAAGTTGTTGAATACTTGTGCCACCACAACCTTACTTTGACCTACCTTCCCCATTTAATATGACTATTGATTCTTTTTTGTTGCTGTTTTAAAGAACCTAGTGAGCTCCCTGTACAACTGCTCCCCTTCGAAAGGCTTTGTCACATACCCATCCATTTCAAGCTTGAGGCACTTCTCGTGTGTTGCTTGGATCACATCTGCTGTCATGGCCAATATGGGAACATGCCAGTTTAATACATTCCCCAGAAAATTCAGTGGCACTTCCCCACTCTTTATTTTATTATTCATATCAGTTTCCATCTCCCGGATCCTTCTTGTAGCTTCAAATCTAAAGATACACAAAGTTATTATAAGGCCAAAAAAAATTGCTCACGAATCCTTTATTAAGTATACTTGAGGTGTGAATAATTTCACATCTTCTGCATAAGAGAATTTCTATTGTTAGAGAAACCTAAAAATGCATCGACAGACAAAAATCTGAAGGAAATGTAAACTATAAGGTAAAAAGTATAGTCAAATCGTATGCTAAAACAAAAGTTTACACATGCTAACAAGGATGTGTAAATGTGTAAAAGAATTTCTATTAGTAGAAAAGCCTAAAAATGCATTGACGGACAAAAATCTGAAGGAAATGTAAACTATTAGGTAAAATGTATAGTCAAATCGTATGCTAAAACAACAGTTTACACATGCTAACAAGGATGTCATTATTTTCAAGAGAACACTGAATTCTGAGAATCAATCGTGGAAGAAAAGGACAAGTGACAAAGCAAGTATATGGGATGTACCCGTCAATTTCAGGCATCTGGATATCCATAAAACAAGCATCAAATCTGTGTGGTGGCTTGAGCATATTTATAGCAATTTTCCCACTATCTGCACAAGTTACTTCAGCACCATATTTTTTCAGAGCCCCAGCTGCTACTCTTAGATTCACAACATTGTCATCAACAACCAGAATCTGTTTCCCATGAAGAAGGCTATGCAACGGCAACTGAGGAAGCCGTCCATTCCGGGAATGTTCCCCATCTCCACAACCCATAACCCTTTGCATAGATACTTGGAGCATGCTTGCTCTTAGTGGCTTTGTGATTATAGTTGAGACATTTTCCATTGAACTAGAAGGGTTATTTTTTGAAGAAGTTGTAGGATTTGCCAAAAGAATGACCTTAGGGATATCCAACTGATCATCCTTTAATTTGTTCATAATGAAAGACCAGATGCCAGCGTTTGTCAACCATAATTCCTGTTCAATTAGCATCAAATTCATAGCTACTGTCCCACTAGTTATTCGGTTAAGAACTTGATTCGGGTCCATTTCTAGTATAGCATTTATTCCCAGCCTCTGAAGGTGGTATTTAGTGACTTTTGCTCGTACTGGTCTATTATCAACTACCAATGAAGTAAGCCCATGAAATTCAAACGATTTATACTCATTTGAGTTATTAGATGATCTTGTAAGGACCACTGTAAAGGTAAATGTGGAACCAATCTGAGGTTCACTCACAAATCCAATCTCGCCCTTCATAAGACCGACTAGACACTTACTAATACTCAGTCCAATACCAGTCCCCCCATGTATACGAGAAATTGATGGTCTCACCTGCATGAAAGGAGTGAATACCCGTGATTGGGCTTCATAAGGAATACCCACTCCTGTGTCTTCAACAGATATTATTAGGTTTATTAGATCAGAAGTTGTTGATACAAGCGATGGATCAGATGCTGGGAGTTCCCTTTTGAAGATTTTGAAATTTTCCCAGCTACGCCTTCTATCTGCTACCGGAAAGGCACTCAAGCTATTTGTGGAATGGTATTCTGTTTCTATGTCCAATGAACTCATCACCTCTTCAGTAAGTTGGACAGTCAAGTATATATGTCCTCTCTCAGTGAACTGCAGAAACAAAATCATCTAAGCATATCGAGTAGCTTCAGTATGAATATTTCCCAAGGGCAAAGCTAAATAATTACCTTTATTGAATTTGCTATCAGATTTGTGATGATTTGGCGCATTCTTCCATGATCACCAATGACGACTTCAGGAACTTGATCAGATACATATACTGCCAACTACACAAAATAATCAAGCAGCACAAGAGAAACAGAATTAGTTTCTGGGACATCGAAGTACTAGTAAGATACCAAAAATTCATAATACCTCTAATCCCTTCTCCTGGGCCTTCCCATAGAATAGTGACAAAATATCATCCAATACTGCCCGTAAGTCAAATGGCACGGCTTCAAGCTCAAGCTTACCCGACTCAATCTTTGCTTGATCCAAAACCTCATTAATTAGCGAGACCAAAGCTTTACCACTGGCATGGGCAGTTCTAACATAGTCTTCCTGGGTCATGTCAAGATCGGTATCCATAAGCATTTGAAGCATTCCTGGGAAATAAAAAATTGTTAGCATCTGATCATGAGTAATTATTTTCTAATAGTAATCAAGTTAAAAGAAATTTTGACTCACCCAATACACCATTCATTGGAGTTCTTATTTCATGAGAAACAGTTGCCAAGAACTGAACAAGACAGGGTATCAAATATTACACGTGCAAAGAAAGCACACAAAAACAATGAGAAACCACCAAAGACCAATAATGTACCTGAGATTTGGCAACATCTGCAGCTTCAGCTCGTTTTTTAAGTTCCATCATTTTCCTATAATCATCTTCTACCTTTGCAATGCGGCTAACAGTTGCATGAAATATGTATCCTACTAATAAAGCAATGACAAGAGTTCCAATTGATGTTGTTAATGCAAGCCAAGGCAAAGGGGCCTTCTGTTTGAACCTGTTAAAAACATAAAACATATAAGAATTGTTTATTGAAGTTCAGATCCATAGCAAAGCCTAGTTTTATCTAAAGCAATATCTATCAACAGAGTCGTGTACATTACCTGCAATGCATCTCATGCTTTCTTATTGGATCACCAAAATGAAGGGTACTAATATGACCAGTACCTGTCACAGTTGAACCATACATGCTAATTGGTCGATCAGGATCTGTTGTATCATAAACATTGACCACAATGGAATGTTTGCTAGCAAGTTGGTGAAGTAACTTATCCACTAGAGACTCAACATCAAATATTCCACCTAAATACCTGCAAATGTCAAAACATAATTAAAGCTAAATCGTCAAGCATGGAGATGCTTTATATATATATTATATATAAGCATGATTAGTATCTGAAGTGCTACCCAATTGCTGCTTTGATGCGTTGAACTGGTGTTGCGTTTGAAGGAAGTTCGGACTTGTAAACTGCATATGTGAGAATAACCCCTAGCCTTTTTGATTTTAGAAGTGGAAAGGGAGCAGTTAAAACACCCTTCCCAGATTTCCTTGCACGTAGGATGTTTTCACGATCTTCCTGTAGATAAGGAATTATCATTACTTGATGGAAAGCCTAGGAATCATTAGCAATTCATTGGGTAAGTTGAGAAGGTTCTCCTAAAATAAGTAAAATCAAGGTCACTCTCAAATATGTAGCCACTAAGCACGTGTCTTGAAATCACACAAATTAAGAAAAGGGTCACATCCTTTATAAGAAAGAAGGCTATTTGTTGTTTCTAAAAAAAAATGGACTCACATACCCAACTAACTCCCTAAAACCCCTTGGCTATTTACAATATTTAAGCATAGATTAGCAACTCAGCATTAAGTTGCCCAGTCAACAGAAGATGGTCCAGAGTACCAACCAGCATACCATGTGTAACTATGGAATCAGTCATCACTGGTTAGGAGGAATAAAAGCCCTTGCCTGTATAAGATCACCTAAGATATTGCTTCTGCTTTTTCCATAGAAACACCTCTACTTATTTGAAAGTGCTGTTGCCAAAGAATAGTATTTAAAATCTTGGTTTCTCCCAATTGCTTTCAAAAGGGCATTTCATTCTAGTTCAAATATAAAACAAAGAATATTTGAAAAATAATAATACATCAAAGTTCAAACATATCATATAGTGCTTGAGAGTTCATTTTCTATCTGATTGCATCTTTATTTTGTATGTGAAAATCAGAATTGTAGCTCATTTATGCATCTAGAGATTAACATTGCAAATGGCACCATAGACTCCTTTTGTATCACTTTTACAGTAAGCAATTGATCAATAATTTAACATGCAATCCAAAAGCCTATAAATATAATAAAGACAGCTGAATATATGAAAGTAGATCCGGGAAATTTATTAATTGGTTATAAGTCCAGAAGTTTGTCATCAATGCATGTACAAAGCATTTGAATATCAAAAGCTTGCACACTGAATTCAAAAGGAATATAGTTTGTCACATAAAAATAGCATATGATCGATATGGAATAACATATTGCTAGAGCGGGCTAACAAATATTACATAAGCACATAAATGCCATGTAAATATAAATGATTGATCCAAAATCTTATGAACTGTGGGAATTGAAAGTCATCTGAGAAAACAAAAACTTATAATCTCGTGTAACCCTCATATAGTCATTCGTATTGAGTCCAGTAAAATAAATTCATCAACAAAGTTACTGGACAACAAAAAGTATGTTATTGACTCCATTGGCAATCCTCTAACTTACTAAAATTTTAAGAATACTAAGTGAACTCAAAATTTATAATCATAATATAAGCTTTCAGATCATATCATAGCTCAAATAACATAGGTGGATTTAAATTCAGCGATGTATTTGGTGATTTGGGTTAAGCATATGGTTCTAGCATTATATCAAGACCAGTGGAAGGGTGCATAGGTGATACTACTAAATAAGAAAAATTATGAGTAAAAATATGAATGTTATCTCACATTTTTAATCTTTCAAATTATAACACCTTCAAAGGTGCAACTTCACAATGAGAAATTCCTTAAATACTTAACTTACTAAAGCCAATTGTAGGGGAATAAATAGTGTTAGGGTAGTTCAGAGTATAGTTTATTAAAGAGCAAAGAGACTAAGTTGGATAAAATTGAAAACTCCATCAAAAAGTATAGGTTGGAATGCACAGACTATGCTAATCCATTTCATATGTAGATATAAGTCAATGAACAATGGTAAATCGCCATCATAAGATTCAGACATGTACCAAAACTAAGAATTACAATTTAGGTAGCATTTAAATGTGTAATTAGAGACAATAAAAAGAGGCAATTCTGTTAACTCATCAGAACTTGAACAAAACAAAAGCAATAAAAATACTAAAGTGGTACTCCGTGAACAAAACCTATTCTCCATCCTACTTAACGTTCAAATTTTAGGAACACTGCAGTTGCAGTCTAAACATAAAGAAAAACTGTCAGAAAGGCAAATATAGTATCTCACCTTTCCTGTTAACAAATCAACTGAAATTACATGCTTATAAGCGTCCTGGGCAAAGATAACAGGAGCATATTCATCTTGTATAGGAGATATCTCTGGGCTCTCGAGATCTGCATCTTCTTCTCGAACTGGGGGCTGCTCTGTTAAATCCATTTTCTTAATTCTCCATCCATGTTGTTTCTCAAACAGCTCTCTTTCTGAATGCCACACCTTTACAGCATATGCCACTCCACTAGTTAGCGGCCTCTCAAAAGCAGTTCTTTCCGCATATCGAGCAAAAGTTATCTGCACAATTAGAGGTTCTTTTTCACAATCAATAGAACAAAGGGTGGAAAACAAGAAAATACATGCTACTTTTTATATAACAGCAAACTGAACCAAATAGAGCATTCTGATTAAACAAATCTTAAAGCGATTTAAACTTAAAACATCATATAGGACATTGAATATTCTAGTTAAAGTTGGGAATATTCTAGACAAAGCTAGTACCTGATCAATAGCAGATGGTTCCTTGGCATGATGAAAAGTCGAGATCAGAATAGCTAGGGCCTGAAGATGGTTCATGCTAACATTGAACTGATCCTGAAGCATTCTTGCACGTTCATCACACATGCTTGCTAGCATCTCTCTCCTCTTTTCTACTGCTTGCGAGTTCATAAACCAGAAAATCCATATAGCACAAAGGAACCATCCAGCTAACCACAGGAATAGCAACCTCCTTGAGGTCTCCTTCAACTTCTTTGATCCAAAATAGTGGCTACAGAGATGATTCCTCAAACCCCTTACTGAGAACTTTTTTGGCCAACCCAACCATAGATTGAACTTCTCACTAAGATAACCAGTCTTCTGCTCCATTATTTGAGCATCAATGAGCCAATTCATGGGTATCTCAGAACATTCCACCAACATACCATCAAAAATAGTAATAGTAGACTAAATCCTGAATCAATTAAGCAAATAACTCATCCACATCACGATACATTTGGCACCTTTATCTGAAAGCCAGTTAATCCACAACAATTCAAGAACCTGGTAGTAGGCAAAAGCCAGAACAAATAGCATATGTAAGAAAACAGATTGAATTTTTATTAGATTATCCAGAAGTGTTGAGCGATGAAAGACATAGTCAAATGTCATATTTTAAAACATGCTAATATTTTTATCATTTCTCAATTGAACAGAACATATAAAATTTGGATTCTTGCTTTTAGATTATAGCTATATAGGCAGTAACAGTCAATATTAAGAACATGATGTTACAGAATTCTGAAGCTTTGAGTATGGAAAGACAAATATCATTAAAAAATCAAGAAACAATTGGCTCTAAAATAAAATTAATGTAGCAGAGATGATAATACTAAGATGTTTGTGCGGGATCAATTGAAAGGTAAAAAAAATACAAATATCTGAAAGCAATTAAGTTCAACTATAGTTGATGATAAAATGAAGGAAAATATACTAAGGTATTGACATGTTCAAATTTAGAAGAGTTGAATCAATTAGAATGGAAGCTTTATAGGATAGAGGAAGATCACAAAAAACTTTAGCTAACATAATAACAAATGATTTAAATTGATTTGAATATAATTAGTAATAATGCGATATAGCTTGGCATAGAGCTCAATGGAAGGATTAGATCCAAGTAGGCAACTCCAAATAGTAAACATGGTTGGCTGATGATGATGATCATCATCATCAGGAGAAAAAAATTTGTCAAGTATAATTTGATGCTACTGGTTTAGACCATCCAAATTTACTTTCATCTGTTTATCTTAACACATTCCCCTAATTGGAAATGAATCCATAAGATACAATTTTCAGCAGACTATTGCAATTGGCAGGACAAAGCGGTTTTGTTTTAGCAACTCAAAAGTTACAGTTGGGAACAACCCAATCAGATATATACTAAAGGAGCAATTAATCAGACAATTCAAATCTAACAGTGCACTTTACCAGAAAACTAAGAATGGAGGTGGAGAAGTATTAAGTATAAAGTAATGTGTCTGGCCTACTTAACTGTTGAAGTTTCAAGTCAGTTGACCATTTTAAAGCATATGTTTATTCTTTCTAGAATACAAAAACTACCATGTAGAAGAAATGTGTGTGACTGAGGTGTTTTAGAGTAGTTGAATTGCTCAGTTGTCTGCCCCAAGATTGGGTTGTGTTAGTCAACCTTTAGGCCAGGCAAGTTTAGAATCACATTGGTGGAACCAAGGCATCTGAGACTAGTCTGTCAAGTTCTTGAAACTTGGAGGGGGAGCAAATTATGGTAGTCCAGCTCAGGTACACAGAACAATGGGACTTCATTAGATAGTAGTATAGCAAAATATATTGAACAAAAGCAAGTAGAATGATTTGTATTAAGGCTAGCCAACAGTAAGTGACATTATTAAGTGATGATAGTAAGCCCATTAGGACGTTAACACAATATGTGGGGTTTCACACTTTCACTTATATCATGTGTGATTTAGTGTTCATAGCAGTATTGATGTAAGATAACATATAAATGCATTTGCCTCATACAAGGATATATGAACATCAAGACAATTATAAGAACGTTATGTGAACATGATAGTGAGCATCTTCACATTATAGTGAGCCATTGTAGTCTGTCTTTTTCTGCTCATACATAATCAGATCTCCTTCCTACCCATGGTTCTCCCCCCGAGTGGCATCTTTGATGATCGTGTTACATTTAGCAACAATTGACATTAAAGTCATATCAGCTCCAAACAAATGTGTATTAAAGAGATTATGTGATTTGGCAACAAATTAGTATTTTAGCTATATAAGGTCCAAACATATTGGTTTTAACATGATTATGAAGTTTGAATCTTTAACAAATTAAATAGTATCATAGTATTACAGTGACCATGTGCTATTTAGATCAGTAATACATAATTTTCAAGGTAGCCCATTCGGCTTGTCAAAATGAAATGATCATCAAAAGCACAAGATTATGAACTAGATTAAGTAAATAGAATAATGATCTCCAATAATATACACCCTGGAAACGATTCCAATACTAACAACTAACTGGTATTGATGCCACAGAGAGCAGTACCAAAATTAAATTACAACCAGGACGCCAAGGATCATTAAGATCAAGTAACCTAACAAGAAATCTGGAGCAAAAATACACTTACTCTTTTCTCTTCCCAGCTTAAATCCTCACGCTCGATCCCTTCCTGAGAACCGCAGAGCCATAAAATCGGCGTCCCAAGCCCCAACATAACATAGACACAGACAAGCGGAGCTCGAACAAATACTAGCAACTAACTGGTACTGATGCCACAGAAAGCAGTACCAAAAACAACCTGCAACCAGAACGCCTAGGACCATTAAGATCAGTTACCCTAGCAAGAAATCTGCAGCAAAAATCCACTTACTCTTTTCTTTTCGCTTTAAACTTTACTCGGAACTCGAGCTCTTCCCGGCTTCGATCCTCAGGCCCGATCCCTTACTAAGAACGGAGGAGCCAACAGAACGTCTACAGAAACCAGCGGAGACGATCTGGCGGGCGGGCGAGGGCGTGTCGCAGCGAGCGAGGTTTCAGCTCGGGAGGTCGCGGAGGAAGCGATGGGAGACGCGACGGCGGTTGAGGAGAGCGCAAAAGAGGCGAGATCTGGTCTCGAGGGGGCGGCCGGCGGGGAGTCGGCGGCGATCAGGGAGAGAAGAGGCGGATCGGAGGGTAAAAAAAGGTGACGTGCTTGTTGGCGAGTAGGGAACTGCGTTGGTTCGTTGGAAGATGAGATGAGATGAGATGAGATGAGACCGGAAGAAGTAACTCGAGTTAGTCGGCAAGAATAAGTTAAGTTTGATGCGGAGCGAAGCCAACTTTTTCGAGTTATTATTATAAGCGATGGGGGCGTCCCGAGCACTATGCCACACTACGTGTCAAACACCCATTTCGTAGGCCCCACCATCCGAATAGCTCCAAGCGTCCCGGTTTTCATTTTTTCCCTTTTCATTTTTTCCCTCCTTTTAGGGTAGTAACTAGTAAATAAGGAAACTGGCAAGGGGGAAAGAGAAAATTGGGAGGTGTGGTGTGGTGGGGGAAGATTGGGAAATTTCCCAAACTATGCATGGCGTTTTCTGAATTGTAGAAAATACTCTTGTTTTTTTTTTAATTTTTATTAAAATGTGATTTGCAAAATAGAAACTTTTGCTTTTGTTTTTTAAAAGTGCCCCTTAGTTTTGGAATCATAAAGAGTTGCCTCTTCTTCATTCATAAAAAGTCTAAACATCTTCATTCGATCCAACATTAATCAAAGTTTGATTACATTAATACTTTAGTTAACCGCGTTTATCACCCGATCTATTGAATCCTAATCTTAAGCTAAGCTTGCCCAACTATGATCCTTCTTTTAACTTGATCTAAAATCCTCCTTTGTTTTATCTTCCTAACTCAAGAAATCATTCTTGTAAAGCCAACCAACAACAAACTAAGAGTCTCCTTTTTAACATATATGAGTCGTATAGTGACACCATTCTCATTTGGCTTCCACGTGGTGGATAACGAATAATTAAACCTTTTGCACTATACCCTACATTCATTGCATCTTCATTATTAGAATCTCATATCGCCCTTGCTCACATCAACCCAACTACAATCCTTCTTTCAACTTATCTAAAATCCTCCTTTATTTATCTTCCTAACTCAGAGTCTTGCTTTTTAACATATATGGGTCCAAAGATGGATCTTGCTTAAGGTTATCCTGGACTCTAACCTAATCTCAATATACACCACTAAAGTCCACTTCTTTTACATCCAAAGCTCAGTTCACCTAATTAAGTTCAAGTCACTCCCAATTCTAATTCTTAGATTCGTCTCTATATATGTCGTATAGCGACACCATTATTTTTGGCTTCCACGTGGCGGATAACGAATAATTAAACCTTTGGCACTATACCCTACATGCATTGCATTTGCAAAAGGGCATTTTTTTGCCCCATAAAACAAATAGCTCGAAAGCATAAATCATAGAGATGGAAGGAGATGCATTGTCCACACCCTCTTTTAAAATGGGATGGGTATTATGTTGCTATCTACTAAAGCAACATACCAAATTCACTTGCCTTTTAGTGTTGTTCCTCATACATGTTATTATTATAAAGGGCTTTCGAATTGGAACTATTCCTTAGCTTGTCACATTATTGAACTTATGTTTAAAGGCACTTGATGGGTCCCTTCCCTACTTTTGTTACACTAAATTATATTCATTCTTTCTAAAGAAACAATAAATAAATAAATAAAGATCTACAAGTTCATGAAAAAGAAGCTTGTGTGTAACATAGTTTATGCATTTATTTGGTGTTTGATAAAAGAAAGAAGAGTCTTGGTTGGGACAAAAATGTTTTTGGTCAAAGTTGAAAAGAGGAGAAACTAGAAAAATATATATATACTTTATTATCATTAATAGTTTAAAATTTGAGATTACTTAGTTGGGAGAATGAAAATAAAAATTAAAAAAAAATTATTATAAAAAAACTTTCCTCTATTTATTTAGTGATGAATTATTTTTCTTTATTTTATTTATCTAATAGGTAGATGAATTTATTAGATTGTTTTTTCATCCGTCTAAATCGAGCTAAAAGTAATTTTGTCCCTCTCAACTATGCAGTTGAAATTCTCCTTATTTGTGATCGGATCTCACGAAGCCTCAAACGATGACCCTGCGCGATCACGAACAGTAGCCTAGCACGATCGCAGACTATGATCCCATGCAACCGTAGATGGCAGCCTCGTGCAACTACGGATGGCAGCCACGTGTGACCACGAACAACAACCCCATGATGTTACCGAGATTCAAACTCTTACTTTTTCTGTAAGTCTGTTCCGTCGTAATCAATTCAGTTATGTTCATTTTAAATTCTTTAGTATGTTGGGTGATATTTCATATATGATTTGGTCTCTGAAATTATAAAATCTAAATTTGGTAATTGATTTTGTCAAATTCACACCCTGAGAATCCTCGAAGCTTCCTTTTAAAGTTTTGTCACATATAAATCAATAATTCTATTAAAATAAATTATTTTTATAAATACACCAATTTATGTCAGATATATATATTTATTTATTTATTTTATCTCTGTTAATTATATTTTAAATTGAGTCAAATGGAATTATATGTGATATCGGACACTCAAAACACATGCAGTCATGCAGATTACTTGAACCAACCAACTACTATTTTTTTATTCCATTTAATAGTATAAAAATTTCTTTTTCATTTTAATCCTAACATTTCTACACATTTTAAAAATGTCTTTTTTAAAATTTGAAATCATCAAAATATCAACAGGGGCATCATATGCACTTTGCAACTAAAATTATGCAAATATCTAAATAAAACCCCAGTAATGTAAATATTTTTAGAAAAAATAATACTAGATTTATTAAAGAATTAAAAACATATAAAGCATTCAATAAATATAAGATAAGTTGTCCTGTCTCTCAATGTATATGTACATCATCTTAAATGTATATTTCAAAAATTTTCTTGATAATATAATTTTAATATTTTTATTTTTATCTTTTTCATCCTTCATCACTTAAATTATAAAAAAAATAAAAATAATAAATTGAATAGTTAGCCTTATCTTTTGCTTACGATCAAGCATGGTGGCCCCATGTCCAACTTATTGATTGGTGGACCACAATTGAACAACTGGTCCCTTTTTGCGTCGATAAAATTGACATGAGCACCCATTGGCAACTCCACTGTTCTAAATTATTAATTTATTAATAAGAGTAAAAACATTTTGGCAGCAAAATAAAAGCGTTTTAATATTTAATAAACATTTTATTAATAATTATCCATTCGAGCATACGGAAGAGATATATAAGCGGCTCGTAGGGGAGGAGGGACCCACCGTCTGTTAACAGAGTGAGCCGCGGGGCCCGGACTCCACTTGGTCCCTTGGTGCCTTATCCAATGCATTTACGTATTAAAGGACACGCAAATAATACCTAAATTAATATTACTGAATATCCACATCCGTTGACCGTTGGATCAATACACACAGGGTTTAAAATATTATGGGCACAAATAACGAAGCCACCTTTTGATTATTTATTTATTTTTTCCTTCCAATTATGGACATCTCACTTTAATTTTGTATGAAAAGGCATTTCATTCCATTATTAAATCGTGTATATTATTTAATTATCCTTTAATATGATTTAGTAGTATTATTTTTTATCTAATTTCTAAATGAATTAAACAAATTATAATAATTATAAAATTATAATTATTATAATATAAATAAATAATAATTATAAAATAAAAATTGATATAATATATCTGATCAATTTAAAATTTAAATGAAAAATAAATATTGAATAGTCAGAATAATAGAATGTTTTTAATAAAAAAATATTAAAATGGAGTATCCTCTAATGATTTGAAAATAAACAGATTTACTTTTGATTTTTGCTCAAATATTATTAGGTAAAAATAGTAAAAACATAACATTTATTTCAAAATTAAATAGTTTGGGTCAAAATAATTATATAATATAATAATTTGTTCAAAATTAATACAAGGTAAAAAAATTTAATATAGTGGACGATGCAAATTTCATATTATATAATATAATGATTTTAATTAAAATGGCTATAATTTCGTAATAATTCGCTACGTGATATAACACCTTACAATTTAAGGCACAATGCAATGATTTGCCAAGCATACAGATTAGTTTAAGCTTATATAATAATTTCGATTAAAACTATTATATGCTATCGCTACATCATTCATCATTAGAGCAAGAGAAACAAATTTAGGAATAAAATTTTCTTTTAATATTTTTATAACATAGAATTAGAATCATAAACGAATCAAGCCAAGCTAATTAAATTTTGCAACGATACAATAATCAAGCTAAGTCAAATCAAATTTAAAACGAACTCTAAATTTTGTGATGATACTAATTGAGCTAAGTTAAACCGAATCTAAAATAAATTTTAAAATATTAAAATAGTTAATAAATTTGACTTGATTTCTTTTTTATGAATTTAGATTAGTTCAAGTTGAATTTGAGTTTGATTTGTTTAAATATTATTAATCTCTTAATTTAAATTTGTTTGATAGTTAAATTTTTATATTTTTAAGCATGGTTTGATTAACTGAATTTGATTTTATTTATTTTAAGTTTATTTATTTATCAATATCAATAAGAGTTTATTGTTGAACACAGTTCACAATCTCTTTTTATTATGAATATTAATAAATTATATATATATATATATATTTGTTTTTTAATTTATCTTATAATCTATATTAAAAGAAGATAAATAATCTTTTATTAAGTAGAACTTATCATGTTGGTTAACAAGCCAAGACTCATTAAGATTACGATGTTGTCCCCAGGGCAATGGTATTGCGGTAAGATATTCAGATTGTCACCCAAGCATCTACGGTACGATCCCCAACTACGATGTATTTATAGGAATTTTCCTTCAAATGGGGAGCACAATCAAAGGATGGTTGGACGTCTGGACTGACCGCTACGTGCACTTCCCGATTTATTCTGGTGGCCGGTGGAAAACTTCTGTAGGGTCAGATCGATCACCCTCATAGATAATCAATTAGGCTAACTGGAATTTATGATTAAGATCACGATGTTGTACTATACATGTTTTCTAAACTGAAGACCAGATTGGATTGGAACGACTGATTGAAAATTGAAGGTCAGGATCTGCTCAAACTGACAAGAATCAACAGGGCCGAATCCTAGGCCTAATCCATGTACCAGCAGATGACAGAGAAGCAGGAATAAGCTAATAAAATGAGGGAAAATTATATTCCATTTATAATCCAGTATTCAATTTTCTAAATTGATTAATTTCGGAAATAACTAATCTGATCTTATAAAAAAAATTTATTGATCATTAAAATAAATCAAAAAGCATGAATAACATGATATCTTATAGTAAACATTTTAGAATTATCTTTTCATTCAAAAAAATTAATCTACAATACATCAACGTTGATGGTTGCAAATCAACTAATATTGATATTTGAGATCAAGTTGAAAAAAAAAAATATGATCTTCAAATTTGATTTAAAATTCAAAAATATAAATAATTTTAGTTCTAAGTTGATTCAAAATATAATTTAAATTCAAATTTAATTTGAATTATTTAAATCTTAATTGAAGTAGGTAGAAGCAATCTACCATCCAAAATCACTCAATGCAAGTTTGGTTTGAATTATTCAAACCTTAATCAACCAAGCTAGTACGTGCAACAACATAAAAATAGACAAATTAAAGTTCAATCTGAATTCGACACTACCACCACATGGTTGAATATGCCTAACCTTTGCTTGAGCGTTGATATCACCACAGAGAGAAGAAAAGAAAAGAATCGAATACTTTGAAGAACTTCCAAAATGCAAATGCTATATATACACAACCACTTCATCCTTTCCTTCTCTCCTCTCCTAAACCCTAACAATATAGCCAAACCCAAACCTACCTCCTCACTTGTAGCTAGCTATCGAGAACTTGGAGATCGAATTAAGTCATATACTTCAATGGCCACCTTCTGGGCTTTCCTTAAGCACCTCCACTCGCTTGCAGGGTAATCCATCGATGCATGGCCATGGCCTCATTCCCTTTTCTTGGCCTTCTTCTAGCTAATCCATATCTTCTTAATTCTTGTATAATTCTTTAATGATATATCATTTACCATATCGCAGGCCCGCAATTACTCTTCTCTTCCCCTTGTAAGTCCGATCCGATCCTAGCTCTTCCTATCTTCAATTCGTCATGTACATTCATTCTTCCTCTCTTTAATTTGCATAAGTACGTGCAGATATTCTTCGATATGCGCCATCGAAAACAAGTCCAACCGCGAGGAAGATGAACAATGGTTGGCCTATTGGATCCTCTACTCCTTCTTGACTCTCTTCGAGATGGTAGCTGAGCCTATTTTGTATTGGTATGGTATATTTATCTTCAATTAATAATGTTTATCGTTACGAAGAGCATCGAATTGACTACTTTGATTGGGGGGGTGAAAACAAGGATACCCTTTTGGCACACGGTGAAGATGGTGTTTGTGGCATGGTTGGTGCTCCCCCAATTAAGGGGTGCATCCTTTGTTTACGAGGAGCTCGTGAAGGGCAAGCTCAAAAAGTATCTATGTAACTTGGACTCCAAACCTCTCAAACCAGAGGTTACTCACTTTCTATCTATTAAGTAATTAATACCAAGTGTTCGTATTAGTTTTTAAGATGATTTTAACGATCGAAGAGCGTATATATTTTGCAGATGGAAGACTAGAAGTGAAGGGGAAGAAAGGAATCGATGGACACAAGAACAATTTAACTATCTTATTGTCACTAAATAAAGTTGTAAATTAGACTCTTTATGTTCATGAGAAGAGGAATATCAAAGAGTTTGGTGATCAATTAATCCATTGTAAGTGATGGAGTAGCTGGTATATGATTAATAAGTTTGGTGCTTAATTTGATAAAAATTTATTACTATAGAATAAAAATAAACAAAATTATAAATTCAAATTTAATCCAAATTCAAAAAATTATTAAACATATTTTTATAAATTATTATTATTTTTGGAGCTGGCTGTAAAAGCTATCACTAGCCAACTCAATTCTTTTACACAAGCACATCAAATAGATCTTGTTGGATTATTGGAACAAACTGCTTGAAACCTATATGAAGGAACGCATCCTTGGTCTCACAATGGATTGAGCTCCATCCACAAAGATGGTGGTGCCAGTCATGTATCGCGAGTCGTCTCCCACCAGGTATATCACCGTGGAAGCGAGGTCGTTCTTCGGATCAAGCCATCTCAACAGTGGCAATACATCTGCAGTAGACTTCTCGACCTTGTCTTTCCCAACTGAACGAGGGTACTCATCGTCCAGGTGCAAACCACGCGCAACTGCATTGACTCGGATATTGTACTTGCCGACCTCCAAGGCTGATAACTGCAATGGTGAGATAGATAGATTCAGAAATAAATTTGTTCTTATGCATTATAAAGGACATAAACAAACATGTGTAATAACAGTGAACAACATTATAAGTCATAATTCGTATAAGTTGAGATGAATGTTATGATGAAAACAATTTCATCTTTTCATGGTAAATACTCAGTTTCAAATCAAAGTTGCACTTCGAGAAGAATGTGGAGCTAAAATATACTTACTCGAGCCAATTGTTGTACTGCAGCCAAACTTGAGCCATAGGCGGCAGCACCTGGATACAAGCCTCTTTCTGCCCCGAGGATCTGGGATATGAAAACAATAGATCCACCTGCTTTATGATCCTGCATCCGCTTTGCGACTGCTTTTTGTAGAAACCACGGTGCCATAAAATTAATTTTGACTGTCTTTTTAAACTCCTGTTCGGTCACATGTAGACATTCTTGCATTTTCCCTGTTCAAAGAGGAAGAATACGTAGTTAGCAACAAAAAGGTCATCTAATGATCACCCGAAAAAATGAACTTGACTGGATCATCAAGATATCAATTAAAGATAAGAATATATGTGTAGGCTTCTAAAATAGGATTTCAGCAAACATTTTTTCCCATTTGACTAAAAGAATTCAATGGGTAGATTTGGTGAAAACATTGTGTCGATTTTACAAAGTAAAGATCTGATATAGTTACACCTTAGTTTTTTTGTCACACAATATTCTAGGTTAGTTAAGAAAAGTTACATTAGGTGACTGAGTTACTATTGCCTTCCACTTAAGCTTTTGGGGTAGTGGTTAGACGCCTGACTAAATGAGAGAACTTGCCCATTCTGGCCCAAAATAATTGAATCCTAGCTAAAGAGTAGGCCACTCATCTAAAGCTTATACACTCTCTTAATTAACTCACAACTCACCATGTAAGACTCACGTATATTGCTGCCTAAAATTGGTGTAGAGGAGATATGCAAGAGTGGTATTCAACAGTTTGTTCGATTTTCCTCTTTTATTGGTGTTCATTTCATAGATCCATGTTGGAATGTGCCTAAGACGTGATACATTTACCTATAACCTACACTACTAAATCCATCAAAGTAAGTGAGATGAAGATTTTCAAACATCAAGAAATTTTTTTTGACAACTTGAGTGCCCAAAGTGATGCACCAAATTTTGGAGTTATCAAAGGTCACCTCTATTCGACCCACTTCAATGGATCCGTTACTGCCCAAGCCATAAGTGGATTGACTAGTCAACTTGAAGTGACTTAGTTGACTAATCACTATTAAACATCTTTTGATAAAAGTATTTGATAGACATAGAAAGCTGAAAATCGAGAAAAATGAATATGGACAAACACAAGAGAACCTCAGGAGTGCAACGATGCCAATTTGGCACAAATCCGAGTATTTTTAGGGCCTTCTAACATTTTTAGGATTTTAACAAAAAGTGTTTGATAACCCTATAGGGCTTAAAATATAGAAAAATGAGCATAAAAAGACTCAAGAGAACTCAAGGGTGCAATAATGCTCATTTGGCACTCAGGGTTCGAGGCCTCTAGGGTCATCAAACACTTTTGACCAAAAGTTCAATGACCCAATAGAACTCAAAATCTAGAAAGACGAAAATAAACAAACTTAGGGGAACTCCAAGAGTGCAACAATGCTCTAGGTGCAGATTTCCTTTTTCTCATATCTCTTATGGATTAAAGGATTTTTCATATATAAAAGTTTCTCACACATCAGAAGTTGCATGGTAACTACAGTTGTACCATCAGCCAATGGTAATAGTGAAAAAGTACATGATATAAAAAGATTCACAATTGTTGTTCATCAATACAAGAGCAGTGATACGCTTTACTTACCTTCATAGGAATAACAGTTGACAAAAGCATCAAGCGTTCCCAAAATCTTCCATGCAGTACCCACTGCCTTATCATAGTTATCCTCATGATCTTCGTCTATATTTAAACCAACCACTTTGACAGAAGTGGGTTCATTTAAGGATCTCATTATATCCTCTGCCATTTTTCGCAGTTGACTCTCATTACCCAGCAAAACCAAGCTATTGTCACAGAGCAACAAGTAGGATCAGAAGACATTATTAAGCAACCAATTTAGGACTTGAGAAAAATAGTTAAGTAGACTTTCTTTACAAAGGCTGTTCGAGCTCATTTGTCCTCTGGGTAAAGCACAACGCACAACATGAAATCCCAAAAATTATAGAAACCGGTGGAATGAGCTTTAAATCAATGATAAATGATCAAAAACAGCAGCAATATGGTTGTAACAAAGTCAACCTAACTGATTTTGCATGTACTTGGGGTTGGAAATCCGCAAAACTAAGCTAAAACACCAGAATAACTACTCAGCACGAAGATTATTACGTTCCGACCTTTCCAAAATCCTTTCTTTTTCTCCAACTACAGCTTTCGGAAACCCCTTTGTTCAATTCCAAGCTCACGAGGTTTCCTTATTCGGCCTGATGTAACTTCTCGAAGCAGTTCATCAGGCATCGACAAAATGCACCATGAACCCTAAGGTCCCTAATGCACAGAGCCCAACGATGAACACGAAAAAGCAGAGAAATGGGTACCTGCAGCCAGATTTGGCCAAGTGATAGGCGATGCCCTTGGAGACGTCGTCTCCGTTGGAGGCCAATAGCACCCTCTTCCCGGAACCCCCCATCCGATCCCCAATCGCAAAGAAGCGACGAAGGAGCCGGAGCCGGAGAATGATTCGGTAGGGCTGCAGAGCCACTGCTTTTATAGTGCCTGCTGGTTAATTACTTCAGTGCTGCCGTGCTTCGGGCGTAATTCTTTATTTATATTTTGGGTTGATGGCGCCATCGCACGTGCGGTTGCTTCCACTCTTCTCATTCTATACAAATATGGGCCGGGTTTTATTTTATTTTTTTAAAAAACATATAATAGAATTTGATAAAATACATATTTAACTTTCATATTTATTAAAATATATAATTATTTTTTTATTATACTCCTCCTTTATTAGCCATCGATGATGGCTACCGATAATTCATGAATCGATTGTTAAATTTTCTATTCATTAATTATACATTAAGTTTTTTAATAAATTCATTGTAAAATAGTATTAATTTTAAAAACTCATAATTTTCTATCTAAACTATAAAATCTATATTTGAATGCATAGTTAGTTGGGAGAATACAAGGAGTACAATAAATTTGATTTTAAATATTTTTGAGATATTTAAAATCATAAATAAATTTTGACCAAAACTTGTTCATAATCTTAGGAATCTCATAATTACTTTCAACTAGAATCATTACATTCCTAGAAGCCTTTTAAGTATAATCATGCTCTTAAACCTATATTTTACAATCTAAATTGAAAACTATAGATTTTTATAATTTTCACGACCTCAAGATAATTTAACTTTAACTCATTAAAAAGCTTATTCACTAACACTATCAAATGATTCCTAATAGTTTAGGGTGTCAAAATTTTAAAATTTAAGACATTGTAGGGTTATCATCAAATTTTAATTTTGGAAGTTCTAGTAGGTCGGGTGGACTGAGGAGCAAAAAGTTCTAGCTGCGGCTAGGTGGGAAGTCCTAGTAGGTCGGATGGATCGAGGGGCAAAAAGTCCTGGTGGATCGAGGATTCAGACATAAAAAATGACGTTGAAGGGGGCTTGTGGTCCTTTGTTTGAGGGGGGATTGTTGGATTGCAAGGGTGTAAACATAGTCCCACATCTAAAGTACATGGAAAAGATCATGGGGTTAAATGGATGGAAAATATCTCCATTGGTATGAGACTTTTTGGGGAGAGCCCAAGAATAAAATCATGAGAGTTTAGATCCAAAGTGGTCAATATCATACCATTGTGGAGATATTTTGATTCCATTGGTTCTAACATTATATTCATTTGCCAATACTATCAATAAGTTGAGATTTTAAAATTCTAGATAATGTAGATCCATGAACAAATTTTAATCAAAACTTATAAATAACTTTAAATACTTCATAATTTTTTTAAACAAAGTTTATCACACTCTTTGAATCTCTTGAGTATAATCATACCCTCAGATTTAAATTTTACAATCTAAATTGAGAACCGTAGATTTTTAAAATTTTCACAACCTTGAATCCATTCGATTGATCATCAAGATCAATCAACCGTTGGCTCAAATAATTTATGACAATCCGATAGAAAATTTTACATTCGATTGGTGTGGTAGGCTGAAATTCACTGATAGAGCAAAAAAAAAAATTAAAATGACAATAACAGTCGATTGAGTTAGAAATAATCGATGGTTGATAAAAGAAAGAGGTATAATAAAAATTAAATATATATTTTAATAAATATAATAATAAATTACCAAGTATAATCTAATTAATCATCTACAATAAATGCTAAAGAAATTTTAATTGAAAAAGTTAAGATATGGCGAGAAAGTCAAACATTGAAGTTAACGCGCCCCGACAAGTTATTAATGAGATGTACCGTAAAGAGAGAGTATTATGATTATTTTATTTTTTTATATGTAACGGTCCTGAACAAATTGAAATAGTTTTAATTAATGCTAAAGTAATTATTTATTAAAGATATTTGATAAAATTAAAACTGCGATTTTATTATTATTATTATTATTATTATTATCTGTTTATTCAATTTTATCTGATTATCTTTGGAGGTCTTTCCCTTTCATGGGGGGTCTTTTTTTAAAGCATATCTTGTATATAATTAGAAGTCGTCTTTATTTGATCCTCTTATTCTAATTCTATTTTAGTTAAAAAGGTTTAAAAAATAATAATAATATCTCAATATATTTTTTTCTTGAAAATATTATTATTCCATAGCAATTACGTACGTCTTAGCTACAATATATGTATATTAAAATATTATTTATTAAATTATTTACAATTATTAACTTAATTAAAATCACTTAACTGGATCAAAATAAATTTAAAACTATCAACTATACAATAATAGTTTACAATATTATTATAGCATAGTTGCGTCATCAATTGTAAATTGATTTTGACTAAGAATAAATAATTTTAATCAAATTTAATCGATTTAAACCAATTTAGTAAATAATATTTTATTATAATTAATTAAGTTGGAGTTTAAAATAAAGATATGTTTAAGATAAAAAATATATGCTATGATACTATTTTAATTTTATTTTCTTTTTGAAAAATAAGTATCCCTCTTACAAAATAATAATAAAGGATGGTGTTTTAATTTTTATCTAAAATATTTAAAAAATAAAGCGTCCTTTTTCATATATTAATGCTCGAGGATTTTATAATAAAAGTAACTGATACTCTCAATTTAAGTCATTTAGATTTGACAATATAAATATATTAAAGAAATTTTAAGAGTGTATCGATAGATTTAGAAAATTTTAAATTATTTTAAATCAAAATTAATATACTAAATCTACTTAATGTATTCATGTAATTGGATAACATAAATTAAAAATAATAATTTTTTAAATTTATAAAATTTAGGATGATGTTATTCACTAATTAATATAATAGATAGATTTTAAAGATTTTTTAATTTTAAAAAATATTAAAATTTTAAATAGTATAAATTTGTGAAATTATTAATATTTTAAATTATTTTAAATCAAAATTAATATATTTTTACGAATTCACAATAATATAATATAAATTTGATATATATTTTTTGAAATTATAAAAATTGGATGCATAATAATATTTTAAGATAATTTTTTTATGATGATGAAATCTGTTCTTCTAACGATTTCATACAGTCAATTTTATGACTATCTTATCCTTCTTCAATCATTTAATTAAATATTCACTATTCCAAATTCAACTGTAATATATTATAATGTATTTTCTTTTAATAAAAAAATTGAAATACTAACTATTGGATGTAGAATTGATCATCCATGAAAATTTAATTTATTTGATGATCCATGAAAATTTTATATAAAATGAATTGATCATTTTTAAAATTAATACGATTGGATAATTAAAAAAAAAATACCGTTTAAGGTTTCTTTCCTTCTCTTAATAAATTCCCAGCCTTCTCTCTCCGCCCGCTCTCGTTCTCTCTTTCCAGATCCATTCACAAATCTGAACGCCTTCCACCTTTCCACAGCAAAAACAATGGCAGAATCGCCGAAGTCGAGCGAGCCAGCAGCACGCTCATCCTCCTCTTCCCTTCTTAAATGGGAGCGGAATCGAAGCAACTTGACGTACAAACGAGGCTGTTCATTGCGCTGCTCATCGATGTGACAGCATCAGAAAGGCAGAGATTTAGTGGGTGGGGAATTCATTGACTCCATTAATTGCTACTCCTTGACTTTCGACCTTCGCCTTGGGTTGGGGGAGCTTGAAGGCCCTTCCGGTCCAGGTAAAGGCCTTCTTGTTGGCAGCCATGAGGCGTTGCTTAGGGTTTAGCTCCAGGGCGAAGAGGTTCTTCCTTTCTTCTCCAGCCAAGGAGAGTCCTTTGACCTGGGACAATCCCGTGGGGCGATTCGATCTTGATGTCCCGGACTTTGGTACGCTCTTTGTTCCTTTTTTTTTCCTTCTCCATTTCTGATACTGGAAGGTAAATGTTAGATTTTGGGGGGATTTTGTGGCTTATTGCATTTGAATAGATCGTTTCCTTTACTGCAGTGGTGTAAATGTGGCAAGAATGAAGAACTTGAGTTGTAGAGGTGACATGGAGGAGTGTAGGATTCACAGACAACTCCTTACTTGTTAGTCTTGCTTAAAACCAGTAGTCTAAAGGCCAAAGAGTCAGACGGAAAAGAGGGGTTCTTCGGAACCACAAGAATCCTTAGAATGAGATTTCAATGCAGTACCTTTTGAGATTTTGAGAAGAGTTGCTCTTGGGGGATTCATGGATATGGGTTGGGATCGATCGGGTGCGTGTGAGACGACAAGGGAGCAAATTCTTTGTTGGATGAATCCATCTATTAAATCGATCTTATTGGACAAATTCTTTGTTGGTTTCCTTGCATAGGTTTTAAAGTGAGTTTGTTTCGATGTTGGGAGAGTTTTTGCTGCTTTTGGTGCACCGGCAGTTGGCAAATTTGAAATTTCTCCCTAAAGAGTTGGCTTGTTCGATAACTTCGGCTAGATAACTTCTCTTTTTACTTAAACTCTTTCTTTATTTGCTCGTGTTTGCAATTTTTATTTCCTTCTATTAGATCTTTACTGAACTTATTCATCACAATTAGTTGGATTTCAATTTGAGGAGGCACTAGAAGTTGCAATGTTGAACTTGTTAAGTTAGTAACTGCTTAGGAATGTCAATGTTCATTATAGATATAGCTCATTCAATTTGTTTGGGGACATATTTAAGTAATAATCAAAATTAGCATACTCAAACTATCTATCTATCTATCTATGCAAATGGAAACCAGACCGATAAACTGATAAATCTAAATTTTCAGTTTGGAAGTAGTTTGGTTTATCAATTTAGGGTTGTTCATGCCCACCCCTGCAAAGAAAATGGACTTAGCTAAGACAAGTTCAGTTACTGATCTTTCTAAGATGACAACTTTGGACAACACTTATATTTTTTCCTGAAACTAGTCATATTCATAGCACAACATTCATCTTTTATTGTTACAAACATTCATGGTGGCAAATCTAAAGTTCAAAATGTTCAACAGCCTTTTGCAATCAACAGATTCTTATATTTTCAGCAACATTTTCCAGGACAAATGATCTATAATGACTTTTTTTTCGAGCATTAATTGTGCTGAAAAGTGTGATTCATTCTTGTTTGGCATCCATGCAGATGGCGAAGAACTATTCTTCGACTCGAAAGTATGGTTAGATTCTGACTGCGAAGATGATTTTTTCAGTGTCAATGGAGGTATTTGGCACTCTCCATGGTTTTTTTCTTGATGCTTCAACATGTTGTGATCATCATTGATACCAAATATTTCATACCCATTCATTTTGTTATGCAGACTTCACGCCGTCACGAGGAAATACTCCCGACCATCAAGCAAATGAACAATCAAATCATGTGCTAGATGATGCCATCTTTATCGACAAGCGCCTTGACTCCAAGTCTGAACCATCTCCAACTGGAAGAAAAAAACTAGGCGACCTTCTACAGGAAACATCTCGAGGAGAACAAGTAATTGATGCACCAAACGCTGCTGAACCGTCCACGGAGCTCAATGGAATGGCAGAAGTTGAGAAAGATAGATCAAGAGGATTGTCGAATGGAAATCAATACTTGTCTAATAATTCTCCCGATGAAGGCGGTGCGACAACTTCTAGTAGAGATCGGAAGAAGAAGAAGAAAAAGAAGAAGAAGAAGAAAGGCAAAACATGGAAGGATGGTCATTGTTGCTTGCCGAGCTTGCATAGTTTTGGCTTCGAAGAGAAGAGAGACAAGATGAATGCCGGGGCTTGTGATGCTTAGTAACATGCTGTTGTTATTGTAGTCACTGCTTTTGCTTCCTTCAGTAGTATCACCAAAGGGAATACCTGTAGGGCTGCAAGTTGAATGATTGTGATGACCGGAACCTCGACATAGCTTTTCGAACGTTAGCTACAGGGCGATAAGGAACTAGTTTTGAAGGTCGCATCCAAGCTATGGGATTGTTTGTGCCATCCTACGACGAAAGAATTTATCGGTATAGTTCTGAGGTTGAGCTTGAGGTTATCGTATCGTCATGAAAATGAAAACACACATGGTTTTTGGCCACACTCCACACTTCTCATCCTTTCCCTTCTATTTTCTCCCCTTCCAAGTAAACACAACACACATTCATAAATCTTTTTTTTTACAAAACGAAATATATCAAAATCTCAATGTTTAACATTGTAAATTAGTAAATATTAGGAAGCATTTTAAAAAGTACCACCAAAACAAAACCCCGTTCGAAGAAATATTTTTTTTAAAAAAAAGGGAAAAAAAAGGGAGGGAAAAATCAAATAATTCGAGGCCTGGTGATCGTAGGATACCTGGCGACGGCGTCCAAGATGTCGGTGTACGAGACGACACCCAGCAAGGTGTCGTCCTCCGACTCGGCGTCGACCACCCACACGTGCGTGGCCCTGTGCGACAGCATCTGCGCCATCACCGCCGCCAGCGAGCTCGTGTCCTTGCACCTCAGCGGCTTGCTGGCCCCCCACCGCATGCTCCTCGGCCTCCCCCCGGCGCCGTTCGACGCCGGGTGGTTCCATTGGCCCGCATCCTCCGCCCGTGAACTGTCGCCGTCCTCCACGCCCATCCCGAATTGACCCGCAGACAGGCACCTCAAGGCCCACGCGGCGGCCGGGCAGTCGCATTTCCAGAGCTTGTAGGCCGAGATGTCGCCGAGAATCCTGTGAGTGCCGTCGGGGTTCGTCTCCACCACTGCAATGGCGCAGGGGTCGTTGGGCATCTTGGCGATGGCTCGCATGGCGGGGGAAGAGGCTTCGATGTGGGAGTAGTGCGGGGAGAAAGCTCCGAGGGAGGAGATGGAGGAGAGCGGAATGGGAGCGAGAGCGCCGAGGTGGCCGATCAGGAACCGGACGACGTCTTCGCGGGAGAGGCAGCAGAACCTGTCGTCACGGTGAGAAGAAGATGAAGAGGAAGGTCGAGCGTTGTTGCTCGCTTTGGTGGCCATGGATTCTCGGCTGCCTGAGCTTTTGCGCACGAGCAAACATCTAACTCCTGTCTTCATCACCTCAAGAACATCAACTAACCTGGCAGGTCGCAAGTATGAGAAGCAAATTGGGAACATCAAGAACAATATGAATGGAACTAACATAACTTTGTAGCTTTGAATTAGCCTCTGAAGATATCAAAAAGATAGTGAATTGATGACCAAAATGATATGTCAGTACGTTCATCAAATTGTATGTCCAATTGATTGCGAATTCACAAGTAAATTCCAAAGTTTTACAAGTAAGAAGATACGCCCAAATCCTACAACAAAAGCGTGAAGAATCATGTTCTGCTGCAGGTACGAATTTGATATACCAAGAACACCTCGAGGATCTTGGGGATGTAGATAGGGTTCTTGGATCATTCACAGTGACGATCAAATTGGTGAGGAAAATTAAAACATGGAACTGGAATTCGATGATTCATGATCTTTTAACCGAATAAGTAAAAAAGCCGATCAAATGGATCGAGATCAACAACGAACGAGTTGGAAACAATCAAAAGAGAGAATAAATCTGACCTCACGCGGGGATCCACCTCTTTCAGGAGGCTGGAATTGGGTGTGACCACCTCCGAGACCGGCGTCCGCATGGCGCGGTCGTGATCGCCGTCGGCCCTAGCGAGGAAGGCGACCACCTCCAGAGAGTTGATCATCCCCAAGAACCTATCGGAGCACGGTATCCCCGTTGCATTCTCTCCCGGAGAGCGCTTGCGCCAGACGGGGATCGTGGCCTCGGGGGACGCAGCGATGGCCCGGACGGCGGCCTCCAGCGTCTCAGCCTCCGAGAACTCCACGAGCTCCGGCTTCCCCAGCGTCAGATCGCCCGCCGCATGGTTGTGGAACACGAAGGCCATAGAAATGGCTCTGCCTCTCGCCGGAGGAGGAGGAGGAGCAGGAGGAGGCGATCGGAGTCGCAACGGGGGAAAAAGGAGAGGCTTTCGATTGGCCAAGTTTGTGATGGGGCGTGAAAATAGCAGATAAGAATTAACTTCTCTACCCACAATACACTCAATTTTCCAGATGTGGGATCCACTCCTCGTGCCAAAAGGGCGCTCTGGTACAGACGTTGGTGCGGCGACGGCATTCTCGGCGGCCGTTTTCGGAGTCGAGACCTGAAAGAGAGTCGTTACTTTCCCGCGTGTGGTAGTTGGGTTTGAGTAACCTCATTGACCTTTACATGCTTATACAAATATACAAGTGATCATTTTTAATTTTTTTAAAAAAAGTCAACTTAAAAATATTTTTATTTTAGTATTATTTTAACAATTACGATATAACTATCATAAACAATTATTTAAATTTCCTCCGACTCATCCTCCATCACGTGCAATTGGATCAGTTCGAGATTGGTACTCAGCCCGAGTATGCCACTGTCCAACCTACTTCTCTCTACGTTGATAAGTCTCTGTTTGGTATCCCATCTTTTTGCATTCTTGATAAAATGCAGAAGTCATCTCATATATGATCTTCAAGTCCACTTAAACCCCTGTTAGAAGAGTTATGAGAACCTCATGAATTCGTTCTCCAAAGACAGGAATCTCCACCATTAGCCGTGCATAATCCAATCACTCCCACATGCCCGTCAAGCTATCCGTGTACAATGGTTTACCTACCTTAGAGCCAACTTTGCTTAACACCAATTGTGACCAACAATATGGAGGGAGCTTATGTATTTGTATCAACGCTAAAACATATTGTCCATCTTCTTTAAACATGAAGCATTTCGGCATGATCTTCAAAAATAGAGGAATACCAAAAATGAAATAAGGTCCGCCATGTAGCACTATCTCCCTGTCTTCTTCCTTGTTAAAATGGAACATTATCCATCCACTTTTATACATGAAATACCGGTGAAGAATCTTCCATCAATGATGTGCACCCCGTCTTTGCCCGGATGCCTTCCCATGAAACAACCTACAAGATAATAATCAACTTTCACACTATCAATATCATCATAGTTGAACTCTAACCTTTTTTTTTTTAAAAAATTAAATTTGATCAAAACAATTATGACATAGCTATTTTACTGAAGCAATTTTGATCAGGTAATTTTTACCACATGGATAAAGAGTATCTCGATAAATAATATTATATATATACAATAATTTTGATTAAATTAAAATAATTTTATTCTATACTAGAGTAGTTATATCTCAATTATAGTTGCTACAATATCGTTCAAATTAAATATTTTTTAAATAAAAAATATGCTAGAGTGCTGTTTTGAGTTTTTTTACTACCCTTTTGTAATTATGATATTATATAATCAATGTACTAATTATATTATAATGATTACAATTATAAAATCAATATTAATTAATATTATCTTATAATATCATAATTATTATAATAATTATCGTATTGTAGCCTCGAAAATAAGCATAGTTTTCAAAAGTTTTTTTTAAAGCGCGTCGTAGACACGCCAATGAGAATAAGAACATTCTAGTGGCGGACTCCAAAGCAAATATAAATTGCGGTTTTCGAATCCGCCCAACGATAAAAGGCCAAGGAGCGGCGTCGCCCGCCCCGCGTCGCTCTGTCCGATTAAGTACGCTGCCGTTGCTGTCCCAAACCCTAGGGTTTCTGCTGTGTTCGAATCGATCGCCGTAGAGGATGTCGGGAGCTGGAAACGGGGAAGACAAGAAGCCGGCGGATCAGGCGGCGCACATCAATCTCAAGGTCAAGGGGCAGGTTTGCTACCACTTCTCCGCGTTTCCTCCACTTACTCTTGCCTACCTGCTTTCTCTGTGTGTGTGTTTTTCTCGGTTGTTAACCGGTATCTACGTGTTGAGAATCGACTGCGGTTTCTAGTCCCTCGATCGGAGATGGAGTGTAAGGCGAGTTGATGTAAAAGTTTCTCATTTTTTTAATTGTCTTTCTTACTTTCTTATGATTCAAATCGCTCATAGTTGCAAATGAAGATTCTCATTATGCGTTTGTGTAGTAGCCCTGTTCTCCTTTTCTTTTGTTTGCCTCTTGCGAATTGTAATTGCAGTTTTACATCTCTGACTCAGAGTTTACACGTGACGCATGATTATTTTAGATCTATCATAATTAAGGATGATAGTGATTTCTTAGCAAGGGTTATCATGATTCTCCAATCTCATTCTTAGCTATCTTTGGATATAGGGTTCTATATCTTAAGCCTATATGGGCTTTGAGTTCTAATTAACCAAGTAGGTTTGGATGACAGGTTTGCCCTTTTGAGCTTTCCCTCTCTTCTCTAATTGGTGACATGTATCAGTCTATTTCACTTTAATCCTATTTCTCTTTGCTTCCTCATGTTCATTATTCTTCCTCTACCCAGACTGTTAGTTGTTGTTCGAACTTCATCTTTTACAAAAACGTAGTGAAGTTTAGCCTTTTGTGTCAATCCATCAACGTTATTATTGTTTCTTTTTTTGCCATGATTTCTAGCTTTGTCCAACTTGATTTGACGTACAATTTTCATTGTTACTTTGCTTGTCAGTTGTTGGTATTATAAACCTTTGTTTTTGTGTTCATTATTTGAAACATGCTTAGTATCTCCATGACTCATAGCACTGTCCGTTAACATTTGGATTAGCTGGTGATTTTAGAAAAAAATAATAATCAAAATTCACAATAAATTATTCGAATATCATACTTACATCAACTAGTAACTTCCTATAAATAATTGTTGCCTCACGCATTAAACAAATCTTAGTATATCTAGGGTAGCTTGTACTAGCGCCTAGTGCCCCAGGCAATATGCACCTTGGCACCTTGGCACCTTGGCACCTTGGCACCTTAGAGTGTCTTGCACTTTCTACAATAATAGTTTTAAGTGCGATTTTCTCATTGCTTGCAAACAATTTGTCCCACTGCAAAGTTGGTAAATCTTACATGGGTGTATTAGCCTCTCCACGGTCTATATAAAAATATTTTTTAAAAAAATTATTAACATATATAACAAAGTAGTATATTAGTTGCCCTATCCAATAAAAAATTCCACATGAAAAATATATGTCAACCATACAAGGTAACACAATGTGTAACCATATATACTAGACATCAGTATAAACAGATCATATAAATGCCAAGATCATATGAACATGCATCATGTAAACATTTAGAATTTATCACATCATACATTGGCTTATAAAATTGTTATACACTCAGAAAAGTAGTACTTTTCAGTTAGAGACAAAAGCGCTAAATCCCTTATTTGATAGCAGATAGTGCTAAAAGTTTTTATTTGGTTTGGCTCAACTAAAACTAGTTTGAATGAGCCACAATTTTAGTTTTTGGGTCATTGCAAACAACTATTGAAGTAAACCATGAAGAAGGAACCACATATGTATACATGCTGTGGCTCTCTGCCACACATTTAGGTAACCACATGTATGACTATTTGTATCACTGATCATATTTATCAATTAATCCAATTTCTTTAATCACAACAAATGGCACTAGAAAACAAGTTACACTTGTTTACACTCAGTGACAGGTTTGAGAGTTGGCTGCTTTTAGTTTAAAAGGGGCACTGCTTTTAAATGTCCATGCTACTACAAGGAGAAACAAAATTGAAGGTTGACAAAAGTCATTAGATGAGCTGTTTGAGTAAAATTATGGTAAGACGTTTCACAACTGCAAAATCATGAGCCTACATTGCAAGCTGTATGCTGTCTGCACCCTTTCTACTATCTTCAAGATTTTTTTTATCAATTTCAAACAAAAATTCTGATGATGCCCCTATGCTTTCCAACAAAGTAGCTTGGGTAAGTCAAAACCTTCTGCTTTTTTACTCGATCTAATCAGGGCCCATAAAGATATGCTGTCATTTTTTTTCAGCACATAAATCTTCATTCAACCCTATACCTGTGTCAATTATAGCTACTGCTTGATTTAGCCTATCCCAAACCTAGCACGACAATGGTAAGACTGGTCGATAAGTATTTCCCTCTTAGCCTTGCAGGCAACGATTCGTCTCAATCTTTGTTTGAGAAAGATACAAACATTTCATGATTCAGGTGGATAGTTTAAGAGGAGGGTTATTTTTTACATTTTGATCCCAAGCTTGGAATAGCCTTATGGGACCATGATATTATGCTATTGAAATGCTGGGCGACGAATTTTTGTTCTCATGTAATCGAATAGTTAAAATCATTGAAAGAATAACCGGATGTATCAGTTCTTATTAGATATTATGATCTGAATAAATATGAATAAACGTGTGATTCCCTTAAGCCCGAAGTTTTATACCTATGATGCCAAAATGAGAGTTGATTGTTTTATTTTATCATTAAAATATCTTATTTTCATCTGCTAAAGTTGCGCCTCTTTTTTGTTCTCTAGGATGGAAATGAAGTGTTCTTCCGGATCAAGCGCAGCACTCAGCTGAAGAAACTCATGAATGCCTATTGTGATCGCCAATCTGTGGATTTCAATTCCATTGCTTTCCTATTCGATGGCCGTCGGCTCCATGTCGAACAGACTCCAGAAGAGGTGAGTAAATTATCACTTTGATCGATTCTTTCTTATCATAGTCGTGTCCTCTTACCTTCCTCACTTGTTCTCGCCTTTCTTCCCCAGCTCGAGATGGAAGATGGCGATGAGATTGATGCCATGCTGCATCAAACTGGAGGTAGCCTTCAAATCTAGAGGACCATTTTGGTTCTTGATTTTGCTAAATATTATGACTGTAAACTAAACTGGACCGAATGCATAGATTCGCTAGCTACATGTTTTAGTTGCTCAAGAGTGGTGATTGGTGAAGCTTCTATAACCAGTACATGTATCGTATCGCTATACTTTCAATAGTCGTGTTTTGTTGAAAATTATGTTTGCCTTCTACATGTGTAAGTTCAAACCTTATCATACATCGGAAAAGCATAAGCAGTAAATCAGGCTAGTTTTTGTTGGGCTCATCATGTACAAAAAGGTTTTTATTGTTGAAAAGTATTTGAATAAGAACTTTGTTTTTTTAAAACTTATCATTTTAGTTCGTTCGGAATATTGTTGTGGCATCGTGCCAATGTTTTCGCCACTTCTTTTCATTCGACTGTCTTCGCCTAGCTTGAGTTGCTTTGGTTAATCGATACTCTTGCTTGGTTTGGTTCGATTGTCTTATTAGGTAGTTGTGCTATACAAGATTTCTTTAGGAATCGATCGTCCCCAGCAAATTTGCCAGTTGAACAGAGAGAAATAGATCAAATTCAAAATATCAAATTTGCACCTTGATTTGAAAATTCACAAATTTTATCAAATATTTATAGATATTATAGAGGAGGGGAGTGAGTTTTGACAAACAAACGGTAAAGTTGTCATGTAGAAGAAACGACTTTCTTACTGCACTGGACTGCTCCTACTTGTAGATATTATAGAAAAGCATAGAGGTCATGTATTAATTAAATAATTAATTATATAGACTAGAAAAGCATTTAAATAATATCAAGTCAGTATTTTTTGTTGTTGTTGTTGTTTTCTGACAAGAAAAAGACAAAAAGCTGCTTAATTCATTGGAAATGAAAATGAAAGTTAAAATATACAATGCAATTAAGCCTTTACATCGAGCCAGTGGAGATTAATCTATATTAGAAAGGAATATAAACTGAGCATTCACAGAAGTTATCCACCATAGGAGAACACACATTTAGATTGATACAAGTTCTATTCGCTGGGATATAAGCGATCGATCGATCAATCTAAATGCTCTATACTGATGAACGGGCTATTTAGAGCAAATTTTGTATTCAAAATGTGTAATCCAATTTCATGATGGAAAATCAGCTATATGAAGATGGATACTACCCTTGAGATTTAAGGGCGTCCTCAAAAATGTAGGGCGCAGACCCTGCGGAGCATCTCAAACAAGTTCGAATCGTTCATGTGATATGCCAGGGGAAATCTTGCGGCACCAAGAAGCTGATCCACCACAGTTTCATCTTGGCAGAGTTTCGAATGTGGTTGGTGGTGAACCAGCAGTACTTGAGAGTTCCTGTCTATCTCCATGGATTGGACTCTCTCAGTGACAAGCTCATGTAGAGGTTCCCAGTGCTTTCGCATGCTTCGAGAGGATTTTTGTGAGCATATTGAATTAGATGATTACATCTTCTCGTAGAACAGAATGTAGGCTTCACAGTTAAGGACTTCAGATAAAGAAGCCTCCCTGATATGAGCGTCGCTGGCGTAAAACCAAGAGGATGAATTTACATCCTTCCTCGCTTTCCCAGTGTTCCTTTGACCTCGCACGTAGGCAATATAGTGACCACCAGCCATGCCCCCCGAGTGTACGACCACCCCAAATAGGGAGTAAATGCAATTTTCGTTTTCCTCGCACCTGAAAGAAGAAACAGGCAACCATTAAAAGAAGAAAACAACCTTGTTATTATTTCGTTCACACAAGTAAAACAATCTCATACACAAATAACCTTCATCAATCAGGGTAATATAGGAACAAAATATGCACTTGTTCCCTTAGTAGAGGAAAAAACAAACCGATAGATCTGTTGGATGAACAGGTTACATGAGAAGCATAACATGAAATTCTAAGCATTGTACCAAACAAACTCTGCAGGACTCCAAGTGAAAGCCAGAATGTTATGTAATTTCACTACTCACTAATCCAAGTTTTGCAGAGCATCTCTGTTATTGCAAGTCAGGAATTAGGCTTAATGCTTTTCATCTCAACCATTGAAACCATGTTTTCTTATGCACTTTCACTTTGATGGAAGCGCCAGGCAAGGGATGGATGATGGAGGGATGAAAATCCATTGTTTACTTGGAGAATAGGATGATAGGCGAAGGAAAGAGAGAGTGGAGGTACTTGCAAGCATTCCTTTCTGCCAAAGTTATCGAAAACTACAGGGATAAGAGAGAAGCAGAGATCAACCAAATTTGTTGACCAGAGACCAAGATATATACATAACATTTAATGTTTACATCCTTAGCCTCCTACTGCTGGAAGTAAACATGTCCATGGATCCCTTGGTTTCTCACCTTATCTCCTTGCCTTCCTTTCCCACTATATCAGCAGGAGTAAACAAAATGGTAAAGAAACATATAGATAAATGGAAGATAAAATGATAAAACAGCTGAACTAATGACAAGATAATAAATTATGAAAAGGGTGGTTGACAGTTGTATTTCAAGATAAGCTTTTAAGCAATTTCAGCAGATCAGTTGCAGTTTTTGTTTTACCAATGATTCTTAGGTATTGCTAGGACAAGCATGTTAACACTTGGTGAGGAAAGCAAATTCCACCCTACTGAGCCCAGCATTGATAAAATGCACGAAGAACAACAAATATTAGAGATTTGGTCCAGATTTTGGACTTTGGATGTTGTAAGTGGTTGAGACTGCTCAAGCGGTGCGGTATGAGACTGGCAAAGAGATAGAATCTGGCATTCACATGTGCTGGTAAGCTTCATGGTTTCTCTTACATCTGATAGTTGAAGAGCTTCCACTTTGAACTTTAATGGAGAGTATAACACCATTACTAAAGATCTTTCTCTCCTGAGCTGAAGAAAAACAACTACCTCAATCTAAAAACTCAAATTTTCATTAGTGACTATTCACTAATGCATGTAGTAGCTTTGATATTTAACTAATTCTGCTGCCACAGAAGATATGAGGCTCATAGTTGGGCATCACCTCAAGAGCGGACAAGACCAACTTTTCTGACTCTAGTGCATGGTGATGGCAGATGTGTTCACAAAGGTTCAACCAACAAAAAGAAGGCCCTCTATGTGGCTGTAATGGGGAAATAATAATAAAGAATTTCCCTTCATTTGATGGTGAGGTCATCTAGACAGTTGCTAGCGAGCTCACCCCTCACAGTAATTGCTTATCTTGACATCAGATCAAGTTTGAATTCTTGAAACTTCAAGCTCTTTGGTCAAACAAGTCCAGGGTTCCAATCGTGTTTGAGAAAAACACAGCCATTCCTTTTCACTTGGACTTGATCAACAAGTGGTAGAAAGGCTCGACTTGTAAGAAGTCACCTGCAAAGTAGCTTCTGATGTTATGTAGGTACAAGCACAAGCCTGCAATCTTGAGTCCTTGACCACGAGCAATCTTCTTAATGTTCTTTATCCTTGTGGATTTCTTAATATGGTACCACTTCTAAAATTCCTCCTCGAATTCCCATGAGAATAGCCATGGTAGATGTTTTCTGCCTTCTTGCTCCTTCACTGATGATTGATGAGTTGTCAGTTGTATGGCAAGCACCTGAGTTGGTACAGCTGAGCTTCACTTCGTAACAATTAAGAAGCAGTGTCTTGTAGCATTTGTAGTTGCCATATCACTGCTCTGGTCAGATAATAAACTTGTTTTGCTTGTCTTCAGTAAAGATTGGCTTTAATATAGGATGCTACGTGTGCACAGGCTAGAAGTTGATAAGTAAATGTCACTATTCCACAAGCCACATCTTGCCCTTAAATTTATCAATAATTGGGATGATCAAATATTCTCTATGATAATAAATGTGCTAAACTTAAATACAATTTGAACCAGCAATTGAGCAATGAGATAAAAGAAGAGGTGTATAGAGATTCAAAATTTTGACCTGTACTTTTCTGATTTTCACTCTAACTTTTTTAGAAATCTTAGTATCAATAGTGACTGGAGTTTGAAAAATATATGGGATCCAGTAACGTAGCACATTAACTCCTAACTTATGCCAATGGAAGAGGATGGTTATTGCTCAAACTCTTAGGGAATGCATTAGTGACCAGTAAGGTTTGAAAGATCGCTCCATGCTTGAGTATTAGTCCTCGCCAGAATGGTTCTGATACCATGCCATGCACAATACTCTATGCACTTGCCAAGCATAGATGAATTCAAATGGGTTTTACATCTTAATCTCTCTCCACTTATTTACTTTCAGAAACAACAATATAACATTGTGATAACCAATTTACAAAGTTGTGTCAATCAAAGGTAATTAATTTGATAGTTGAATTTAACTATAAAATATAATTAACGTGTAAGTTGTGAATTAACTATTAAGTGTAACAATAAAGTTTATTAGTTGACTATGAAATAAACAGTATTATCAATTGAATGATATTGGTTATTCTTAGTTATTTAATAATTATTGACTAAATATGAAGTATATAATCCCTAACTAAGTAAATTTAACTATAAATTATGTAAAATTAATTACCTTTCCAATAGCATACAAAGATATAAAAAACTACTCGCAAATTTAAAATTACAACTTAATTAAATACATTAATTTAATAATCATTTACCTACCTTATGAATCCTAATTAATCATAGTACCACAATATTTAATATCAAAGTTAATTGATATAAAATTATAAATTGATTATGAATTATTAAATATAAATAAATTTTTATGTTGTAATTTATACTTCATTTATTACTTTTAACACATCCCCAACCCCCATCTCATGTTGCATGCAATCCAAGATCCCCATGAGTCGCAACCCTATTCTAAATGTCAACGCATGGCAATTTGGGAGTAGGACAAACAACTACCTTGCAACTTAGTCTTGCTAATTCTCTTTTTCCTATTGGATATGAGTCTAGCTCATTGCAATTAGCCAACAATATTTCTCCCACGCTGGCCAAAATAGCATGGTATTGTTAGAAAGAACAAAAGGCCAAGCAATGCCTATTGGGTATATTTGTTCATTAAGAAGGCCAACCTTCCAATTTATATATAATAAAAAACTATAAAAGATATCAATTAATCATCATATAGCACATCCAAAGTATAAGTACTCGGCACATCCAAAATAAAATCATTATTTGTCAAGGTTCGACTTTCTAGCTAACGAGATCTAGCAAAATCACTTCATGACTGAGACAAAATAAAATGAGGTACAAGATCAGTACTGAGGTTTCAGATATGGATTTCTACTCCAAGACTCCAAATGGCAAACAAAGGTAGCATTGGCAAAATAGAAAAATAAATATTTCTTTCCTTTTACAAAAAATACCTTGGATCCAGATAAGGCCTCAAATCAAGTATCTCCTGGAAGAGAACATGGCCTCTCAACTTACTTAATCGGCCTCGAGCATCTTGACTAAATCTCTTCAAATGTACAGTCAAAATAGGTGGTGTTTTGCTGATTAAAATCCTTTTAGTTGCATCCCTCTTGAACTTCTTCTTTGCAGGCTCCTCTTTTTTAACCCTTATATATTGGGCTGGACAAGCTTGGCTTGACAGATTTGAACACTTTTTCTGTGAATTAATTGCAAGTTTGTTATTTCTGCAGGGGTTCATCAAGTTTTCCACAATATCATGTGGGGAATTAGTCAAAGTAGCTGCTAGAGCATGTCCACTAACTTGAGCTTCTTCCTTGACACTTACGGTTTTGTCACCCTCAATTGGCTTAGGCCTTGAATCTGTAAATTCCTGATCTTCTGTCATCACATTTGGTTTGTCTATTTGATCAATTGATATGTAGTCTGGAAAAACTTTGTTATTACCAGCAGTGATTTCTTCATTTTTAAATTTTATTTCCTCCAAACCACAACCAACATATGATTTCTGCTCTGAATCGGGCTTTTCTGAGAGTAACTCGGTCTCTGCACTGACTGATGCTGTCCGTCTATCTCCTAAATTGCTAAGACCAGTTGAATGGAGGTAGCTCGCCTGGAAATCAAGAGAATTTTTTTCAGTTGTGCATTCATCCCCTTCATCCTGAAGCTTCATCATGCTTGTGTTGCCTAGTGTTGGTAGAGGATCACTCTTGCATGTCTCATCAGTAATCATGTCACTTGACAAGGCTTCCGAACAGTGCTCACAGTACCATGCATGTTCATTGGACAAAAGCTCCATGTTGGTAAATAATGTTAGACAACTTTCAATAGAAACAAGATTTTCACTATTATCCACTTCCTGATTAATCTCGCCACTGTTATTGGTCCAAAGAGTCACATGCGTCTCTTCAGCCATGCCAGTATCAGCCTTGAGCTCTGAAGTAACCTCTGGTTCATTAAATAGATCACCAAATCCATCAAACTCGACATCTACTTGTTCAGAGTCAGCAATGGCAGCCGGCTCGACATTTGGTTCCTTCACCAAATTTTCAGAGGAAGACTCATTATCAGGACTCTGAGAAGAATTGAAATCAAACATGACATCATTGATGTGATCTAGTGTTTTATAAGGAAGCAAAATAACTCCAGGATCATGTACGCATGAAGAAGAAGTATCGTTTCTGCTAACATTATCAATGTTAGAATCCAAAGAAACTTTTGGTTGCTTAGGAGAATTGTCCACTTCTGATCCAACGGAAATTTTGTTTTCATTCTGAAATAATTGAGTGGTATTAGGAGGGGGAGAAGATTGAGTAGCAAAATCTAAAGCATCTGCTTTCATAATGGGTTCTGCAAGATAATCCATCCATGACGAACCCTCAGCTTCTGGAGCAATATCTAGTTCTGTTTTTGCTGCAGCAGTGTCCCAGTTATGGTTTTCTTCTGTTTTAGGTGGATCAGATGACTCACAATAGTCCACTGAGGAAGTAACTCTTTCTTCAGGTCCACATTGAGGCAAGACAACAGATCCTCTGGCATTTGCTTTTTCTCGAAACTTCCTACTTTTATTTCTTTCTTTTGGAGGTGGCTTCCTTTTAGGTGGAGAAGGTGGAACTTTCTTGGAAGTTGACTTCTTTGAAGGCACTGGCAGTGATAAATCTAGAAACAACTCATGAACTGTAGAAGAATGCCCACATTCAACACAACGGACTGTACTAGATAGCTGACCACCAAATACGTTATCAACCATGGTGCTCTTTAAATTTGGTGAGCCTTGATCATCAGTATCCTGCTCTTTTCCAGCATTGCTCTCTTCAGCATGCAACCCATCAAGCAAGCAACGTAGCAATTCATGGCTGTCCTGCTGCTGGTAACCTCTGAACTGAGGTGCTTTGGAACATATACATCCAAAAAGGTTCTTTGGGTTCAATACACCTTTAGTAGTTGGCCCAGTACTTGTTTCACTGAATAACTTCTTCAATGCCATAGTAAGCGGTCCAATAGGCCTGTTCAAGCTCAACATGTACTGCCTGAGAAAATCTATTGCCAGAAGATTCTGCATCACTGAATTAAAGAAACAAGTGTTTCCCAGGTTTGACAACCCTCTTATCACATATCCCTTCTCTTCCTCCATGGTAAAAGGCTCAGCCTCTAAAACTTTAATCCTCTTGTCATCTCCAACTGACTTAGCCTCCTCCTCCTCTGCATTAGCGTTTGGCAATTCAATATGGATCGCTGAGTTGCACGAGAAGCACCAGCCAATTTCAGGCTTGTCATATCTCACCATGAGATCATGGTGCACCTGCTTCCAATGCCTGCGAGCATGGCCATAAGGCACCGAGTCATTCACTGCTCCCCTGCAGAAGCAGCGATTGCAACCCAAACATACCCAAACGGGATGCACGTCGGGCCTCTTCGCTCCTCCTTCCCTCTTTTTCTTTTGCTTACCTTTCTTATCCAAGACTCTTTTAGCAGGAGGATAATCCCTGCAGCCCTCGCAAGTGGGGGCAACATTGGATGACACGATTCCAAGAAGAACCTGATTCAATTGGGTATTGTCTTTACTGTAATGGCAACAAAATCCTCCGCCCATGACATCCTCACTATCCACATCCTCCCCCGAACCTCTTGCCCCTGGGTTGGGAGCCCGAGGATGCACTCCGCGGGCGTTCAACCTTTTACTTTTCAGCTTCTTCCCCATTGAAACAGATCAGGATTATCCAAACCAAATCCAAATGAATCAAATATCCAAATCCAAATGTTTTTATAAAAGAAGATAGTGATCCAGGCACAAAGAATCAAACAGCAAAACCTGCTTCCCTATCCTAGTGGACTTGATTTCAAGAACAGAAATTTCACAGAATTACCAAGACGGAGAGAAAAGGATCCGATCACTGCGTGAGACGAGAAGAGTCTGATAACAATACGATCGGAATCGGATGATCCAAGAAGGCGTGGCGGAGAGAGACAGACCTCGCGGCTGCCCTAAAAATCTGCAAAAGGGGAATTTGAAGGTTTTTGTTGGAGAGAGAGCGATCGAGAGAGAGAGAGTGTGTGAACTGGCTTGACCGGAGATTGACCCAGGCCATTTACAAATGGAGGATAGGCCCATGATTTCCAACATATAAGGATTTTAAATTTAGATTTAAACCCTCTGTTTTAATAAAATCATAATTGTTAGGATCAAATATCCATGATTTAAAGAGATATTTTTCATACAGAGCTACTAAATATTCATGAATAAATTTAATATTTAATTTAATAAAAATTTATTTTAAATTATTTAATACATAAAATTAATTAAATAAATAAGTTTAAATAATTTATTAAACTTAATATATAAAATCAATTAAATAAATAAGCTCAAACAATTCATTAAACTAAATGAACAAAGTTGAATATATATATATATTCAACTCATTAATTAATGTTTATAAATAAAAATTATGAATTATTTATAAATAATATTCATGAACAAAATTAACAACTATGTTCATTAATAAAATAAAAATTTTAAAATAAATAAATAAATTTATATTATTAAATTTAATAATCAATCAAACTCTATAAAATTTTTAAACAATCAAATAAATTTAAACTGAAAACTCGATAATATCTAAATGAACCAATCTCAAGCCAAATAAATTTGAACCAAATTCAAGCTTGTAAAAAAACATAATTTATTTTGCGCTTTTATACAACTTGATTTAATTTGCATTTTGTATAATTAATTTCTCCAATAGAACGTGCCTATCTATAAATTAGGAGTTTATTTTTATAAAGTATTCATTTAACTCCTAATTATGTTCGAAAATTATAACATATTAAAAATTTTAAGCAACTAAGACAACTTTAAAATTTTAAATAATCTTAAATAAAAATTTAAAAAAAATTCCCAACCACTTTCATTAGGCATCTTCAATGCAAAGCAAAGAGTTTTATCACAAATAGACAAGAAAGTGACTAAAGAAACATAAATCTCTTAGAACAACAACAACCAAAAAAAAAAAAAAATCCTATGAAATACATGCAAAACAAGATGAATTAGTTTGTTTCAAAAAAAAAAAAAAAAAGTTTGATGCTGCTACTGCAACAGAATTCTTATACAAGTCAAACATCAAAAGAGAGGACTTCATGTTCCTTCTTGGTTTTTCCTTTCAATCCAAACAACACTCATCTCCTAAAAGGGCCAGAAGTCATCACCACCAGGCTTCTTCACAAAGATCTGATTGTACTCGGGCCGTGAAGTCTGAAAAGGAATCAGAAAATTGTCATGATAACTCAGAAATATAATCGACGCAAAGACACAAGTCGAATCAAGAAACTACGAGTTGCTTGACTTTCAAATTGCTTTATTTTCTTCCACCTATTAACAAGGAACTAGTAGGCAGTTTGGACTTGATTCAGCAGAGGATATGCGTAACTAACAACCTACTAGTGTTTTCCCCAACATTACAGATTTCAATCAAATGCAATATCTGATCTTGTTGTATCGTAACTATCTGAGGTGGTGGAAGACAAGGATCTTGAGTCTCTCACTTGTCAGGAAGACAAGACAAGGATTCCCTGGGTGTTGTAATCCATGGGCAAAAAGACAAAGCTCAGAGGGAAACTACTTCAGTTGAGGCTAGAGTTGAAGTCTCTCTTTTTAAGACAGGCAACCCCTCTATGGTGCGAACAGTGGAATGACAATTGTTCTCCAAGTTGCAACGGCCTCCTCAGTAGAATAGTAGCACTCAAAATTCTATGGCCTGCTGAACCCTTTCACGCCTCAAAATTCAACCAGAGAGAAGATGCTAGATTACTTTTTATCTTTTGAGTGAATGGAAATGTAAAAGGGAAGTTCCTTTTATAGGATGGAGAGACACCACAAAGAAACAAATGAATGGGTATCTCTTTATTCGAATTCGAATAAAGGATGGAATCAAATGAAGAGTTTAAACACCCTGCATGGCGGGCTTTCCTATCATGCTCATATTCAAGCTCATGTCTTATCCAATCGTAAATTTGCCGAGACATTTCTCTATTACTCAACTAGCTCATTTTTGGACATTAACTTTTCATTCATCCAAGAAATTGATTTTATGATATTCTACTTGCAAAATAGATCATACATGTCTAACACCATCCATTATCAAATAACAGATTTTACTTAATCTTGCGAACATCAATTTCCATAATATTCACTCATTTGGTGCCTAATGTTACTAGGATTTCATGAGAGTTTAATTAAAAATCCTATTTCCTTAGTCGATCAAAGATATGAGAGAAGGCCTATGCTCCACACAAATTAAGACAACACATTGCCAGAGAGATAGTGATACACAAGATTAGTGATATAAAGTCATCAAAAGAAAAAATAAATAAATAAAAGATGGAAGATAGACAACACACCTCCTGTGGTGAACACAAAGAATGTATGAATAAGAAATCACAGATATGCATATTAAACCAATAAGAAATCTAACTGTGCAAATAAGAAATCTCAAACGTTTTAAATGATGAATTAGGTGCATACTTATAACAGCCTTTTTCATTTCATGTGCATTTGCTCCCCTCAATATGCAAGAAAAGAGGTTCAATAAAGAAATACTCATCTAAAAGTAACATATTCACTTGTTTACTAGAAGAAATATGAAAAGGATACATGGATGATCATTTTACATTTCCATTTTATTCTAAACCATACTAAGTATTTTTTAGTACTAATGTTTGATTTCACACAACCAACACTATATTATCTCAAGCAATGATAGCAACCATGAAATGCAAACTTTAAACTTCAAACTTTTATTTAATGTCTCTCTACTTATGTTAATCCAGCACCTAGACTAGGAAGATGCCAGCACTTACACATAAATCTCCTTACACTCTTGCAAATTATCGTGCCCTCTTATAACCAAAAATCTCCTATATACCATTTCTTTGTATCAATTTTTTTTTTCAGATTACCATCTCCAGTGTATGATCGTCTGCTTACTTTTTCTATTTTGAATGACCTAGGCAAGAATATTATTTCAACAGTGTTGAAACAATAAAATATCTAGACAAAAACAAAAGAAAAATTAACAGTAGGTACAAGTTTCTGCTTATGTAATTTGAGATAGCCTTTTTGACAGAAATACCTGTTGTAATTACCAAATAACAAACGTCTCATGGGAAGAATTATGAAAATATTAAGTGTGAAAAAGTTGTATACTGAGTGTTGGATCCAGGGATAAAGGAAAAGCTGCAAAATATGGAAGTGTATGTTGAAAAAGTTGTACACCAAGTATTGGATCCAGGGATGAAGGAAAAGCTGAAAATTGTACCCACTTGTGTAAATGCCAGTGACTGACTTCCCAGTTTTAGTTACATGCTAATTGGGCTTCTGCTAAAATTGTGATGGATGAAAGGTTCTACGTTTCATATAGTTTTGGTCAAAAAAAATAATAATATGGTTGAGAAACTTCCATTTTACCCCTTGTAATTTACTTTTTTTTAATAACCCCTACACTTTCAAAGTTAACATTTTACCCCTAAAATTTAAAACTTACCAATATGCTCCATCCACTGTTAACTAATAACGAAGCTAATAATTATGTGAATTATGCATGGTAGAAGAATGTACCGTATGTTGATTTGCAAATCATCTTGCAATTTAAAAATCAAAGATTTTGATTATTTTGAGCTTGTCAGCACCACTAAGGTGTTAGAATCTTAGAGACATATATCAGAAGTTTTTCTTGCCCAACAAAAAGTATTTTTGATAAAAACATCAACTAGCTAATTTGCAATTTAGCTTATGTGGAATTTCTGATGGTGTAAATTTATTTGAAAATCAACTTGCGATCTAAAAATTAAAGATTTTGGCCGAGCTTGTCAGCACTTATAAAGAGACATATCAGGGGCTTTTACCCAACTTTATACTAGTTTCTATCAGCAAACTAAGCACCCCTTATCAAAGGGAGACCTTATCACTCTTCTCATGAGTGTGCCATATCTAACAGGTACCCACAAAGAGGCAAAACAACTGGTGATAAGCAAAAATGCATCCATTCTTGTTCTATATTTGATCAAATAAAACCAAAACCTCCTTTCTTCTTCCAAATTTTCTATCTTCTCATTCATTTCCAGTGGAACCCTCCTACCTTAACTCCTTCCATTCTATCAATGAGTTACCTATAATAATTCACAAATCTGAATTGACTAATTGTTCTTTGATAGCATTTGCTCTTGCAGAGATTTCTCAATTTCAAAATGGCTTGCAGACTTGGGTAAAAAAAAAAAAAAGTGGTATGCTGTAAAGAACAACTTAAGTTAGTCCCTACCAAATAATCAGAAATCAAAGCACGCAAATCAATGCACAAGTTGATTAAAACATAAAATTGAAAAAGTCTACCTAAAGGTGATTATTACACAAGAATAAACATGAAATGGTGAACACTATTAATCAAATACGTGATCTAGAGTGTTGGCTCTAAGGGAGTGGTAGAGCGTCAACCTATATGTACATGGGTGGGGCTTTGGCTCATTTATATATTCTCAATTAAAGCTTTGACCAAGTGCATGCGGTAGACCTATATGCATCAAGGTGGAGCTTCTGTTGATTTACATTCTATTATTGATGCTTTGCCTTACGGATAAGATGATACATTTTTGTAGGTAGTAGTTTTGGCTATAGGATTCCCCTAATGTAACATATGATGATTGACAATAACATAAATATAATGAATGATGATAACATACAGCTAGATATTTGTTGATAATATAAAGTTGGATAATTGGAGATAACTTAAATTTGCTAATTTTATTTGAATTCTTTCGGAAGAGACATGCATTCCACAATGCATGTTTGCGTTTATTTCTTTGTTCCTTAGCCTCTGGATTTGCATTGTCAATGGAGACCAGACATCGAGGTGGTTTGATGTAGTTTTGTAAGGCCTCTTGGAGTTGCTAAGAGATATCTGAAGACACACGTCGAAAAGTGATTACTTATCTAATTATTGTTTTACTTTTATCTCCTTTAATGTAGTATCTCCTTTTCAAAATCAAACATGTTTTTCTAGTTCCTATAAGAAATATACTCCAATGTCCTTGCTTTGTATTATAACATATTCCAATGCAATCAACAACTATTTCTTGTTTCAAAAGAAGTTCAATAAACAAAGTTTATCTTTATCTTGCACATGTGCTTCTTTATGATCATGATATAGGTGGTTTGTAGGACTTAAATTATCTGCCCTTTCTGTGTGTATAACGGAATTCTCTGGTCTGTGAAAATGGAAGATAATATCGAACATATTTAACACGGTTGCCTACAGAAAACATGCTTTTGACATTCATGAGAGTGAAATTTTATAACATTTCCCTATCAGAACTGATCGATCAAAAGAACTTCGATCTAATCCTGCAATCCGAACAACGTGATTTATATAGATCGACAAAATCCACAGGATCGTAGACTACAATCTACGGAAATTAGGTAGGATTACAGACTCACCAGATCCTTGAAAATTAGGAAGGCGATAACGAGGAATAGGAAGAAGAGGATCTCGAACTCTGCGAGCCTAACGAAAGCGAACACCGATCTCACCGCCCTCGTCAGCAAGGGTTCCCGCCGGACTGCAGCTCCGCCGCGCCTCTGCATCGCAAAACCCAGAGATCAATCACGGCGACCAGCGATCGGAGAATGATTCGGGAGGAAAAAGTATCGAAGCTTCGAATCGGAGGAAATTAAATTAAAATCTCCCTCTGGGAAAAGGGAATTTACCGCAACGCGTTTAAAGTTTTTATTTATTAATTAATTAATTTTTCATATCCCCATTTTAAATTTTAGTTTCAAATATTTCATAAATTATTTTGCCAAAAATTAAAAAAGACATCCATTGGCTACTAGGATTCTAGGAATGTTAAAAATAGCACTCATTATATTTCTCATTTAGATAATATTTTTATTTTAACAAATCTATCGTAACTATTATAATACAGATTATTTTTTTTTAAATTTATCTCTAGGGATATGTTATAACAGTAAAATACTCCAAAAAAAAATCAGAATTCTAATTCTATTAAAACAATTATTCTGAAAGTCAACTTCTTCTAGCGTGCATAGGATTTATTCGTTAGATGAACAAACTTGCAATTGCATGAAGATTGATAAAAAAAAACATATATCTTGCAAATTGACGATTCTCCCTTCAAAATTGGTGCGAGACTATGTTAGAGAGGAAAAAATTATCATCAAATGGCACAGCACTAAATGTTTTATCCTGATGTTTCCGCAACTTGAATTCATGATCACAAAGTTATACATCACAAAGATAGTAACTTTACCGTTGCACAAAGCTCTCACATGACAAACAACGACAGAGGATTCAAGTGACTTGAGAATTGCAATGATCACCTAGTTGATACCCATAACAGAAATCGTGTGAATGGTCATATAGACTGACTTGCACGTCCATAGTTGATATTTGTCAAGAGGAGACACAACAATCCCATCAATATTGAAATATCGTCTATGAAAATTGATCACTTGATTGATCTCTCGACAATTTAACAAGCAGATGGCGAACAATTCCTTTTTTCACTTGTTTTCTTCACTAGGATCAACAGCTACGTTGAAGCCAGGAGGAATGAACACTATGTCATCCCACTTCGACGAGGAGTTTTCCTGCACACATTGTAGCGAGCACTGAGATTTTGTCGGTAGCAACAGAGCTATGTGAAATATGCCACCTGAAAACTCACCTTCATAGCAGCAATTATGTCCTCTAGAACTGAAACCTTCAAGTAAACACACAGAAAGGTCGATCCACAGAAGAAAATAGGAAATTTAATTCCAAACTATTCCCAAAGTTGTAAGGAGTACCTCAATGTCTCCCTTCCTTAAAGCAGGATTTAACTTTCCTTTGCTGGCGGGATGCTCTGCGTAATGAGTCGTCTAGGTCCTCCTTAACAACAGTATGTTGATTACATATTTTACAGTGACTACAATTATAACAAAGAGAAAATTATTGAGTGACAATCGATCACCTTTCTGAAGAAAGCTGGACGATATTTCTTGTCTTGACTCTTCAAGACCAAGCTCCTTGACTAAAAGGACAAAATATAGGCCATTATACAAATATATTATTGAAAGGAAAAAAAATGCTTCATTTGATTGAAAACGAGCAAATTTTCAGAAGCTTTGTGGGTTTTGAAGTTGAAGACATTAAGAGGAATGGTGAAATCCCCATAAACTGTACCATGAAGTGTTAAAACAGTATTAAAAAAATATATCAATAAATTCTATTTGCTCGTTGAGAGTTTATAATCTACTAGATTTCATTTGCAAACCACTGAATTTCTCGTTGGGAGTTTATGGTGAAATTCCCATAAATTGTACCCCATTCCATTTACTTCCACTATAGAAGCGTCAACACTAAAGTCACCCACCACCATTAAAGACATGACCAACCACTAAATTTCATTGCTCACATAGCATCTACTTCTACTTTGAATCCAACCTTTGAATTAGATCTTGTTAGTGTTCTCTAGAAAGATATTCATAGTTGTTCCACCTCTCATTCTATTTTTTATCACCAAGCTATTTTACGTTTATTTTTCTTTGGCTTCACACTCTCTTCTTAATGCTAAAGCACTTTCACATCCAAGTAGAGACACATTAAGGTCTATGAGATACTAGCATTACATTGTTATCTTACATAGGAGTTGCTACCTATCCCTTGTATTTGCATTGTAGGTTAAAATGGGTATTATTGGCATATGGATTAGTTGAAGGCTTAATTAGTAGCTAAAAAATGCACTTGGGTTTATGGCGTGGATTGCTTAGATACTTTTTCCTATATGGCTAAGATCACTTCAATCTGTTCATTCCACCTTAGCATTCATATTTCAATAGGTCCTTCACCAGTTAGATATTATGAATACCTTTCTCCACAGCTAATCACAATCACATGGAAGAAGTATACATAGAGCAAGCTGAGGATTAGTTGCTTAAGGGGATAGTGATCTTATGTAAAGTCTATACAGTCTAAAGCAATTCCATAGACTATGCTTTGGTAACTCTCATCTTCTCTCCTTCGTTGGGACAGTCTCTACACACGAGTTTATCTAGTTAAGACAAATGAGGAACAAGTTGAGACATACTCTAAGGCCTAGAAAGCTGCACTGTGATATCCAAAGTGTGAAGCGTATAGTTTCTAATCTAGCATATGGAGATATGGCAAACCACACAAAGACTGAATGCCATTTCATCAAAAAGGAGCAATGCAATGAAATTATGACATCATATGTGAGCTCCAACGATCAATCAGTTAATTTTCTAATGAGTTCTTAAGAGGTCCTAGGATCTAGGATCTAGTATGTATGTAACAAGCTAGGTTTTTATAATATCATTAGCTTGAGATAGTGTTAAGTGCCTACATGTAAATACTAGTAGTGCCTAAGTGCAACTACCATATATTACAGAATTAAATTGCAATATTAAACTAATGAATAATGTATGAAAAAGATTTTAGAGGAGAAAAAAAACTAAGAACGATTTTGCATGTTGAGACTCAAGGATTCAATTAAAGTAAAGTTTAAAATGAGCTAGTTAATATATAACATCAAAGTGCAGCATGCCATCTAAAGGAAAATAAGGAAATGGAATCAAAACGATTTAAACAGGCCTTATTTCCAATCGTACTAAATAAGCCTATGATTTATTGATAGAAGCATCATACAAGTACATTGCACCAAACCATTGAAGATGCAAAACAGTAGGGGTGAATAAACTGGCATGTATTTGAGGATGCAAAGTTGTCATGTTGAGGCTGATAATAGTAATAGGTAAATTAGAATTAATTTACAAAAATTTAACAGCAGATATGCATTTATTCTCAAAGACTAAATTACGAAAAGAAAAGAAATTGATTGCAAAACCAAAATTTGTAAAGCATTATTATTCTGTCATGACAAGATGTGTGAAATGGCATAAATCTTTCCACAACTTCCCATATCATCTGAAATGCTATGAAGTAGTCAATATCATCAAGGATTAGCAATAACATAACCTGATAATACATAAATCTACCAAATCACATGGATATCGATAGCATAAAAGGCATAAGTTGAGAGCATTAAAATTAGAACCTGAAAGATAGGAACACCAGGAAAATCATATACAGGATGCCCTTCGTACTCCTTCACCTGCAATATAGATTCCATCAATCATGACTAATGAAAAAGGATACAATCTTCAATCATATACAAAACAAAAATATATGCAAATTCATAACCTCAGACGTTGTAGATTTTGTTACTTTCCAACAATATTAAAGCCATAAAGCTTTATCTTGTCAAAAGAACAAAAATATAATAGTAGCTAAAAAAATTGAAGACTTGACATACAATTGGTTGAAATTCATACATAGTTAATAGTTTAGCCCCAGATTGCTAGATATTCCTTTGGAAGTTTGGAAGAGTTTAAGAGAGCATCATAAAATCATGATAAACTATTTGATAAAATTCTAAGACAGAAGATGGTAAAGAAATGGAGAAAAGGTCATTTAGTAGCTAAAGTGGATTTTGGAAGGGACCATATACGACACATGTAATCTACGTATGCAATGAAACAACCTTAGTTCATTAAAAATAACTTAAACTAAAGCAAATTGGCTTGAACCCCTAAGCTATCTAGTTAATAGTTTGTAACTTATAAGTGTCAACTTAAAGAGTTGTTTTGCAAATAATAAATTCTTTACATAATATAAATATTTTAATATTTTATACAGACCTTGCATGCATTTGCATACTGCATATGTGTTATGCAGTGGGTTTGACTATACATTGCTTGAATGTGTCTTTTGAAACTTAAAATTTTGCTAATTTGCAGCTTAACCGAATCTTTTTACACAAGATGTGTCAGTGGAGTTGGTCCCAAAGGATCACATCTTCGAGATAATACAGTTTTGTCTATTTCCCTATGAGTGGAGGAGAATAAAATAGAGGGATTGGGGAATCACTTTACCAAGGAAGACCTGGATTGGGTTTGTGGAGAGGACATAAAAGGGAAGTGAAGAGAGAATCTGTCAGAGTTGTTGTTGGGGTAAGGAAGAAAGTGACTATTACACTTGTTGGCGTCTATGTCCGCGATGAGTGTGAATGGGGAGGGACATGACAAAGAGAGGGAGAAGATTATTGCTTATGCAAAACAGGGAAACAAGGATCGCTGGCTATATTTGTGAAGGATGAGAGAGCGACCAAAGAAACATGGGGAGCAGAGAGGCTATTGCACAACAAGGGGGGTAATTTAGACCAAATGTGCGAGAGAGGGAGTGCATAGGTGACAAAAAAAAAAGGGGAAGGAGGGAGGGCCTTGTTGGGGTGGAAGGATGAGACTAATGCACGATACATCAAGCTGGTGTTGAGAAGGCAGTGTAGCAAGCAAGAGGAGAATACTCCATCCAAGAAGGCTCTTGGAGTTGGGAAAATACAAAGAAAAGGCAGTTTTTTCAAAATTAAATATCCAGTATGTTTATAATTTTGTAGGGAAAAAACGGCCATCTACTATTAATTGTGTTCCCTTGACTGATTATTACAAACAGGAGAAATAATAACACTCTCTCCCAAACAATCTAGGGCCGGTTACATTGCTTCCCAACGAGCTAAGAACTTGTTTTAAACGATGAGCAAGTTCATACCTTAATTGCGTTTGCAATTTGTGATGAATCAGGTAGAAACCTCAAGGCAACTCCATCGACCTTAAGCTGAAAAACCTGCAAGCTTGTCGAATCAGGCAAACATCCAAACAAAAATGAAGTGATGAACTTCAATACACCTGAAGCAAACGGCAGCACGAAATTCCAGAACACAAATAAAATTAAGGAGAAGTATCAGCTTCAAAGAAAAGGAGGGGAAATGCTTTCTTCAGTGAAAACCAAAGAATCGAGATAAAAGAATCTACACAACTAGAAATGAAAATTTCCAACGACTCAACTGGGAAAGTCCAGAATCGTCTCACCTTATTGAGGGCCACAGGGACCACCTTGGCTCCCTGCCGCATGTTCACATTCATGGATCTCATTTGCTCCAGCAGCGCCTCGGCGTCCTCCTCCTTGAAGCACAACAGCCCCAAGTTTTTGCCACTGCGCACGCCGGAGACGAGAACGAAGTCCTCCTCGGCGTTGCTGAGGGCGTAGACGGGCACCCCGGCGAGCCGCTCCTGGATGGCGTCCATCGACAGGGTTTTGTCTCGGCCGGCAGTGTCTTCAGGGAGAGAAACACTGGCCCAGGGACCCGGCGATGAGGGCGAAGGAGAGGAAAGTCCGTGGAGGAGGGACTGCCGCGCTCGGTCGGCGAGGGTTTGGACGGCGGAGTGGAGGCGGATTCTGAGGGGAGAGGAGTCGGAGAAGAGGGAGTTGATGTGCGATTGGATGGTGAGGAAGAAGGGATTCGGTTCGCTGGGAATTGACGAGGACGACCGCGACGACGACGGCGGCGGCGGCGGAAGGTTTGGGGGTTTAGGCCAAGGGAACATTTTTTTCTGCGGGCGTTCGATGGAGGAGGAAACGGCCGGCATTGCTGTTGTAGGCTTTGGCTTCTTTTATGCGAGGATTCGTGGAGGAGTGATCTGAACCCTCCGTTAATCTTGTGGATGGATCAGATTAAAAAGAATTTTTGAAATTAGGCATCTACGATCTATACAAGCGGCGGGATGGCCGGTTCAATCGTTTAAACCGACACCGGTTATTAATCCGGTCCGATGATATAAAAATAACACATTTCAATTTCAAGGCAAATTATAATAGTTCAACTCGCTTGCTAGGGTTAGTTTAAGTCAACCTGCTCTTCCCAAATTTACTTAGTAATTAATCTCTCTATAGTTAGATCATCCAACTTCAAAATTAATTAAATTATAAAAATTAAATATCTAAATTAATAAAAATAATAATAATAAGACAAGTCAAACTTCATAGTATTCAATCTCAAGGTAACTAAGTTAAAATTTTAAATGAATTAATATTTTAACTTGTATTTTTTTTACTAGTTCAATTAGTTTAGATATTATCAAATTTTAAATTCGAATTTATTTAATTATTTACAGTTTTATATTTTTATTTATTTAATTAGTTAATAACTTGATATCATTTATAAATTAATTTATTTATTTATAAATGTAATAAATATTTTATGACATTAATGAATCGTGTGAGAAAATTTCAATATTACCCCTTTCATATATTCAACTTTTATAATTGTATTAAATCAAAACTATTGTACTCTTGAAAACTTCTTTAATCTAATTGTAACATAAATTAAGAATATTAAAATTTTAACTTATCAAGCATAAAATTTATCACAAATCCATTCCTTAATCATGATAAATTAATTTCAACTCTTTTTGAACCCTTATATATGTTCTTCGCATCCATTTGTACATTTTTTTTAAAAAAGATCATTTTATAAAAAAGTATATGTCTAATTAAAAGTAAATTTATACTTATGTAAACTGTTATAATGCGCAGAAAAAATAATAATAATTAGCTTGGAAACAATAGGGCAATAAATGCTAGAAAATTATGAAAATCACACTTTATAGTATTATCACTCTGGCAATAACAATAAGTGCTGAATCAGAAACAAAAAGAGAGAGACCTCTGAATCAGAAAACACCAGAACGACAACATTGCAGATTAAAAAGAAGAAACAGTACATTTAAAAACCAATCAGCTGAATCCCCTCAGGCTGCACTGTCAATGCTCATGGGTTCTGTCCCCTGCTTCGATTCAGTCTTCTGCAATAAAACAAAAAACAAAAAAAAGGACCACTAAGTCAGCTGATGAAGTATAAGAACATCAAATACTGAAATGGCTGTAGGATGCTTTACGTTTGCTTCTGGGGGCTCCAATTTGCTCAGCTTGGCAAACATGTTCCCATAAAATTTAGCATCTCGTTTGTTGTACTCCCGGACTTTCTCCTTCAACACTTTGTATTCCAGCTTCACATCTCTGAAATTAATTATGAGAATACGTAGAAAACAAAGGATCAGTTTAATCCTGAAGAAATGTTTGACCCGTACCTGTTGTCTGGATCAATTTCGAGTGCCTTCTTAATGTCCGACTCCGCCAAGTCCAAGTCGGCGAGTTGAATGTAAGCTTGTGCTCTTCTGTATAGAGCCTTCACGTTTCTGCTCTCGATCTCTAGCACCTATATATTTTTTCATTTTTAAAATTTGTATGCAGTTTAATGAAGCTGATATGAATCGAGTGTTGTACCTTGGTGCAAAGCTTTACTGCCTCTTTGTAGTCTTTGAGCTTCAGCTTGCAAGCTGCATTGTTCAGGTTGCATGCCGCCTTAAGTGCTTTAGATTGTTTCTGTTCCTCCTCTGAGAAATTGCTGTCGTAATCTATGAACTTTGATGCCTGGAGGTTAAATGAGTAAGCTGGTGATGCCATATTTAGGAGTTGTGGAACTAGAATGAATAAAAGAGTGTTAAGCAGAGCAGACCTTTTCATATCTCTTTGAAGCTCGAGCATATTTCCCAGATTTGAATAGTGCATTTCCTTCCTCTTTCTTCTTCGCAGCTGCATCAATTTTCTCTTGATTGTTGGTGAGGTCCCATGATTCCTTGTCCTAAGAGCAGTGGGAGTAAATTAGTTGCAGGACCTAATCGAAAAAGGTTGAAACCAATAGAGAAAGGAATTGAACCTTGACAAAAGACACCATTTCCACTTCAAAATAGACAGTGCTATTAGGAGGAACCACAGCTAGTTCCTGCTTTGATTCAGTGGAGGCATATGCATATTCAGGCGGGATAGTAACCAGGGCAACTTCCCCTTTCTTCATGGTTGCTGCAGCTCGGTCGAGACCCTCGATCACTTGTTCTGTTAAGCAAGTTAATTCAAAAAGGTTAAACAAACGACCAGTTCAGTGAAATCCCAGAAACACATACAACCGAACTTACCTTCATCAATTTTGAACTCAAAAGGTTCCTGGTCGTCATGCCCCTTCTTCACAAAGACTGTCCCATCTTGTAGCTTACCGATAAATTTCACTGATAGAATCAAAGTTTCATAGCTAAGAATTTGATCTCTTTTATTATTGCAAAGAAATACATCAAACTTTGCATTACCTATGACTACTGCTCCATCATTTGGTCGTTCATAACCTTCTCCTTCCTTGAGAATCTTTTTCAGTATCTTCTTATCATTTCCTATTTCAGTAACAGTCTTCCACGAGACTAATTCAAGTTCAATCTGAAGGGTGGCATTTGGTGGCACCGCACCCTCATTGCCAGCGGCTGGCCTACCCTTCTCACCAAATGCATCTGTCCTCCCAAAAAAAAAAAATATAGTTATGAGATTCAAGTTATGCACTAATTTAAGAATACACCAAAGAATAGTTTTGTTGCTCACATTGCGGTTTTACCGTGAGAAGAACTTTTTCAGCTTTCTTCATGGTCTTCACAGCTTTAGAAAATGCAGGAATGAAGTAACCTGAGCAGAAAAATTGTTCCAGTAAGAATGGGCAGTTAAGATCCACTACAAAATTCATCTCATATCCATAACAATCAACACTTACCGTCTTTAACTGTGAACTCAGCTCCTTCAGACTTTGAAACCACAGTTCCATCTTCGAGCCTTGCCTCATAGTTCACTGAATAAAAAAACGAAGATTGTTAAAATTTATTATTTCTCAAGATAGGACAGATAAAACAGTCAAAGGAAAAAAAAGGTGCTTACCAAGTACTTCATCTAAATCTTTTGGGTTCTCATATTTCACTCCTTCCTTCAGGATTTTCTTGATTATCCCTCCATCTTTACTAATGTCCTTAACGCTAGACCAAGATAGTAGCTCAACATCAAATTGGAGAATAGCATTAGGTGGGATAGTCGGTGGAGAACCAGATTCACCATAGGCCAAATCAGGAGGGATGGTGAAGATGGCATTTTCACCCTTCTTCATGGTCTTAATTCCTTGATCCCACCCCTTTATTACTTGACCTGGATAGCGTAAATCAAACAGTAACAATCAATCAAATAGAACGAGCCATTTATATGCTTGTGTAAGTGCCAACAGATATAGAAATACTTCCAACGGTGAGCCAGAGGAACTGCAACTAAGGATAGTAGTATCTATTGATCATTATAGCAAATGATCCAGTGATTTAAATCACCTAAAGATGCTGGATGCATCACTCTTTCTTCATACCAAAAATCAAAAGTTTCAACAAATTAAACCACAAACTTCTCAATGAAAGACTTCATAGTGAATATGCTATAAAAAAATTGGACAAAAAAAATCTAGCTAACCTAATCTTGAATAATATTTGGTGAAAAGGATTCGACTGTAAAAACAAAATCCACTAAATGCTGAAACTGTGAATTAGCGTTCCTGATTACAGATCGCAATCAAAATAAATATGGACAGACATGAATAATGACGGAATTTTGATGGACAAAAAAGAAAATATGTCATGCTAGGCACAAAAATCTCCTACCTTGGCCGAGCTTGAACTTGAAGGGTGTACCCCGATCGCGGCTGGAATCAAACTTAGTCCCGTCGAGCAGCGTCCCAGTGTAGTGCACTGTCACCAACATCTCAAATATTAAGATCTTTTCACTAAAAATCGTCAAAACTCATGAAATGCGAAAATTTTCCAAAGTGTAGAACCCAAAATGCAGTGATCGCAACAGGATAAATACGGAGCCGCGAAAATCGCGTACCTTCAACCTCGTCTCCGACCTCGGGCATGTCCCAGCCTTCCCCCTCCTTGACAAGCTTCTTCTTGAGCCCCTCTTTCCCGATCTCCTTCTCCTCCCCAACCTTGAGGACGGGGCCGTCGTCGGGGAGATCCATCATGCCTTCGTCCATCATGTCCTCGCCGGAGGGCATCGGCATGTCGAAGTCCTCATCCATGGCCGATTCGTGGGAGAACGGAGCGTATGTGGCAGTGTACTGATTTGCGGCGAGCGAGAAAGCGAAAGGAAATCGATCTGAGGAAGAGGCGAAAAGAGAGGGTTTTATACAGAAATCAGGGTTCTAGAAACTTCCCGAGGACCATGATTCTTCCGGAGAAATCTTTGCGTGTAATGTATGAAAAGCTCCAAATTTAGGACTGACTTCTTATTTTAAAAATATTATTTTATATTTAAAGTGTAAAAGATAAATTTATAAATAATAGGCCTGATATTAGTGTATTAAATATTAAATATTAATATTATATTTAAAATTTGAGTTTCATGTGGCCATTAAATGTGTTTTATTTATTTGATGGTTGGTTAAACTAATTTTTCAGCTAACTTAATAGTCAATTTATATCACTTCGACTTATTTCAACGATAATAAATGTAATGGATAAAGTGTATTTTGAAAACATACAAAGAAAATTAAAAAATAGAGTTTGTGTTTAAGTATTTTATAAGGTTAAATGCATCTTTTAATAAAATCGCTAAATAGTATAGTTTGGTATGTCTAATCTAATTTAATTATAATAATAAATATTTTAGAGATCGAATATTTCAAATTTATTCATAAATTAAAAGAAAAGGTGTAAAAATCAAAAGAACATTCTTATTTTTTGAAATGATTAAGGCGTTCCATTTTAATTTTATATGAAAGGCATTTCACGTCATCAACAAGTTATATATAATTATTTAATTATTCTTTGATACTTTTTTATTATTATTTTCTATTTAAATCCTAAATCAATTGAATTCGTTATAGGAGCTGTGAAATTGTTATTTATAGCTGTTACATATATTATAATAATTATAATTTTGTAATTATTATAATACATACTTGACTTTCAAAAATATTTATATTGAATAATTACTATTTCATAGTTACTACAATATAAATTCAATTTTATTCATCTATCATTCATATTGTAGCAATTTTGAAATTGTAATTGTTATAACTATTATAACAACTATAAAATCGTAACTATTATAATATGTATTTGATTTGCTCATCTAAAATTCATGTTGTAATAGTTGCAAAATCGTAATTGCTACAATATATGTAATAGTTACAGTTTCATAATTGTTGTTTTGGTCAAATACTGCAAATGATCAGGCCACCAGTCAACAAACAACCCAATGTTGACGACCTCCTAGATGAGTTAGGACGCAAGAGACTATCAAGACCTGAAACACACTTCAAGAAAAGGTTAGACTAGTGCCGAAGAGTCCCGGCAGACCACTCTGACACTCAAGTTAGGGTTCTGCGGAAGATGATAAGATGTGGACAAGAAAGAAAATAATACTAACAGAATTTTCAGAGTCCAGCTTGGAATAAGGTTGTGGGTTAGAGTTTTTATAGTTGGCTCAAGGCATCTCTATGTCAGATGGGATAGCACCCTTATAGCGACCTATATAGATGATTAGATTCGACAATTATTTTCTTTTGGCCTTATATGCAAAAAAAGGAGTATTCGAGGGCATAGGGCCTGACAACCTCGTAATCGTCTGTTCATTCTTGGACTGCCGCTTATCCATGAGAGTATTCACGTTCCTCTTTAGTAAGTCATGTAAGATAGTGGTTCATATAAGACGTAAAGATAGAGCTCAGGATGGAGTCAACCGAGGTGAAGTGGCTGATATGAGACTTAAGGCCAAGATGGTCGAGTTGAGACGACCGAGACATCGAGAGGCGACCAAGACGCCATGATGAGGCTGGCCAAGACTAGACACCAAGATGAGACTAGCTAAGAAGAGACGACAGAGATGATCGAGACGAAGTGTGGAGCAGAGATAGTCGAGACGAGATGACTCCAGGGGGCTCAAGTGGAGGTCAGGACTGAACTCATGCTAAGCCGGAAGTACGATCTGAGTCCGAGGTGACAGATATCTCACTCTAATGGGATTGGATCTATATTGATCTGTCTTGCCACATCAGTCCGAATCTTGACCTTCACTTGACTCTTGATTTTTATCTCGGAAGGAGTCACATCCTCTAGGACACCTACATCAACTGTTATAATGTTTCTAATCGATTTATGATTTAAATGAAAATTTTATGTAAGAGATAATAATTAAAATAGTAAGAGTAGTTGGGTAATTATACGGAGATAGTTCATGGGGTGGAGCAACCTTTTGCACTCCTTGACAATTTAGAGAAAAAAATATTTTTTTTTTTGCTAAAAATAATAATAAATCAAAATTAGTCAGAAAGGAAGAATTTCAAAAAAAAAAAAAGCGCAAAAACTTCCGCCTTCCGGAATCCCTTCTTCCTCCCGCCAAACCAACCATAAAGCAAAGCATTCTTCTTGCTACTCCCGCCACCGCCATTAATCCCCTTCCTCCACCCTTCCTCTTCCCTTCCTTCACCTCCAAACCTCCCCTCCTCCTCGTTCTTCATCCTCTTTCCCCCTATAAATGCACCCGTCGCTTCTCCATCTCCACACCATCATCGCTTTCAATTTTCGGGAACTCTCAGAGCTTAATTTGCCTGATCATGGCGTCCGCCGGAAAATCCAGCGTCCCCGCCGTCGAACGCTTCAAGTACTCCCAGCGTGTGGTGCTGAGGTCCATCCTGAACCGCCACGACCGCGGCGAGGGGCTCTCCGGCCACCGCGTGGTGGCCGGGGGATGGATCAAGTCCCGCAAAGATCGCCCCGCGGAGGGCCACGACCGCTCCGCCGCCGTCGCCGCTGCCGTGCCACCGCAACCAGAGGACGCATCTTGCTTCGAAGCTCTCCTGCAGCACCTCCCCATGCTCCGTCCATTGGCCCGGATTCTTCTCGGTCGACTCGACGCCGACGCCGACGCCACAGAGGCCAAGCCCAACGTCGGCCCTGTCACCGCCCTCTTAAGGATCAACGACGGCTCCTCCAGTTCCAATCTCCAGGTCTTCGATTCCCCATCAATTTCATGAAATCTTCTCCACGATGGAAGTGGCTTAATTCGCTGAATCTCTTCAAGGTCGTGCTGGATTCCTCCATGTCTCTCCCCGGCCAAGTGATCCACGTCGGAGCTTGCATCCTCGTGGAAGGCGTGTTGCAGAAAGCTTCAGCACCAAAAGGCCACGCCGTAGAGCTCAAAGTGGAGAAAATTCTTCACATCGGAATCGCCGACTCGCAGCAATATCCACTAGCAAAGCCAAAGTTCTCGCTGGAGTTCCTCAGAACTCTTCCTCACCTTCGTCCTCGTTCAGTAACAGTAAGCCACACCGTCGCATTCATCTGAAAAACAACCATCTAGTCTTATGGCTCTAAGCTGTGATTGTTCTGCCCCGAAAGGTTGGATCGATCGTGCAAATTCGCAGCAACGTAACTCTCGCAAGCCATGAATTCTTCAAGAAGAATGGATTCATACATGTCCACATGCCCATCCTCTCATCAACAGAAACAGGCTACAATAGCAGGGACTTCCAAAGCACTACTCCCCTCGCCGAGCCAGGCCTCCGTGAAGCTATCGGACTCGAAACCCTGAAGTCTGCGATAATGGAGAAGAGCAAGAGGATCGAGGAGGTGCCTAGATCAGATAGCAACAAAGAAACGTTGCTTGCGGCCGAGCAAGACCTCAAGAAGACCAAGGAGCTTGCTGTGTTGCTGGAGAAGAGCCAAAGGGATTTCCTCACGGTGACTGCCGGCCTTCATCTCGAGAGCTATGCTTGCGCATTGTCGAGTGTTTACACAATTGGGCCTGTGTTCCGAGCAGATGAGCCTCAAGCGAAGAGATTGACAGAGATGTGGATGGTTGAGGTTGAACTGGCGTTTGCAGAACTAGAGGTACGACTACATTTCTTCGAAAACAATCGAATCACCATTGACCCCCATCTGATACCTTCAGGATGCCATGAACTGTGCCGAGGACTATCTGAAGTTCCTATGTCAATCTCTGGTGGATAACTCCGGCGACGACTTGAAGTACGTATCAAAAACAAAAGACAAGGAGCACACCGAGCGAATTCGAGCATTAGTTTCGAGCTCTTTCGCGCGCATTACTTACTCGCAAGCACTGGAAATTGTCGACGAGGTAACCATGGCAAAGAATTGCTTGTAGTTCTGAATCCTCAGTTAAGAACACCTAACCGTTTTTGGTAGGTTAAGGATAGGACATTCCGCGAGAAAGTTTCATGGGGTGAGAGTCTATCGGAGGAACACGAAAGGTTTGGCTTCAGAAATGCACAAGCACCATTGATGTTCTTAAGAACATGATCTATCTGTCTATGTATGTATGTTTCTTGACAGGTATTTGGTAGACGATATCTTCAAGAAGGCAGTCATTGTCTATGAACATCCGAAAGAGCTCAAACCATTTTATGTGCGCGTAAGAGATGATGGAAGAACAGCTTCCACTTTCGATATAATCACACCTAAAGTAAGATGCATGTGAAATCCTACTCTAAGATATCGAATTCGTCGCATCTACTAAAGAAACTTGTTTACCTACAGATTGGAGTTTTGCTCAGAGGAAGCCAAAAGGAAGAGAGACTAGATGTGCTCAACAAGAGGTAATTGGCCAATATTCAGATAGAAACATAAGTGTCAATCCTTAATTATGTCTAGCTCTTCTCATGGCAGAATGGAGGACCTTAAACTTTCAAGCGAGCAATACGATTGGTACAAAGATTTGCGCAAGTATGGTTCGGTAAAGCACTCGGGATTCAGCCTCGACTTAGAGAAGATGATGTTGTTTGCCACTGGTCTCACTGATTTAAGAGATGTGATTCCGTTTCCGAGAACTTGTGACCGTGGCAACGAGTGGTAGAACATACAACTGTAAAGGGTTACATACTACTAAATTGTGACAAAGATCCAATTTTAGTTTATAAACTACAAAATCTCTCACTAGAAACATACTACTAAATTGTTCTTGAAAGAGGATTTATTCTTACTCAATCTAAAGAGAACACAATCCATGCACATGGATACTTGATGAGCATTCTAACAAGAAGAATGAAACCACTAGGGACACCTCCTGATTCATCACCCATGACATCGACATCGATAACGGTAGGCACTGTTGATCGGGTCATTCTCATCGACTGGAACTTGTTCAGCACTGCACTTGAATTGGCAACCTCTGCACTCATTGTAGGTGCAAAGTGGAACTCTGGACCCTATCATCAATCTTCTAGTGTTTGCATTGCTGAAGCTTTCTTCCTAGTAATGCAAGTGCAGACACTCACACAAAGTATTGCTACACAAATTTATGTGAGTGGAAGTGAGGAATTTTCGATGCTTACCGGCTTTGGAAACTCCATGACCGGAAGGAGATTCGACCCGTAAACAAGTGTTTCGGAGCCTGCAACATTGACAGATAATTCAATCGAAATTCTCACAAAACTTAGAAGAGAAAAGGAATTGGCATGACCAGGTTGTAGTAGAACTGCCACAAAGAGAGCAAAGGAAAGGAGAATGACAAGGTTGGCGATGAAGTTTTTCGACTCCATTACTGAAGCAAAATTAAAAGAAGTGGAGTGCAGTGCAGTGGAAAGGAGCAAGGAAGAAGCTGTAAAGGAGTGATAGATGACGAAGATCTCTGTCTAAACACAGTAGATTTTATATTTTGATCTTGTGACTTTGCCCCACCTTTTGTTGTTGCTGCAATGAATAAACAGTAAACAAATGGAAGTTTGAACATGGCGCCAACTTTTTTTTGCACTGTTTTCAGTTTTCCAGAGAGTTCTCTAAAGAATTCTTGGGAGAGTTAAATGAATTATGTTGTCTATCAATTGGCAAAACTTTTACCAACAGTTGTTTGATTTGGTCGTAAAAAAGTTAGATCCGGAGGATCTTCTGTCGAAGATTGAGAGTACGAACCCATGCATATAATCGTAAAACCAAACTTTGTTACTCTTATTTTACGGAGAAGATCTGGTGACATAACACAAGTTCTTCCAAAGGTGGAACAAATCTTCCAAAGGTTGGATGAATCTAGAGGACCTCCTATCAAAGATTAAAGGGGAGAAGTGTACAAATTGACCAAAACAAGTCTAAATCATAAACATACTATTGAAAAATTGAATGAAAAAGGACTTCAGAGTTTTTTGGCTTTGAGATTGATTTATAATGAATCATAACCTTTGATATTGTGAACATATATGAGTGAGAAACTCTTTCAAGGAACAAATTTAAGATTCAGATTGCGCTAAACTCAGTACGATTCACATAAAAAAGAGTCTTTCATCCATACATGTTCACAAAGTTGTAAAACTTACAATGTAAGACTAAATTCCCATACACATTAGAGTCCTTTTCTATCTATTTTCCATTCAATTCTCAACATATACATGTTTAGAAGATGATTGGAAAACTGTTTGATAGAAAGTTAGATGATTCTAGAGGACCTTGTATCAAAGGTTAAGGCGAGGAGTACAAATTGATGAAAACAAGTCTAAATCATAAACATACTATTGGAAAATTGAATGAAAACTAGATGGATAAGGACTTCATTTTATAGCTTTGAGGCTGGTGTATAATAAATCATAGCCTTTGATATTGTGAACATGTTTACAACATCGTAGAAATAAACCTCTCTGAATCGAACTTGAACTCCAAAGAAAACATGAAAGCAGTTTGACAGGTTTAGTGGATGGCATGCATCCATATGAAGTTTTGTCGGTTTGAGGAAATGAACAAGAGGGTTTACTGTTTGATGCAGTGGGCACGTCTTGTATCGCCATGTATCATTGATCCATGTCCATCACTGTAAAGGCATCCAAACATGCATCTGCACCTGCTGCTGCTGCTGATGCCGTATGATACTTTTTCTGGCAGCATTTGGCTTGTTCTAACTCGGGCCACCTTCTTGCTGCTCATGTGATCATCTCCTTTATGAACATGTCTTCCAGCATTAAATATTGTGATTGGAGAAAAAGAAAAAACAAAGAAAAAGAAAAGAAGAAGTTGATTGAGAGTTTTTAACTCTGCAACTACAGTTTGGCATTTGCTCTGCTCTGTTTGGGGGCTGGAGGAAGGCTGTAGCTGTTGGTTTAGGGTTGAAGTGGCATAGTTTGGTTTGGTTTGATTGATTGGTTGTCAAAGAGATTGTGAGTTAAAGTTTTGATAGAAGTTGCTCTTATTAACAAAAAGATGGAATCCGTCATTTTAGCGGCTCTACATGACCGACTTTATGATCACCTGTGAAGAAGGTAAATCGAGAAGTTATAGCTGACCACGACAGAGGAGGGTATTATCTCGGAACCCTCGTTGTAACTAATTCAGCTATGCCCAGGGAACAAAAACTATCTTGAGTAAATTTTTTTTTATAATGATCCCTCGTTATAACCAATTCAGCTATGCCCCAAGAGCAAAAACTATCTTGAGTAAAATTTTTTTTATAGTGACCAATCTCATCGTTTGGGATAAGGCACTTCGACTTTCCGATCGAAGTTGTTCATGATTACAAGAGGGGTATTGTTTTAATAAGTTTTGATAATATAGATAATTAGGATAATCTTTTTGATTTTTTTTAGTTAAAGTCTTGAAGGGTAGGATGTTTGATATATTGAAAGAAATGGAATTGGAATGATTTGTTTTTTTTTTGTTTTTTTGTGATTTTATTTTAATATTTGGATAGATAATTTGATATGAAAGATTTTATACTTTAAGAAATGAAAATCTTTTGATCTAACTAACTCTTATCAAATATAATATTTATTGATAAGGTATTATTTTAAAATTTAATCAAGAGGTGGAAAACAATTTATGATTTATTTATCAGATAAATTTAAAATAACTTATATCTAGATTGGAATTTGAACTATGATTATTTTGTACATGGTCGAGTTTACTGAATGATTATGTTGAGCTATACGAGTTGTTCATTAGTCAAATTGACTAGACAGATTGAATGAGTTAAACATATAAGTGATGCTAATAGATTACCGTTGATTAATCAGGTAGGTCAAATTGGCAAGTCAAGAAAATTGAAAAAAGTTGAGTATACTAGTTGGTCTTAATTGATCGATTAAGCTAAGCTGATTGATCGAGACGAATGAATTGATTATGTCGAGCAATCAAACAAGTAGATCACATTAAGTGGCTCATGTGAGTCCACAAAGCTCATGCGAGTGTGAGATCTCAAGAAAGATCATATTGAATTTATTGTATACAATCTTATCTTACATTTTATAAGAGATTATTTTCGTGATTTGAATTCGTGATAAAAAAGTCATATGATAATAATTTTACCGTTACATCAAGACACCCTTTCAAATTTTTTAAATAAAATAATAAAAATTTAAAATTTTATTTAGAAATAGAAAAAAATAGATAAACAAAAATCAAGAAAAAAAGATAAAAACAATTTGCAGAAAGGCACCCATTGTTTTGATTAATTGATTAGATATGATACAACAACATACACGCGATGGACGTCATATCGCAAGCGGAAGCGGGAAGTTGCCAACGAAAGGCAAAGCCAGCACCAGCCGCTGCGTCGGCGACGGCAGCGCCGTCGACTGCACCGAGCACCCATGCCTTCCCCCCACAATCTCCACCAGCAGCCTCCCCATCGGCCCCAACACCTGATCCGCCACCACCCGCCACCGCAACGACGCCCACCGCACCGCCACCCTCCCCCGCCGCCGCGCCCCGCCCAGCCTCACCGTCTCCCCTCGCCGCCGCCGTAGCCTCACCGTCCTCCCGCCCAGCCACCGCCACCACCATCACCGCCATCTGCTGCTGGTCGCTGATGATTAGGCGCTGCTTGTTATAAGCAAGTGGCTCCTCGAGTATCATGAAGGAGAGTGTGAGATCAATCATTAAAGCGGAAGGGAATCATAATTAAGTAATTAAAGCACGCAATTAGAATATTAGTTAGTTAGTATCAACACACAAATTTATTTTACTCACTTACTTTAACTATTTTATCGGTTCATTTTCTTAAAATTTTATCGGATAAATTCAAAAACACAAGTGACTTCAACCATCAATGTCTGAAAATATTTGTTTTTCATTTCAAAAAAACATACTAACAACGAAAAAGGTAAATCGATAACATTTACAAAAGTATAGGAGGTATAAAATGACTAGGAGATCTATTTTATTTTATTTTTAAATAATTAAAGTATTAGAGATAAAATGATTTGCACATGAGGCCGGCGAGGCCAATTTGGATGCATCTCCATGGTCATTGTATGGCATTATTCTTTGTTTAGATTAATGCCTTGGCTTAGTTAATCATGTTCCTTAATCAATTTTAAACAACCTACTCAATCATTGATTTTGAAAATTAAATATAACAAATTGCAAATTGCGATATATATATAAACTAAATTTGATCGCCGCCACCAACTTATTTTCTCGAATATATTTAGTTATAAGACACTCATGCCTAGTTTACTAGGGAGGATGGATAATAAGGAGATGAACCATTCATAAGGAAAGGAGTTTGCGATGGAAAGGACAAGGAAGTGGATGGACTAGCCTAGCTAGTTTGCTTGTGTCAAGAATAGAAGAAAGAAAGGCATGTGAGCCAAGCAAGTCATGAGCTTGCATTTGGGCGATTGATAGGCTCACGAGCAAGTCATGAGCTTGTAGTCAAGCGATTGATAGATTCATTTTTTTTCTACAAAAGATAGAATTCGCCACTCCAGCGGCTCACACGGTCGGCTCCACAACCATCTGTGAGGAGGTAAATTGAAAAACTGCAGTTGATCACGATGGAAGAGGATATTGCTCGACTTCGTCGAGATTCAAACTTTTGCCCTCTTCTGCAAGTCTGCTCCGTCATAACTAACTCAGCTAGGCTCCGGTAGCAAAATTGATAGGTTCACGAGTATGCTTGCGGTCACCATTAGGCTCAGTGGCAATAGTGGAGGGTAATTTGGTACTTTACCTAAAAACACGATGGAAAATCAGTCTCGTAGCAATCAAATAGTGGCAAGAATATACAAAATACATACCCTCATTCCAATCATGCAGTACAATCTTCCCTTCTTCAGCTCAGCTTTCCCCTAGTAGTTGCTACCCTTTGAAGAAAGTCCTCAGTCGAGCTGAAGTTTGGCAATTTGTACAGAGTCATCAACCTTTCAGCCGGACACAGCTTGATAATCTCATTTACTGCAGCAAGTGGACATTTTTGTCAGTTAACCATCAAAATTTATTTCTTTGTTAATTATTCAAATCAGAAATGAAACAGGGGATTGAAGATACTGACTCATCATCTATGATAGGAAGGATCACAAAATCAAGGTCATAAAAAAAAATAAAAGAAATACGAAATCATGCACCACTAAACCTGTATGTAACTTGCAAGTATCTTGATAGAGCAGCCTAGAAATGTTATAGAAACAACAAGCCTGATGCTGCTTATGTTGGTCTCGAGCTCCTCTTCCTACACTTCTAGGAACCATTTTTTGTCCCTCTCTTCCTTCTTTTGGGAAGTGATCTTAAAAGTATATTTAAAGAGATTTTCAAAATTCACAAAATTAGTGAAAAAAAAAGATTTGTATATTCAAAATTGTCATATGCACTCCACATCTAAAAAATATACCAAATACAATACACCAGAATGTGTTAGGTAACTTGTGCCATTGCATAGAAGTATTTAAGAGGTAATAGGACCACAGTAAAAGATCACTAAGTTAGAACAAATAAAAGAGTTGAGAGATAGTTTGTTGCCAGGATGACAAATGTTGTTGCTTTGATATGTGTCTTTTTGTTTTTTCTTTCATCTTGACCTGACCTTCTTAGAATTAAACATAGGAGAAGTAAGCATGCTCAATAGACAATACTATGAGATAATAATGTCAAACTAGCTAAAGAACTAAATTCATATTATCCTCAACAACTAGAATACACACCGACTGCTAGAATACCACCAAAGGATGGTCAAAACAAAATTTCAGTTGCAATGACCATCAAGATTTACTCTTTATCATGCAGATGAATGATTACACTCAGAACATACAACTTATCGTAAGATGACTAAAGCACTAACAGAATAATCAAAGATCACCGTTGCTAAGATCCAGCTGCAGTTCACAATCAACCAAGATCAGAAAATCTTTGGTAACAAAGGACCAAGCCCACTAAAAGAATGAGTACCATAAAGTAACTAATAATCAAGAGAATATTACCCTCTCCTTTCTAGCAGCCTTTTTCTGTTCAAACTCCTCCAAGGCTCGTGCCCTGCGATCCTCAAGTGCCTTAAGCTCTTGTTCCTTGAAAGGCCACTCATTTGGACCTTCTTTTTCTTGTTCAGACCAAGCTTCTTTGCCTCCTTTGCCTTCTTCCTATGGTGTTCCTTCACCTTTCTTATTATTTTGCATTTCTTTCTTAAAGATACCCTCTCACTTTTGCTCTCTGTAAGGAGCTAAAATGTAATGCACCGAAGTAAATACAATCAAAAGAAAATTTAGTCAAGAAATACACTTACTTTTGCTTTTCATCACCATATTTGCTGTTCAAAGAAAGTGACCTAGCAACAGATACAAGTATAAAAACATTTTTATACACCTCATTGTTTGTTATCATAAGTTAGCAGCTAGGTCAAGGAAATGAATGACACTTCATATGCTGATTCAACAGGGGAAGAAATGAATTTCCACTTTTCAAGTTGACATGTTCACCAAGAGGAGTATAGATGGATAATGTAATTCACAATGTTCTAGACCACAACTAGATACTATAATTCCATAACGAAAGATGACGACAATGTAATTTGAACTAATTGCGAAACAGAAAGCTTACTTGTGCAGCACTCTATGTTCACAGGACTAACTGTACGCTTCAAGTTTCAACTTTGTCATTAATTGTTGCCAAGAATGCATACCAAGACTGGAAAAGGAATAGAATTTGGTTCAATCTCGATTCACCAAAAGTGAATGACCAAAAACCCTAAACAATAAACATAAGCTAATCAAATTAAAATACTTAGAAACTAGTTCAGAAGTCAAAAAAAAAAAAAAAAAACTTTTTCAGTAAGACACATACAATGACCTAATCTAGGCCCACGTCGGCTTCTAGGGGCATCCTACAAGACATCTTTGTGAATCCGACGAGATCACATCCGATCAAAAAAATGGAAATTTTAACTCGACGTGACGTGAGGAAGAAGAAAAGTTAAGGAGAAGGGTTGAAGACTCACCAACCACAGAGGAACTTTATTTTTATGGGGCGTGGTCGCCGGAAGGATTCACCGTCGACAGGGACATGCCTTTTCTCTCGGGAGCGAGGACGCTAGGTCGCCAGAGGAAGACCGGTTCAAAAATAGAGAAGTCAACGGTTTAATATTGAAGCGGTTCATGATTTAAATTATGGTTCATTGACAGTTTGATAATTCAAAAAAAAATCTTATTTCTTATTTTAAAAAATATAGTAAAATATATTAAGGTATTTATAATTTTAAATGAATAATCGGTTGGTTAAACGTAATCATTAATTAGTTAAATAATGATAATTTTTATTTTAAACGGAAATTTAGATAATTTTTATTTCAGTGCATAAGATTTTTAATAATAAAAAAAAAATTAAATTATATTAGATTTATTATATGTAATTTTATCTTATAATTATATTATAAAGGATTATTTTTACGACTCTATCATTTTTATTTTGTGGGAACAAATTTAACTTAAATGGCAAAAAGTGTTGTTATTATCTAATGGCCAATCAAGTTTCAAAGGAAAACCTTCGTTAGGGTGAAAAACACTTCTTTTAATAATCGTAAAGAATAGAACAAAAATAGCAATGAAACTACAGACGGCCATTGATAAGTAGGAGAAGTAGACAGAGGAGAGAGCTGAGCTGCTATCGATTGATCAATCCAAAGGCGTCGCCTTTCTTCTTCGTCCTTTTCTCCTCCCATTCCTATCAAGGAACGGAACGAAGCTGCAGTGACAGATCTTGTGTAGGACGCGCAGGTGGCGGCGCTCCCTTCGTCTCGAAAAGGTAGTGTTTTTTTTTTAAAACTTATTTCAGCTGTGGGTTTTGTGATGCGAGAAGAAAATCTACCTTTTGCTGCTTGATCCCTTCCCGTTTGTGGTTGTATTTTGAAATTTCGAGTGTGTTCTTGCTGATCCGTCCTTTTTAAACGCTGCTTTTGGATTTCTTGCTCTTCTAGGTTGCTTCGCACCGCCGATTTTGTGGCAAAGGTGGAATTTGGGCAAAGGGGATCCTTAGATCGTGCGCCATGCGTGCTACAGAGGACAGGTACCAAAGTGGGAAACTCATTTTTTGGTGCTCGCGTTTTCGTCATCGGTCGTATTTTCACGAAATTCTACAACCTAGGGCGTTGTCTTGGATCTGATTTTGTCGACATATTTTTTCCAGGAAAATAACTAATCTTCTTGCGGAAAAGGGTTATCTGTATCCTTGGTGTGTAACTGGTTCAGTTGATTGTTAGAGACTGTGTCAACAAAGGAAGGATTCGAAATTAAGTGCAGCCTGTGGATGCAAAAATATATCCCTTTGTTAGGGTTTTGGTTCAGGCAGTTGATAAGGAGGGACTTCAATTTGTATATATCCTGGTTTTTGTCCTTTGCATGCATGCCGCGAAGCATGATTAAGCAAATTTTGCGTCGGCTCCCTCGCCGGCAGTCCAAATCAGGTGATAAACGAGATTTGGTTGCCGGTGATAGTCCACCATCATCTACAACTTCGACCAGTTCACGAGATGGAGATTTGTCAAGCACCAGGATGACAATTCTCCCTCCTGGTCAGGATTCTGAGCTAATTCATCTAACTCAGCAGGTCCATGCTGGAGTACGAGATTGCGGTATGACCATCATGCCTTATGAAGCATTACCGAGCTTCAAAGATGTGCCGAGCTCTGATAGGCAGAGCTTACTCATCAAAAAGCTGAATTTGTGTTATGTGGTATTTGACTTCACAGACTCCACGAAGAATTTGAAAGAGAAGGAAATAAAAAGGCAGACTCTACAAGATCTAGTTGATTATATGACATCAGCCACTGGAAAGTTTCCAGAGAATGTTATGCAAGAAATCATCATGATGATATATGTAAACTTATTTAGGACCCTCACTTCCCCACATTGCGAATGCAAGGTTCTACAAACCGTTGATTTGGAGGATGATGAACCTGTAATGGATCCTGCATGGATACACCTCCATCTTGTTTATGACTTCTTTTTGAAGTTCCTTCAATCACCCGAGACAGATGCTAAGCTGGCAAAAAGATATATTGATCACTCCTTTGTTCTTAAGCTGCTCAACCTATTTGACTCTGAGGATTTTAGAGAAAGGGAGTATTTAAAGACGATTCTTCACCGTATCTATGGAAAATTTATGGTGTATCGTCCATTTATAAGAAAATCCATTAATAATATTTTCTATCAATTTATCTTTGAGACTGAAAAACATAATGGGATTGCAGAGCTGTTGGAGGTGCTGGGAAGTATTATCAATGGGTTTGCTTTGCCTTTAAAGGAAGAGCATAAATTGTTCCTTGTTCGAGCTTTGATCCCACTACATAAACCAAAATGCATGGGAATATACCATCAGCAATTGTCACACTGCATAACACAATTTATAGTAAAAGATTGCAAGCTTGCAGATAGTGTCATAAGGGGCTTGTTGAAATTTTGGCCTATCACCAACAGCTCAAAGGAAGTTGTGTTCTTAGGAGAGTTAGAAGAGGTCTTGGATGCAACTCAGCCTCCAGAGTTCCAGCGATGTATGGTACCACTATTCCACCAGATAGCCCGCTGCTTGAATAGTCCTCATTTTCAGGTAATAACCTGTTCTTCCTTCTTGTGATTGCTTGAGAATAGTAAACGAACTTATTCAGTTTTAACTTCTAGTGCATTTGTTCTCAATGTCTTTTATTCTACATTACAATGCTGGTTTTCCTCTAAATCACAATCAGCACGAATGTGTCCTGATGCTGATGGAATGAGAAAAATCTCCACCTATTACTTTGGCAGCATGTTTCCTCGAGTGACACCGGCGTCACTTCAAGTAAAATACAATGTTGCTCATGGAGTAAATCTCCTTTTAGAAATAGAAGGTAGCATTGAGTTGAGATATATAAGTGCTAAATGTTTGGTCTTTAGTAAATGATAATGCAGATTCCAATTTAGCTAAATTATGATAAATTGGATATTGAGTAATGATCTCTTAGGCATGATTTAGTTATTGTTGGGATTTGTCATTTATGCTTTGCTCAACATCAATATCGACACTCAATGAATTAGTAGCATAGATTGCTTTAACATCCAACTAGGATTTAATTATTTTCTCGTGTGTCATGAATTTGGGGAAAGGAGAATGGTTTATTATTGAGATAACTAGTACTTGGCTATATATAAATTCATAATATTTAACTCAGTACGTCAATGACCCTTGTAGTCTAATCCCTATGACACACATCTTCAAGTGAAGTCTGGTGTCGTTCAATCATTGATGAGAGTTGCAGTCAGAAATCGCAGATGAATGTTGTGCGTAGATATCACTGTACAAATGGTAGTGAAAAGATTGCACCTACATGGTGAAGAGAGGTTTCATTACATGAAATGTAACTATGCCTGGGAGTTTCCAACCAAAATTGGACCCAACACGAATCTTTTCAGCTATTGGAATTTTCAGGCTGAAGCAAGCTATCTAGTTCATTATTTGCCGTATCTTTATGATAACATTGAGCAGAGTCTAACAGAGATATGTTACTTTGAAGTGTGCTGCTTGAAAATCACCTAATAACTTACATCATAAAATAATAAAAAATAGAGCTTCGAAACTATTATGAAAGGGTATTCTAGAATGAAACTACAACATCACATATATAAAATTTTCAGAATTGAGAGCTAGGTAACCTTTGCCCCACATAACATGTTTCTATGCAGATTCTATTTATTAGTTTTCTCCACACTTATCTTTCACTGCACTTGGAAGGATGAAATTGCCTATCAAAACCTTGCAAGACACTCTTGCTTGCTGTTAGGATTGTTATTCATCTAGTGTTATAGAAAGTCTCCTTTATGGTCTGCTAGATGGTTTGCCACTTGGAAATGCCTTTTAAAACTTCGTTCCTACTAGTAGCGATATAGTAAGGACAAGCTCATTGTAGGAGAACTCACAAATCTCTATAACAAAATTGTTTGAACAAGGGCTCTCACATCTGTTAAGTTGCACAACACTACTTTCTGCTTTTCTCCCTCAGCAACACTATTCAAACTCGAAACAGCACCAGATCGGTCACTCCGGTACAGGTGTTCTAACCCATCAATATAGACACATTTTATATTATTGCGAAACCACATGACCCTAATTGCTATGCATACTTGATGAATTCCATTCGAACCTATGTGACTCAAATTATTACACCTACTTGATGGGCTCCAGCTGAAGCCAATTCAACTTTAAATTAGAATTTATTAATTTGAACTCAACACCCCAAATTATAATTTTATTAATTTGATTTAACTCATTTTGAAGTCTAAAAATATTATAAAAATTTAAGATGCAAAAAGTTAAATGCGATAAAAACTCAATATCTAACACCCACACAATCTCCAACATCTAGAAAACCATAAGGTTGCTAAAGTTTCAAGTCTCGCTGATGGTTGCCACTCTTTTCCTTGATCTCAGTTTCTATGGTCCCTTTGCTTTTACTTCCCATGTGAGCTCACAAGATTGTTCATCCTTTATTATCTGTGTTAAACACTCTGATACCGACATGACATTCGGAGTCTTACAGTGACATTCTCATGCAAAAATACTTAGGAACAACTTTGCCGAGCTGTTGTGCAGTAAATCTTGAACGCAAATAAGATCTTGCAGACTTTTACAGATTCCAGTTGTGTAATTTTTTGCTATTGTAATTCCAAACTATCTATATGTCTAGCGCTTTCAATGCTTTATAATTAGTCCATTCAACAGAAGACTTTATATGACCTTTCAATTTACTGTTAAATCATACCTGAGGCTTCTGCCATTTCTGTTTGCAGGTGGCCGAGAGGGCATTGTTCCTGTGGAACAACGATCGCATCGAGAACCTGATCAAACAAAATGTCAAGGTACTACTGCCCATAATCTTTCCGGCACTCGAAAGAAACATGACGAGTCACTGGAACCCAGCGGTTCAGAGCTTGACGATATATGCCCGAAAGGTTTTTGCTGATTACGATCCTGACCTGTTCGCCGAGTGCTCGAAGAAGTTCGAGGAAGATGATCTCAGAAGCAAGGAGATCCAGTCAAAGCGCGAAACGACATGGAAACGTTTGGAAGAAATTGCTGCTACAAAAGCTGCGAGCAATGAGCCTGTGCTTATTCCCCACATAGTACAAGGTTCTTGGAATTGATATTGGGAAACCTGTATCCAATAGGTTATAGTTAGATTAGCGTACGATGTATGTTTACGTTCTGCATTGTTTTTTTTTGAGGATTTAGAAAAGTTGTACAGGTTTAGGATGTAAATAAGAAGTTTGTTAAGAATTTCAAGGAATTGCAGTGTGGCAATTCCGAATGAGTTTGTCTTTCAGAATATTTTCTTTAAATTTAAATTTTGATCTTTCTTAATTGTTCTTCGAAGAGCAAGATGATATGTCAAATATAAGAGTTTTTCTTTTTTAATAAAAATTATTGATAATGAAGAGATATAAAATATATTATGTATATATAATATAAAATATAAATAAAAAAATGAGATTCACAAAACAAAAAAATTGTTAGAGGAGAGATGAATAAATTTTTTTATTTTTGACGTGAAATCATAAATTCAAAAAAATTCTACAACAACTTTTATAATTGAGGATGTTTTAAGTGGTTTCTTCGGTTTATATGATTTATTTCTTGAGTAAGGATTTTTTTAATTATGTATGTTTTTTTAGTATTGTTGTTAAACTAAACTGATTTAATCTGATTAAAAATATCACATATAAAATGTTTTTATATCAATTTTTTATATTATTATTATTATTATTATTATTATTATTATTATATATATATATATATAGGACCAAAATAAGGACAAATTTCATTTAAATCCCATTATTTACTTTATTTTTAAAATACCTCTAAATATTTTGTAATTATCACAATCCCTTATTATTCACACTTCACAATAAAAATTGTGAGGAAGAGGGTACTTTTAATAATAATATAAAATATCAAGGTTAAATAAAAATTTTCTCTTTACTAAAATAAGGCGTTAACCGCATCAACTCGTTCGGTAACGAATTCAATTCCAAACGAGAACTTCCAGAACCCTGCGACTCTTTGTCTCTCACACGATCTCTCTCTCTCTCTCTTCTCTTGCTCCTAACGCCGACGCTTCTGGAGCAAGCACCGCAGCTCCAGCGCCATCGTCTCCTTCATTCCTGATTCCTATGAACAACTGCGAGCGAGCTAGAGGCGGAGGAAGAGGAGGCCGGGGCGGTTCGAATCTGGTGGCGCTCCGCTGCCACTGCCCTGAGGCCATGAAAGACCGAAGGAGAGTCGCCGGCGGATTTGGGAGAGCTTCTTCCAAACGTTACTCCGCCTTTCCTCGTTTTGCCTTTTCACCTTCCTTTGCTGCGCCTTCTTCGCCACCATCTCTTACTCCACATTCCGAGTCTTCACCAGGTTACTTGTTGGATCGGAAATATCACTACTATTTTTTAGTCGATTTGTGTGTTCTTTTGGATTTTTTTTGTTGTTGTTCCCTTCACTGCTTTTAGTTGAGATCCATATCCTCTGTTGCCTTGGTGTTTTGTTCTAGATTTCTCTTGAATGAAATTTGCTTGGTTTTCCTATTTTCCCTCAGATGTTCTTTCTGTGAGAAGGCAATTTAGTGTTGATGTTCATAGCAGTCTGCACCTCTTGGCTGGAAATTCTTTAGTTTAATCTCATCTTCCTCTAGTTTTCCTCCTATTTGATGGTGACAATTTGGCTTATGATTCTTCTTTTATCTGAATTCTGACAGTTTCATCTAGACCGGTGTTGCTGCCGATCTGGAAGACGTCGGCCATCAATGCCCTTGCTTCCGATCACCCCTACCTCCGACGAGGCTCCGCCACCTCCAAGAGGGGTAGCAGAAAGCATCAATCCGTCGAGATCGAAGAAGCCAGGTCCTTCTCTTTATCCGATTATCCAGTTCCCTCCCTCAATCCGACCTTGTTTTCATCTACTACCACCCTCCTCACGCAGTCCCCTCGTCCAGGTCCCGGCCGTTGCCCCTTCCGTGACGACTCCCTTCATCAGCTGCCCCATTGGGCCCTGAGGCTTCCTCGTTTCCCTCTCTCCTGATCTACCCATACTCCACCCCCTGCCTTCTGACCACCTCACCTACGCCGTCCTCGTAGACCCAAATGACAACTCCACCATCGTCTTCGCCAAAGCTTCAACCTCCGCCCCGCCCCGCCTCTCCGATCCTTCTTGGTTCGAGTGCGTCTTCGGCTAGAACTTCTCGAAGTCCAGGTACCTTCTGACGTCCCCTGCATTAACAACAGCCCAGGAAATTATCCGCTGCAGCACCCCCGCCGAGCACCCCTTCCCTCTCCGCTCCCAACCGCGCCTCGATCATCCAATTATATCTGTCAAGACGAAGGGCCGAGGCGTAGTCACTCTCCCTTCCATCGCCCGCCCTGCAATCCTCCCCACAAATCAAATGGCAAAAGCAGCACACCATGTGCGTCTGCACGATGCTGCGCAACCAAGCCAAGTTCCTCCCAGAATGGATCATTTACCACGCCCACGTTGGGTTGAGCACTGGTTCATATACGACAACAAGGACGACGACATCGAGCAATCCATTGGATCACTAATCTTCTCTTCTAATCACAGAGTCAGTCGCCATTTGTGGCCCTGTGTTAAGACCCAGGAAGCAGGATTTGCGCATTGTGCTCTTCTAGCCAGAAGCCACTGCGTGTGGGTAGGATGCATTGACGTCAATGAGTTCTTGTACCTCCCCACCAATCTCACACTGAACGATGTTCTCTAGAACTACTCGAGCATAACATGGATAGTGGAGCTCCGGAAGAAATGTATAATTTTGGTCCCTCCGGAAGAAAGACCACACCTTTGGAAGGTGTCATGGTGGGATATACATGCCGGCTGTTAGCATCTGAGCAGCACAAGTCAATTGTCCAGCCTGAGGTTCTGGATCCTTCTCTCATCAATGCAGCACACCATTTCCAACTGAAAGAAGGTATGACATATGTGAACATGGACAAGGAACTCAGGGCAATCAACCATTACAAGTATCAAGTGTGGGAAGTGTTCAACAAGAAATTTCACCGTAGAGTAGCTACCTACATTGCATACTGGTAGAATGAGGAGAATGTGGGATCCTAGGACCGGGCTCTGGGACTGGGGACAAAGGCAGTGGAGCCACCTGATTGGTTGAGCAGCTTCTGTGAGGTTAATGATACAGGGCTCAGGGATTGGGTTTTTGTGAACTTTGTTGACAGGAGTAGTGGTCTTTTTCCATGGCAGGAAGAAGAACTTAATTATATTCATCAAATCAATATAGAGAATGTACATAATGAGAATCACATGGTGAAATAGGTGTTTTGACAAATGTTGAAGGTTAGTCCTAATTCTTTTGTTGTTTATCCATCTTGTTGTTAAGGGTATCCTTCTCAGTAACTTATAGTTAAGAAGAATCATTCTTTTGTAGATAAGAGACATACAACCCCTTGCAATCACAAGGGGAATGAATTGAATGAAAGCTTAGACTTGTGGCTACTTGATGGATGGTCTTTAAATTCTTTTTCTTTTGCAGGATTAGTAATTAAGGACCTATTTTGTTCAAAAATGTAAGCTTTGTTGTAGATTGAATACTGTTAACCAAAGGTGATGATGCTTTATGCAGCATAGCTAGTGTTCTAGACAAGGATATTATACCTACATCTGGTCCTGTTATAACCTTGTTCACAAATAAATAAAAGATTTAGACTAAAGTGCTCTGATAAAGCTTGAGATCATTTCATTCTTCTTCTTCCTTTACCTATTCCTTTTTGTTACAACCTTATCATTCTTCTTCTTCTTTTACCTTTTCCTTTTTGACCACTTATTCAATGTTATCAGTAACCTTCATAGCAGGATATAATTGCCTCTATTGTCAAAAGTCATTATGTAGCTAGGCTTTATCTCCATCAAGCCAATGCTAGTAGTGTGGTTTGTTGAATCCACAAAAGACAAATGTTGACCAGCCCATTTGACTAGCCTTGCCAGAGAACCTGTGCATCTCATCTCAACGGGTTGTCATCCGGTAAGATTTTTAAAGTTTATCTTATGGTTTTCTTATTATGATCTCCTAGGTCGACACTTGCAAGGATTAAGCCATTTTTTCTTATTATGAGCTAATATTATTAATAATAAGATCATAAAAAGAAGTCTTAATCCACTTCATTGTTAGTTTGTATTCTTGTTCTGTGCTCAGTTTCAACACTAGAACTTGCCCCAAATTTCTCCTTTTTGGATTTACCATGCTAATATACCTCCAAATATGTAAAGAATCTTAAACTGAACTTTCTATCAATTATAGTTCCTGAGTAATCAACATCTGATGTATTCAAATGCTCATGCTTCTTATAGAGTAATTCTTTCCCTAAGAATCCTTTAATTATGTAGGGTCCTGAACACTGCTTTCCTATATCACTTCTTCAGTTTTTTTGGTGGAGGATTTTGGTGGTGAGGAGAAAAGAACAAGAGGGATAGGTGAGGAGAGATGGGTAGATCTCATAGCTAAGAGAAGAGGCAACTTTATTGCGGTAGGACCGAGTTTGATAGACTCTTGACACCAAGTGAAAACTTAAAAATCTTTATTCGCCATCAAATAGAAAAACAACCCATCTTTTTATAGATTATAGAATAACTACCTAATCTACAAATTAGAAACTTACAGTCAATAACATAATGACCAGGCAATTAGACTCGATGATATAATGAATGGATAGTTTATCCCTATTCTAATAGAGGCCTACAACAATGTTTGTAGAAAACACTGTAGTAAATAGATTTAGATTTGATTAGCACCGTCGATCAATATCATGAGAATGTTAGATTATGCAGTTCTTTAATAACTTACACCTGTATAGAGAGTAATAAAGACGAGTGAAAACTAAGGTACAAGTACAAGATGCTAAGTGCTAACTCTAAAAAAGAAACAAAAAACATAAAAGAAAAAACAAATATACCTGTTCCGGAGGGGCCTAAGTGAAGTTACTTATACCAACATAGTCCTAAACTGGCTTCAAAGGTTGGTTGATTTTTCTTATTTTTCTTCAGTTTTACTTCAGATCAGTTAACATAAAAAATCTCTCAAGTTTGTTTCTTCTAATGAAATCTTCTACAGCTTGCTTGGACCAAGAAAAATCAACTTTGGAATCCTAAGAACTTGAGACGGGCAATTTATCATGGTTAATTTAGGCTCAATGGACAACCAAGAACAAAAAAAAAGAATGTGAAGAAATGATAACCAGGAATTATGTGTTTCAACTTTTGTGTTAGCATCGATAGCTTCTAGAAACAGCTAAGTAAACAGCACAAACAGTCAGGTAGCTGCTCTGAATAGACTTCAAGGTGCTCAAACAAGGAAAGAAGAACAAAGACTAGCAGTTAATCAGTGCAAGACAACCAATTGCTCAAATATTTAGAAAGCATTTTGCACACATGGATGAACTTATTCTGACAAGTTTTGGGGTTTCTATGCAAGTAAAAGTAACATCTTAAACTCCGTTCTGAATTCTGACGAAGTCGATCGATTAGATGCTTGAGAGCAGCAAATGATTATATAGCCACTGCAAAGCAGCCTTTTGGTAACTTCCTTTACCTGTTTTTCAATTATACATTATTACAATTCTATCTAGATTACATCCTTGCTCAAAATAACTGGATGGAAATTAATGTCCAGTCCATCATGTTGGTGCCATATTGCTAGGACACTAGCACATGCAGTAAATATGAATATAAGAGTCATTTACTTCTTCTGAAGTAAAATCTTAAAGGATTACTATGCAAAAAGGTATTCATCAATTAGAGGGTACTCCACTGGATCATATGAATACTCACCGTTCAATTCAGAACTATCATACCAATTACTTTCGACATCAGTAGTAGGTGTTGAGTCACCATATTGGTAAATCTCCGCGCCACTGAAACCCAAATTCTCAAAGCAACCAATCTTCTGAAGTGAACATAGATGCACATCCTCAGGCAAAGAATCTGCTTCTGCCTCGCCTTTAAGACTGAATTCATATGTGAGAGGAAAATATCCTTGGCTGTATTTGTCATTAAGGTAACAATCTTGTGTGCTGGGTGGACCTTCTACTTTACAAACTGCTCCAATGTCTTGAGCATTCACTGCTCCACGCTTTACTTGAAGAGGTATAGCAGTGAAGTGCCCATTTCTATAATCTGTTAGGACAGGTTTCATTTCAAACAGATCTTTCACATCCTTCTCACTGGTACAAGTCGCTGAGATGAATGCCGGTAGAGTGGATGAATACTGATCAAAAGAAGGATCAAGGTTTTGATCAACATAAGTCAAGCATGAGTACTCTGATAATATGTTATAACTTTCTTGTTTTGGGTATTGCATGAATTGCATCATTGGAGTTCCGCCAAGCAAAGGCTTGTGCTTTGGTGTTGCAGGCTCACATGCCTTCTTAATATTAGGCATCTTGTCATTGAAAGAAAGCAATACACTCAAGTGTGGGGCATTGTTGACCTTCGAAGCACATGAAACATCATTTGATGGTACTTTCTTACTTCCTATTATCTGAACTGGCTCTATTTGCTTTGTTTCACTAATATGAACACTGGGAACAATCCCTTGGGTTTGAAAATTCTCAGTCGTGCTTGTGTATGTGGTTAGCTCACTCTCTAATTGAATGTTTGTTGAGGAATTGAACCCACTGTTCCCTCTATTTTCGCTGTTCATAAAGTCAGATGACAGATTTCCGGTACACGCACGCCCTTCATTCTGCCTTTGTAGTCTAATCAAATAAAGTCGATATTTCTGCAGTAGAAAAAACTATTTATCTTTAGAGATCACCTACATGTAATTTGATGCAAGAGCACATTTGTTTCCGAAAACAAGACATTGAGAGAGTTTTTAATTTGAAACTTGACAGTAAATATGGCAACTATAGCCAAAACAATGTTAGTGAAGTACTTGCTAGACATATACTGATATACATATCAGCCAAAACAAAGAATGCTGCAATTTGTTTCTATAAGAATACAACAAATTATACAAATATGAAACTTTGCTTTCTTTTATCTGGAACTGAAAAATCTCTTAGTAAATTGAGAATGTAGCAACCAAAATCATATTAATGATTTGCATGAGAAATATTTCAGCCAAAGAAATACAAGTATATTATTGCAGTTTGTCAGGGATCCATACTTCACACCATAGACATAGAAGTGCTAGTCATATTGTTTTCAAATTCATGAATTAGTTTCATGTGCCTATGTTTTCATCTTATTGGTGAAGTTTGGCTTAAGCATTTTCTTACAAGTTAACAGATTAGTTCTTGAATCTCACAGGAATCTTAATATATAGGTCATACCTGCAGATGGCTTGCGACATTTTCTCTTGTGAGGCCAGGTACATTCATCAAATCAAGTATTTTCTTGGGACCAACTTCTGCAAGAACACATGGTAGTCATGGAACTGTAAAAACCATTATTATATACTTAAAGAAACTATCATGAAGAATATCTGCATTATCATTCTAATCCAAAGGGGATATGAAACTATGCGAGCTTCATCTATTAATTAGCTAATACTCACTGTCAAATCCAATTTGATTCACAGCATTTACAAATTTCTGATGAAGATCAACAGACCAAACTACTCTTGCTTTCTTTACCGTAGAGGGATCATTGAATTCGTGTTCAACGAATTCCTTACTCTCTAAATCCTTCCGTTTCCGCACAGAGCTCATTTCAGTTCCAGCTACATATTGTCTGTCATCAGGATCTTCAGATCCATTTCTTAGAATGTTGGCATCGTCATGGATGTTATGAGTTTCTATTTCTTTCAACTCATGCATTCTCTTTCTGTAAACATGTTGCCATATGTTTCTTAGCTCCTTCATTCTCACAGGTTTAAGAAGGTAATCGCAAGCGCCATGTTGAACACCTTTCATTACTCTACTTGTCTCCCCATCTATAGACATCACTGCAATGGTCATTAAGTACATGGATATAAAACTTCTATGGCTGATGAAAGAGCAAGACAAATTACAGGAAATGGATTGAATGCTGAAAGAGTTGGATTTCGATAACTAACTTATTACAGGTAGATCCATTTCAAGCCCAACTTGCTCGAGAAGCTTGAAACCATCCATGTCCGGCATGTTCACATCGCTGATTACAATATCAAATCGATCTCTCTTTCCACGGAGCATGTCCAGAGCTTCTGTTGCTAAACTGCATGTAGTTACTGCCGCAGGCATGAAAATAATTAGAAAACAAACTGCAGATCTCTCTGCCTAAGCTGTTAAACACGTCTTGATTTAATGTAATACTTTTTTTTTCCAGGTATCAGATACCAAACACTTCTTTGCATTAGGAAAATTAGTTTCTTAAACAAAAATGACTTCAAAAATTTCATTCAAAAGTGGACTACTACTATATACTTTTGTGTAAGCTGTTAAGAACATCTTGACTTAATGCAATCATTTTTTTTTTCAGGTATCAGATTTTAAGCACTTCTATACACCAGTATCAGAAAAGAACACATGGTACCAAACCTATCTCCAATTGAAATTTGCTTTCGTCAAAAACATTTGCACAAAACATCTGTTTGGGCTGATGATTGTACTTTATCTATAACTATGCTACTTGGACTTGGGGTAGATATTAGGTGTTCACTCAGACTTAGTAACAATATTCAATACAGGTACTGGGGTAGATAGAACCTAATTATCACAAGAAGTATGATCAAGCACGAGAAAAGGAATCAAAGATGTACAATGGCTAACAATAATTTTCATACTACAATTATCTGATTTTGTATTTCTAATGGACAAAATCGACCATAATTATAAGACAATTATGGCTTGCTTGAGGGCCATATTGTTCCAAGGGAAAAAAAAGAGGCTTACAAATTAGGATTGAGAATCAATGTAATACTCTAAACCCTAGTTTAGTTCCTCATAGAGAATTTAGGTGAGGAGTTAATATTAGATGGACGATATACTATTAAGTTGAATTAAATATTTTAGGTGAGGAGTTGAAAAGGATTGTCTATGTAATGGCTAATTTCACTAGTTGTAGAGCACATTATGCAATATTCGATGATTTAGAGATTGTAGAGCACATAATTTCCTTGATTTCCATGAGAACCCATAATAAGTAGGATCGAAGAGAAAATATCTTGACATATTTCTTGATATTTCTATTTTAAAAAAAATATGATGCTTGTTCAAGATCATTTTGATTTCCATGAGAAACCATAATAAGTAGGATTGGAGAGAAAATATCCTTCATTTGGAAAGGATACTTCTTCGTGATATTTCTATACTAAAACATATGATACTTGTTCAAGATCTTTCATTTGGAAAGATTTTTTGAGAATTTGCTTAATGAATCAAATACCTAGAGAGTCATCATCAATAATTAAGTTATAATTCATATAAACCAAGACAAATATGTTGCCTTTGTCTATGAAAGCTAGGAATAAAGAATAATCATTATAGGGTACACTCATCTTGATCTGACCACAAGATAATCTAGTTGAGGCGGTATCACATCCCATGTGTGATTTACTACCAAGGTTTTAAGCTCTTTCTCAATAGCATTGCACCTTTTTTGCATTTTCATTGTTTGTTTAAAGGAACTAGGAATAGGGAATGAATCTAGTTTAGAAAATAAGAAGCAATGACTTAGTGCCTAATTGTACGAGTAGATTTATGTCAAGTGGTAAGTGTGTTAGGACAATGGTTCCTCTCTTGTGGCCAGCTTTAATTATGGTGTTTTAATAATTTGGAAATGTGATTTACGATAGACATTTATAGTTAATTATTTACATGAAGTGTGTCAATCATGAACCCCACCTATTAGTATGTATAAGCTCAAGAGTAAAAGCTAGAATGACTTCCACTACCAAAAAAGGCAAAGTGTGAGAATCTACAAGAGCATAATCTTTACCAATATTAGTTCTAGAATCACGTTTGATTAAATAAAGTTCCATTAGGAAACAAAGAACTAAAGATTTGAAGAAGCATGTGGATGACTAAGACAACAATACTAAAGCCTTCATAATTCTATTTTAAAATTTTATTTCAGTAGAAAGTGGGAGTAAAAGAATAAGTTTGTGATTGTTCCTTGTTTCCAAAGTTCAAGACAATAAGTTTGTTTGAATCTGATTCAATCAGGCTTGTGGATTAAATATATTTTGATGGATTAGATTTGATCTAGCTGAAGACTCAGATAGTGCAAAAAAGTGAGCTTGTTTGCTGCCCTCTGAATCAGATTTGGATAAGATTTGATGTGTTCTCATGGGATCAGATCTTGAACAGATCCAAGATAGGGCATAAGATTTGATGTGTTCCTATGTGATAAGATAGGGCATGACCATAGATGCTGGACTTAAAACTTTTGGTAAAATTTTCTGCTAATGGTTTAACGTTACAAAGAGCTTAATGCAAGAACTCAGGTAGCTGACGGCAAACAGCTAGGACATGACTAGTTATTGTACAAAGTGAATAGATTTGATGGCATGAAACATCATAACTAGTATTACTTCGATGAGAAAACTAAAGATAGTTATGGTTAACATGTTTTATCCAAACAATTACAAGCTCATGGGTTTTGGTTTAGCAATATATACAAGGTCCTCGACAAAGAGTTAGCTTGGATGCAGGATCCTTGAGCAAACTTCAAACTGTACAGACATGATGCCATAAAGTTTGAAAACTACTATTTGGAACCTAAGAAAGGAATGCCTCTTTCTCTTATGGAAAACACCCAACAAAACAAACTAAATTTAAACAATGATAACTATAAAGAAAACTCTCAGAATGGTCAGATAGGTGCAGAAATTGCTTGACACAAAAATAAGAAACCCCCTTTTACATACTCATGGAAGTAACAATATTCTACACTTTCTAGTGCCTCCAATTTCAAAAACATCAAGAAATTGAAACAAAAAAAAAACTAAAATAACTCATTCTCATCATATAAAAAACATCTAGCAATATGTGCACTAACCCTAATTCTCAAATCCCAATAAAACCCCATCAACAAGGGATGCCATGCTACTAATAAGCAAAAATTTTAGAATATGTAAACAGTATGCCTTTTTACAAACACCATATCTACAAGGGAAACAGGAGGGAGAGATCAAGTAAAGTACCTTCATAAGAGCACTTCTTGAGCATCTTCTCAAGGATCTTCAACCAGGTGGGATCATCGTCGACGATGAGCACCCGCAGGCCGGCGGGGAAGGCCTCAGCTCTGGAGGTAGGCAATGGGTTCTCCATTGATTCCTTAGGAGCAGATGAGGATGTGGCTGTGGTAGAGAAAGTAGAGGATAGTAAGGTAAGGTAAGAGGAAGTGCTTCAGTGGCAGACTTAAGTGTGATGTAGTGTTATTTTAAGTGAAAAGTGGGAAGTCTTTTGCAAAGAATATTGGCGCCAGTTGGTTAACTGTCCTCAACGCTTCCTTTTGCTATATATGTGGACATGACTAAACTTGCTTACTGCATTAATTTGTTAATGACTCATTTGCTCTTGCAGCAGCATAAACTGAATTGTTTGTGGCAAATCTGGTGTGGACAAGCATGGCAGAGAGTCCCACAAAGCTCAACTTTGGTGGACTACATCCCTCCCTTTAATTATCCTCCCTTAAAGTAGGTGCTCTGTCGATGCTCTGATATAATTTTGAACGTCTTATCATTGTCTATGGTGGCTCTTTTCTGTATGCCAATCCCTCCTTTGAGACCCTACTCTTTTCTACCATTACATATGATCAAAATGACCAGTTGACACTTGGTTTCATGATTGCCTAAGTTGCCTTGACTCATCCCTGCACCACTGGTTTAGTTGTCAACATTGACATGTGAATACTTGTGGGACTTTTTGTTATGCCAATGAACCATGTCGAGTAGTTTAGCTTAGATTAAGTTGCAGTTTAGCACATTCTACATAGCATCAAGATTAGTTGCTTGTAAAACTTGCTTACGGGTCGATCATTAAGTGAAAAGTAGTTGCGAAAGCAACAAGTTCTTTGGTCGTTTTGACTGTTCTTGATCTACTACGAAGACTCGTTCTTGCAACGAGAATTGAAATTGTACTAGCTAGTAAAACCAGCATTCATATATATGCTCTCTTTATACCGATAAAACTCACTTCCATGTATACTTTCATAGTAGGATTTCCAAAGGCCAGAAAGGTAATCAGCAGGCAATTTGGAATGTGACTGAGCATTTGTGAACCCACTCGGAATGCTTCTGAGAGAAACGCCAAAAGGAGAAAAAGCAAAAGGGAAAATCGAAAGTGGGGAAGAAGGAATGTCCATTTGTTAAATCAGCACTCACTCATCCCCATCACTTGGTGGATTCTCTAATAATTCACTGCATTTGCTCGATGAACTTGGAATAGCCTTTAACTTGAATTGTTTATGCATTTGAGTGGAGAGACTACCGGACCTTCCAGTAAGTAATTAGGGGCGAGCAAAATCTCACTGAATTGATTTATTTTAGAAATTTAAAATTCTATTAAATTGATTAAACTAAATTTAATTCAATCGGTTCAGTTTTAACCGAATGCTCGGTCCTACGGGAACTACAAAGAGTAAAAACTCCACTCAACTTTGTAGCCAAAGAATTTGTTTATCAGCTTTGAGATTCCTCTTTATCTTCAGTAATCCTCTTGGTGGTCTTCCTCATGCTAAAAACACCTTTTAGGGCCACTTGAGTGTAGCTATCTTTCTTTGTTTCTTCTTCATGTGATCATGTGGAGCACACGAGGAAAGCTTCTTGTCCTCGAATCGCAACAACAGTCAAATGAACTAGCTCATATGAGATGAATTTTAAAAGTGCTCTATGGCAAAAGTAAATAAAGATCAAACCGAATGGAAAAGAAAGATCGAAAAGGTTCAAGACCTTCATAGAATGATTGTTGAAGTAGTGAAAATGTTGGTGGGTCACATTAAGCATTGGATACTACTAATAGTAAAACACAATGAGCGGCATAAACTCATGATTCGCGAATGATACGAGGACTAGGCCGCCTAGTTTTTCCTTAGGCCATTGTTAGTCATTTATCACGAATCCAACGTTGGATTGTTATTTGTTAGGATTGGACGTTTCCTCTATTTAGTGACAAATTAGAATTTATCTACTAAACACTTAAGCTATAATGCTTATTTATTATGTATTAAAAGGAAACTAACTAAACATATGAATTGGCATGCTTAAAGACATAATCTATGTAGTGTAGCATTTTTGATCAAGCACTATCCAAATTTTGTTATACCACTACGATTTTTGTTTTCATCTATTATAAAAATAAAACTTTGACCTCCACCTAACTCAGTTCAATCGAGATCGGTCTACCTTATCGTCCCCGAAGAGTTTGTGAAATTTAAAGACATGTTCCTTTCTTCTTTTTAAGGCTTGGAGGCTCGATATGCTACGTTGATCATCCTTAAGTTTTAACTTAATCAAAGAAGAACAAAGTTAAAGGCAAAAGGGGGGGGTATGCCCACTGAGATTATTTTACATGCTTTGATTAAAATAATACAAGGATGGAAATAATGGAAGGTTGCAAAGGGATTGAGAAGAAGAAGAAGAAGAAGAAAATATGTTTCTTATTTCAAAAGGCAGCCAAAAGTTGGAATACTTCTTTGCCCACTTGTTACTTTCATGTGGGGTTGCATTGCATAGCTTTTGGAAACAGTAAGTTTAGTCATGGAGTAGTTTAGGCCCTCCCCGCAATATTAATGTGCTCGAATTACAAGTTTATCGAACGAACGAACTTGTAGATCGATCGATAAGGTAGTTTGTGCTCAATGGAATCGTTTGTCTAGGGTTGAGCTTTGACATATGATGATTGACTTGAAAAAGAGTTAGTTGATGCTTCTTTGAGAAAAGAATTTATGAGCCTTGGTCTTCTATATATTTCCCCACGACAACGACAACTAAAGGTGTTACCAATATAGGTTAGGTATTAAATTAAAATAAGAATTTGTTTATAGGATTCATACGTTAATAGAAAGGTACCTTGTCGACATCCAATATATGTGAAAACTTTTGCACTAGTTCTATTCTTGAGCCACCTACGATGTCACTTGATATGGTCTAGACCATGTTCAATATACCTAACCACTTAGGGGCACTAGGTGGCTAGTGATAACACCCGTATGTTTTAAATTAATATTGAGCTCGTTTACACTAATGTAGTATAGAGTAATTCAGATCTTCTCTTCTCTCACAAGGAATGTAACTGGTACATGATATTCTTAGGATCAATTTTATTTGAAAATTGAGTTTGAATGAATTCTAAGACTACTCATTGAAGAGTAATGCAAATAATGAAAATCTAATCTAAATTACAAGGGAATGAAAGGCAACATAAAGTAAACATCAAAATGAAACATTTAACAAATATAATCTAATCTAATTTAATTGCATTCAAATGAAAGACACAAACATAATATATTCAAACTAACAAAGTATTGCAAACAGTCAACAACTAAAGCTTAACTACTTCAAGAAATATTTCATCGAACATCTTATGAGCATGAATCAATTTAAGCCAAATGCATGCACTCTTATACAAGGGAACTCAATTCTATTACAATCAACCAACAACCATCAAAGAACAACCATAAGGATCGAACGAAACAAGACACCCATGAATTAAATGAGTGAAATGCATCAACAAGAGTAAACAAAGTGTAAGGGGCATTTGAACAAACATATTGCATGCATCATCCAATTCAAACCAAACATATTACACTTTGAACAAACAAAGTGTAAGGGGCATTTGAACAAACATCTTCTTTAATTCCCTACAACCATAAAACAATATCAAAGTTTAAGAAAAAAAATATAATAAGTAGGATTAAGAACATCAAATATAAGAGTAAAATAATATAATAAAATATTAATTATCAGTTAGCCCACCTATCACATCCACGTGGCAAGAACACAATGAATAATATTTAGTTAAATCTCGATAAATGCTCTTGTGTCTATAACCCCCAATTCCCTTTTTCATAACCATTTTGTCCGTTCGATTTCAAACACAAGTACGATTCATTTTCTTCCCGTTCTCACTTTTTTCATAATTAACCACACTCTATTTTTTTTTTCCTATAATAATTTACCTCCTTAAAGATTATAGCAAATATCATATATCCAAATGTCTAGGATTGACTCGACCTTGCTTAATAGATTCAATTGGGCTGGGCTTGGGCTTGGGCTTCTTGTGAAGTTGGATCGAATATGATAATCGAAGGTGGCCTTGAACTAGTTTTTATTGGACTCGAGCTTGAAACTTTGAGGGGGTTTGTCTTGTGTTTCCCTCTAGAATTTAGACGATACATGAAAATACAACAGACACAAGTCCATTTTGAAAAAAATAGCTACAATTTGAAACGATCGCTACCAAGTTAAAGCAATTTAGATTAGTATTAAAATAATTATTTTTTTAAGATCGAAAACTATTATAACAATATTGGATGATTTTCTCTAGTTCGATCCTACGAAAGATCCATTGTGATGGTTTAGTTGGAAACTCTCGAGTCTAATTGAAAATGAATGAAATTCAAGATTTTAAATTTTAAATTGAAGAAAATTGAAAATTTGATAATAAGAACAGTTTAGATGTTTGCCATGGGCCTCTAGAAGGTTTTGTGACCGCTAAATGGGCTCAACGTACAGATGAAATTCCAGAATTACCCCTCAATCCATACAATTACTCCACCAAAACCACAAAAGTTCCTCCTCTCCCCGGATCAAATCTGGGGAAATGACAGATTTGTCCTTGTGATACCAGATTTTCAATCGGAGTAAACAGAAACTAAATTCCATTTTTTATCGACTAATCCTGGGAGACCAATCCGGTTTTTTTTATCGATCATCAGGATGAATAAGAAAAGTGCTTACAAGGAGTGGTCTATCAGCATTGTCAACCGTCTATTAAAGAAAATTCATCTATTAATTTATTGAAGTTTAAACTTGATCTTTGAATGATTGAAAACTAAGAAGGCATCCTACCACTACATTATTTCTTTGGGGCTAATGCTTAATTTACTCGAGAGGATGGATTGTAGACGAATGAGTTATTCCTAGGAACAAAGATTGTATATAATCGGGGAAATTATGGCACTCGTGGTCATTGACAAACTTAGATTAGTGGCAAAACTCAAGAGCAATGGACTAGCGAGTAAATGGAAAGGTCCTGAGCTTGTCTAGGTCAGTAAATAAATCAAATCTTTATAAATAACTTTGATGTAAATCAAGTTCATTTATGCACGTTCAATTATAAAAGAATATATAAAATAAATAAACTTGAATACTAATTAACTGAATTCATTAAATTTCACTAACAATATTTATAAATAATTTATTAATAGATTTATTTATTTATACATATATAACTTAATTATCAAAAATAGTGTATATATATATATATATATAATATTTATAACTTTTTTTTATTCTTTAAGAATTTAGTATTAAAAAGAAATAGTATAAATTTCATCTATCATAATAATAAAATTGATAGATGAATTCGATAAAAAAAAATAAACAATATTTATAAAAATAGTCATGAATAAATGTTCATGAACAAATTTAAATTTATTTGTCATATAGTAAGAGAACAAAAGATTAAAATCTAATAAAAAAATAATCCTGCTAATGTATAATTTTATATCTACTAAAGTATTTAAAAATAAATATATCTCTACTCTCATACAATTAGCCCTTGTAAGACTCTAAATCCTTTTATTATCATTTTAAATTTTAAATTCTAAATTTTAAACCCTAACCAATCAAACCCTACTGAGAGAGAGACTGAGACCATCACCACCTCCTTCTTCACCCGTTGAAAACAAGTCAAATCTTCCGCGGCTCAGTCTGAGAAAACCCCACCCCGCCCAGCCGCAGCAGCAGATCTTCCTCCTCCTCCTCCCCCATTCATTCATTCATTGATTTGGCTGGCTCCTTAGCACTACCTCCAAACTGGCGAGGTACGGCCGGTCAACGTCGCCGACGACCGCAGGTGGAAAGAGAAGGAAGAAGGACACGTCACGGGGTATATCGTCCTACGTGGTCTGCTTGCCCACCTGTCAGGCACTTCCTCTGACACCTCCACCGTCCTCCTCCTCCTCTTCTTCCTCCTCCTTCTCCTCCTCGATGTCCGCTCCACCTTCACTCTCCATTTATTACTCTCCCTCCCTCCCTTCCTCACTCACTCCTTTGCATGGCGATGCACCTCAATACCCGGGCAATTCGACGTCCCCGCCTTATCTTTATCTCCAGTCTCTTTCCTCAGATCGAAATTAAATACAGGAACGAGAAAAAAATAATACTAGTAATAATAATAATACTGAATTGAAAGGGCAACATCGTACGCATGTCCACAGGCTCACTAATGCACATAGAAGCTGAAGATGGAGGAAGGTTTATGGATATAGAATTATAGATGGACGCAGAAATCTTATCGCAGTTGCCTTTTTCAATTTTGCTCGTCTGATGCAGTCGCATTAACTGCGTGCAGCTTGAAGCTTGATTGATTCATTTGAGGTCGGAATTCGGGGCGGAGAGCGGCGGGCGGGCGGGCGGGCGGTCGGATCGTCGTCTTCTTCTTCCTCCTCGGGAAGATCACGCGCGTTAGGGTTCGTGTATGGAAGGAATCTGTGCGTGAACAGTAGCGGTCAACGCTGAAAAATATTGAGCGGAGGAGAGGACTTTAATTGAGGAACATGATGAGTGTAATAAATGTGAGGAAATCGAACACGGGATCGAGGTAGATGATGATCATTACAAGATCTCGATGCGAGCTCGAGATCATTAAGTTTTTTTTTTGTTTTTTGATTAATTGCAGGAAAGCTGCAGCGCCTCCACACCCGTCACGTCGCCGCAGCTGCTCCTGTCGCCTCCGCCGTCGTCCACGTCATCATCGTCGTCGTCCTCCTCCTCCTCCTCGTCGTCCTCGTCGAGTTTGTCGGACGCGGCGCGCGTCGAGGCGGTGGTGGTGGACGACGCGCCGCCGCATTCCTCCGCCGCCTCGGCGCCCGCAATTGCTCCGCCGCGGGATCCCGCCGCCGCCGCCGGGCGGGAGACCACCACTGGGACCGGGTCCGTCAGCTGCTTCCCGTCGCGCGGCGGCGAGAACACCACCGGCATGTACTCATCGTTGTCGCACGCGAACTTGGTGTTCTTGAAGTGCTCCTTCAGCGCCTCCACCCCCTTCAAAACCCAACAAACAATCAAAATTCAGCTCCACGAGATAATCAATCAATCAAACAAACAAACAAGAAGAAGATTAATTCTCCACCCAACGACCTGCAATCGAGCATAAGTGACTTGACAAATCTTGCGCGAGTTGAAGACCTCCCACGGCTGCAGGTGGAAAGCCTTGTACAGTCGGAACGCCGCCTCCGGCGACGTCAAGTTCACGAATCCATACCCGACGTTGCATTTGTTACTGCAAAAGCACAACATGCACCGGTCATGGAACCTCCCGATAACCAAATTCTCTGCGTGAAAAGCTACTTTCTTTCTCTCTTTCAGGATTTATTAGATTCCGAAGAGCAAAAGCAGCCGCGAAAAAGGGATCGTATAATTAATAATCATCAACGTAGATTAGATATATATATATATATATTTTTTTGAAGCTTGCTGGCCATGGAGGTATGACTGGTCTTTTCCACGTCGCAAGAAACACAAAAACAGCACTAGGGCCGGTGTCTATATTCTATGCCTGCAACCTGCAAAGCGTGCTCTCTGATTAGGGTTTAGGTGGAAACCCAGCCCTCCTTCCCTTGTTCAACCTTCTTTCACGGTTTCCACACACTTGCGAGCTGATGATCTTTGTTTGCATCCTTCTTTTATACTAATTCCATGAATTCCCGATTCGAGAAGAGAAGAGAAGAGAAGAGAAGAGAGAGAAGGGTGGCGAGGTGTTGTGTCTTTATATGCGACGCAGTGAGTTGTTGCCATTTGGGTCTCAGAGTACGGAAGGTAGAAGAAGCACAGGTGATGAGGCAGCAGCAGCTGCAGCGGCCGGCAGGGGATCTCTTCTTCTCTGAGCTTATGCATTTGATCGCTTTAACGTCGGCTTCCATTTTTACTACCCTTTTTGGGGCGTATAATGTGAATCTCCCATGTACTCGCCATGAACGCCTGCAATGGCTCCAACCCAATTTGTGGACTTTGTTGCTTTCCTGCTGCTGCTATTACACTTCTACTGAGGCGAAAAGAGAGAAGAGACAGGAAAAGGAAGCTTTTAGCTTACTTGAAGTCGATGGGGAGGTAGACGAAGTCGTAGGCGGAGTAGGGCTGCTCGCCTCCTGCTGCTGCTCCACCCTCCTCGCTGATCTGCTCGTTGCACTGAATGCAGTGGTTGTCCAGCATGTTCAACAGCAGCTTCTGACTGCAGAGGAAGGAGAGAGAGAGAGGGATGAAGAGAAGATGAGAGATAGATGATCGAGGGATGGAGAATGGAATGGAGCTTGTTGCGAAGGTCCGACATGGGGGACAAGATCGTGGGTGGGGGACCGGACCTGTACTTGTTGGGGATGTTCTTAATCATGACTGTGGTTCTGGAATCCCTGCGGGATGATTCCGACGAGTCCTCCGGTTCCGCCGCTTCCTTGAATAGGAACCTCGACTCCCCGCTTATCTTGTTCCTGCTCTTCCAATTCCGCCGCCCCCCGCCGCTGCTGCTCGCCTGCTGCTTCGATGACGACGACGACGGCGTCGACGACGATGACGACGGCTGGTTGCAGCTACTGCTGCTGCTGCTGCTTTTGTTCCTCCTCCCGCCGCCGCCGCCGCCAGTTCTGCCACCGGCAGCGGCTGTTGCAGCAGATTCCTGTCCCGCCGAAGAGGACGACCTCGAACTCGTTTGCGCCCACGATCTGCTCGACTGAGGACCGCCGCCGCGCTGGTACCTCGGCGGCAAGTGAGAATTGTGGAGGCCGTGGCCGGAGCTCCGGGGGTTATTGCTGCTGCATAGAATAATAATGCAAACGTACACGAATCAAGGAGCCGCGCGGCCGGACAAGCTTCAGGTTAGATAAGGAATGGAACGGTAGCTAGAATAACCTCCTGCCGCCGTGACGGCTAAATTCCAGCAGCAGTCGCCTTCCGTTGATTTCTTTCCCGTTGAGCTCGGAGAGGGCGCGAGCAGCATCCCTCGTGTCGAAGAACTCCACCAGCTTGTGCTGCGGCTTCGACGGCATCTCCCTCACCTCTTTCACCGGCCCTATGTATCATCGTCGTCGTTCAAAATAGTGTTCACGATCCATTGCTGTGGGTGATGAGGGAAATGGTTGTGATTTCTTACCGAATGGTTCGAAGATTTCTCTGAGAGAGAGCAAGGAGACGGTTGGGTCAGAATTGAGGAGGACTAGGCAACCCTGATGGGGGTCGTCGGCGGCGAACTGAGCCCAGACTGGGTGGCCGGCCACGGTCCCCCTCCCGAGCTCCGGCGAGCGCCACGACCACGGCGCGGCCCAATTCCCCGAAAGCGGAGCGCCGAAGCCGAAGCCGGCATTCGTTAACCGGGCGTGCTGCTCCCGCACCTCCGCTACCGCCGCCTCCGCGCTCCGGAAGTCGAAGAAGTACACGGTGACCACCCCCTCGGCCGCGAGCGCGCCCATCTCCACAGCCCGCACCCCGCCGAAGGCCTCCATCGCCGCCCGCACCTCCGCCTCCCCCACGTGGCAAGGCACCATGCTCAGCGCCACTGCCCGCGTCGTCGCCGCGGCCTCCACCTGCTGCGGCTGCGGGAGGTGGAACACCGGGAGCGCCACCACCTGCGGCGGTTGCGGCTGGTGGTGAGCGGCCGCGGGGGGATAGGCGTAGTAAATTTGCGGGTGTCCGAGGGCGAACTGCCCCGCCGCCGGCGGCGCTGCTGGGTAAAACTCCGCCGCCGCCGGATCTAGAATATTCCCCCGCCCTGCCTCCTCCTCCATCTCCGCACCGCTAAAGATCCCCAAACCCTCCTCCTCACTCTCTCTCCACTTCTCTCTCCTCCCCCTTGTTATGGCCGGTGTCTCTTCTCCCCACTGTCAACTTTACCAGCAGACCGCTACAGACTTAAAAAGAATCCGGTACGGAAGGCCGCTTCGCCGGAGCGCGAGGCTAAAAAAATAAAAAAAAGAAGACAGCGAGTGTGTGTGTGTGTGAGCGTGCGAGCGAGAGAGAGAGAGAGAGAGAGAGAGAGAGAAAGAGTTGAACTCAATCAATCAATAAAAGCGGGGAGGAGGAGGGGTAAAGGAGAGGTTTTTAATGCGGTGACGCTATGCCGGCGCACCCACGCAACGGGGGAAAGACAACCCTTCTACTCTCACGCCTCAAATCCAACACTCCACGCCCTACTCTCTCTCCTTCCCACCCTCGCCCTGGCCCTGCTGCTGCTGCTGGCGGCCACCAGCGCATCGTAAACAGGGCGTGGCCATATCGATGACGTCGGAACGGTGCGGTAATAACGGGGCGGCACCCGCCAAAAGGGGCCTGCAATGACGACTCTGCCCCTGATTCCTCCTGCCTCGCTTCTTATTCCTGGACGCCCATGATTCCATGGACAGGGAGCGAGCGCTCGGTTTGGTTTCTTGCACTAAATTGGGGACTGCACGGCGGCGTCGCCTGCCATGGCTACCCTGCTCTGCCTGCTACAAAATGGGGAGGAGGAGGAGGAGGAGGAGACGAAGATGACTACGGCGGAGGAGGAAGACGAGGCACTGCAGGTAAGCAGCAGGCAATGAGAATGAATTCGTTGCTGCTACTGCTGCTGCTATTGTAGTTGTTGTTGTCTCTGCTGCTTTTGGTTGTGGACGACGCATCTGACGATGATCTGGGAACGGGGGAGGGAGCAAGATCTGCTGCTGTCTTCTTGCTACATTTGCATGGACATGGACATGGACACGGCGGAAGGCGGAGGAGGGGCAGGAGAAAAGTTGTTGAGCGAGGGAGGGAGGGAGAGGGTGCGTCGCTTGGACCGGCGGGTAATGAGCAGAGTGTGAGAGAGAGAGAGGCAACGAGGGCTGCGCTTGCCTGTCTGCTTCTCGTGGGTTAAACTTTGGGAGTGACAAGTTTCTTTTCTGTTATCTTCTGCAAAACCAAAAAATAAAAAATCTCTTCCTTCCCAATTTTAATTTTATTTTTAATAATAATTATTAATTATTATCATTATAATAATAATTAAGAATTGATCATATATATATATATATATAATAATTAAGTATTGATCAAATTTTATTTTAATAATAATAAAAAATATTAATTATATATCTTAAGACCGGGGCTCCTCTCCCATCCCATCAGTCTACATTGTAAAATAATACAGTTATTCAGATTTTAATTTTTTTAACAGGTCAATTAATTCGGATGGTTTTGATCTGTCAATAATATTCACATATTTAATTTATTCATTTAATATTTATATTTTAACAGTTATTATATAATTATAATTGTTATAATTCTGATAGAAATCATAATTATTATAATACTTATAATAATTAGGGTTGATTTATCCTGTTTATATAATTAATTGGTCGATGTAAAATGTAATACATGTGAAAAAAGATAATAATGTTAAATAATATAATTGAGGATCATTTTACAGATGCTCTTTTGATTAAAAATATATATAATAGAAGTGTTCACGTGATTCTAAAGAAAAAAATAGTGCTCTTTTGAATTTTTACCCTATTAATTATAATCTTTCTAATTAATGGATTGATGCAAAAAATTAAAAAAGAGTTTAAAATTTTTATTGTAATTTGATTGTATTTTTGGTCAAAATTACTACCATGTTTGGAATAGAATAATTTTTTATTAAAATTATTATAACATTTAGATAAGTCTACCTAAGAATGATAATTTGAAAAGAAAATTTAGGATGACTTCGAGAGCATTCGATATAAATGTTTTAACATTGATAGGAGTTTTAAAAATGAAATTGTGAAAATAGTTTCATATTATTAGAGAGATAAAAATGATAAATAGTGCTGATAAATTGAGAATTTTTATAATTTCTTTTGTCAATGTTTTTTGCTTTTACTAATCTAGTCCTTCAATTGATATAAATAAAGACACTATGATATGATCCATTTGAAATAATAATAATAATAATAATAATGAAGAAGTTTTTTCCTTTTTTGTTCCTTTTAATCTAAATCTCAATTACTTTTTCTCCCTATTATAATTTATTAAATGCTAAATTTGATAGATATTATGATTTTATTGATTATATAACTATTAAAGCTTAATTTATATCTTTTAGAGATCTTTCATATATGAAAAAACTAAATATATTATTTCCAAAATATAATTTTAGTTTGAATAGGAATTGTATGATAATCAAATTAATATTCTTTTTATTAAATAAGATAGTCATAATTCATCAAAGTAGAATTCTACTTAGGAATTATATTTACTATTCTCATAACAATATCCACTAAAAAACTTAGTCACCTTTTAAAAATTAGTGTTAACGTCTATCTGAATTGTAGCCCGGGGGCCCGACATTGTTGAGAAGGAGATAAGCTCCGATTTACAATAGGAGAAAAGAAAAAAGAGAAAGGCAGTTCAACTTTGGCCTACTCCGCCATTGTCATTAGCATACCCTAATTAGGGCTTGGTGTGTGTAGGGATTCCCTGTATCAAATGTTAGTGTACATACATATAGTACAAAGCATATACTAAGATTCTAAATAGTTATCGTAGCACTTATTTCGAAGATATTTATAACGAAGATGAGGCATTGTTCGGTTGCACGATTGAAATAGGTGGTTAAATCATGTAATTATTCAAATTCATCGTGCCATCTTACATGGTCGTCTTTCTTTTGGATTTCCTCTTTGCATTGTCGACTCGTAAGCAAATTCACTCGTCAAAGGAGCATCTTAGTTAAATCGCGGACCAAGCTAGCTACATATCGATCGAATAGGTCAATTCGAGTACACTTGGACTCCATGTTGTCTTGGTCGAACATTGTATTTTGCAATTGGCTACACTTCAAGCCAGTGTGACTTAGCAAAGTAGCCACCCTTACGAGATCAATTGATGATTTTTCAAATTCATCTTGCGGTGCAAGGGTCGAATCTTGGCGAAACCAAAGTAATATCCTCCTCCATCGTGATCGACTACAGTTTCTCAATTTACCTCCTCACAGATAGTCGTGGGATCGACTATATGAGGCCGTTGGAATGACGGATTCCTTTGCTGAAGAGATCTTTGCGTTGTCGACTCAATCAATGTTTGCAAAACTCTATTTAAGCAAGATTTTGATTGCTCGAGCAAGTTCACCTCCTCAAGGATGAGCTCGGAGGAGCATCTTAGCTAAACTACATTCGACCTCTAAATTTTCTTCGATGAACATGACATTCTGTACTCGGCTCACACAGACATTAACACAAACACCTTCCTTCGGCCAATATTACACTGCGTTGCGTTGCGTCCACACAAACACCCTCCTTCGGCCAATATTACACTGCATTGCATTGCGTTGCGTCCACACAAACGCCTTCCGGACAGCATTGCACGGCAAGGGCAGAGCAGTGCGTCCACACGGACATTACCACAAACAACAAACGCCTTCCGGGCAGGGCAAGGCAACATTGCACTGCACTGCACTGCTTCGACACAAACATTAACACAAACAGGTCCCGACCGTCTCTCCAACCACGTAACTCTCGAGACCATGCACGGCTCCTCGCACTGCATTCCTGCTCTTCGTTCTCCACGCACCACGCCACCGCTTTGTCCCTTCCATTTCCTCTATATTTTACTTCTGGTCTCCTCAAACGCTTCGCGGTCTCGTGCTGCGTTGCCCCGCCGCGTGTGCACTGTGCGTCATAGGCACCACTTTATGGGAGATAGCTTTATATTACTACTGCTGTCTTCTCCCTTTTGCGCTTCGATGTTATTCATTTCCTAAACAAAACCAAAGCCACCACACACACACACTCCCTTTCTCGTTCTCGGTTCCCATGCAAAGTTTTATTTTAACTTTGGGAGAACACCACACTCTTCGAGACTACGACTCAGATATCATATCATTAATTCTATGCATATACAATCGATGTAGACAAAAAAAGGAATAGATAAATGAATAAAATGTTTGTTTATTTTCATGTCTCCTGTGGAAGTTTGTTAGTTTTTATGTTGACTTGGACTTGGTCTTTGAAAGTAGCTTTTGGCTGATTTGGTAGAGTTGATTTAGAAATTATGTTAAGGATGCCTAGTGGAAGGTTAGGGTTTAAGGTTTAGAATTTAGAATAAACATTCTTAAATAAATAAAGTGTGATTAATGAGAAGGTATTTAGCTTCTTAACAAGATAATATTGCCAAGTTAGTTTGAGGAAAATTATTTTTCTCATAATTATTTTATTATATTTTTATTTTAAAAGTTCTTTAAAACAAAAAATAAAGCAAATAATTCTAACGTTTTCCCAACAAAGAAATAATAGTTTAAAAAGTCGTTTTCTATTAGAAAAATTGAGGAAAACAATATTTCAACTTTTCTTCCTCTTAATAAACACAACACCTAAGAGCCTTTTTAGTCAGAGAAAATTGAAATAATCAGTTAAACCTTTTGTCGTTTGTCACTTATGGACCATCAAGCACTTTGGAGTGACCACTAGAGAGATTTAAGAGCTAATCTAGCTTTTGGAAACAATGGTGGTGCACTCTATTATGTTCGTCAATTGCTAGCAAGGCGACGAGCAACAAGCATCGAGAAAAGATTAAGGCCTTGCCGACTAGTTGGGTAGACAGAAACACAGAGCTCTTTGCATAGTGGTTCTTCCCGTTGTAGAGCTAGTTTAGAGTCGAGCAAAAAGTTACTTTCATATTCTCCACTCCCTCACGGCGGCAACTAGCTAAGCAACGTGAGGGAATTCAAAGTCTCTCAAAATTGTATTCTCTGTGGTTCATCTTCTCTTTCTGCTTGACTCCTCTTTTCATTACCAAAGTGTAAAACTGAGCTTAAGATTGAGTATAGTTGAAAGGAAAGGTGAAGAGTACTTCAAAATACATGATGATAATTTCGACGACTAAACCTGCATTCTAGTGTTATGCCATCATGAATGAGCTTGCTAAAGAACACAAAACATTTGTGGGCTCTCCTTTCCTAACTAATCCTTCCTCCCATCGCATTCAAAACAAAAGACCCAGAATTTTAGAGATGCTATTTTCTGACCTGACAGAGATGCCAAAATACATCGAAAAGTCACCAGCTACATCAAAGAAGGCCTATCTTACCAATGTGCCATGCCCCACAAAAGAAACAACACAACAGCGTTACGACGCTCGGTCATGTCTTCAACTGTCTGCTGAGATTTGGAGCCCAACGTCACTGTTAAAAAGACATCAGCAACCAACCTTGTTTTTTGGCGTGGTCTAGGTATGTTTGCAACTTTTCCTGAGCATTGGGTATATCGAGGGCTAAATCATCGAGCCCATCCTTAACTCTAGAGAACCCTTTTGTCATTTGATTGGTTGTGATCAACCCCTCGCAAAAGCATTCTTGTAAGAAGTCTAATACCCTGTCACTTTTCTTCTCCATGGCCATAATCAAGGCCTTCTTTACCACTTCATGATTGAAGAAAGGCATACCCAAGTCGCGGATACACCTGCAAGCTTCCCCTACATCGCCTCCGCTTTCATACTCTTCCAGAAGTTTCATTATCTTGTCCTTTGCGTCTTCCACTGCCAAGCCAGTACCACCACCCCAGCACCTCAGAAGCCTCTCACCAGCATATCGTGCGGAAATAAGAGAACGAGCCATACGAACAGTCTCACTTCCACTGCAATTGGGAGGGAGCTTGTTGCTGATTTCTTCCAAGTTCAGTGGTGCTAACACATCATCAATCACAGCTCGAGCAAGAAAAAGAGCCAACTCGTTGGAGGCATCCAAGATGTCAAGTGCAGTATCCTCAGCCGACTCCAGAAGCATTATGAAACTTTTAACAATATCGTCTCTTGAGAACATCCCCATACTTAATGTGGAGAGCAGAACAGAAGCCATCTCTCTTTCCCTATTTTTCCTTTCCATCGACAGTGTGATCAGCTTTTTGATAAAAATAGGATTGCAGGCCGGAGCAGCAAGGTCCTGAAGACTTTGAGTTAAATCAGGTATGTCACCTGATAGAAAATATTCATGAATTATTGTAACAATTTCTTCCTTGTACCGTCTTAATTTCATATGGTCTTCATCAGTGCAATCCTCAAGTGCATCTTTAGACTTGAGAAAGGACGGGTCCAACCATCCCTCAGAGATTGCTTTAGACACTATCACTTCGAACAAAGACTTAGCAGTGGGAATATCAAGGGAAAGGTCATCAAGGCTATCGGCAAGCCTTGAGAATCCTTTGACCATTTGACTAGTACTGATCAGACACTCTTCTGCTGCTTCTTTTAATAACAGTAAGATAGAAGGCTCTGATGTTTGAATTTCCATCGCCAAAATTAGAGCCCTTTTCACAACCTCATGATGAAAGAAAGAAACCCCTAGCTCCCTGATGCACCTGCAAGCCTCCGTTGGGTCTCCACTCTCAATATATTCCCTCAACAGATATGTGATCTTCTTCTTAACCTCTTCAACAGTAATGTGAACAGTACCACCCCATCGTTGTTCAACTAACTCTGCATGGTGGGGAGCTGAAAGGTAGCTCTTTTCAGCGATTTGTATAACCTGAAAAGCTTTAGATGATTCATTGAGTGATCTCTTTACCCTGGTGAGGAAGGCAGGAGGTAAGATGTCATCAACAACAGCACGAGCAACAAACAGAGCTAGGACGTCAACTGCATCTGGGATATCCACAGTCAAATCGTCGACAGAGTCAAGTAGCATGACAAACCCATGGCTAATCTGTGCTGGGCTCGTCACTTCGGCATAAAGAGAGGACAATAAAACAGATGCCATTTCTTTCTCTTTGTCATGCCGATCCATTGCCATAGAAATGAGCTTCTTCACAAAGAAATGATGGTACTTAACAGAACCAAGCTCTCTAAGATCAGTAGCAGCCAATTGCACATCACCTGTGTTGAAGTATTCCTCGATGATTGTCACCACAGATTTCTTGTAGTTATCTACAGGGTCTGAAACAGTAGCTGCCACTAGCTCATACGGTTCCTGAAATTCACAGCAATAGCATTTATTTGTCTATGTATCCCAACAAAAGAAACAATAATAGTCGACAAAAAGGACTTTTATCCACCGAATGCTTGTGTATGCATCTGTGCAACGGTCATCAAGAGACTCATACCTCTGTACTATCATAGTTTGGATCATTTCGGTCAAGACATGAATCCGTTTCAGTATCAAGGAGTTTCCCCCATGTTCCCTTACCACCAGCACCATCTAAAAGAAAACTAAGGTTAGTGTGCATAAACCAATATATGTGTAGAGATATGCTACAAAACAAGAAAATAAACTTACAAAGGAGAATTAACCTAACTACAACAGATTTTTGTAGTGATTTGGATGGTAAAATATTTAGAAAAAAAATCATGAAAAAATGAGTGAAATGACAGAAACCTTGCAAAGAAGTATTAATCATTAAGTTTATACAGTTATACCTAAACTTTATATTGATCCAAAGAGAGAGAAATCACATTTAATCCAATGTATTTTCAGTGCTATACTCCTGCTCTTTAGAAATTATTATCGATCTCTATTTAACAAAAATATGACATCTAAGTAAAGATAAGAAGTAACGAATTTCATAGGCCGTCATTTTGGTATTAATTAGGATTTAAAACAAGAAACACATATGTATTGTTTTTGAAGCTCAAATCTGAATGTATAATGGCTGAATTACAAGTATATAGCATCAATTATTCCAAAAGGAAGGAAAATAATAAGATAAACTAGTAATAAACAAACCACTAGTCACCATGTACAAATTTAAGTATAAGCTACATGTTTTATAATACTGAAACCATTTTAAGAAAGTATGTAATAGACTCCTAAAACCACAGATTACTGTAGTAAATTCAGATTATCATTACTCCTCTGAATTAAGGTCTTTGTGCTTTGACAAACAAGAATATTCATGTCGCCCATGCATTCTCGTTTCCTTTAGTGTAGTAACTTAGAATTTGCATCTAGTTACAAATTGAAAGTAATTTTGTCAAATTCCAGCTTACATATTTTTTGAGGTCAAATATCTAGCAAGCTATACGATGTTTGTTCAAGTTACCGCACAAGGCATAAGCATTATGTGGGTGCGTATGCAATCAATATCAAGAAATTATTTAACATTCACTATATTGATACAACAAAATTAAATTTTATTAAGAAAAATCAAGTTAAGACTAACTCCGGAGGATGATGTTAATATATACTAAAAATTAAAAAACAAAAAATAACACTAATCACACAAGCATTAACAAAATACAAATAGTATTTATATCTCTGACACTGCAAAGAAAATATGAACCATTTATCTAAGAATAGGATACATGCAAAATTTGCATACACATACCCATACATATAGGACGCTATGCACAAATGTGTATGGATTATTATATTCATACTAGTCTCATAATGTGAACATAAATAGCCACAGGTAGCCAACAAATTCACTTAGTTCTAACATGCAACAAAGAGAAATGATACATCAAGGATTTTAGTTTATTTGAATACTTGAGCCTAACTCATCTCATGCTCATCACAATCTATTACATTTTCTAAACTTATTCCTAACCCATTCAATCAATATGCTAACCCAATTAAACGAGTCAAGTAGTCACACTCACAAGTACCCAAGAAAACTTATCCCCACTGCCATTTCCAACTTATTGAGAAAAAAAACTTATGGTTGTTTTATTTTCAACCATCTCTTATTTGAGATTTATCATTTATAAGTCAAATAACAGTTCATTTCTCATTTTGTTGATTCTATATAATTAGAAATAGACACAAACTAAGACATCTCATGTTAAAATCTGAGATTTGATTGAGTTATTAGGGCATTAAAGGAATTCATTTGACGCCATTAGTAGAAATTAAAATTATTTAGGACTGAAGCAAAGCAAATATATGCAGAATTTAGTGGTTTCTTGGATTCAATTTGGGTTCAAATTGGAGTCGGATTGGCCGATTGAGGGTTGTGCCAGATTGAGATTGATTTTGGTTCATTTCAGATTTGGACCTAATTCAATTTTGGAGTTCATTTGATTGTCTTAGCTATATTGGTTCAAATTAGTTTGGTTCAAGCAAATAATCTGTCTGTTGCTACCACCTATTGCAGTTCTGGCCCGCCCACAACCCCATCTCCAGCAGCCCCCTTCCTCCCCTCTCTTCCTTGCAGAAGTAGCAGAATGTCTCCTAGTGGAAGTGCATGTGGTGTCACTCTCTATTGCAATGTAGAATAGCATCAGTAACACCCATGGATGGGTTCAACAGTGCTTGTTTGTTTGCAATTTAGAAGTTAATATTTGGATGTTAAGATGCTTGTGCAATATGCTTTTGCGATACAAACTGCAATTTAAAGTTTGTATGTATTTGGTTAATTATTTTGCAATTGTACTTCACCCTTTTTTGCATTTCACTTATGTTGTTTGTTCTACTCTTTTGACTCTCCTTCTGTTGCCACTCCAGGGCCATAAGAAGAGGGTGTTTATATCATGGGCTGTTTGAAATATGATAGGAGAATTGCTGTAAGACATCTCACACATTTTTAGTGAAATATTTAGGTTTCCTCAATTCTCTTATAATATTTTTCTTATATAGTTGAGTATATAGTTCTACAATGCTCATGTACAAACTAGAAAGAGGCAAATGCAAAGGTTTGAAGACGAGGCATTTTAGAAATTTACTTTTTCCTTTTTTCCCTTGCTTTTGAGGAAATAAAAATATGAAATTTTATCTCTCTTCTCCTTAATTTTCTAATTCCTCATTCTCTCCTTTCCCATACTCCATCTCTTGTAGGATCTTGTGAATGAAAATGTAATAAGCTTGATCAGCATGGTAACATAGAAAGATGGCTGATTCTTCTAATATGTAAGGAAATACCATGTGCTGGCACCAAACATCAAGATGGGCGTGCCCAGGGATACTATGACCAATATCTTGAGGATGATAAGTGTGAAATAACAAATTCTATGAACAATATGCACTTATGGACTCTGACTTCTCAAATGGGACAAACTCAATTTTAATTAAAGCAATCTCCAGTTCCAATGAAAAAGGACACTGTACGCTGAGGAGATAATTTATCTGAAGTTAGTAGCGTATTACTGAATTTGACGGACAAGTAAAAAATAACTTGTTTCAGCTTGATGGAATAACAAGAAGTATATGGATAGGTACGAAAATTTGTAAATAATGACACCACTCTATCTAAGGTTTTAAAATAGGTACAGCCTGGTGTGCAATTGGCTAACTTGGTAGAATAGATAGTATATGTGGATGCATATTTCCTTCCAAATTAAGAATCATCTTAAAATAAACTACAATGATAAAGTGCAACTTATAATTTCTAAGAACTTATCAATACAAAGTTAACAGGGTGCCCGTAGTGAGTTTGAGAACAGATATTAGAGAAGGGATTTGGATAGAGGATGTAAGATGATGTAAAGTTATAGACAACAGTGATGGGCAGAGAGAGAAGCCATGCAGCACCCTGCTACTAAATAATGTTTGCTGAGACTAGCCTACTATTTTTTAACAATAATTGTGCCAGAGGAGGCAAAGAAATAGGGAAATTAAGGGCACAGTTCATTTGGAATGAATATAGAGATACATTGTGTCTGGGTAAACGTGATATGAGCCAAACTAATAGTTTGCTCCATGTTGAGCCAGCCTGATAGATACCGGAGTATAAAAAATATATATATATATTAGGATCCACATACCGGAGTATGTGGATAAATAATTAATCTATACATATTCCAACTCATTTGATGCAAAATTAGGATCCACATATCTAGCTCACCATTTATAAAATTCTCTAGAAATCTGCTTCTCTTGACAAAGATCCGCACAAGATGGAAGGAAATATTATGCATATCTGAATATATGATCTGTGCAAAAGACTCAAATCATCCTTGTACTGTTAAGACTAAGACCAAGAGCAAATACTACAAGGAGTGTCTCAACTTTGCGGGTGCAATAAATGCAAAAGAACACATGGCTCATTGCTTAGAATTTAATTTCCACCAGCCAAAGTCTTAATCACACATGGGTTTATTCACAATTACATTATTCGCAACATATAATAGTTCTTCAATTAACCAACGTTTTCTACCGAATAATAAATGTAAATTGCACTATATGTGATACATCACTAATCAAAGAATAAATCCAAATTCAATATATTGATGACAAAAAACACAAGCCTAACAAACATACAATAACTCAATGTCAGTTATCATAGTTCTGATGCAACTTTCATTAACATATGATTAGTTTTCAATACTTAATATGGTTCTAACAATAAACTACATCTTAGCATACTAACATACAATAACTCAATGTCATACTACATAGAAATAAAATCACAATAAACTACATCTTACTACATTATGATACTATGAAATAAAAAGACTATCTTTTTAGAGCCTAGGATTTAATTTCTCAGAAAACCTTCTCGACTTTATTACTTTAACATTGCATTTAGTGTGTATAGATGAGATGGAATCAAAATGAGAATGAAGATGGAATAGAATGAAACAAAAAAGGGAAAATGGTCTATTTCATCCTTTTGTTTGGTAGCAACAATAGAATGACATAATTAGTGAACTGCTTCAATCTATGTTTAACCTCTTATTCATTTAATTCTTTAGCCAATTTGACTTACATGGTTCATCTCGTTAGTCTTGAAGTGTATAATCAATCCCATTTATTCTATACATTTGATTTGGTTGATCCACACACCATGCTCGACTTGGTTGGTTCACTTAACACGTCTAGCTCATTCAATTCACCAATATATCTAACCTGATTAGCTCGGCCAACTTAGGTAGCTTGACATATCCACCAAGCAGTTTGACCGACCTGACTGATTAACTCGACCTACTTAACTCAACCATCGCAAGCACAACCTATTCGTAAGGCCCACACAACTCATTCAAACTGTATATCCCACCCAGTTTGTTCATCGCAACAAGTTTGCTTGGCTCGAATATCTCAACTAGTCCCCTCCCTCACTTAACCATCCTAACTAGCCTAATCAGCTCGGTTGATTTACTAAACCCAATTGACTTGAATGGCCCAATTGACCCGACAAGCCTAGCCACCCAAGCCAACTAGATCAATATTGTGATAGATCACCTAGTTCACTCGGTCCACCAACCCACTTTAGCTTTTAAATGATAATTTATTGATAAATATTATATTTGATCAAGGCGACAAAGTTTTCCACCTCTTGAAGTATGGAAAGGGTTGAATGGAATAAGTAATTTGTTAGAATCAATCAATTCACCACAAATTTCCATTCAAACATGGGAACAGAATCATAAAGAGAACGAATCACTCTGATTTTATTCTACTGATGTGAACCATATGCAACCTAAGCACTTTAAGCTTTAAGAATACAAAATACACAGGGAAATGGATGTATACAGGACGGCAACAAAGATTGCCACAGGGAATGACTAGACATTTTTCCAGAACCTAAACATATGTCCCACTCCAATCAGTTTAGATACCACATCAAGATTAAAAGTTTTTTAGACCAAAGAGGTACAGAAAGAAAACTGAACTAACAAAGGCAAGGGCTGCATGAATTTCAAACATTAATATATGCTTTAAAGAGAAAAAAACTCGCATGTCTAGGCTCCATTGTAAAATCTAATTGGTTAGTTATAATTAGGTCATTAATTCAAAGCATAATAAAGGGTAGGTTATTTCCCATTGATATATAGAACTTTTGTACTGCAATGAAATCTCCAATTATAGTCCCTCTAGGATCTAAAATAAATCTCATCACATTACCCCTATTGTCTATAAGACAAATGTATACATTTCGATTAGGGTCATATTCTATGGTTACAATTTCACCACATATGTCATTTCCATTTTGTTACTTAATTTTACACCCTCCCATTGATATAGAACTTTTGTACTGCAATGGTATATCTAGATACAGTCCCTCAGGAATCAAAATATATCCCTTCCCGTAGTCTATGAGACAAATGTATACATTTCAATTAGGGTTGTATTGTATGATTATAATTTTACCACATATGCCATTTCCATTTTGTTAACTAATTCTATGCCCTCCCCTCCATGCCATGTGGTAATGATTCATCATCCATAGAAATTAATTTTTACAATATTATGGCCACATTCTATGGTTACAATTCTACCACATGTCACTTTCATTTCGTCAAAAATTATTTCAACCCTCCCCTCTCTGCAATGATCCATATATCATATTATTCCATTAGCGAAATTACGCAACGATAAGAGATGCAGTAAACGGTTCTACTGATCTCTGCTTTGATGCAAATCTAGATATTCAACAAGGAAATATCTAACCCGGTAAAACACCATAACTCACCCTTTTTAGCCCGCAATGTCTTCCCCGAATGCGAGCGCCGTACGTGCCTAGCACCGCCACCTCCAACCGCAGAACCTTTCCCACCGCCGACTACCTTGCTCTTAATCTCCGGAGCCAGCAGAGAGCTCCGAGATCTCGGAGAAACAATATCAGTGTTCTGAGCCGCCATCCTCATCACTTCCCTCTGCTCCTCCGTCAGGAACCCCTCCTCCTTCGGCGACGCCATATGGCCTAGCAATATCTGGAGACGACAAAATGTGCGTCAAATCCTCAACTACGACAGCGAATACAGTAGGAATCGAAGCTTACCGAAACGAGAGACGAAAATAGGGTTCTCTTCCCTGGAGGTTGCTTGAGATGGGCGAACTGTGAAGTGGCGGAGGAGAAAGAGGTTTATATAGGCAAGACAACAGGCGGACGACGCGGACCGGAACGGCCCGTTTAGGACGCCAGTTGTGTGCACCGCTGACACGGAAAAAAACCTAGACCGCCACTGTACCAGGACAGCCCATGGGCTGGGCACGGGCCCAAGTTGAACCGCGGTGGAGCACAAGCCATTCGGACTTGGCTTGATCTAATCTACCTCTCTCTTTATTTTATAGTGGAAGAGGTGTAACAGTGTAGAAATGAGGACAATAACTTCTTGGAATATAATTGAGTTGATTACGACATAGTAGAGTTGCATAAATAGACAAGGATTCGAATATCAACGAAGCTGAGACAATATCTTCCTCCGTCGTAATCAATTGCATTTTTCGATTTACCTCCTCATAAATGATTGTAAAAGTGATCGTATAGAACTGCTAGAATAGTGAATTTCATCTTTTATAAAAATAGAAATGAGGTCTTCTCTGTCTCTGTCCAAAGTAACATATATCAAGTTTATGCCTACTTTGAAATCCAATGAACTCTTCCATGCCCTAAGCTCTTTGCTCTTTAGTCCTCTAAACAACACTTTATTTGAATCTCTTGCCTGTGACCATCCACTTGATATTTAATATGGCATGAAAAAAAATCACCAAATATTTAATGCACCATAAAAATATAAAGAAAAGATATACAAATGCAAAGAGTTGCAACAATGAGAGAGTTGATAAAGTTTTACAATTATAAAAGAATGAGGGTTTTTTTTTAAAAATAATTTTTTAAGACAAAAGGAAACTTTTGCCAAATAAATTGGGTAAAAATTAAAAAGGTATCCCTTATTTTTATTATATTTCATTTTAACCAAAATTATTGAATATAATATTATTATATTAAAATATACCTTTTGATTTAATTATTTTTAAAAAATATATAATAATTTGGATTAAAATTAGACTGGGATAAAACTGATATAAATAATTATAATAAATTTATTTTAAGTTTTAATAATTTTAAATAAAACTATTATCCGTGGCAGTATTTTGAAGACGGGTCGAGAGGCTCACAGTAGGCTGCCATAATCAAACCGTGATTCGTTGACACGTCACATTTATGGGGAAAAGAAACATCCAACCTTATCATGTGTGAGTTGGTCCATCTTCAATTTTCAAATGGCAAAAATCAAAGGAGATCCTATTTTTTTGGAATCATATATTTTTTTATAAATTTCTTAATAAAAGGAATACTTCACCTTTAGTAATTTATATCTTCCGACGAAATTTTAAATTAAAAATATATTTTAATAATTATAATATTTATAAATATTAAACGACAGATCGAATTCATATTATAATTTTATAATTATTATAATAATTATTATAATAAAAATAATATATTGGAGGCTAATTAGAGTAATTATATATATATATATAGAAATTTAGTGTTAATTAAATGAAACGTCTGTTTTGATTAAAAAATAAAAAATCCGATTAAAAAACAAAAACACTTTTTAAAATTTATGTCCTTTTCTAATCTACAAATGGCCATCTTTGATTAGGACCCACCACCACCTCCAAGAAACACATCCCGCCGGCCCATGTACTTGATGTATTTTTCAGTTATTTTTCTGTTTTGATTTATTTGTAATGTTCTTAATCCTTTTCTAATATTATTTTATAGTAAGAAAAAGAAAAGGTTACGATCAGTAGTGGTGGTAATAGAAAACAATAAACACGTAAAATAATTTAAAAAATATATTATTTAAAAGGAAAAGGAAATGGAACGGGAGGTTGCTTTGATCTCCGCTTCAACTATTTTTCGTTCGCCGTCCGTCTGCGGAATCCAGTGCGGGTGTTGACGGCGACGAGCACCACCGCCATCGTCATCACCACGACGACCTCCTCCTGGCGACGCTTTCGATCGCTGAGAAGCTCTTCGTTGTCGTCGATCCTCGTTGCGCATCCTCAATCGAATGGAGGTACTACGCCGATTGCTTCTCCCTTGTTTGTTGCGCTTAGGTTTTGATTCTGCGCTAGTGTTTTTTTTATCTCGTTGGATGTGATCCATGCGGACGATCGGCTTTTTTCTGTTTTTGATCTTGTGATTTGCGTTCACTGGAATATGAGCGATTTCTCGTTCTCGCATCGAGAGAAAAAAAAAATCCTGTGCGGGTGTTGGCGGCGACGCGCACCACCGCCATCGCCACGACGACCTCCTCCTGACGCCGCTTTCGATCGCTGAGAAGCTCTTCGTTGTCGTCGTTTCTCGTTAAGCATCCTCAACCGAATGGAGGTACTACGTCGATTGCTTCTCCCTTGTTTGTTGCGCTTAGGTTTTGATTCTGGGCTAGTTTTTTTTTTTTTTTATCTCGTTGGATGTGTTGCGAGAATATTTGCGTGATCCATGCGGACGATCGGCTTTTTTGCTGTTTTGGATCTTCTGATTTGTGTTCACTGGAATTTGAGCGATTTCTCGTTCTCGCATCGAGAGGAAAAAAATCAAGAATAACTGGAGAAAATTCTGTTTATTTGGTGGTTGATTGAGTTGCCATTGTCTTCTTCTTCTTCTCCTAAAATGGAAAAATGGAAGCTGACGATTATAATCGGGGCATATTGGATTCAGGATCCTCCTCTCCAATTCCCCCCTTCATGTGCGTTTAGGGCTTAGTTGATTTGGTGTTTGACTATTATGGGAGAGTAGCAGTTAGTGGTAGTGATTTTTCGTGTGCTTCTTTTGATTTCATATTTGTGCTGGTTTAGCATTTCAAGTGATTCAAGGAAACAATTCTTGACGGTAACTACTAGAATTGATTTGTTACAAAACCAGATGTTTGAAACAACATGTTTTACTTCGTGTAAATCAAATTTACTTGTGTTTAATAGACGAGGTATAATGGACCACTAGGAACACATGTTCATGGCCGCTGCAATTCAATCATATAAGTTGGTTTCCTTTGCAAGGTCATTGGATTTAGTCTGATATCTGAGGCGCATTCTGCAATAAATAGTTCAAGTGGAAGGTTCTGCCCGTTTTCTTTTCTTTTTCTTTCAATGACCAGGGAGAAAGAATTAGATAGATTGATAAAAGAAAATATGCAGAATAAAAGAAGAAATATAAACTAACCATCAAGCTTCATGCTTAAGACCAAATTAATAAGAACTCACTCATCTAAGCTTATAAACCATCATTATTACTCTACAGTCGTCCACCATGCTGACTAAATTAGGATGCCTCACCTAATGCTTGATGTTTCCATCAAGTCCCAGACCAACTCATAGCCATAATCAAGCTAACCAGTGCCATGTGAATCCTAATGATGGTTTTTTCATCATACAGATAACCCTTTCCAACACTTCACCATATCTCGGATTACATCTATTTGGTATCAAGTGTCAATACTCAGATGTGAGTGCTGGCCCGTGAATTTTTAAGCTCAAGGTCTAAACTGATTGAATCTAAGTTAATAATAGCTCACTCGTCTAAATTTATAAATTCTCTTTATTAGTTCATAATCCTTCACGTGAGACTAACCTAGGGCACCGCATCAGCAATGGCAAAGCTAGATGAATCATTTTCCTTTGGCTATGTTTTTTTTTGAAAATTTTGCTTTTTGATTTCGTAATTATAGTAAACTAGCAACTGTAGTTCTACTGGGAAAAAGGCGTGGAATATCCAAATTCCACAAAGAGTGCTTCGGTTTCTATATCACACACTTCATTTTCTACATTAATTATACTTGTAGGTCCACACTAGTTACATAGTTAATATAATAATAATAATAATAATAATAATAATAGTAAGAGGCTCTAAGAAATTTAACTCATGTACTTTCCCTTAAAGCACAAGATTTGAGAATCTATCTATTGATAGTTTATTACCATTATAGAAGTGAAATTCTTTTCTTATTAGAATGGGTTGCAAATTGTTATAAACTGAATTCTTAGACTAGCTTTATCTTGACAAAACAATAAATAAATAAATAAAATAAGTGCAACTCTAGAACTGCATATATTTTCTCCTTTTGTCACTCTATTGATCTGCTTGATAGACACTTCATCTCATGTTTGCTATCTTGTCTATATCAATGTAATGTTAATGCCTTTGTAGTTCACTTGCCACATGTTTCCCACCTTCATTGTGTTCTTTTAGCTTCTAATAAGCCCTTAAATCTTGAGTTCCTATCAATAGTGTAATTTAGTCTTGTATGTTGATTTAATATTGGTTGTGCAATTTTCAATAATTATAACCTAATGATATTCTGTCATATGACAGCGACTTTGGACCAGTGGTTCAGTTGACAGAAACAAAGAGCTGGTAGATCGTTTGCAGCTGTATGGAATTGTCAAGTCAAAAAAAGTGAAAGAAGTAATGGAGACAATTGACAGGGGTCTTTTTGTACCTCCTGACAGTGCATCATATGTTGATTCTCCTATGCCAATTGGATATAATGCAACTATTTCTGCACCTCATATGCATGCAGCTTGTCTAGAGCTGTTGGTTGATCATCTGCAGCCAGGGATGAACGCTTTGGATGTTGGTTCAGGTTCCTTTTCTATACACATTCTGATTTATAGTCTTTTCCCCATTCTTTCCCTTTCTAGTTTTTTTTCTTAGACACTTGCTACTCTATATGTTAATGTGGTACAGTCCATTATACCTTATGGATTGGGGGCACTATTAGGAAACAACACCTATGAATAATTATTGCAGTACAAATAAGGATGCTATGATGGATGTATGAAGTTATTAGAAAGCATAAAATAGAAAAATATTAATATTTGAAAACAATTAGGTGTAGCTCCAAAATCCAAAAATAAAAGAAAATAAGTTGAGATGTATATATATAGTTAGAAGAATTAAATTTCATTATTAGAGTGGAAGGTGTAAAAGATATAGGAAGAGTAAAGAAAGTATTAGTTAGTGTAATAAAAAATAGTTTAATTAATTTAAATATTATTAGTGATATAACCTTTAAAGACCTCAATGGAGAGATAAGATTAATTTAGCCACCTCTAAATAGTTGGATCAAACATGGCTTGATGATGATGATTATTGCTCTGTGTCCTATAAGAAAGCATCTCTATCATAAAAAATAACCAAATTAGCCCCACAAAATATGGAAGTTCCATAATCAGTATATAATAACTCCAACGAGGGACATGGAAAAGAGAGTATAAGTTTTCCCCTTACTGAAGGGCCGCCACACAGCAGCTATCGATGCAAGGGTTGTAGACATCACAACAAGACTTCAATCCGATCGCTACGGATATAATCAATGGAAGAAGAAGAAACAGTCAATCTAGGAGAATGAATACAAAATTAACTCACCACAACACATCAAAGAAATCAATAAGCAGAGGAGGTTGTTTAATATTAGGAAGACTTCTAGAAGACTATTCGCCGAAGCAAGTGAATGCCGAGCCAGTGATGCCTTCCCCACTGTAAGTCGGCTGATGTAAACCCTGCATGTTATTTTAGTATTCTAATCTCTTTTATGTACTTTTTATATGTGTAGATCATCACTCTGATATATAAAAGATGAATGATTGCACTATAATCTTATTATTTTAGCATAAAGCAATTACATTAAGTTTTAGAAGATGCTCTCCAGTTTAACCATCAAATATTGATCCTATTAGTAATATCTTCCTTAATATCTCCTAGTAGATTCAACATATCTAAAACTCTTACTGAAAGTTCATCACCCACTAATTCATTTATTCAATTTTAATGCTACTTTCGTTTGAAACCTTTAGTTTTGAAAGTTTCACTCCACCTGGTTTTAAGCTTATTTTATCAAAGCTTTTATCATTTAGCACACTTATGTCTGCCATTGTTGCACACAAAATATTTATCAATAAATTCTTTAAACACTAACATAGGAAAAGTGAGGTCTTAATGAGCTTTGATGTAAGTATAGAAAATAATTTATTTCGTTCCTAGTAACTTCACCACTAGTAACTATAGCAAATATGTCCTCTGTTACTTTAATTATTAGGTATTCTCTGAGCTGTATATGAACTCAAGAGGCATAAATATTTCTAAAAATTGATTTTCTAATAATGATTTATATTATTGCACAATTATATACATATAACAATACAAAAATGTCTCTGTTCTTAGAATCTGCTAGTGAGCTTATCTAGAAAACAAATCATTTTTATTTCCTATGTCTAGAGAATATAAAAAGTCATTCAAAGGATTGAATTATTGAAATTACATTACTTTCTAATGCTCCCTCTTAATTTGTAATTTTCATAACCTTGTTGAACTGCTGAGACTTCTCAAGAGATACAACTTTGGTAAAAACATCTGCAGACTGATCTGATGTCTTTGTATACTTCAAATAGATCTCCTTATTCATCATGTCACGAATGTAATTGTGATGCAACTAAATGTGCATTGATCTTCCATGAAAAATAGGATTCTTGGTCATGAAAATTGCAGCCTTGTTATCACAATAAATGACTGTAGGTTCTGATATGTTTCGCTGTAAATCTGAGAGAATGTGTACAACTTCACCAACAAATTCAATTGCTACAATATACTGTGTTCAGCAAGAATTTTACTTCTTTGAACTCCAAGAAATGACATTTGATCCCAAGCAAAAAACACATGCTCTAAACTTCCAACCCAATCACTATCAGTAAAACCAAGTAACCAACTGCCTTCTTCCTTCACATATTTGATTCCAAGCTTCTTAGATTCTTACATAACATAGGACCCCCTTAGCTGCTCCAAAATGGAGCTTGCTTGGTTCATTCATAAATTTGGAATCAAAGTGATAGAATGCACAATGTCAGACCTTGCATTTATAAGATAAATCAAAGAACCAACAAGACTTATATAGGCTTTTGGATTTGACTTTTCTGCACCATCATCTTGTTGAAGTTTCTCATTCAAAGCCATTGGAGTTGAAGTTGGTTTATAACTCTGCATTCTAAACTATTTAAGCAGCCTTGTAATATACTTCTCTTGAGAGATAAAAATCTCCACTTTTGATTGCTTTCCCTGAATTCTAAAAAAATACTTCATCAAGCCTAGATTTGTTACCTTGGTACTCTTTCACCATTGTTTTCTTGAACTCTTCAACCAATTTAGCATTGATTCCAACATATATTAAATCATCTGCATAGATACATGCCATCAAGAAATCTTCTCCATCTTTGTTCACCTAAAATGATGGCTCAGATGGATTTTCACAAATTCATTTTGATGGAAATAAGCATCAATTTTGCTATCTATGCTCCAGGAGCCTGCTTTAGTCCATAAAGGACCATATGAAGTCGATACATTTTTCTTCTTCTCCCTTTACTTCAGAACCTTTAGATTTCTTGACATAAACATCTTTTAGCTCTCCATTAAGAAAAATTCACATCAAGTTGGGAAACTTGCAACTCCAATAGTGCTGCTAGAATAAGAACAGTTCTGATGGTTTTCTTACAAACAACAAGAGAAAAAGTCTCATTAAAATCCATTTGTGAGTAGCCTTTAGCCACTAATCTAGCCTTATATTTTTTGTATGCTGCCATCTTAAATGTATTTGGTCTTATGAACCCACTTCAAACTAATTGCATCTTTTTCTTTCAGAGCCACTAGTTGCCATGTCTAGTCCTCAATGCTTCTCATTTCTTCATCCATAGCTTTTCTCTATACATCTTAGCTTCTTCAAAAGATGTGGTTCATAAGAAAATAAATTAACGTTACAAGATTGTTAAATATCATATAAGAATGATAGGTACCCTATCGGATGGGTTTCTGAATCTGAATCTAAATTGTCATTTTGAATATGTGTTCCTGCTTCTCTGTTTGAGCTTGCTTGTACTCGAGTTGTATGCTTCCCTGGTTCAAAATCTTCAGTTGCTGAGTACCATGAGTAATTTATTTATTTTTCCGCTTTCATATTGCACCTTCACCAAAATCACCTTTCTTGGAAGTAGCAACTGATTAGTCTTTTGATTAAAAAGACGCTTTTGATTCATCAGTATAGCAAATAAAAAAAGATGTTTTCACCCTTCTCATCAAATGTCTCTTTGTTTTAAAAAGAAAAAGTGCATATGCAATACACTTGATGACTTTAAATCAACATACAACTAGTTTTCTGCCATGCCATGCTTTAAAAGGGTCTTGTCACAAACAATATTTGTAGGAGAACAGTTTAGGATATGCACAACACTATTGACAACTGAGCCCAGACCACAAGCCATTTCTTCAATTTTTCTATTCTTTCTTTTTGCCACACCATTTGGTTAAGGTGTATGCCTAATTGTTAGCTATTTTTGAATGGCATGCTCTTTGCAATAGTTCAAGAATGGCTTGTAAATTAACTCTCCTCTTTGATCACTTCTGAGAGTTTTAATTTGACAGCGACATTGCCTTGCATCAAGTGCTTTAAAATGCAAGAACATAGGGAAGGCATCTGATTTTTATCAAGAATATAAACCAAAATCATTATGGTATAATCATCATGAAACAAAAGAAATCATCATTCTAAGCTGTTTTGGGAAATGGAAGACAATGCATCTTGCCATATGCAACCTTCACAAATTTCTTTTCTTTTGATTTCAAGAAGCCCAATCACCATATTCTTTTGTTTTAGCAGCTGCAACCCCTTGATTTAAGTGACCATATCTCAAATGCCAAAGATGAGATTCTTCTACAACTTCACTTGTATAGGAACTCCATTACATGCTTTATAAAGTCATGAGCAAATCCTTCTTTGCTTCAACTCTCTCCTTTAGCTGTCTTGTTAATTAAGTAACATCTATACTTGATCTTCAACCTATATTTATTTTCAGAAATCTATATATTATCTCTCATATTGTTCTCTCAATCACTTTTTCAAAGCTTCACAGTGCCTTATCAATCTAATGCCTCTACATTTTGAACAAACTTGCATTTCACTTTTATTCTTATAAGTTTGTCCTAGAAGATTTTTTCCGTCTAACCATGGGTACTACAAATTCTTAGTTTATGAACTTTGAATGAATAATTTAATTAGTCAAATCCGTTGGGATACAATCAAAGTCCTACATTGGAAATACATAAAAAAGATCATGAGTTTATAAGATGGAAGATATCTCTATTGGAATAAAATCTTTTAGATAGAGCCCAAAAATAAAACCATGAGTGCTTAGTCCCAAAGTGGACAATATCATACCATTGTGGAGATATGTAACTTTTATTACACTAACAATTGGTATCAGAATCATAGTCTATGTAAAGCCATGTGGGGGCCTTAAAAAAAACGAAGAAGGTAAGAGAGACCCAGACTCGGACCATGAGGATAATGAGGATAATGGGGGGGGCTCTTAGTAGTCCTTTGTTTGAGAAGAGGATTGTTGGGATACAATTAAAGACCCACATTGGAAATACATGGAAAAGATCATGAGCTTATAAGAAGGAAGATATCTCTATTGGAATGAAGCCTTTTGGGTAGAGTCCAAAAACAAAACCATGAGGAAATCAGGATATCATTCTTGAAGCTTCATTAACTCATTTTATCTAATATCACAAAAAATGATGATTCTTAAACCTTAGATAATTTTCAATAGGCACTCTTGAACCATGCAAATGGTGTGTAAGATTCCCCCACATCCATATTTTTTTGATTTTTTTGAGTCATAAACTAATCATTTCTCTTTTATATATTGCTATATGAAATGGATGTCATTTGCTCGGACAAGTTCTAATCCATATAAGGATGCCATTTAACATATTGGTTAGGCCATTAGCATATTGCTTGAACAACTACTATCATTGCCAGGATACCATTTTTTCTAACAAATACTGGTCCATTCCGTCTGTGATTTAAGCCAAGTTCTATTTGTTAATTGTAGGAAGCTATAAAATTTCTTTTCTTTTGATCTTTTCAGGGACTGGCTATTTAACAGCTTGCTTTGCAATGATGGTTGGACCAGAAGGTCGTGCTGTAGGCGTTGAACACATACCTGAACTAGTTGATTTTTCAACCAACAACATCAGGAGCAGTGCAGCTTCATCATGTTTAAATGAAGGTTCCTTGTCTTTGCATGTTGCTGGTAAGTTCATGTGAAATCGTTAATGTCTTTGCATGTTACTGAAGGAATAAATTTACTTCATTCTGCAAACCCATCCATAACTTGTTTTTCCTCTTAATGCAATGGACATTTCTTTCAACACAATGAGCAATGATATGTTAGACCTTACACTACAAACCGTAGATTAAAACTCCATTCAAGCCAGTTTGGTTTCCTCAAACAAGCATCTCTCAACGTGGTATTAAATGCTGCTTCACTGATTCCTGTTCAGCTTCCATGAAATATGAACTAATTGGTAATATCTTCATCACTTTCCTCTATACAACCAGCAATCAGATAAACATATTAAGGATGTAACACCGAAAATAGTGGCATGTAGTCTTGCTGGGTATGTTGATGATACAGGACATTCTGATAAATAGCAAACTAAACATGGTGGAAAAATCGTGAAGTGTCATTTTAGATGATCATTGACTAGAAATGTATAAGACGATTCCGCGTAGTCCACCATTTAGTGAATATACACTGATGCATGACAAGGTCAATTGAACTAATAGTGTCGGTCTTACTGAAATGTTATGTATGCAAGACTGAAGAGCCATAAAAAGAAACAGTGTGCTAGTTGTGAGGCGACTTCTACACAGATTGGTACGATGCTTTTGCATATTGAACATCTTCATTAACGAAAACTACATTAGACAATCAGATAAAATAATCCAACTGATACTATCTTAGCCTGAGGATTTACAGTTTGCAACATTGTCCAGACCCATCATGGCCTATTTATAATCACTTCGCTGATTCATTGCAGATGGGAGACTTGGGTGGCCAGAACTGGCACCCTATGATGCCATTCATGTTGGTGCTGCTGCCCCTGAAATTCCTCAGCCGCTTATCGACCAGTTGAAGCCAGGTGGCCGGCTGGTGATCCCAGTAGGAACAATTTTCCAGGATCTGCAAGTCGTCGACAAGAACTTGGATGGCTCAGTCAGCGTCAGAACTGAAACATCCGTTCGCTACGTTCCTCTAACCAGTAAAGCAGCTCAGTTGCATAACAATTAACTCCTTGGTGTTCAGCAAAGAAGTGTTCGCAGTTCGCGTCCTGATGATGACTAGCTAACACCTTATCTCGTTAGCCTGTCGAAGTTATTAAAATCGTCTGGAGCATGCACTCGTCCAAAATTGTTGTGCGCGGTATAGGCTCCCTGGACCTTTGGAGATTCAAATGGTTCCAGTAGTGTGTTTTCCCTCTGGATAGGGAATGAATGGTTGTTTATGTTGATTTGGAAATACCTCGAACCGCTGTAGAAGTTGTAATCTTGACGCAAACTCTGTTCGTCATTCTACTGTAGCAACGGAAGAAAGCAATCTTGGTTTAAAATCTGCTTGAGACTGCGATGGAGCTTCCTCATCTCTCGGGACACTTTTCTGCACACGCTCAGCTTGAGTACGTACCAAGGTGCAGTTGGCCGTTAAGATTTGGTTTTATGAATATGTTTTTATTTATTTTAATATTAAAAAATGAATTCTTTTTTATTGCATGAATTCTAGCATTAATACCATATAATTAAATTTGAAATATTATTCATGTAGCAAGGAAAAAAAAGGAGGAAATCTTTCACCTATCCTCCTCTCCTCTCCCTTCCATCCTTTCCTGCCTGCTCCATTTCGCTTTTTATTTTTTGTTATTTCAACAATTCATATATGAGCCCATTGAGTCAACTTTTGTGTTGTATAAGATAGACTTTGTGTTGTATAAGCGTGTTTGATAAGTTAATCAAATTTAATTGAATTGAGTCTTAGAATTAAATTGTGGAAATGGTTGTTATTTGATTTTTTTATGAGTTTGAACTTGACTTAAATCTAATTTGAGTTTGATTTATTTAATTTGAATTTGTTTGATTGTTTAAAATTTTTATATTTTAAAATTTATTTGATTGATTAATAAGTTTAATATTATAAATTTATTTATTTATTTTTGAAAATTTATTGGATGAATATCTTTTATAAATTTTATTATAATCTTTATTAATTCATGACATTAATGAATTATATATATTTAATTTAATAAATTATTTAACTTTATTTGTTTAATTTAATTGATCATATATATATATATATATATATATATCCTATATAAATAATTTTTTTCCAAATTAAATAATAAATTTGCTTGCAACATTATATAGATTTCTTATCAAATTAAACATTAAATTTGCTAACAAACATTTGTTGACCTACGGCCTAAGCCGAAGTGTCAAATATTAAGCCACTTTTGGTCTAAATTTGAAATTTTATAAACGCACGTGTAAAATGGAAATATGTTTCTTATAGCAATTTTCTTCTGAGCTCACAGCCAGCCGCACATGAATAGCATTATTTCTATTATGCAGAAGGGTCCAAGTCCAAGAAAGTTAACCACGGTCACGGAGGAGGAGGAGATAACAAACGTGACGAAACCCACCCGCCTTCCCAGGAAGAATCTCCCATGGCCTCCGCTGCGATTCCGGTCCCTGCGATTTCCACCGTCGTCTACCCACCCGCAAGGCTTCATTTCCGTACGAAGCTTCTTCCTTCATCGTCTCCTCGTCGCCTACGCCGTCGACTCGCTCCTCCTCTTAGGGCGGCGGCGGCCTCCTCCGCGTCGTCGTCCTCCTCGTCCTCACTTTCTCTGGGGGCGGTTCCGGGGCACGAAGTTGAGGAGTTTGATGTGACAAGCAGCAGCAACGTTCGGCTTCTTGATCGGGTGAGATCCGGCATCGCGATCCTCCGAGATGTGCTTCCTGGCGGAAGCTGGTGGGATCTTGAACAAATAGAATGGGGGAAGGGGAGCGCTGAAGTTTGGAATAGCGGGAAGAAGGGGTTGTCCGTCAGCGCGGCGCTCCGTCGCATGTGGATGCTCCTAGCTAATGACAGATTGGTCATCTTTGTCGCCTTTACATGCCTTGCCATTGCAGCGGTATGGCCTTATGTTGCCTTTAATGTAGGGAAGTAAGGGAGAAAGGAAGTGATTTCTATGTTAGAAAAAAGTGGGAAAAAATGGAAACGAAAAATTATACTCCTCATTGATGTGTACTAGAAGGGAAGCTCGTGGGGAAAAAGAAATAATTTGGGATGTTTGCTAACCAAACTTCACGTTTCCTGCCTGATTTTGGTGCAATAAGACGAACTCGGAACAAATTTCTCTCCTCATTTGCTTCCCTTCCCTTCATTTCCTTTCAAGTAAATAAAAGTCAAATCATTAGTCAATTTCTCTCTCTCTCTCTGTCCTTTCTCTTCCATCAACCACTCATTGTTCTCTAATTGCAATTATTTTTCTGCATTATCTTGAGGAACAAATCTTTTATCTCTTATTTAACTTAGATAAAGACAATTTCTAGAAAGTGACAGGATTCTGTTAGCATGCATTTGAACATTTGAATCTGTATTAGTGCATAGTGCACCAACTTCACAAAAAACACAACTATATGTTTAATAAATCAGCATTCTAAGTAAACTATTTGACCCTGCACATACTTGGCAGTATAATGTGTATAGATCAGGATTCAATTCTCTGTTTAGTCGTATGGGTTCTCAATCATCATGTAATTAGTTGTACCTCATTCATCGTGTAAATAATTTTTGTTTTAAAATTCTGAAGTATAGAAGATCAAATCATGGATTTTCTTTTATTTCTATAACACCATGTTTAGATTGGCCTAGTGCGTGTGATTATAAGAGATTAGTATGGTAAACTTGTGGTTCTTTAGAAGTTTTGTTGTGAGCTAAACTGATTTGTTTTAGTGCTAATACAAACACTATGCGGTTTTCTTTTATTGCTGCGTCATTGTTGTTTCTTTCTTGTCATGCAGCTGTCAGAAATATCAATACCTCATTTCTTAACTGCATCTATTTTTTCTGCCCAAAGTCAACAAACTATGATGTTCTACAGAAATGCAAGGCTTCTGGTTTTGTTGTGCTTAATATCTGGCATATGCAGGTAATTTCTTGTATGGTTTCTACCCTATATATTTTCCCATCTTTGGTTTTTATATTAGTTTTCTGTTTCTATTTCCCCAAGAAAATTTGATCTAGGGAAAATGGCAAAGAGGTGCGAAATTTGTGTGAAACCTAAAAAAATTTCCCTTCTTGTTAATCTTCCAAAATTATAACAAATAGGTGCCTCCTTCTATCAACCCAAATGAGCTTGATGAAAATACCACAATAGCACCATTAAAATTCAAAATTTCATTAATAATTTTTCCCCCTTCTCTCTCTGATCTCTCCTCACTGCTCCTAGATCTTTCACCCTTCAACTTCAAGCAACCCATCCTCATCTGCTCTTCCCCTTCCAGAAACTTCTATCCTCATCTCCTCTTCTTCTAGAGATGGCAACTGGTAAGATACCCACCAAATTTTCACTATCTATATCTGTACTGATTAAGAAATTTAATATCCATATTGATCCTGTTATGAGTATCTATTGCTCTACCCGTAACCATACCTGCACTCAAATGAATGACTTGAGTACTCGCCAGATTTTCATGTGGACCAAAAGAAAAGAGAAATTAGGCTTCGAGTACATATAATCTACATCTATTATATTCATGTTAGTAAGAGTTTAGATAATCTGAATCTATTATTCAACAAGAAGGGGCTGTTGTTTAAGATGCCATTAATAGTATAAAAGAATGTGGCAAAGATGAAGAGGAGCTTCTAGAGGACTGGGTGATTATCGTGTTTCTTTTAGTGTAAAAGGAAAAATTTATGAAAATGTGGTACAATTCACTATAATTTATGGTTCAAAGCACTAGGATGTTAGAAAACAATACATGTAAAAGCAAATGTTACAATGATGAAAGTGTTAAAATGAATATGCAGAGTCAGTAGAAAAAAGGAAATACTAGTATTTGTGAGTGATTAGATAGGGTGAGTTCGGTCATCGTAAAAGGGAGAAAATAGGTTGAGATGATATACATGTCAAAGGCAACTAATAGATTTTATAAATAGAATTAATGAGTCTGAAAGAGCGGAAGGGGCAAGGAATAGAGAAACCAAAGGAAATAATTGTCACTGTAGTAAGAAATGTAGCAGCAGAAAATATTTGACATGCTCTAGGTATCTCATATTGCTGCTGCTGCAATAACAAGAAAATGCTATATTGAATTGCAGAAACATTGATTAGTGGTTTGACCATCAGAGATTCTAGAACCATTGACACCTTTTGCATATTGATATTTAAGCTTCTAGTTATGTGGCTGACTTTTTCTCATCCTCAATCATGCTAAAGATGATGAATTATTAGACAAGATGAGACATCAATTTCTGACAACTTGATTGCTGTTCTGATGTACAGTGGATTACGAGGGTGCTGTTTCGGTATTGCAAACATGATATTGGTAATACCTAGTGGTTTTCAAATGGTTCTTAAGCAAAATAAACTCTTGAATTTTCACATGTACACAATAATCTGCATATAACGAATCTCATATCATCAATTTGTTTTGCCCCATTTCCTAGGTTAGGCGTATGAGAGAAATGCTTTATGATGCTCTGCTTTTTCAGGTTAAATCTACGTCCAAGACAAATTTCACATTGATTTGTTTTCTGCTAGTGCTAGGCATGTTGTTTTTTATATCAGAACATTTGCTAACCTGTGTGCATTGTCATGTTACTATCAGGACGTCTCCTTCTTGGACAAAGAAACTGTTGGTGACTTGACTAGCAGACTTGGGTCAGATTGTCAGCAAGTATCTCGTGTCATTGGGAATGATCTCAATCTTATCTTACGGAATGTGCTACAGGTACTGAATCTTGTTCACCTTATGTAGTGTATAATTATTTGGGAATTGGGATGTCAAACTCTTTTTTTGTTCACACAGGCAACAGGTGCACTGATATATTTGTTTATCTTATCTTGGCGTCTTACATTATCGACATTGGCAATCTGTTCTGCCTTGTCAACAATTATGTTCTTCTATGGACGGTATGTTTATTCTTTTCTAGTTAGTTTAAAGTTTCTCTAATTGTTGTTCTACTCTTGTAAATTTTCCAGACTTTATATGAAACAATTTCAGTTAGTTTGCTTGACTTTTTATAATGTTTTTGAAAAAAATATATTTCTTCTGGCAACCTAGATTTTCTTCAGTAAAGTAGGTTTGACCATTGTGATAAAATAGGAGAATATACAGAGCCATTGCCTTTTTTAGATAAGAAAACATAGAGAAATAATGGTCCATAGGATTACCATGATCTATTTTGTAATGAATCTTATGGAAAAATTGTCCAATAGCTGGAAAAGATCCAGATAGCTAATTTTAAATAGTTAGGACTGAGACAGTGGTGGGTAATGTCCGCCTCATTATTGATTATAAGAAAATGGATATGGGATGATTTGATCGAGTGTATTCAATGCTCATGTTAATGTTAGCATGCCAGGGAGGATCCTAGCCAAAATTGTTATGTATAACCATTAGAATCTAAGATAATACTGGTCGGTAGCCAATATATGCATTTCTATAAATACTGGCAATAGTTGCTGCTATTTAGTTTTGTTAGTATCTAGAGAAAGGAGAAGCACATAGTCTTGATGAAATAAGAGGCAGAGATGGTACCTTCAAAATAAGAAATATAGAAGTGACGTTGATGCACAGAATGGTTTTGATGATGTTAACCATTCACTTAGTTAATCTTTCTTTCCCATTTTCCTTGCTCTGTCATAATCTCTTTGGATGCTATGCTTGACAAGACAAGGGGGCTATGCCTGGTTCACAAAAATATGGAATTACCTCAAGTTCAAACTTATTTTACCTAGTCGTTGGTGTTTAAGGTTGAAAACAAAAATATACATACAAGGCACAAGTACAAACTTTTAGTGTGGAATAAGTATCTAAATGTAAGATGTTGAAAACAAGGTTTAAAGTCTCATTCATTCCGAACTTAAGTATCGGCCCCCAGCTAGAACAGGATGTGCTGGTGCCATAGGTATGCTGTTCCAATATTGAATATTATTAGAAGCAACTGTAAGAAAAAGAAAAGAAGCGGTGTGCCTAGTCCTAATGGTGGAAGAGGTTGAGGATGAGGAGATGAGGAAATACCACTTCATTGCTAGAGGAAGATCACCTTGAGCGATGTGGTAAAAGAGGAGGACTCATGTCTGCCAGGTAATGACATTTTAAACAGTGATGAAAATGTAGTAGATGTCTCATCATTGGTTTCTAGAAATTTGTAAGAATAAATATACTTTATAGACAGGTACCAATGGGTATGCCCTAAGTACTAGTATGACCAACTAGTGCTTTGTAGGGACTAGCATTTCAAATCTTAGTTTGGGTATACTTGTTGCTTCTGATTATAATACCCATAGTTATCAGAACCAAATCTGGAAAAACTCCGAGTTACTGTTTCACTGGTCAAACTAGTGGGCCAATTGGTTGGCTCAGAAATTCCAGTTAATATAACTATGAACCAGAAATATAAAATGCTAAAATAAACCAATATAAACAAATCTAATTATTTAGAACTTAAAAAATAATTATTTAAAAAAATTAAGAGTATATAATGTAAAATCAAATTTCATGTTTTGAATTAATTTTCAGTTTTGAATCTATGATAATGGCATATTGTTTTCTTATTCTGAATCTAAACTAAAATCAAACATTAAAATAAATAAACAAATCAATAAACAGATATTTTGAATTCAGAGTATTAATTGAGAAATGAAAAGATGGAATACTTTAATCTTTAAGCTCACACAGAGAATTGGATGGTGGGACCTAGTTGGTTTGAAATAATGGTTTCATGAAGGCGTTCAAGAACTTCTTGCCTGCTGTGGCCAATGGCGATGATGACTTGAGAGAGAGGAATCACTAGCAGAGAGGACATTACTTTGGGTTTAGAGATTTGGGCTTTGGGGTTGAAGACAAAAACAGGCCAGATTTTATCAAAACAGTGGAGTTTTCTGGTTTGGTTTGATTGCATGTCTAATCCAATTACCAACTGGACAGGACATAGATCTGAGTCTGAATTTTTGTGGTCGTATTGGCTGCTCTAGTCTGGTTTTAATAACTAAGATAACGTCCTTTTGCAATTAATCTTTATAATGAAGCTCAGTCTTATATGTCACTGGAAGATCCCTGCTGTAATCACCTTTGTGCGTAATTGTTGGTTCCTTCATGCACTAATATTTAAAAATCCTTATATTTCCTATATTGGTGGACAACTGTTCTAATTCTACCTTCTATTTATGTAGATACCAGAAGGAAGCAGCAAAGTTAACTCAGGAACTCGTTGCAAGTGCTAATGAAGTAAGATGAGTTTTTGGATGTTGTCAAATGCTGCTTATGTTTCTTCTTCTTAGTCATTGTTCTCTGATTCAGGTAGCACAAGAGACATTATCATTGTTCCGGACAGTCCGTGTTTATGGGACAGAAAAACAAGAATTTGGAAGGTAAGTCAAGATTTTAAATTTTGCTCTTCTTGGTAGTCATGTGAAATTTTGTATTCTGTTTATGTGCCAAAACCAAAACAAAGTCAGTATGGGTTTTATTATTATTATTTTTTTGAAAACTACCAATTTCACACATTCTGCTCAAAATGAACGCAATGCATGTGTTTGTCTCAGTCCTTTTCATGTGAGAACAATGAGGAGAGTGGAGTAAGGTGAGTGAACATGATCTCAGAGCGCAAGTGGAGTTCTTCCTGTTCTTATTAGCCACCATTCGCTGGAGAGAAGTTCCTGCTCATCGATTGTGCCTTCTCTTTTGAGCCCACACATCCTCGAAAATCAAAAAGAAGGTGCAAGCAATAATGATCCTACCATCGATTGTGCGTTCTCTTTTGAGCCCACACATCCTCGAAAATCAAAAAGAAGGTGCAAGCAATAATGATCCTACCAATCTATTGTCAATCAACAAAAGTATATACACACACACATACATATATAAGGCTTGGATCTGCATGTATATAGGGGTTTGGTTCATGTTGATCGACGGGGAGTGTGAGCAATTTCTGAGGAGGAGTTTGTCTCACTTCAGCTTTATGACATGCGCTCTTTCTCTTCCTCTTTTGCTTCTTTTTTCCTCCTCATCCATCCCCTCCACAACCTTTGCCAAGCTGTATGGTATATCGGTGTGTGGTACGCACTAGTATTGAGCGTTTCAATCAGGGAACAAGATGGGTATTCCAAACCTTGAGGCAATTTGCCTTTCTGTTTCTCTTCCAACCAATGCACATAATCCCATTTGCATATTTTTGAATTGACTGTTTGACAAATGCTCTTACACATTATATGGAAAGTATTTATGTATATATCCTTCTCCATTCATGCATATTCTAAATCCTAGAATTTTATTTCTACTCTTTGAATCTTGTTCAATGAAAGCTTGTGTTTTCTAAATTTTGTTCCTCTTATGCATCCATTTTTCTCTGATCTAAATTTTATGTTTTACAGGTACATGAACTGGCTTAAAAGTTTGTCAGAAGTTAGCTTGCGACAAAGTGTGGCTTATGGATTTTGGAGTTCAAGCTTCAATTTCCTGTATCATTCAACTCAGGTCTTTTAATACACTGCATCTTTAGAAGCTTATATTTGACCATTAGATTTGAGTTTATTGTCAAATTTGTAGAAACTTCATTTCTGTTAAATTCATAAGGTTATTGAGCATGCTGACATTAATTGTTGCATAAACTAAAATTGTGTGCGCCCTTCGAATTTCAAGTTATACAAAACATTATTTTAATTCATGGTTAAAATGACTATTTTCATAGGTTTGCTTATTGAGAGGTACTATAATCGAACACATTTGTAAAAGTTGGGGTTTAAAGATATCTTTGAGCTAGGACCTTGTAATTATGGAAATGCTCAGGGGTGGCATACCTGTAAATATTCTTAATCATACATGTGTATGTGTGTGGAAGGGATTACCTGATTGACACAATGATCTTGTGACAATTCTGTCGTCCTTATCTGTGAAAGACAGTCTCGTGAGTGATCCATCTTCATTGATTCTTTCATCACCCAAGGCATTAGTGTTCACTACTGTCAGCGTAATTATTCCCTTCAGTTGTTTTCATAACATATTGATGCCATAGTATAAATCCAACCATTTTTTGTTAAGAATATCTTCCATGTTAATAAATTTTACCTGCATTCCTTAATAACTACTGCAAATTAAAAAAATGTTATTATGAATTTGTGAAAAGGAATTGTTTAGTCACCGCTCACCTAGAACTTCACTTTCACTATGTCTTGCTTTAATCTTTTGGGCTAACCTTTGTCATAATGTTATTGCCAGGTTATTGCAGTTCTGGTAGGTGGAATATCTATTCTTTCTGGTCAGAGTTCAGCAGAACAGCTGACCAAGTTTATTCTATACTCTGAGTGGTTGATTTATTCTACCTGGTGGGTGGGAGACAACTGGTCTTCATTGATGCAGTCAATAGGAGCAAGTGAAAAGGTTTTCGAGCTGATGGATCTACTGCCAAGCAAGCAGTTCTTAGCCGAAGGCAAGCAATTTCTATTGCTTTTTTGACTGCATGAGTTTGTTATGAGACAATCGTTAAGATAAAAGACGACGAGTTGTCTGTAACTGAGACCTTTAAGTATTTATGATATTTTTGCAAAAGGATGAAGTCTTACATAGAATACAAATATGATAGTTGAAATGGAAGAGAGTGTTAGGTGCCTTTTGTGATCGTAAAGTACCTCGAAGATTAAATTTTTTTTTTACAAAACGGTAGTTAGATTTGCTATGTTATATGGAACTGAATGTTGGATTATGACTTGATCATATGAGTAGAAGATTAGAGTTGCAGAGATGGGGATGTTAAGGTAGATGTGTGGATATATAAGGTTGAACAAGATAAGAAATTCAAATATTAGAGAGAAAATCGGGGTTGCACTTATTGAAGGAAAATTCTAGTAGACACATTTAAAATGGTACAGACATGTATGTAGACAATTAATAAATGCTCTAGTTAGGTGATGTGAAATTATGATAAATGTGTACATCAAACGAGGAAGAGGAAGATCAAAGAAGACTTGATTAGCAATAATAAAATAAGATAAAATTTATTTAAATATAAATGATGATATATTAGATGATAGAGTTTAATGGCGTAGAAGAATTCATATAACCAATCCCACCTAGTGGAATAAAATTTGGTTGTTGTTGTTGTTTTTGTTATGATTTGGTGTTCCTTTTTTTTGTCTAAGTATCAATTATGCATATGTGTAAGATGTCTTTGCTTTCTAATACAAAAAGAGGGCAACAAAAAAAATTCTTGTCTAGTTAGAAAAACTATAGATTGAGTATTCAAGTAAAAAAAATTTCGGCACGTGTTTGTTGCTCTGCACTTGCATTTGCTTATCACCATAGTTGTGATTCCTCTCTGAGTCCACCTATTCAATCTATAGCTTTGCCAGAATTGTAAATGCCCTCAATACAATGTTTAAAATTTCGTTTTGTGCCAGTTGGCATGTGAAACATTTTATTCTGCTCGCTGATTGACACACATACTAAACAACTCAAGACAACAAAATCAGTTGTGAATCTTCTATGATGAAGGCAACATAGTCAAAAGCTTCCCCCAAGGCATTTGTGGATTCTGTGATGTCGCATAACACTGCTTTTGAGCATGTGAGCCTTCTTCGAAGATGACAATGCAGTGAGGTGGCGCAAGCCATCAGCAAGGTGAGTGACATGTTAGGATTTGGTTCTCCTTCTCTTCTGCCTTCTTGTTCTCCAATCTTCATCATCTACTTCTCTTTTCTGATTCTTCTCCTCCTCGGTGCCTCTGGTATGGCATGTCGATATGTGTGGCACCACACTTGCTAATACAGCTAAAGCAAAGGCTATTAGCTAAGAAAAAGATTCAATTAAATAGTTGGATTATTAATCAATCTTTTGCAAAGATCTCTAGGGCATACAAAGCAGGATAACAATAGGTGGTAAGGAAAACTGTCTCATCTCTACTTGTAGTTCTCAGTCTCATTAGAGAGAGGGGCCTTGAAGTTCGATTCCTCACTTTAGTCCCTAAAATTCTTCAGGCAAAATTTGACACTAGTATCACTTTATTGAATTTGTGCTAAACCTAATGTTTGCGCATAAAATAAACTCCAAATTTCATGTGCTACATTTCTCATTTGAAATCTTTGTCATAACAGCCCATGAATCTGTAAATTTCAATTAGCACAGGTTTTTATTTAAATTGACTTTTCCTGTTCCTATTGTCTGCTTCACTGGCATTTTCTTTACACTGCTTGGACATTATTATTGTTTGACAGGGGTAAAGTTGCAGAAGCTTGAGGGTCGTATTGATTTTGTTGATGTGTCATTTAATTATCCTTCAAGATCAACGGTATGCACAAAGCCTATGATGCTTGATTCTGTTAAAATCTAACCAACGTGGCTCGGCATTCATATGGGACTAGTTTCTAAACTAGTCTTTTACATGAAGACAGTCTTGTTCAATAACTTTTACCAATAGAAGCTGAAAATGACTTCTCTGAAAATTATTGTCTGATTGAATTTTTTGATGGTTTAACATATTCAGGGAATTCAATACCATTATAAATTGTTCTCAAGCATTGATTTCCTTTTTCTTAGTTGAAAATTGAAACAAATAAGATTATGACACTAGCCTTTTCAACACCCAAGCCTTGCATAATTAACAATGTTATATTAATTGCTGATAGTGTACTTGGATTACATTTGTAGGTTGTGTTATGGAGAAAAACTTTGGTAATTAAATGATTTCATATAAGTAGAATAAAAATTGAATATATGAATTGAAGTTTTAGCAATATAAAAAGAATTAAGAGAATAGTTAAGATGGATAGACATGGAAATTCTTTTAAGTAAAATTTTAGATAATTTGATTCTATTGTTCAACTAAGAGATAAAGGAATAAGTGGCCAAAATGGAAATGAGCTTTTGGAATCTTCTGTGATTGATGTCTGCTGCTTTGGCATAAAGGAAAATATTTATAAGATTGTGTGGTACAATGTGCCATATTTCTATGGACCGGTGTTCCCTTTAGCTACAAGGGAAAAAATTTATAAAACTGTGGTATGTGTTATACTTTTATGGATTAGGGGGTTGGGCTGTTAGAAGTAACATATAAAAATTTAATATAGTAGTGATTAGAATGGTAAGATAGATGTTCAGTGTTACCATAGATGACAAAACAGCTAACATTTGGGAGTAATTAGATGTAGCTTCAATTATTGAAAAAAAAAGAGTATATAGGTGTATATAGGTTGAGGTGGTATGAAAATATTGATAGGTGACCAACAAATTATACAATTAGAAGAGGAATGAAGAGTGAAAGGTCTGAGGAGTGGAGGAAGATCAAAGAAATCGTTACTAAATGCAATAATATGACTTAGTTCTTTAGTATATGCAATATAAATGCCTTAATTGATTTGAATGCTACTAGTGATAAAGCATTGCATAGAGTTCAAAATGGAGGATAAGATTTCATGAAGCCACTACACATATTAAATCCAAGCAGATCAACACATCTAGCGAGCCTCAATGTCCACCACCCCGCCCCCACCCTGACCCAGCAGAATATTGCTAGTATGTAACACATTAATAGGTTGGGTAGGTAGACGTGTTTCATGAGTTTTAAAGTTTAGATGGTAATTGAAAAATATTTGGATAGTAATTGCAAAATTCCAAAGAGTATCAGGATTTTGAGTAAATCTTAAGTGGCCAAGGCCAAGTAATGAAATTGTAATCATTTATAGAGATGGCTAAATAATAAAAATCCCATTGGTAGACACAAGACTGAGACTATGAACTGGATCACAAGGTGTGTCCTATTAGAAAAAAGAGGATGATATTTTTAGGATTTGTGTCACGCAATTAAAACAAGAAGGCAACTGAGATAAAATCACCAGATGGATAATGCAGATAACAATGCCACTGATATGAAATGAAAGACAAAGTGAACACTCAATAGCCCAGTTATTAGAGAACTCTAGTCTCAAATCCATCACTTGTTGCCTTTTCTCTTGAATCCTTTTAAGTATACCGTACAGAAGTGGTCAAGAAAGCAATTTAATGTCGCAGCCAGATGAGTAATAGAAAGAAGAGTTGCAAGAAACATATAGCATATGCCATGTGGTAAAATATGAGAGCTATTGGGAATGGAAACAAGAGAAATGGTGTGCGAGTTGAAAATAGTGGGGAGTAATGTCTGATCGCTTGTAGCATGAAACTTCTGATCCATAGTCAAGAAACAAATGAGTAGATGCTCATGCTCATCTGTAGGTATGGTGACATTGGGATAGACATTTTGAGCTGAATCAATAAGATTAAATGAAGTTACAGTTGAGCACGAACAAACTTTGGAGTAAGGTTATTGTTTTTTGTTTAGATTACATTTGATGAAGACGTGCCTAGTTTTTTTCAGCAAAGGAACAAAACATCACAGTGGAACTAACATGAAGTTAAGTAATCTCTATATTCATGTATTGTGCGGCACACAGTCTAATTTTGCATATTTACCTCTCATGGCTACTCTAAATATGTTATCTTAGATTTGATTTGATTCAGATGTTTGATGCAACCATTCAGTAATCAGTATAGGGCATCTAGAAAATACTAATCTTCTGATTTGATGAATTTTATATTTGAGCAGGCAACAGTCCTGAGAAAATTAAACCTGTCTGTACACCCTAATGAAGTAATTGCAATTGTAAGTCTGTTCTGTGCTCTATGGTATTTGGAATATTTGTTCTTGATGAATAACACACCTTGTCATTATATCCAAATGGCATACCATGACATGGCTTCTAAGGTATAGTTTGTTTTATTTTATCTTACATACCTTTGTCAGGTTGGTCTCAGTGGAAGTGGTAAAAGCACCCTTGTCAATCTTCTCCTGGGCTTATATGAACCAACAAGTGGCCAGGTAAAACTTTCTGTCATATAGCTAACTTAGATTCTGCTGCTTTAACAGAATGTATTAATAATAGCCAAGGAATAAAGCAACTTTGATGCAAGTAATTTAGATACAAATCTTTAACTCTGGTTGCCTAAACTAAAATGGAAGCCCAACTATAGTCCCAAATTCCAATAAAGCTACATATTTGGCTGCATAATTTGATCTAATACCACAGCTAAAGTGCCTGGTAGTTTTTTCTTTGCATGCTAATCTTCAAATTCCAACTCAAACTTGTGAAGGGTTTCTTCTTGTTTACTTTGATAAGATGAACTTTGAGATTATGAAAAGGCTTCTTGATCTTCATGAAAGAAAATCAGCAATATCCATTCATCCACAATGCTGTGTCACCCTTTAATGTACTGGTAAGGTCTATAGATCTACTCCTTGATTGGAGGTTTGGTTGAATCAGGGTCTAATTTTTTTCTCATTCTCTGTAACAAACTCCTTCCTGATTTACTTTGTGAATAAAGTGATATGGGAATAATGTGTAACTCAGTTATCATGCATGTCCTTGCAAGTTTGAGTTGATTATTCATTTGTAATTTTACTTACCTATAATTGAGCTCAAAGTTGACTCTTGCATTTGTTGGTACTCAGTGCATAACAGCTTTGGCATGTATATAACTCTATTATTGATAATCAAGATTCGCATGTTGAGCCTTTGTTGTTGGATTGGAATCTAAAAGTAGTTGCTAATGCACCTCATAGATTAAAAAGAGTTCAATACAAGCAATTATGTCCTTGTATATAAATCTGAGCACTTCCTTGAGTATTTATTCAAGAGCCTTCGCAGTCACACCACCAATCCATCTTGTGATCCTAATGCTTATTTCGTTTAACATAATAACTTGGAAATTTCATATAATTCTTCATCTTGTATGTTGACATTCCTACCGCCATTGTCCATCCTACTTCAACCCAGGTGTCAATACTGGCATTTGTTAGCACAAAGGACAATTGAGATACATGCAACTTTTTCTACTTGTGATAGCTTGTAGCGTTTTCTTATTCATAGGTGAGTAACTAATAGGAAGATATTGACAACTTGTAAGGAATCTAATTCTTGATTTTTTTTATAGAGGAGAATGATGCAAATAAAATAGATCCATTTAAAATAAAATCAATTCATAAAATATACTATTTCCTAAGGTAAGTAGCATTATATATATTTTCTACCAATTCTAGTAAATCTAAGTCTATTGTTTTGCCCAAGTTTTTGTGAGATTTCAATAGTAAAAAGCCTATAAAAGAAGTCCCTATGTACTGTTTGAACAATTGGAGCAATGATATAATTTATCACTTTTGAAAATTTCTTTTCTAACCCATGAGAGTGCTAGCAAAAGGCATGCAACCTCATGATATGTCTAACTAAAGCACATTGATTTATCCTTGCATAACACCAAATCTTGTAAGATCACCGATTGAAGCACTTGAATCATGTTTGCGTTCTGCCATGATGATATGCCTGCATGATGCAAATGGCTGTGCAAGGAGGTTGTGGTGGCACCAAAGAAATGTTTGGTATTCTTGGCTTTGCTTGTAGGTGGCCATGAAGCTAAAAGATTGACTCAGGTTCAAGTTTTGTTAGAGAGCAATTGTGGTATGTGATCAACAGAGGGAAGAGGGAAGGCCATAGAAAACGAGAAGAGATATGCTAACAAAACCTAACAGGTCTCCTTCCCCTTAAAGGTATCAAAGTGGAAGAAAGAAATTCAAACCTTAAAATGACAAGCTCTTTTACCAATTTGGGAGTAATAAAGCTCTTAACAGATTTAGAAAAGGAACTATATCCATATATATAGGTTCCAGATATACTAACGAAACCTAATAGGTCATGTGGAACTAACTATAACTTTTAGATTCAATGTTTCTAATAAAATACAAACTTAATGTAAGGTCCTAACTTTCTAATTTGTTTGATCACATTGATATTTGTTTTCATATTGATCAATTCTGTTATCCAAGTATTTTCAATTACAGAGCCAAAATCTTTTTTATAAGGTTGTTATGAATATTATAAATGTGAATATATTTAAAAATTTAATTGTGTTATCATTAACCAATCATTATCAAGAGAAATAGTCATTTCCCTTTGCAACATACATGATATCAAATATATCGATATAATGGATTCAGATGCAATTTTGTTATTTTCTAAGTGCTATTTATGTGTTGCAGAATACATTGGTGTTCGTCTATTGGCTATCTTTTTTTTTTATTCTTATTGCTTCTCCATTGACTGTTTTCTATCCATAACTGTAGCTTTATCAAGTAAAAATATATTTTCCGATGCAGATATTAGTCGATGGAGTCCCTCTTACAGATTTGTCTATCAAATGGTTGAGGGAGAATATTGGATATGTAGGACAGGTAAGCAAATTTATATTCTAAAATCCATATTTTTCTACTTATTAAATAGTAGTACTTCAGGGTCAAGTTATTTGATTAGTAGGAACCACGACTTTTCCGCATGGATGTCAGCTCCAACATAAGATATGGGTGTCCTAGAGATGTAAGTCATGAGGAAGTGGAACAGGCTGCAAAACAGGCATACGCTCATGAATTTATATCATCTCTTCCCAATGGCTACGAGACACTTGTTGATGATGCTCTTCTTAGTGGAGGTCAGAAACAAAGAATTGCTATTGCCAGGGCTATTCTTAGAGACCCAAAAATTTTGATCCTTGATGAAGCCACTAGTGCACTTGATGCAGAAAGTGAATACTATGTGAAGGTATTGTTTCATCATAAATAAAAGTTTATAAGTATGGATTTGCAAAAGTGTTTAAAACTCTGAACTCCTTTTGTTTTTGGGTTGTCACAGGAGGTACTTCATTTAGTGCAGAATAGGTCTAGTGTAAAGAGGACTGTTTTTGTTATAGCACACAGGTAAGTTTACAGATTTATAATCAGTAATAGTTATTTTGTCATCCTCACCTTATGTTTGATTTCATAGGTTATCTACAATACAAGCAGCTGACAAGATAATAGTGATGGATAGCGGAAGTATCGTTGAGGTATTCCTTATTATGTTCTATCATAGGCATTGTTTTGTTTTTTTATTCTTTCAATCACCCTTAATGATTTATTAAAATAATAGATTAATGCCCTTGCTATGTAGTTTACCATTCTTTAAAATTTTATTAGTTTTGTATCAATTTCCTCTACTATCTAGACTATATATATAATTTTCTTTTTCTCAATCAAAATTTGAACAAGATTGTCAATATAAAAATTTGGAAATCTTGTAACATTATTGAGGAACAAAATAAACAATAAAATAGAACTACACTCACATTATGGTCATGAAAAGAAACTAATTTCTTAAAGAACTCCATCATATCAATTCTCTCTTTTACAATTATCATATCTTCTTTAATCTTCTATATGCACATTAAAGAAGAGGAAGACCGAACAAGATTTGAATAACAACGATAAAATATGATAAAATCTATTTAAATATAAACGATGATATAATAGGGAATAGAGTCTAATAACATATGAGAATCCATATAGCTGATTTCACCTAGGATAAAGTTTGGTTGTTATTGTTGTTTATATCTTCTTGAATCTTCTGCCAATCAACCCCTGTAATAATTGGCCACACCACAATTCATTAAACTAATAAGACATAAAGTCGCCTAGGAATGGTACATTGGTTAATTGATAAATTTTAAATAATAAATAAAAAAACATATGGCACAGAATTTCTGCAATAGTTAACCTGAATGTCCGCACGTGGAATATTTTTCAGATTAAGGCTCTTTTCCTTTTTAATAAAGTGATCAATAAACAAATATTAATTTATTTAAATATTACAATATTTAGATATGCTGGTGGGATAAGGATTGGTTCTTCTTCTTGTTGTTGTATTACAATATTTAGATATCCTTGCTGAAAGCTTTACTATAAGTACTCAAAATACATGCTTATCAATAATTACCGTTCTTTAAAACATTAATGTAAGACCAATAAATTAATGAAAAATATAACATTAAGGCCAATGGTAAAAGAGACTGAATGTTAGGATGTTTTTTTTTGTTATGCTCATGATTGTGATGTTCACATCACTGTGAAAGCTCAATGCTTGCCTCTTAATCCATTAGCTATTGCTATCATCTGTAAATTTGCTGTTACTTTGCTACCGAGAACACTAACTGGGTTCTGCCAAGGATATGAGCATATTAATTATAAATCATATTAATTAACAATTATAAAGGGCTACACGCTAACCAATTAATGTTGTTCTTGGATTTATTAATTATAAATCATATTAATTAACAAAGACTCACTTGTTGCAATAAGATAGTGTGCCTGCTGTTAAAGAAAAACACTTCTAAACCTGTTATCTGCTGGCTTAAAGGATACAGTCGGCCTCTGAGACACATCTTTGATCTATCAACAGTAATCAATGCTACAGTAATGTTCTTAAGCTGGACTTGGTCAGCACTAATAGGGGTCAAGTCTAATTTTATGTTGTAGGTTCATTCATGGTTTCCAAATGATATATTTCCCTTTTGCACATTACCAGATATGCATTTCGTTCCATGTTTCAGCAATCTCTACATAATAGGATATCATATGATCATCAAAAACACATTAAATGCAGAATTATTTCCCAACCACACTATTTTACAGTTACAAACATTTTTTTTTTCTTCCTTTAAAATGCAGATGGGGAACCATAAAGAGCTGATTGAAAAGGATGGCTTGTACGCACAGTTAGTAAAACGACAAGCCAATACTTTTGCAAGTTAGTTCAACCTACAAATTCATTAGCAGATTCGTCGGATTGCTCCATGGTTTTATCTGAGTGGAGCAACCATACGTTTGCCCGAACAATGATGGTCCATTCCACAGAATCAGTATCAGCACTGTACAAGATACAGAAAACATTTTCTATTTTATTTCCACAAAGGTAAAGAATTCTTTTGCAAAGCGTCAAATGTTGTTTACCATATTGTAATTTGTATGATCAAATGCTGTCATAGGAGGTGCACCATAAATGGTGCTGTTTCATTTGCTCAATTTGCAAAGACCATGTTATTGTATAAACGCAGCTAGAACAGTCTTATTAAAAGAAGAAAGGTGGTTTGCACTCATTTTTATTTTTTAACCATCATAGTTCAAGTTGTGGATTAATAATGTAAATTCCATGCCAAAATCCCCATTGCCATGGGGGCTCTAGAGTAACCTCTGCGTTGGAAATCAAACTATCAGCAGTCATTTTTGTCATCACAATTTTTTTTTCTTTATAACATTTCCTCCCCCAAAATATAGGAGGTAGTTCTATTGCTTCTTAATATAACAATTGTGTGATCTTTCGATGTATTGAAATGATATTCAAGTTTGATATATTCTTTCTATTCATGCTTTTCAAAATAACATGAAACAGTTAACCTTGAAGTGTATCTCTTCAATTTTTCTTCTCTGGAATTAGGGGGAAAAATATTTATATTATTATTCCAATTGATCTCCTTCATGCTTACCGAATATCAAATTTTGGATAAATATTCATATATTCAATCTGATTAATCCTAAAGGTGGGCGGTTTTTCTCTCCAGTTTGAAACACAAGTGATTCTTGATGTGATGGCCTAGCATTACTAGTAGTTCGACTACCGTATGTCTTGTGAGAGAATCGAATCCTCATAATTGTCTGTCTCTTAATGCTGTCCATAACCATCGTAGCTATCCTAGTGAAGGCCAATCCAAAGAAATGTTGCTATTTGCGGTACAAACTGCTGTCTCAATAATGTATGCCGTAAGGTGTTACAAACATTCAAAAGCAAGTATACCAATCCCACATAGAGAATTTAGTGGAAGTAATGAATCGATAGGAACCTCATGTTCTTCCTTTCGGGCAGAAAACTTTATTGATGATAGTAGAATCATAGAAGACAGTTCTATATGGGTGAGGGATTCACATCTCTACACATTAACAATATGAAAGCACATCTTCCATTCGTATAAGGACGTTCAAGAAAGCTTTGGATTCTCTAATGGGCACCAACTAAGCGAAGAAGAGCTTCATGCATTTTGTTTCAAATATGTACAGTAAACCATAATCCATTCGTTTCTGGTTGCTTATATGACAAACATTTCATGCTCAGAAAAATCATAAAAGTTGAGTATCAAACAGCCCATACTAGAAGAAATCTCCTACAACATTAACATTACCAAGACGAAAGATTTATCTGAGCTGCTGATGTCGATAGCAGAAGCACTCTTTTGTTTTGTTTTTCTTGTAAGCATATTTAGAGTTGACTTAGATTGATGAGCCAAGGGTTACTTTCTTCACTATCCTGGCACCCCTTGACTTGGCCATGTAAAGTCCTACATGGTGGAGCAGTTCCTGTGGCAAAGAAGCCAAGTCACAAACACCACAAGTTGATCAGCATGTGGTTCGACTTAATCAAAAGATTTTGAAAGAAGATATGTTCAAAGAATCCACTGAATGAAGGTTCACCTGTGGATGTGCTAAAGTTCCTTTGATATTTCTAGCGACATCAATTGGGAAATCGAAAGTAGCACATCCACCGGAATAAACCACAACATCCTCCAGAGGTGGCACCATGCCCACATTTACGGCAGAGAGAGTGGAACACACGAAATCTAGCACACATATGTCTGTGCATATTCCTGCCACCAAAATCTGCACCAAGTACTGACATCGTCAAGAGGGTTGTAAAAGGCAGCGTGAAAATGATGATTCTCTCAAAATGAGATGAAACCACTCACAGTTTTGATCTGATTAGCTTTTACCCACTTTGAGAATGCATTAGAGCCATCCTTCTCCATGGAGCCGATGAACCCGTCGAAGCAGTCCTTGCGTCGGATTGTCACGCTTGGGTCCTCCTCCAGCCATTTTAGAGCTGCAAAATTGATAACTGATTGAATAATTACAGTCACTCTATATCTAGATGTTCCTTGATCCTTCCCTCCTATCAGATCAAACTCTCTTTGGCTCTAACTTTCTTCTATCATGTTGCTCTCTATTGCATCAACACTTTCCCACCTGCATATATCCTCGAATTAGTCCCTATTCAAACATGTTATTTCAACCTTGTATGCATCGGTTGTACTAATGTGTATTTTACCTGAATTAGCTCTTCAAAGTGTCGTTGACAAAGTTTGATGGGGCATTCTCTATTCTTGTCTTGATCTTCCATCACTAAAATAGCTTCTTCTCAATTTATATATGAGGATCTACACCCCTTAGGACTATACTATGCATCTTATGACTTTGTTTTTTGCATGAATTGGTTCTCTTTGTGAAATAGTTACCACTGTGTGCTACATAAATTTAGTATTAATTCTCAATGTGAGTTTTGATTCGATTTTGGTGGTACATCACATGTATTTCTCAAATCAAAAGGTATTACTTTATAGCAATAAGAATGGATTAAAATTTCATTCTGCACTTGTTCGGATAAGCAAAACTTCTCTTTCTGTCACTTGACTAACACATAAAACTTGCTTGAGACGACACTCGAACTCAAGCAACAATTCTGCATGAGATCAGTGAGCCTTCCACAAGGTCCCAAGATGGCAACGACTTCGCTATGGTTCGCGATGTCAGTGACAACTTAGCTCATGGTCCAGCTTCTTCTTCCTCTTTAGTATTTCTTTTTCCCTTTCTAGAACTCCGAACATAATCCTAAGCCTACGATACTAATGTGAGACTAAACACACTGCACCGAAAACATAAAATTAACAATAATACCTCTAACACACCTGAACACACAACATTCTCGGATTAGTTCTGCTATAATTCCTTGATCAATCCCCATTTACACATGCATCTATCTTTCTGCCCTATACATGTATTATCTTCCTTCTAATGACCGATTGAACTAGTGGATATTTTCCCACATTGGTATTCATGATCTACAGAAAAAAAAAACCCAAAAAAAGAGTTGATATATTATCGAAGACAAGCTTAATCTATAAGAAAAGTCCCCATTTATATAACTATTCAGGATCTATAGTAAGAATTCTTCAACAAGTAGATAGATTATCTTCAACCCAAGGGGCAGCTAATATACTATCAGCCACAAAAACTTCATGCAAACAAACAAGTAGAGTTGATATATTGTCGAACCACAAAAAGCTTCTAACTTATTAGAACAAATCCACACAGGCAATTCAACAAACAAGTTAGCTTCAACCCTAAACGAGTAGTGAGAAGGTACCTGGAACCAGATCCTCCTCCCCTGATCCCACAACGCAGTGAGGCGGATAAGGAGGCTCAGGCTTGTTCGGGTGGTGGGAATCGAGGAAGACGAACACAGGCCACGTCATCTCGCAGAAATGCCTTGCTAACCTCGCTGCCTGCTCCACCATGTCGGAAATCTGCCTGTTGGGCTCGGTCGGGGCCTGCCCTCGCATCCACAGGCAACAATAAGATCACAAACTAACAATAAAACATGGAAATTTTGAAAGAGAGGTATGCGATGTACGAGATTGCCGGCTCCGACGGTGCAGAATCCATTGAGGATGTCCACAAGAACAAGGCCCAGAGAGGTGCCTGAATCCGCTCGGAGTGAGAGATCGAAGTCGGCTTCCTCCTCGAAGGGGATCTCACGACGCAGCAGATCCACCAGGCCGGTCTCGGAACCCATCGGTGCCACTCCGTCTTCTCGGTGAGAAGAGACGCTGCAATTTATAACTAACAGTTACTCTTTACTGTGAATGTATAATTATTATATATTCGTAATTATTATAATATAAATAATAAAAATTTATATTATAATAATTATAAAATCATAATTACTCAGACGAATGTTGAACTATAACTCACTTCTATTGGCCAAATCTTAAAAAAATATTTTACTTTAATGTGTTAATAATACTCTTTTAACGAATGATTTTAAAATCACACAATAATAATTTTACAATTTCTTAAATAACTCAATGAATTAACCAAAATGCAAAATGCATTTTAGATCAAACTGAGGACACAGCAAAACTCCACTTGTAGCTTAAACATCATCGCTGTGCTGCATTTCAAGTCTAACAAGATTGTTTAACAATCACATTTCATGCCAAATCTAAATAAACTACCCTTTTAGATCACAAGGAGACTTCTCTGGATTCACCTGCCCTCTTAATCAGTAATATTCGATATTTTGATATCAGAACATTGATCGATGCAGCAAGAACAAGATATAGCATCGCCATTGCAACACAGAGACTCATCCAGATCCTAAGCAGTCCACAGCGGAAACTGAGTTTCCTCGATCGAACATTCAGTACCTTCCATGACGCCTGCAACAAGTCGAAGATATACATTTCAAATGGAGTATCTTAACTCGAGCAGCGGCTACAAGAGGATCTTTGCCGCGAACAAAGGGAATAGGAAATCGGAAACCAAAAGATATATGCCTCGTGTTTTCTTTAAAAGCACCTCTACAATTATTTACAAGCACGAAGTGGCTGTGTAAATTACCTATGCCGATCATAATCTCTAGCACGATCCTTTGAGCGAGAACGTGATCGCCTACTCCTTGAATCGTAGCTACGAGATCGATCTGATTCTCTATCTCGATCCCTACGATCTCTATCGTGCCGATCCTGGTCCCTGCTTCGACGGTCATATTCTCTGCCTCTATCACGATTATCAACTCGACCATCTCTCTCAACATCTCGATCCTTGCTTCCAGACCTGTTATGATCCCTACTTCGTTCTTTCGATCTAAAGCACGAATCAAGACACATTATGTAAAAACAGTTGAAATATCTATTTTACCTAGGAAATAAAGGCAAAGAAAAAGAGTACCTTCTATCATCTTCAGTCCGATCAACCTTCCGCTTTTTGTTTCTCTCTTCCTGGCAAAATAAATTGTGAAGAAGCATTGGTTTAACAAATGAACGAACCGCCAGATTCGATTTATTGCCGGCTAGGACAAATGAGCAAAATTTTAAGAATTAGATAGAATGTCCAAGGCACTGCTTCACATAAGTTAAAATCAAGATTTTGAAAAAGACACAAACAATGTATAGCTATAATGATAGCAAACCATAAATAAAAAAATCAGCTAATAACACTTATCGATAGCTAAATGCTTCATTGTTGCCATATTCTGATTCAGTATACTGAATGTAGAGCTTCTACTTGGCTGAGGCAGCATCTGGGTACTCCAACACTTGGCAACTAAATTCCCAAAAAGTATGATCCAAGTGCAATCTTTTAAAGCATACTTAATGAATAATCTATTCCAAAGATATTAAACCGAACACATCTAATAAACTACTTTGTTTTTTTTAAAAAACAAATGAATATAAAAATAATTTGACTGATGACTTAAGCTCACGCCCGACGTATATAACATTGTTTATGGTGTATAGAAACACCATTATTTCTTTCAGTTGCTCAAGAAATAAAGACAAGTTAGTTAGTCATGAAATAAAGACAAATCTCACAGCTAACTGGTTCCTCAAGAAACAAATTTGTTGATCTTGAGAACATTATCTGATTGCCATTTTGCCATTTATTACTTTGTGTTCCATTAAATAGAGGGATTTGTATTAGTTGTTCAAGGAAATATTTATTATTCTGTTGTGTAACTCACATATATATAAGATGAAAAACTGCATGGATGGATTTATACCTTTTTTTATCTCGTGCAATTTACATATATTAGAATGAGCTAAAGTAATTAGAAGGTAATGGTTAATAGCAATTCACTAATCTAATTGTCTACATAGCTTTAAGATTTTGAAAAAAACCCCAATAATCTAATTAAATCTAACTATTTATTGCTTCAAAAACAAATATTTAGATACTTGATCAAATAAATATTTAAGATCATAATACCTAACACAACAAAGGGTTCTCAACATACTCCCACTACAACATCAAGTATAATTTCTTATCTTTCCTATGGAACTTTCTTGAAAATGATATTCCAGAAAGCATGAATATCAACCGACAAAGAGTGCAGATGAGTATAAATACTCTTTTCTATCAGATGATGACACTATCATTCATATATAATAATGTAAATGCTAAAAGTAAAAGTGTCATTCAAAAGTGTATAACTCCAAAAAGATTGCCAAATGTACAAAATAGATGCTACAAAGAAATACATGAACTGATCCATTATTAGAATGACCATAATTAACCAAACAAAAGCTGTTAAATTAATTAGTTTCCAGCATCAAGCCTAAAATCACCAATCCACATTGAAGAACAAATAGATAGACATAAAATGAAAAGAACACGATTATTTACTACCAATTTTAATATGCTTTATGATACTATTCATCAGCTTACATTTTTTGACTTAGGGATTGCAGTTTGTTCATGAGGGATAACACCATAAGTAATCTTGATCCCCATATATGACCACCCTTCGCTATTTCGATGGTCCCCTCCCAAATCAGTCTACTAGCCAATTAAACAAGTGAAGTAGAAACTCAACAAAACCACATGGTGATCTTTCAACTGAGATAAGGAAACTCACTGATGCCAAAAATAAGCGAAACTCTTTAGTGCAGAATGTCAAACATTATACCATCACCTGATCAACATTTTCAGAGTTTGAACTTCAAAGATATTTAGTAAAAAGACAAACTGAAATGGCAATAGAGCTAGGATTGTTAAAAAAGACCCAAATTTTCAAGTGTACATAGCGCATTACTTACCAAAACAAGGTAGAAAGTTCCAAGTGTGAACAGAAGAATAGTTCAGAAAACAAATGTGTAAAGAGAGGAGTTCCTATGATTACCTGGAGTTCTGCTAGTTTTTCACGGATTTGCATATATCCAAGGTGAAGTTTCCCCCCAAAATGATCCGCCAATCGACGATCACTGCACAACCCAAAAATGATTGGCTGATTGAGAACCCAAAACTCCTAAATTTTCTTAGGTCTATTAGCATGTTATCACCTCATAACTTAAAGAATGCCATGATAAAACTATGCCAAATGCCAATGACTAACATGCATATTCGCAAGGAAATTGATAATAATTTCATTTGAGAGAATTACTTGTCATAGACACTCAAGAATGCTCCACAAATGTCACAAACACGCAGTTTCTGATCAGTCTGCAAAATAACCCCAGAAAGCATTAGGGTATGTCGCTTGTAGAGTTGATAAATTAAAAAGATAGAATTATCTCTTAAAAGATCATTTGCAGCTAAATCTTCAAACAATAGCAAAATAGAAAATATGCATCTGAACAGAAACTAAGTTGCTTTACCAAGAATGTGAAAATAACAACTACTCTGTAAGGTTAAACAGTAAAGTAAGACTCAAAACTTCCTGTAAATAACCTTACTGTCACAGGCACAAACAAATATAAACTGTCAGTGTAAATTATTCCAAAAAGCAAATATTTAAACTCAAACAATACACTGAATTTTGTTGTCTTCCTGTTCAGTTTGTCTTCCTAGGTTTTTATCAACCAATGGAGGTAAGATAACAAAACATTTTTATTCCACTTCAATGTCTAAGATATAAAGCCCACACCATAAAATCAATGAGTTTCTTGCTTTGATATATCTGAAATGATAATTTCTTTGAAGAAAACTCAATCTAGCAGTCTTGAAATAATATGAATTTTCACCTAAATCAATAAGTGAAAGAAAAGCCTTTTTCATTTTTTAGTGCAGAAAGTTCAAAAATAGCAATCAACATTCCTCAGGTAAAGAAAACAGTGTCTGTGACACCAATGCCAATCAAGAATGGGAGAACGAAGTAAAGAAAAGAAGTGAAACAGATGGCAGCATGAAAACTGAAAAAAAAAAATACAAACATGAGAATAACGAGACACAAGCAAGGCTATAATCAGCTCAGACATGTGGCAATGGTTACTCGCCAATGCAGATGTTGCAATGGATGACATGGCAATGTGGGGGCACCGGGCAAATGTCTCCCAATCTCTTCCTCTACAACTCTATTCAAACTCATCTAGAATCTTTTCCATCATTTAGGGATATATTAAAGAACATTTAAAATAGCCTAAAGAGAACTCTAGAAAAATCAAGAGATAGAGAGTTGATGACTTGCCTTAACCAGAGAAGGACATTAGAGATCTAGTGATGGAGCCAACCTCAACACCCCAAGAGATAGCCTTTACCTCAGTTGGTGATCCCACTCTTGAGATTAAAAAATCAAGCCTCAATATTAGCCCAAAAGAGCTGCCTAATAACTTACCTCCTTAAAGAAGCATCCAATATGCCACAAATCATATAACAACTAAATCCGCAACCTCATTTAGAGATCAACCTTTTGAGGATAAAGTCTCTTTAAGCAGGGCCCCAGAAGAGTCGTTAATAACTGAAATTAGGAACATGTTTCATGTTCCTCATTCATTGCAAGGGATGGATAAAAAAAAATGATGATGAGGCCAATGGTCAATATCTTGAGGACCAAACGAAAACGACAATGCAATTTTTCCTTGTATATTTGAAGGGGCGACCACACAAGTATGACAACAAATTGTCCACAGTCTAGTTGTTCTTGATGGAGGACAAGGATGCAAATAAAATTAATAATATAGTTGTATATCTTTCTTAAAACAAAAAGATATTTATTGTTTTTATTTTATTGCCTAGCAACAATATAGTAAACTATAACCATGTCTTAGGAACCTTTATTTCCAATTTCTTTTTCTCTCACATGAGACTGCCAACTGAGGGACACAATCAGGAGAAATTGCCAGCAAAAGATCACTGATATGTTCCTAATGTTCTATGTCAAAGCAGCTCCTTAACAGGAGTTCATTTACATCTGTCCTATTCTTGTTCGACATTGCCAAAGCATCAAACTAAGCACGGTACTACTTGTAATTTATTTAACTGATTGACAGATTCGTTCTCTTTAAAACTGGCCTAACTCAGGATAGGTCCATCATATATCATGGCAGCACAAGGTTCCAACTCAACACTTAGTATAGCCCTAATCCCTTAACTGATTACAATAATTCCTGAAAGCTGACAAAGCTTTCATATGTATTTTATGAATTCAAGTACCAATATGTTACACAAGGTTACGTTGTCAATGAAAACCATTTTGATGCCCTGTCATCTCAACGGGAGCTGGAGTGTTAAACAACCACAAATAATTGCATAACCCATATTTCCTGCCTTTATTGATGTTGTTAATAAAATTTACTCTTCTTAAGTATCTGACACCATAATCAACTACAGATGAAAGAAAATGGAGAATTATTAGACAATTCTGCATAACTACAATTGTAAAAGTAGATTGACATCAAATTGATCTTTGGATCAATGGACCAATGTCATTTTGGACGAAATACCTCAAGAAATCCTGAAGAAATAATGATATACCTAGACAAACTGCATATCTACGAATTCCATAGTTTGACATCAAATGAAACCAATTTCGACAAATTGGAATATGGTATGACCCTGCATATTCTAATTTGCTACAAAGGTTAAAAAAAAATATTATACGAGTCTATCTTATACTAAAGCAATAATAATAAGAGAACAAAACTCGGCCTACTCAGATTTATTAACAAGACGTGTGAGTTGTTACCACTATACACACTAGGATGGATTTTTGAACAAGTTCTGCTGTAAACAGGAGTTACAGAATAGTGTGTATGCTGGTATTAGTATAAAATTATCTCCATAAGAAAAATTAATATTTAGATTGCTACAGAAAGACACAAAGTGAACTAGAACCTATAACCACAATAAAAGCACCATAGTTAGGCATGATAGCATTTTTTAGAGTTCAAATTATCAATTATATCAAATGAGACTCATGCTACAAATAAATTTCTCAGTGAATTAAACTTACAATTCTAACATCAGCAGCACTATACTTTGATGATTCTTGGACTGGCTCCTGTCGAATGCCAAGCTGAATAAAAGGAATAAAATAAAATTTGCAGTGAGACAAGAACTGAACAAAACAAGATATACAGTCATCATGGTAGACAATCTTGAATAAAAGAAGATATAGTGGGATCATGAAAGTATATCAAGGCACATTTGGTTTAGTCTGGACCATAATTGACAAAAAAAAATGGAATAACCTTTTTCAGAGCTTCTGCTTCTTCTAGAGCTTTTTGAGCCTCGTCTATCATTCCCCTCTCACCTGTCAATTTAGAAAAGGAAAAGAAATGTCAAAAATAAAATAAAAAATAGTAGTTGTATGTTCAAGAATGCAAAAGCTAACATATTTAATATCTGGACCAACCACAGTTGATGTTTGTACCATCCACCACATTGGCATAATTTTCCAATTATTTTTCTTTTGTTAGCAGTTCTAACAACTACTCTGCCACCTTTTGCCCTCCACTGTGTTTTCAGAATCTCAATAAGAAGAAGACAATCAGCAAGTGTTTTTGAAGCTATATCTCTTATTAATCAGACATCACATGTTCTATCCTCCTATACCATCCACATCTAATACCCTGTACCAGTTAGGGAGGTCCGCCAGTGAAATGAAAACCAACCAGATCAAATCGGAATATCTGGTTTAGCCTGGTTCATTATTGAATGGTTCAGTGTAATCAGTTCAAGATATAAAATTTTTGGTTTGGTTTCATATTTCAAACCAAACCAAGCATTCAATATTTCCTGAATTCTAATTCCTTTTACAAGAAATTTTTAGAATTAGAATGTATTCAAAATTAGCAAGAATTGACTATCTAAAACTAAAATAATGAAGTTCAGTTCAAACTGAAAAGAAAAAAAAAAAGCTAAACTTTGATCAAGTTTTCTGTCTTTAAAGACTGAAACAAAGTCCTTGAACCTAGTATGAAAAATTCTAGCCATGTTGCAAAAGATATATATCTTAAGGACAGCATTGCTTGTCATTTTGTCTAAATTTGACATAGTAATCAGTTAATGATGTTTCGTTGAATGGTGATGATCATTCAGTTTCTTGTAACTTGGGAGTCAAAAGGCATCCGTTGCAAAATATATGAGGAAATCTGGATATTTTCTTGAAATTAGATAACTCAAATTCCTGATGTACTTCCTTGTCATTTAAGAAATATGCCACTTGACAACTTGAAGAAACAGAAATTTTGAAATGCAATGCAGCTGAAAACCACCTTGAAAGAACAACTGTTTGATGACTTCATTAAGATTTTTCAATGTTTCTTGTTACATCACACTGTCAATTAAGATACATGGACATTTATGGTTCAACTTGAAGGAAATATTTCACTAGTATATTTTGTATTATATTGACAATTTAAATCAAGATGGCTGGTAGTTTCATCCAAACTGGTCCTTCTTGGATAGCCAGCGAAAAATTTGAAGCTATGAAGCCAGTGAAAACATGATGCTGACCAAAGAATGAGACATGCAGATACTTTCTGTATTTTACAATAATTTTTTTTGAAGATTAATAGCCTTAAATATAGAATTATGGCAGATGGTTCCCACAAACCAAAAGACAAAGTCATAATAAAGCTTCAAGACCCATATTATGTTACCATGCTTGTTCCATCTGTGAATGCAACGAGCCAGCATACATCATGGTAAATAAAATGAAAGTTTGTAATGATAAAACTGATATAAAGCTTGCATGTGCTAAAACTTCCTCATGTTTGGAAAAATCCAAACTAAAGGTACGCAAAGAGACTATGGAGACTAGATATTGTACAGAGTATTGAAAAGACAGGTGCATACCAAGATCCTCTGCTTTCTTAAGTTTTTCATTTATCATTTCTTGTGTACGAGGATCTGGAGGATTGATGACAGGCAAGGATGGTAATTGAGAAGGATTCGGATTGGGAAGTGATAGAGAAGCCCTGTCTATGTTGAAAGCATCAAGAAGAAGAACTGACTGCAGAAAGAATAAAGACTGACATTGGTGCAGGTAAAAAAAATTGTATTAAATGCTTGCATTCCATCAATTCAAGATATTTAGTCTCAAGAAAAGTTTAGATGAATTAATTAAACAATAACCGTGTAAACTGTGTTACTTGTTTGTCAGCTCTTTGGGCTTTGAGTTCTTCAACCAATTCCATTACTCGTATTTTACTGTCAGTCTTTCCTTCAAAATCTGCAATTACACACCAAAAGGTTCACCAATAGAAAATCATATTTTGAATTGTTTTACAATCACAAATGGAAATTGTTAACTAACACATAACACCAACAAATCACTTCATATTTTGCATTGCAACTAACAAGAAACGCATAACACAAAAGAACACACAAGTTCATAACTATGTTATTCAATCAAACAAGATATACATAAAGACAAATTCATAAGTCTGTCTAGGCACATTGCCAGCAAATATATAACAATTACCCTCATACTATAATAGCAAAATTCAAAAACTTAGTATAGACTTTACAATTAGTCAATCACAATAATTGGTGTACTCCTCTCTATGAGGAGAAAAACTATTAAATAAAAAGGTCAGCATTAAATTCCTCTTCATCACACTTCTCACTTTATTATTTTTAATACTGCAGTGAAATGGTTTAACAAATGAAGTAATGAACCATTTTTTTTCCAACTATACCCGCCTAGACCATCGAGTCGAACACCTTGGCTGCTTTTGAGAAGACCTGCCTAAAAGGGACCACATACTGAGTAAGCAAAGTGATCCCTGTGTCTAAACAAGTAGGAGCCACCTTGGTGGTCTAGAAAACTAGGCGATCTCTTTTTAGAATGATGAATTGGCCCAAATCCACAAAAAGCATGATACTAAAAGACATAAAAGTGAAACAACAAGCAACATTATAAGCAAAAAAGAAGCATTCAACCTAATTAATGTTAATAATCCCGATCATATGCCAATAAGATCCATTTCTAACAAGTTCCAATTAGCAGCAAATGATCTCAAATTCATCTGCAGATTCTCAAACATTACAACAAAATTTGAATAATCACAACTAATTTAAAATTATTTTTGGATACCCTCTAATCCACAAAAATACATTTGACAGATCCAGCCAATTAGGATTCTTCAACTACATTTACAAAAATATCAACCATTATATATCTAGCATGGTAATGATGCTCCAGCAAAGTGACAGCCTTTAATAACTTGAAGGTCATTATAGGCTAGGTCTCTCGACTCTCTCCAAAAGGACTGTTAGCTTATGGAAAATGTAAGTCAGACACTAGAATGGCATGTTGTGAATTGTACAATGCCCAGTCAAATTAACCCCTATGGTAGTTGTCATGGGCTATCACCATGCACTGTTACCTCCAAATAATCATTTATTTGTTTCTTTGTGATCTTGGGGTAGATAATCAGCTGCAGCAAAAATACCCCTTTGCTTGGAAGAGCAAGGGAACAAACTTATCTTCCTATGTCCTGTGTACGTTATGGGGGTTTGCATCAAACTCTCTATATCTTCAACACCCCCAGATTACAAATCAACCTGGTATATCACCTTAGTTTTCTATAGTGACAAATGGTAACCATTGTGAAATTGTGTTCATTTGCATGGCAACATTTTGTTATCCTTGCCTTAATTTTTATGTTCTTATGACAGTATATCCTTGCCAGCAAACATAATCATAAATATCAATTCATTTCTGAACACAACATTCTCATCACAAGCACAACAATCAGCTTAATAATACAAATTCATGAGAATGAAAAGGAAGCAGTTACCAAATGCATCAGCTTCCTTGAGTTTCTCTTTTATTTGCTTTGAAAGTTCCATGGCTTCAGGTGTCTACATAAGAAAACATTATATAGGTTTATTCCAGCTGTTAGATTAATGATTATTACATAACATGATACAAATATAGAATGAAACGATTACCTGTGTGACCTTGGATACAGATATTGCCACAGCAGCCTTAGCATCCTCATCCTCAAGACGCTTGAGGGCTCTTTGAATTTTTCGTTCACACTCAACAATAAGTCGTTCTATCATATCTTCAAGTTCTCTATCATAATTATGTTCACCTTTTGCTTTTCCTTCTTCATAGCTAAGAAAAGTTCAGGAAGAAAAGGCATCTTGTACTTTGGCAGCAGTAGAAGAGGAATCAAAGAATTGCAGTATGTAATAGAAGTAATATGCATAGTTATCAGAATCCTATATTAAACAACCATGTAGAACTGGTTCCCATGGGTGTGTTTCAAACCAAGAATAGAAGTGAATGAATGTGCTTAAAATAGGCAGAAATTTTAACCATGAAATCACTTTTATATAATTATCTATCCAGTATCAATGTTTTTGAAAACCATACTGGAGTCTCCCGGTTCTGATATCACTGGTTCAACCCATAAAATGTTGTTTTTCCAAGACTTGACTTTTGCCCTTGTTCCTGGTCAACCAGTTGAACCTATCTGTTTACTCTGTTAAAATATTCGATAGCATACAACTGCACTAAACCAACATGTTAAAAATACTTCATATTGCCAAAATTAAAAGTTTTATACATTATACTGAAATGCAACAAGATTAGACAGACTTAAATTGAAATTATATGTCATAGTGAAGTTTAAGTATCCTTGATTTCACTCAAAAACCGCCATCTAAGCACAAAACCAGCATTGTGTTGCCTAATTGATAAAACAGTCATGCATTGAGTAAAAAATAGGAGAGATATCTGATAATGGCTTATCACATAAAGTATACTAACATAGAAATAAGTAATCTGCAATCAGCCCATAGGACAAATCATTTACATTTGAGTTGCTATTGATCTGAAAATTAAGTAGCTAGAAAAGCATCAAAGATGCCAAAGAGGTAGAAATGAATGACACCGTATAAGCATCAAGATGATACTTAAGTAACAAAACCTACACCATGATTGCATCTGCAGTTACAGTTTGTACAATAATCTACTTATTTAGAACGCTGAATTATTTACCTGTTTGCTAGAAATCCACATCAAAATTTCCAGAATGTGGTGATTAAACCAATGTAAATACATCATTATTCTGCAAACATAAAGGATACTCTTTTCTCAGCTGCAAGGAGTGAATCTTTGGACAAGGACCCATGTCCATTTTCTGTTACGAACCAATGCCATGATATCAATGCATGGAAAGTGGAAAAGAAAATGACCAAAGATAAAATTTGAAAGAAAAAGGTGGAATGCAAAAGACAAAACAAGTTAATATATTAAAAAGACACCGTATCTGAACAAAAGGAAGGGATTTCGAAAAGCAGGAAAGTAAACACAAAAATGAAATTTCAAAAGAATGAGCAAGGTAGACAATTCGAAACCACACAGCCAACACTACACCAAGAGCAAAAGCCTAATAAGCCCAGCATAGTTCCCTTTCAATATCAGAACATAAATTATGAGTTTTCTTCACTAAGTTAAAAATCATAAACATTATTCAAAATGTAGAGGACAAAACCCAAAAACTAACCTCAATATACAAACAAAATATCCTTCCGAGGCAAGGTAGCATGTCATAGTACCAAGGACATTAGAAGCTTGCAGCTTTACAAGAGCCAAGCACCAAAATAACTCAAAGGAAAAAAAAAAGAAGATTTTACGCCTTTCAAGTTTTGTCCTCAAAGTCCGAAAACAGCACCACATGAATAGGCAGAACCCTAACTAAAACGTCTAGATCGGAAAACGAAACAGACAACACTCAAAATCAGCAGGTTTTTCCAGGAGTTCAGCTAAAGCACCGTGAGTTGGAAGAGATCGTGGGGGCAAAGCCCGGACAAGAATAGGCGGCAGACGTCGCGGTCATGGTACTTGCGGTTCACCTCCGTCACGTCTCCGTTGCGATTGGCCCCCATGAGAACATCGAGCTGCTTCCGGATGGCGTCCATGCTCGCCTCCACTAGGGTCAGTGTCAGGCGAGGGTTTCTCCGGCCTCTTCCCCCAACAATTTCGTTTTAGGGAAGTTCAAGTTCGACGAACGAATACTTCTACTCTCTCCCTCTCCAGCAGAATGTAATATAATCTATTGTAATACAAGCCCTTTTTTGGTAAAATTCACAAAATATTAGATTTTAATGTAAATATTGCTCATATATATAGTATATTAACTTAAAAATAATTTTACGATCAATTTAAATACAAATTATGGTTCAATATATAATTTTTATATATTACTAGTAGTTTAGAATATAAATATTTATTTAATATTGTTTTCATCTTTTTATTGTATGCTTTGTTTACTCTTGTTGAAGAAGTACCTCTAGTGAGATTGTGGAGAGTAGGAAAGGCAATAGGTCGAATTTAATCAAAATCGTCTTCATTCTCATTTATTATATTCATATTCATCCTCATCCTCATCCTTCTACTTCTAGTGTTAGGCAAAACTTAGCTATTATTTTCATAACTTGCTTTGAAACAAAAATGATGGCATAATGCATTAGACAATTACAAATCGAAAACCAAGCCCACATAGTTCGTCCCGAACTCGATAGCCGCTAAACAAAGCTAGTCCAATTCGATAATAGACGATCGAAAAGATACACCACTGTTTTTCCTTCAAACAAATTCTTTTTTTTTTCCTTTTTGCGATCGCATTCATGTCTCGTTACTCTTGACAAACAACTCGATGAGTCGCGCACAATAAGCACCCCGACCAACCTACAGCATTGAGATAACAAGCACAGTAGTTAAAACAACTCGTTAGAACTTGGAAAATTCTAGAGCTTTATCATTTTTTTTCGTTTAAAAAAAATATTATTTAATCAAAATTCTGATTAAAATTAGACTTAACATACACATGTTCGAAATTCAACTGAATTAATTTGTCTAAATTCTAAAAGCCTTTACGGTATTTTTAATGCGATTAATATTATTCTCCTATATAAGTTTCCTAAATATACGGGAAAAAGGAAGTGAAATGTTTACTCTTATCGAAACGTGTTTCCAGAATAGATGGGGAAAAAGAAGATAAATATATTTTCAAATAAGCCCTTAACTTTTACAGAGAATCAGCTTAAGACCTCACTATCTGTGTTTCTTTTGTATATTTTCTGTTAGTTTTCGAGAGATTTGAGATCGATTTGAATGAGAGTGGATCATACTCACCGATGCTTTCCTAATGAAATTAACTTTAAGAAGTTTAGCATAGATCGAAATACAAATCTGAAGCTTTCGAGATCTTCCACTTTCATACTTAAATAAGAATAGTCATAATACTATAAATAACAAGATTTAAGAACAGACAATTCCCTTTACAAAGAATAAGAAAGAACCTCAATATAATTCGAGAATATGAAATGCAGGATAAACATAAATATCCATCAAAATCTTGGGGAAAATAGCAAACTCAAATCATAAACTGGTAATATAAGTTGGAAAAAAAATCAGACAAAAATGACAAACAAAGAGGAACCTACAAGATTGTTCAAGTTTGTTCATATGGTAAAGCATGCATGACTGGAACACAAAATAACAGACGAGTAATAGTTGGAGTAATGCAGGAATCTATTCCTTTTTGTGTTTTTCATCTTTAGTTTGCCATCTGTTTTTTACAATTTCTTAACTTTACCTATTGTACTTGATTGATCAATTGTTATTTATGAATCAAAAACTAAGATGCTATTCTGCAATCATGGAAACACTAACAGAAAACTATGCATTCATGTGAGGCTGAACCTTAATGATAATAAAAGATGCTTGGACTAAACTAACCAAGAAAATTCAGCATATCAATAAGAGATTCTAATGGAAGGTAAGCAGTACCTGATACCAAAGTCGGTCTCACTGATGGGTTCCAGATCCTGTTGCAGCGCTAGCATTTACCTGCTGCTGCTGCTGTTGAATTTGGAGAAGCAAATTAGCAGCAAACTGAAGGGTCGACTGATACCGCTGGTTCTTGTCAGCATCACCTTGGGATGCACCTTGCGTTGAAGCTGGTAATATGTTTTGTAACTGCTGTCCCTGGTTAGGAAGCTCCAGATTCCCTTTTTCGTTCGGGATTGACAAAGCATGTTGGTGCTGAGGCATATTTCCAATTAGACTATGAGCAGCTGATGAACCAGTTGTTGGTTGCTGGTGAACCAAAGAAGAAAATGAATCAGCAGCATTTGTTGTAGTTAAACTTCCGTAGCTGTCACGATTACCATAAGTGTTGTCAAACTGATAAAGTTGAGTGGCAGAAAACTGTCCGCGTTGTGAGATTTCATAGTTATTCATCAGATTGGTTGAAACAGCAGGGGCTTGTGGCATGGTAAGAGTAGGATTTTGAATTTGGATGCCACCATAGAATGGCTGTGTCGCAGGATCAACCCTAGTTGCCGCATTCGTGAATGGTGGAGGTGCCTGGCTATTGAAATCTTGTCCTAAATGCGGTGGCTGTTTCTGTTGCTCCGTCGAATAAAGAGAAAGAGCCATTTGGCTCTCTTGTCTCCAACTCTGAAATGGAGTTGATCCATCAGGTGCTGCAGAAGTATAGGATGAAGTAGGTCTGACAGTTGAATTGGATGGCAACTGAGCAACACCAGAAGCTGATGATTGATTGTTGCTGGGTATAAGAGAAGCTAAAGTAGCTATTAAATCAGGAGTTAAGGCAGCCTTCAACTGCGAAGAAGCAACAGCAGCATTATTATCTTGGTTTAGTGAAGTTGGTAGCACCATGTGTTGCTCATCTCCCTGAGCTAGTGGGAATTTTTCAACTGCAGAACGTCGTACCACTTCCTCACGCAGAGATTGATTATAATCACCTCTTAGTTTTTGATCTTCATTATGGCGGAGGAAATTAGGTTCTTCTTGATCAATCTGACGGGGTGGATGAGGAGGAATAACTATTTGTGACTGTTGCTGTGGCATGTTTAGAACAACACCATACAGACGTTCAGGACCATTCACACTCAATACCTTGGTCAAGAAATCTGATGGCGGTACCAAAAATAGTGTTGTACCATCTTCAAGCTTTGCAACCCCAGCACGATTTTTCAGGTCCAGGTACCTTAAGAACTCTGTGTAAGAGGCAAAGTCCTCTTCGCTGTCTGGTAAAAAGAAGACAACATCAAAATCAGTTGCCTCAGCACAATGTTTTGTGAGCATATCTAATCCAGTTCTAGCTGAGCAGTTGACGACACTTGGCCTGCCAAAATATGTCAAATTGTAGTTAGAATGAATATCAATCTCAACATCACGAACATGGAGAGCGGGAAAATGTAACCTACATTGAAGACTCAATGCCCTTTCCTATTGGTACACAGCGAGCATAACAAATGTGTGTTCCTCCTTTAGCAAGAATGCCACGCCAAATGTAGTCTTTATCAGAAGAGTGTAAGTGAGGACGGATGTGAGGAGCAGGACCAATTTGACTACGACTAGAAGCACTTCTATCTTGACGAGATAACAAAAATAGTTGCTCCTCCATACTGCTGCTACCAGCTATCCTTTGACGAAAATCATCATCGATGGGAGGACTATCCAGCCTAATCCTCTTTGGGTTTCTCACATCAACTCCATCCCATCCATCAGGCATGGATCGGATATCTTGAAACAAACCTGGAGGAGAAGGATGAATTCCTGGTGCTGAAGGGGTCCGACGTGTCCAAGGTATAGATTTGCTAGCATCAGCCTCAAGGAGATTTGGATGAAGAATACCAAGTTCATGGAACCCATATCCTGCATGATGGAGATCTAATCCTTGTGGCCCAAATGGCCTTGTTATCAGATTCGTTCCAGGCTGAATATTGGCGTGCAGGAGGTCAAGTAAATTATTCGGGGTGATCAGATGACCAGGACCTAACAATTCAAGAGGTCCCAATGGGGCTATATCTAAAAACATCAGATCTAGGTGCTATAAATTTTATATTCAGAGAAAGGTGGCAAATTATTCTTACCAGGTAGTGCAAGTTCACCGTTGGAATAGAGTATCAGAATCCTAGGATCATTAAACAGGCGACCCTGTAAACCATCTTTTGCACGCCTAGCTTCATCAATACTTCTGAACACCACAAAAGAATAGTGTCTAGATGGAAAGGATTTTATCATTTCAATTTCACCAAAAAGAATCATGGCATTGTGAAGCATCTTCTCATCAATCTGAACAGGAGGTGGATATCTTATGCAAAGAACATTGGTTGGAGGGCCATCTTGGAGCACTCCATGAAGCTGAAATTTCAAAAGATTCATAAAATCAGCAAAGCTAAAGTGAGAGAAAAACAGTAGCAAAATTGCAATCCAGAAAACAATGTACCATGTCCCACTTAGGCCCAAGGGAAGAAAAATTATGAAAATTTCTCAAGCTCTCAAATGGCAAAGATCTTAGGTTGCCTAGGTGTCCATTCCTCAAATCCTGGCGGTCAGGCCACTCCTATTGATTGAGAGACAATCAGTAAGAGCAACATAAGTAGATAATCAAACAACAGAAATATCATTTGTGCACATCACTTCATGCACATTGAAACAATATCACTACGAAGGGAAGTACAAAGAACAAGTAAGTAAATAAGGGTTCGCTTGTTTCACATAAATATATTAGATTTTCTAATGTTTGGCACGATGAGAAACTCATTGTCAATAAAAAATATTTATTAGACCAACCCTTGTCAGCAAGTCCTTCACCATCGTAGATCATTGACACTAAATAGCTTCAAAGAAAGGGGGAAATGAATTCCACCTCTACTCACTACACAGAAATATACTTTTCTTGCTAAAATTTTCATAGTAAAAATTTTCCTAGAGAATACATAAGAAAAAACATTGAAGGCAAAACAAACAGACCTTATTTGTGATTATCTATATTGTTAGGGATTGGGATTCTGGGGGAGGAAGGAACAAATTAGAATGGGCCATATGCATTATTTCTTTCTTTGAAAACCAAATTAGAATGAACAGCCTCTATTGCTTTTTCACCAACTTCAATTGTTTAGATGGTGATGATATTGCAGCATTTTTTTTAGTCTTCATGCAATAATGATATCCTTTGCTGCATAACATTTGATATATAATATTGATTTGTACAAATTCTATAAAATATTTATTTATAAAAATAAAAATACAATCTTAGATGCAAGATTATAAAAAATAATATTAGTGAAATGCCACCTTCGTCAAGATAACTCACAGAAAATAAACAAAAAAAAAAACAGATATAGCTGTCAGAAAGCATACCCTTCTAGGAGGTTGAGGCCTTAGAAAATCAACATGTAGCTGTTGACCAGCAAGCTTCTTTCCATTCATATTTTTGTGAGCAGCCATTGCATCTTCTAACTTATAATATTCAATAATAGCTGAATTTCGATCCCTGAAAAATCTGTACTCTTCAATCTTACCAAACTGCAGAAACTCTTCTTCAAGTTGCTCCTTACTTGTAGATGAACTAAACCCACCAACCCAAATCTGCCTAGCTGCTCTTGGCTGCATGAGAAAAACAAACACAAAACATTATTTAGATTACTATACTTTCAAACATTTGATTTAAATGAGTTAGTTTTTCCCAATGCGACAAGCAAAAAACTAACTAAAAATGAACAAAATGAAAAATAAGCAAGCACAATAGCTGTTAAACATTTAGTATGCTTGTTCTAGAAAATGCTGTAATAATGTATGAGAGGATGCATTGATCAATTTATTCCATGGAAGATGCAGTTTGACATGTTTTTTGTTCACTTTCGACTGTAACTACAACTACATCTCACTGTTACTGGCAAAATAACAAATACAAGCCCTTCCTTTGCACTTTATCATACAAACAATCAAGTTTAAAATCTCAATCCAAACCAGAATAATATGGTTTTTGGCACTATATCTTGTCATGCCATTACGATTTCTGTACTTATTTAATTGAATTATTAATAATAACATGACTAATTTTAATTAATATATAATTAATTGTTTATTTTAGAATTAATTAGAATGCTAATATATAATTTATGTTTCCTTAATTTGATCCGCTAATTTAGAGTTAAAAATGCTTGCAATCAATTAAATTTTAATTTTTAGTTTTGGTCACTTGTATCCTATATACTTATTTCATTTCATAATAATTTACAATTAAATTTATTCAACATTTGATGTTAGAATGAGCAGAATAAGGCTTCTTTGTTCCTCCATAAATTAGGGCGTACTTTGCTTTTTAAATTCTATGTATTTGAGCAATTTTAGATTTGAAAACTTCAGGGACTTTCATTTTTAATGATGTAATTTTCTTTGAAATAAACGCATTTGATAAAAGCTTTGAGCATTAAGTATTTTATTGTATAAATCCTTAATAAAACAATTGGATGTAATGAAATAGTTCAAAAATTTTTATCATTGGTTTTAATTAGATTTTGTTTCTTACACTTAACTAAAATCAATTAGAGTGAACAAAAAATAGAGATGATTTTTAAAGTTTAAAAGGTTAAATATTATATTTTAGATTCAAATTAAATTTTAATTTTTGTAATTAAATTTATTTTATTTCATAAAAAATTCAAAAATTAAAAAAATGAAACTCAACTAAAACGGTTTAAAAATTTTAGATTCAAGAGTTTTCAATAAAATTAAATTCGAAATTGTATTCCTTCAAATTAAGCAAGATAGAGTTTTTTTAAAAATATATTAATATGATATGATTAGTGCACGCCTATTGCAATCATAGTCTATTTTCAATAATATTCCAATGGAATAAATTAAAAATATAATCATATAAAGTTTTATATATTAAAGCATTGAACCCGAGATGTTCCTTGGCATTAAAACCAAAGCAAACAAAAGACATAAAGGAGAAGAAGCTAGATATCGTCGAACCAAATATTATCCCATTTAAATTTTTACATTTTATACGTAAAAAAAAACAATTTAGATAACGAATTAGGCAAATCAAACCAATCTTTTAAATTTTAAAGTCGAATGAACCTCAATTTAGGGTTAAGTGTAGTTGATCAAGTAGGATCAAGTGAGTTCAAATTGGAATTTATTTTAACCTTGACAAAAATTGGAATTTACAAGCTGGAGCTACAAATTCTTAAGATGGAAATTGGAATTAACTAAATAATTACAGCAATTTTACTAGTTCCTTACTAGATTATAAGGATTATAAGACCTCCTTGTTTATTCAATAAAAAGTCAAGACTGATTAGACAATGTCGATTTGATTAACATAATTGAATTAGACCTGCAAAGTAGTCGACCAACCATCTCCACTGAAATCACAATCTTTGTTAGTAAGGGTTATAGTCTGTCCTTCCGAAAGAAATTATCGATGTCACTCAATGTCAAGGGCTATTTAAAATAAAAGAGCAGTTTAGTGCACAAAGTTCCCGTCGAATTTCACTGTTTACTTTTTCTTTAAACTTTTTTTAACACCAACTCCAACAAACAGAGAAAAAAAAATCTAGGACCATGTTTTCTTCTTCAAAGCCCTCTCCTGGATGATATCTTAAAAAACGATGACATAGATGCAAATATTTCATCCAATTCTTTTCTTGACAAGATTTTTCAATTTTCCACTATGTCAAAACTCAGAATTTTACTATTCCAAGAAGAAGAAATTTCTCTTTTTAAAATTAAACTTATCGAAACAAAAATATAAAATTCTAGAACTTAACAAGGCCATAGATACTTGATCTAAAATATGTTTTCTCAGTCCATAAAGTTATACAAGTAGCCTATGAGCAGGTTAAACTGTTGGATCATATATGTTTTCACCAATCTAAAATTGTTCTGAACTAGAATCCACAGGCATGGTGCGATGGTAAAGAACTCAAAGGAACAATAAGAGGATTATTATTCAAATTCTAAATGGGATGAATATCTTAAAGATCAGCTTCTGAGTATGCATGAGCTGTGCTCTGGATTACCTAGTAGGCAAAGCTCAGACACCTAGATTATCAAAAAAAAAAAAAAACTGAACCAAAAATTTTCTTGTTTCCTCCAGTGTACTACAGTACAACACATCGATAAAGCAAGTTCAGTTTGTGCGGTTTAGGTTATAAATGGCAATTGACTCACAGATTGCTACATGAGAAGAAATGAAAGTGAAAATGACGATTCAAGTGCGGCAACACCGCTTCCTAAAAGAAAGTGTGGCAGAAAGTTTTGAATAATTCACATGATTCAACTACCCTAAAGATGACTAGCTCACAAATCTACGTCCAACTACCCTTTTCCCCAGTGGTTTGCTCGACTTAGTAATAATGTGGATTGCGACGATCGATAGTTTCATCATATGCAAAAAAAAGAAAAACCCTAGATTCTATCGGAAGACCTAATTGAACGTACAATGTGCAAAGATAAAACAATGAATCAAAGCAAGCTAACCAGATTTTCCTATTTCATGTTAATCCACACAAAAGTGAAAGGAATGGTACAAACCGGTTTGGCAAACTCGATCCTGATGGCGCTCCCATGGATCACGTACCCTTGGAGGGCTTCCTTTGCAGCCTTGGCTTCCTCGTCTTGCCGGAAGTACACGAAGGTGTAGTTCCTCGCCGGGCGCATGGTGGTGCAATCCAAGGCGCCATGCTTGGAGAAGATGGACATCAGATCCGAATCGGTGGTTTCGGCGGAGAGTTTCCCCACCCAGAGGGTATTCGAGGCGGACTCACTGCTCTCCGGATCCTTGGAAGACGATGGGTGGCGATGGTCGGAAGAAACACCAGCAGACGTCTTGATCGGCATCGCCGGTTCCGCCCGAATCCTAAATGGTTGCTAGCGAATCCACGGGAGACTAACCAACCAAAGCGAATCTACAACAACACAAAAAAACGCAGAAACCGCTCACAGAAATCGAACGCGGCGCAGATCGACGAACAGGCGACTAGAACTCCTCAATCGGAGACAGAAGCGGAAGAGAAGGCGAAAGAAACCCTAGAACTTCCAAGGGGGAAATGCGCCTCCCGTAAAGAATTTCCCCGCGTGGCAGTATATATCAAGAAGATACGAGAGAGCCGACACTTTAGTAACGGCAGAAGTCACGATTCGAGGTACAACCAGAATTATCGAAACGCTCCGATAATGATATATCGGTAAAGTGCTCATAATTTATCTAAATATTCACAATTCTGAGTGTAAGATATTTTCGTAAAAAAAAATTAAGAATATTTATTTGATTAATTTACGATCCTATCCTCTCTATATATTCCCGCCAATATATCGTAGATGGTTTCAACACTTTGATCAAGGACTGCCAACGTGCACGCTCTGAGGATAAGATTGAGGAGAATGAAAAAGAGACTTGCAAAGTACTCAAAAAGAGAGTTTAAATGACGTTGGAAGTGGACCCGGCAAGCCACTCCGACGTTCAAGTTAGGGTTCGATGTGAGAAAAGAGTTTAATGACTTAGAAAAATTATGGTAGATGTATGCATACCTGTACCATAGATATGGGTCTCTTTTATAGTAATTGATTTTGAAATATTAGAATCAGTTCCCGAAAATATTCTGATATACCTATTCTTATTTAAGAAGATTCTCTTAATTTTGTACGTTTCGAGAATGTGCTTCTATTTTCTCGGAAGAAACAGCTTGAATTCCCAAGATTAGGCAGGATGATTGTTTCTCCGAACAAGAATCATGCGCTAAGGCCGCCAATTGAACGTTATGGTTCTGGCCCGACACCAGCATGAGATACGCAAGGTCAGCGCATGATACAAGACGTATTTCGAGACTGAAGTATGAGGTCGGCACATGATGCAGAAGGCATGTCGAGATTGGAGTAAAAGGTCAGCACGCGACGTAGGACGCACACTGATACCGAAGTATGAGATCGGTACATGATACAGGAGGCATGCTAAGACCAAAATAAGAGGTCAACACACGATGTAAGACGCATATCGAGACCGAAATATGAGGTCAACATATGATACTGAAAGCATGTCAAAACCGAAGTATAAGGTCGGCCCACGATGCTAGAGGCATGCCGAGACCAAAGCATGTGATACAGGAAGCATGCCGAAATTAGAACAGAAGATCGGATTTTGGATTCATGAAAAACTTAACCAATAATTATGCTTAATTATGCTCACCCCACGTCCCCACCTACCTATATTTTTCTAAGCCTCCCCTCCACAGGCTGTCCACGTAATCACTAACGAACCCTACCATATCACTACACATGCCCACAAACACGACTGTGACAAGCTCGGTCCAACCATATCAAGTTCAAGCCAAGAGGAGCATGGCTTGAACAAGACAGAATTAAATCAGATACACTGAAATTGCATAGTCAAGTTCACACATTCATCGTAACTTTTATTTTGATCGTTTAGACGACCGGTTCAGCTTGCACTTCATTTAAAATGTACAAGATGAACCACTCAAGAGTTTTGCCATGAAAGCTAAGAGGACACAAATTAAATTGTTCGAGGCGGCACTGAAAGAGTTGGCATGGCGAGGCTACTTGGAAATCTTTGCAGTGAGTTCCCTCACCAGCTTTGCAGCCACCATTGCAGTCATCCCATCGACGGTGTCCCGTTGCGGGTTGAACTCCACGACGTCGGCACCGACAACATCGGCTTGGAGATTGTGGAGAATGTTGAGCACATCGCGGAATGAGAGACCGCCAGGCTCGATATGAGACACTCCAGGAGCAAATGCAGGGTCGAGGCAATCGACATCCACCGAGATGTAGACACCCTTGACCCCTTCTCCTAGTTTCTGCCAAATCACATAGGCATGCAACTCTTAGTTCATTCATACAATGTAGAAGTCTCAGTAGAGTTTTGGCACATATCAAACTTTCGACATGAAGATGAACAATTGATAAGGTGTTTGAGGAAATAAAACAATACCAAATTTTCTAGAATATGGCGGTCTCGCGAAAAAGTGCACATTTCGTATTGCTCAACCCCAAACCTTTTCCCTTGTTCACGCCCTTCACGAGTAATTGACCTAATTCCGACCTGAAATGAAATAAACTATTTTCCATATCAAAATGAAACATTGAAGAAATAACATGGTGTCAGTATGCATTGTCACTTCATCACATGTCTTCCATTAAAATTTAGTTAGAAATCATTCATGTCATCCTATAATACATTTTCTACAATGCCGGATTCAACGTCATAAGTAGCCTTGTGCATAGTGCATGTATGTGTGTCAAGAAAACTGTCGTTACCAAAATAACATTAAAGGCAATCACAAAACTATGGAAAATGATCATATTGATCTATTGTACGCAATCTTATACTACATTGCAAGAGATTATTTCCACGACTTGAACATGTGACCTTTAGATCACACGGTCGCAACTTTACCATTGCGCTAAGGCTCCTTTTCTTACTTCACAAATAATAGGATAACAGTAAGATCAAATTATTCACCCATCTTGATACTAAGATTCATTGTTGAAGTCATCAATTCAAGACAAAGCATATAGTATTGCATCATTGCCCTTTGATTTTATTTTATAAGAGAACAGAATATTAGGTAAAAATTATCCTATGCGACATAGAAAATACAATCAGAAAACAAATTTTCAGAAAGTAAAAAAAAAAAGAGTAAATAGTATTCTTCTGTTGTATAGTACTGCAAGAATATTGCCCTCTGGTTTATTTTTACTGTGTAACAGAAATAATGTCCTCAGAGTCCAAATCTAAACGTAAAATGTGGAAAATCGTTCTTAATTAATTTGACAAAAGAATACCTGTAGAAGGCGCCTTGCATATCCTCCCTCCATTATTCGTGCAAAAGAAGAAGCATGTGAATATTTGTTTCCCTCAAAAGCATCATATATATCTGGATGGGCATCTAGGTGAAGAATATCTAGAGGCCCTCCTAGCTTTTCTGATACAGCTCTAATGACGGGAAAAGATATGGAGTGGTCACCACCCAAAACAAGAGGTCGCAGGGGATCCTATCGATGAAATAACAAGCTCAGCAAGAATACTGCACAATATAGCTGAAACTAAGGCTGGATTTACTTGGAAGAAAGATGCGAAGGGAAAGATTCACAAAATTACATTGGGGCTTGAATATCTACATGTATCTAATAAAGATCAAGAAAAAATAAATTGTATCTTAAGAAGATGAACTCACAAAAAGTTAACATAACAAAGATACAAAGATCATAACATAAAAGATGTGCAAGATTAAAAGGAGAATTGATATAATAAATGTTACTATTCAGAAGCACCAGTGGCTACAAATGAGAAAAAAAGTGTAAAACATTGTAGATGTGTTCATTGAAAATTCATAAAAAATTGCCAATAAGTGATTAAAAATGTTCTACTTGTAACAAAAATAAATCTACTTCACCAGACTAACAATACGGTTTTATATAAAACTTAATGGTGAGATAAAATCAATGTAATTGACACAAATAGTTGAAACACATTGCGTTTCTTATAAGCATAGTAATTTTTTTAAGCTTGTGACATATCCCAATATGTTTAGGATCATTTACAAGCTGCCTAGAACTATAAATATTGCAGTAGCATGATTATCTAATTACAATCTCAGAAATTCAAATAATGTAAATAACTCAAATACTAGAATAGAATAAGAAATTGAAATATTTTTGTTACCTGTTCCATCACTAGCTTGACAGACTCACTTATAATATGCATTAGTCTGTCATCATCAACTCCACAATCTCGTATCTCTTGTATAGGAACATCACCAACATCAGTTAGCACACGCGGATCATTTAATTCTTTACCTGTGCAAACACCAAGTTGTATATAATTGAGATAATCCATTATCTACCAGAAATTGAACCATAAAGGAAAGGATGGGCACCAAAAATATAATATTCGAGCAAGGACTCCAAAAAAACATATTGAACATAATCCCATAAAAAAAACTTTTTCAGAATTGTAGGAATCTTCTGATATAAAGTTCACAATAAAGCTCTGATAAGAAAATGAACTTCAATTATTTGTGACACTTAAGTATATCATAAATTAAGTAAAATCTAATAACAACCCAGACCCCTTTTCTAATCGTTCATAGTTCCTACATCAAACTTCTGCAATCTTCCAAATCATAGATAGCATGTCAAAACCAAAGCAAGGGACCTCCCATCATGGACAAAAATCAATATCTACGAAAAGACCATTCAAATCAATTCGAGTTTCCAGATTCAACAGTAAGGCCATTGGTGCATGTGTGTGTGTGTATAAAATGGAGTCAAGAAACCTATTTAAAAGAAAATATGTGCTTGTTTGGAGAATTTTAGGCCTACAACAAACTATAATTAGAACAGAAAAAGTGAAACAAAAAGGAGAAGATAATACTGATCTATTTGACAACAGATATGAATAACTTATAGAAGAAGCAAATGTAATGCAATGAAGGCTTGTATTTGAATTCCCCAAATAGTAAAACCAATCAGATGAACATCTAGAGACATGTCTTTAGCATCAATTGTAATGACTTTTTTCGTTTGTAATATTCATATATTGTAGGGACATTCTTGACGTTATTATTTGATCAAAATTAAATAAAGTAACAGCAGGAATACTCAGATATTCGCTTCCAATCTTAACAAATCAAGATGGACCAGTAGTTTATCGATCACCAATTTAATCATAATTATTATTTGATGAAAATTTTAGCCAACGTATAAATTTTGGGACACAGTTGTCATTGTTGTTCTTCGTGTTCATGTGGTCGTATCATTTAGATTTTCCTATACCTTACTATGATCCAAAGTCCATTTTTATTTTACAATGGTGTTAAACAACCAAATAAAAATTTCTTTGGGAAATAAATTGAAGTATGCAGAACAAGCTAGCTTCAAATACACTAACAATGGAAAACAAACACCTTCATGTAGATTTTGGCCCAGATATTTCAAGGATATACAGTTTCGTGGAACAAGTTAACGTAAAATGCATTCTTGCTGATCATGCTACCATACTACTGTAGGAGGGTATAAAGCGGATTAGGATTTTTCAAATCGAGGAGTCACATCCCTCTTTATTTTATTATCTTTCCTCATCCATTCAATTGTTTTTCTTTCCATTTTCCTACATCCTGACATGTTCTCTTTTCTGTTCACCACCAAACACCAGCAGCAACAAGTCGTGAGACCCAGTATACTGTGATTATTTACATGGATCTTATCCTGCTATTGAACTATTTTGTAAGCTATCTTGCTACTAATATCTAAATCACTTCAATGTATTTTAAATTGTATGGACTAATGAAGCTCTTTTTTGTCCCCTGCACATCTCATATTTACAACTAGAACCAGTTCACTTTAGCCAACTATACAATTTACTGATCAGTCTTTGAAATTTTCCATATCATCTTAACTCATTTTCTATTGTTTTGAGAGTGCACTAATTTTCTTATTGCTTTTTTTGTGTTTTTTACTGTTTTGTATAATTCAAACATCAGTATGTGTCATCTACATATCCCTGTGTAACATTTCACTCATGATATGCTTGTTCCTTGTTGAAAGTGAGTGTTCTTCGCTTGTGCATGATCAGCAATAAATCAAATACCTGACATAAAGGGCTCTGCTATCAGTTTCAGTGGATACAATTGAGAAACCAACATTTGGCAATGTAAATATTGAGATTAGATCAACCAAACAGACTGGTTATATCAATGTGAAAAGCAAGTCCAAGCATTTCAGCAACCATCTTTAGGAGGCTGACTCATATTTAGGTAAGTCGGTCCTTTACAGAGCACATGAAACAAGTGACAACTTTCCATGTCAACTAAGTGAATATGATTAAGCACCAAAACAAGAAGACAACACATCTGCAAAGATTGAAATAAAAAGGCAAACCTGTGAAGATTAACCTACATCCAGTTTTGTCGATCTGTTCCAACAATAACAAGACTGGTACATTAGATGCATAGCAAAAATTGATAAATTTGTATTACCTTGTTCAGTGCTTGAGTTGGTACTACCACACCAGATAGCCTCCCTAATTCGAGGAGGAGCAAAAGCAGGGCCCTGCAGGAAAGAAGAGTTGTGTCCTAGTGGAACTCCCAAAAGTGATGTCGAAGCTTTCACACCACCCAAAGACCTTAGTAACTCTCCCTGTGAAAGAAGGGGATTCATTTAGTTCAGAAATTTAGAAAAGCTAAAGGTTTGTAGCACTCAAGACCAATCAATTTTACAGAAAGAATTCAACTAGATTACTCTCTTCAACTTTTGTAGACACGATAGGAACCAATATAATGGGGGGAAAAAGTAACAGCAGTCATCTTCAGCGAGCAAGAATCTTAGCAGGTAACCAGCAATATATTGCTAACCCACAGCAAGGACATACAGAAGTTAGTGACGCCAAAAAAAGGTAATTTTTTAAGAACATAAATTATAGAAAACTTGAAAAACTAATGGCAAACTTGTCCATACTTGAATAGGATTTCATACAGATTAAAGATTGTTAGTATACATCTAATTATGATATTGAAACCCCTTTGAAGCTTGATAAGTATAGCTCTTTCTTTGCAAAGACGATTGATTTTAATCCAAGAGTAGCTAATTAAGGATGAAAAAAATTGGAAAATAGCATTTCGATGATACCATCTACCAACAATATTGATCTGCAAAAGCAACCAGAAAAGGCAATATTAAACAAAACAGAGGAGAACAGCAAACATAACACTTCTACTACCTTGAGTTTGGCCCTCTCGCGAATCAGAGTGAGGGAAGCATCGATGACCCGGTTCTGCCCCTTCTCAATCAAACCTGCAGAGACGTTCGCCGTGCTCAATTGCCTCAAGTAGTGCATCCACTTCGTCCCCTGGCTCATCTTTTCTACAACGCGTATAAAAACATCTCGTCAGTATCTACAAATAAATAAGAAAAAATCGCCAAAATATCTATAAAAATACATGATAACATCGGAAGAGCACGAAAAAAAACATAACATTTTGATCAGCTATCAGAACACAAAACGACAGAAATATACGTCCGATCGAGAACACTGATTCAGATTTCAACAAAAAAAAAACACAAGAAGCAACAGGACACGCTTTGGGTTAACAAACTAGAACACATCAAAAACCTAATATAAGCAGACATATTCGCCCAAAAATAAGAACAAGAAAATGACAAAATGTGCTCGATGCCTGACTCTCACTGCGTAGAGAAGGACAGAGATCGAAGAGAGGGATGAAGATGGAGATGGAGACGCCGGCGGCGCGGGGGCTCGTGAGGAAGGAGATACGAGTGGAGCGGGGAACGAACTCTGCTTTTATCAACCTCTTCGTGTCGCCGCTATGGCAACAAACTCTGCAGTGGATTCCATTGGTGTTTGGTGTCCAAAGAAGGTAAAGAGATTAATAGACGGGTTATTTTTAAAATGCGTATTAATATCTCGATAATTTAGATGATAATTTAAAATATATAGAAAGGGGATGATTTCCCAGACCACCAGGGTTCGGGACACATCCAGATGCGGTCCGGTGAATTTCCCACCGACCACCAGGGTAAATCGAATTTTTTTTCCCAATTTACAGCGGTCCGGTATTTTTTCCCAAATTTAAATATTATATTTTAAATTTAAAATCCTAAACTCTAACTCTTAAATTCTATTAAAAAAATTATATTAGATGTTGTGATTTTTTTAAATTTTTATTTTTTTAATTTAAATATTATATTTTAAATGTGAAATCCTAACCTCTAACTCCTAAATTCTATTAAAAAAATTATATTAGATGTTAACGAATATATCATTCACTATATATATAAAATAGATATTTGACTATTAAATGGAATACAACATCCTTAAAAAAAATATTTTAATATTAATAAAACCTTTAAATAAGTTACAGATTACTTAATAAAATCATTAAAAATCAAAAGTACAACCCTTAAAAAATCAAAAGGCAACTTCATTGGATATTTTATTTTAAAAATATCTTTATTTTTTATGTTATTAATTCCTATGCCTCTATCCCTCTTAAGCTAGGTGTGCATGACTTGCTAAATCTAATTAATTAATTACCTTAATTATATCATTCAATGTTTTAAAAAAGAATTATTTTTAAATACTTACTTTATTTCTCTTTTCAACTTTTAAATGTTACTTTAAAAAATAGAAAAAAAATTAAAAAAAATAGGAACATATCAAAAAATATAAATAAAATAAATAAATTGACGATTCATTCATGCTCAAGTCCACTCGATTTTTTTTATTTTTTATAATTAAAGATAAATTTATTAATAAAATAATATTAATTATATAAATATTTCTAGTTTATAGTATTTTTTAAATATTAAAAAAATAATATTGATATATAGTAATGATGATTCTATTAAATATTATTAAAAAAAAATCAAATTGGAAAGTTATATCATTGGAGGTACAGAATTTTGGCAATCAAAGAATTATGAGGAAATTGATAAAACTCTCTTCTTTGCAAAGATTTTGATCCATTATGATTTCTAGATCTGAAATTTCCGATTTTATTTTTTTAGATAAATACTAAGCTACAGGCCAACACTAACAACTATTGCCGAAGCATAAGATGTTCGGGTCAATGCACAAGAATTATATCTTGGACAGGAATTTCGGCTCAACATTAGAGGTTGAAAAATAAGTTACAAATTGGTCTTATTTTATCTTTCTATTCGTTCAACATTGAATTTATAAATATTTTTATGATATATTCAATAATAAATTTATGAAGAAATATAATGTGTTCAATAATACAATTATATAGTGAAGATCAAAGGTACAAAATTAATCAAAAATATAACTTATATGTATAATAATATTAAAATATAATAATATAAATGTCAGATAAAACACTTATAAGTATAAAAATAAAATGGTCTAAGGTTTAATATAATATTCATTTGGAGCTATTTTGAGTCAAACTTTTTGGAAGCTCAAAGTGATGATTGAGCTAAACTATAAAAAAAATAAAAATATATAACTTTTAAAAGATAAAGTAGAAGAATTAACCAACTGCATGTCTTTAATATAATATTCAAGATTTAATATAATATTCTTTTCAATCTATTATGACTCTAATGTTTTTTAAAATCTCAAACATTAATGATTAGATGAAAATTATAAAAAAATAAAAAATATATAACTTTTAAAAGATGAAATAGAAGATTTTAATACTGAAGTAACTAAATAACTAATGAACTACATGACTTTAATTCCCTTATATTCTAAGTTTATGCTTTTATCAAAATAATAAAGATGATCCAAATTTTAATATAATATTTTTTTTTAATCTATTTTGATTCTCTATTTTTGTTAAAGCTCAAACACTGATTGAGTGAAAGTTATTAAAAATAAAAATATATAACTTTCAAAAGAAGAAATAAAATATTTTAATATCAAAATAACTAGATGACTTTAATTCTCTTATGTTCGTATTTTTTTTTAAAGTTTTAATTGTTTCACATTTATAAATTTATTAAAAAATTTAAAAATATATAAATATAAATATTAATGTTGATCCATCATGAATCCTAACTTAACTGTAATCTACATTTCTGAACTATGAACCATACGCCTTTAAAGATTAATAAGGGTCAAGATTTTTTGAGCTATCGAACTAATGGTTTCAAACCATCGGTTTCAAACCGTGGCCGGGTCTAGGTTTAACATTATCTCATCAAATCCAATAATAACATTATCGACGATCGTCGATCTCCTTTCCATGATCTTTTCCATAAGTTAGTATGCCCCTTCCTTTCTCTACTCTCACAGGGCACAATAAGAAATAAGCTCCAAACTCAAAAGGTTTTCACTAGGTTTAGGAATCTAGGGCTATGAGGAGTCTAGCAACTAAACAACCCTGTTTATATTGAGTAGCTTATAAGCAAATGGCCAACACCGGCTTGTGTATGCTCTAAGCCACCACTTAGCCCTTGGTCCCTTGCTTCCTAACCTACAACACAAATCCATCCATCTCTATGGCTAAAAGCCCTAAATATCTGTAAATATTAAACAAATATTTCTTTTGTTCTCTTCATCAATGATTGCCTACTACACAAACCCTACCTTTCCTCATTTTGCTCCAGAACTTGGTTAACAGTTACAAGTACTGAAAATGAATGCCCACTTAACAGACTTAGATCAGTCATCCTATGAACAGAGCACAGGAAGAATGAACATACCTGATGTGAGAGAATGAGCCATCTCAGTCCAACCCGACAGAGGGATCTCAACCGGACCTCACTTTGGAGAAACTTGACATAAACTCTACTGAGAGTCATTGCCAGTGCAGCTGTGTGTAGTGGAAGGGGCCAACTGAACTGTGTCTCAAGTGCCCATAGCTGTCTTCAGAAATCTTTTAGTTCAAGTAAAGTTGGTTTGGGGTCAGGGAGTAAGTGGTCATCCTCTTCCTCGTCGATCCAAAGCTGGTATAAAACAACCTGGAGAACAAAAAAAGTTGAATGTGAGAGAGACTTGGAGACAGTTCTTCCTGGAATGAGAAGGAAGTCAAGCCAACATGGTTTTGTGTAAGACACAGTGAGGTAATTCACAGGTAAATAAAACATCCTTTTGTTTATCTATATGCATTTAGCAACTACCTTAAGCAATTTATGGTCATAAACTTCGGCTAATGATATATATAACAAAGATTTCTTGGTCTAGAGAAGAAATTTCTAATGGAGAGTCAAAACAACCAAAACTTAATTTAACTTCCTGTTTCCTCCATTTTGTTCATTGTGAAAAGTATTCAATAGCAATCTTAATTCTACTTTAACCTGTTCTTGGTGTGAAGAATACTTCAAGAAGTACTACAAGATGAAAGAAATATAATAAAAATGAGCAAAAACATATTTTATTTACTTTTTAAAAATAAACCAAGCAAACAATCATGAAATTCCAAAGAAAATCAGCTAGTAGATTATGCTTTAAGAGAACAAGAGAGCTGTGTGATAAATGTCTAGAAGTTCAATTGTTTCATTTATTTCAGTTGAATCAAGTGATCACTAGAGATGGGCAAGACATCAGGTTGGTTTACGCTCATCAAAAGAGCCTTCACTTCGAGCTCCAAGGATAAATTGGTCCAGACAAGTACCCCAATCCAAGTAAGTCGAACTAAAGGTGCCCTTAGATTCAGACTGGTCCTAAATGTGATCTTTGTGACTGCAGTACTCTCAGGACAAGCATACAAGAGAGAAGAAAAAGTGGGGATTTAGCAAATCCAACCATGATGACAATGGTTCCTTCATTCACATGCATAGGCAACAAAGCATAATTGAGAGAATACTGGAGGATGTCCAAAATGAGCAGCACCAGCAACATAGAGTGCAGCAAGTGCTCCCCAAGAAGGCTCAACAATCGAAATCGCCTGCGAGAAAACCAAGGACTGTTCCCAACTATGCCCACATTTCAGCAATCAAAATCCAAGCAGCATATAGAGGGTACAGGGTAAGCTCAATGTGTTTGTCATACATCAAATCGTCGTTCAAGGTCTATATGATACAAGTACTTGATATATCTCTACATTTTAGCATTAATAAAGGACAGTATACTGCTAGAATCAGTTATATGTATCGACCAATACATGCGATCCCTTGTTGGACTAGCAAGTAATGTTCATACCTATCATGTTTGATATATCACAACATAAATGCAAACTGAAGAGAACTCTAGCCATGCAACTAACAGTGAGTATGCGATAACACAAATCCCAACAATATGAACACAAGTGAAGAAATTGTTTCACAAGGAACATTCCTAAAACCAAGTGTTCAACTTGTGCCAATTAATAAGATTGCTATTCTTTTTATTCATTTCATCTCCCTGTTTCTGCAAGAAAAATGTTCCAAAACACCATACAAGCTATCTCTGAGGAAATAATATTCTTGCCTTTTGCCCTGGAGCTCTATCTTCCACAAACTTTCTAAATGTTTCATAGAATCCTAGTTCCACTTGTATACAAGTAATCCAACAACAACAAGTCCTTCCAATAAACAGGCTAGAAGGAGCTACCGAGCATTGAAGGGTCTAATGAGACTGCAGAGAGCCATAAGAAATCAAAGAGTGAAACAACAGACGACAAACACCCTTAGATGTATGCGAATGCTAGTTCGACTGCAGTTGCAAATAAGAGACAGAAGGCTGAAGATGATGGAGAACAGAAGTCTTCAACTCCACCAGGCTCTGCCAAGGAACGATGAGTCAGAGACCAACTTTGGCGGCTGGAGTGTCGCTCGCCAAGTGAGAATTCTCAATCTCGTTTATTGGACATATAGTATGAACTAGAAAAGGAGTGATGGTGATTTCACTTGTAATGGTCTTGCAGACTGAAGCAGAAGGGTTTGAAGGAGAATGGGAAGATAGTGTTCTCACGAAAGAGGAACTGGAAGCAAGGATAAGAAGGAAGGTGGAAGCAACCATCAGGAGGGAGAGGGCATTGGCTTATGCATACACCCACCAGGTACGATCGTTCCATCAGATGACTCAAATTGTCCATGTTAAAGATTGACAGTAACTTGCCTCAGCTGTTGAAGATGACACCCAAATCTGCTAAGGCCATGTTGACCGACCTCCGCACCCGTAGAGCCCCATGGTGGTGGTCTTCGTTGGAGAGCCAACTCGCCACCAACAACGTCGAAGTTGTGCCACCACCCTCACAAAACTCATCACGTCTCCATACACCACAAGCAGCTACCACAGTGCATTCCAAAGCCACCACCAGTCGCCCGCGTAGCTCTCACTACGTGCGGTTGAAGCCAGAGTACGCCGACGACGCAAGCCTCGTGAGTTGCCCACCCTTGGCTGTGCCCAACTACATGACGACCACTGTCTCGGCCCAGGCCAAGGCGAGAAGCCACCGTGCATTTGGGACGGTCCCTGGCTCGGAGAAGAAGAGATTTTCATTCGGTCTTGGCCAGACAATCGGGTCCCTGTTTGCTAGCAAGGAGGCCAACAGAAGAGGTTGTGAGAGCAGTTGTAGTGGGCTAAGGAGCGTGAGAATACAAGAGAGGCATAGGTCGACACAGTCAGTGAGCAGCATGAGCATGGACTCCATCATGTCTCTGCCCACTGGAAGGGTTGGTGGTAGGAGGAACTATAAATAGCATGCAATTTTGATTCAGATGTTCCATGTTTTTTTAATCTAAAGCATTTTGGTGTGTTTTGTTGCATTGTGAGAAGTTGTCAGATGAAGAATGCTCTTGATGAATGAATATTGTCAACAAAAAATTGGAAGTTTGAACATGCATTTACTTTGATTCTTATGATTTGTAAGAATTTTGACAGAATGGAAACTGTGGTTCATGTCTGATTGTCTTTACTATTTGAGCTATGAACTCATGATTTTAACTTGAAGTTAAACAGATACAGATCATTTTGGTGTGTTTTGTTGCATTGTGAGGAGTTGTTGCGATAAGCACAGATGAAGAATGCTCTTGATGAATGAATGCTGTTGGCGAAAAAATGGAAGTTTGAACTAACATTAGAAGACAAATTAGAACAGTTAGAACGAGAAATTAGAAGAAAGTTTTAAGATTGAGACTAAAATTTTGGAGAAGAAAAGAAATAAATACCTCATAAATGTTTGATCTCCCGGTAGCATCGGAGACTGCAACAATATGAAATGAATTTGCAATTAAGTTCAAGGAGTGAAGTTAAAGCAGATTGAAATAGAACAATGTTCTGGATGGAAATGGACATGGACAGAATTTGAACAAACATTTTTTCTAACAAGATTAAGAAAAATAACAAGGTTTAGATATTCTTGTTCTTCAACTATCACAAAGAATTAATGTCAAGTTTACCTAGTATTGCTTGATAATATGAAACATGAAGTTTACCTGATAACTTTCTTTGAATCCGATGAATCCACATGTGAAGCCACCTTTTAGTAATCTACCAAAGAAGTAAAAAAGCATGCAAGTGAATAACAAAAGCTGACCAGAATGATCATGGTACTGAATTGTTTTATGTACTGCTTGACTGTCAATATCAGCAAATAGTTGAACAAGGGAATCAAATGAATCAATATAGTTAAAGCTGAATTTTTTTTTTTTTGACTAATCATATCAACACCTGATGCATCCACTTTTATTTGTGGCCTTTTCTTCTCCCTAAATGACAGTTTAAGGTGAAGATCACCACTACAAAACCCATGATTAATATTGATAATACATAATATCTGAAACAATGATACACCATAGCAACTTGACTGTCAATACCAACAACTACAAGGGAATCCATTTAACCAACAAATATCACACTAATAGTAAAAGACAAAAAGAATTGTCAAATTATATCAACATCCAATGCATCCATTCTTTATTTGTGGCCTTTTCTTCTCCATCAGTAGTATTTTGAGATGAAGATCATCGCTGTGACACTCATGATTAATATGGATAATTCCTACTATATTAGAAGATGATAAACTAAAGCAACTTGATTGATAGATAGATAGATAGATAGATATAAAAGACAAAAGAAAGTGACTTTAGTGAACAACTTGCTCTGAAAGAAAAGACAAACAAAGAAGGTAGAATGTACACAAACACTGTTTTGTCAGGCATGACATGTTTGAGTGGAGATCTTGGCTAACACAGCTAATCATCAAAGTAGCCTTCTTGTTGGAAAACACATTAACAATCCAATCATATTATCAAATGACTGAGGATAAGATGACTGCAACTATGATTATATATTTTCTTCGTAACTATAGTGTTTTGGTGGGTAAAAATTATGACCACAAGCCAAACACTTTCTTAGTATGTGTTACATGCTACATGTCGAATGGCTAATTGACGAGCTACATGCTTCAGAACTCTATTCAAGTAGGTGATTGGAGCCAAGACTAACATCATCCTTAAAAGAGGAAAAATATGTTCATTCGCGGCATATCTGTACAATGTTCCCTGTAGTAGGATTGTTCCAAGATCCTCCATTGCCCTCTCCCTCACTATTTCCACCATCCCCAACACAACAAAGTCTTTCAAAATTAGCCAAATACTCCTCCATGCCACATATATACTTGTCCATGCCATTAACATGCCGTGCCAAGTCCAACCCCATTTTCATCCATTTCCTTGCAATGGCAACCTGCTGCATCCGGACAGCAATGCCTGATTTGTTCCAAGCAGTCATTGCAAGCCATTTACCCTCCTCAATAGGATACTCCCCTTCCTTGAGCCCAAGAATTATCTGGTATGCTTGCCGGTATTTATCATATGTTCCATCATCCTTGCCAACTTCATTGCCTCTGGATGCAGCAAGGCAGACCAACTTGCGGATGACAGTGCTGACCAAACTGTAATCTGGAGAAGGGGATGCAATGAGGGCAGAAAGGCAAGCATTGAGAGCAAACTCAGCCACTTCTGGATCGTAATGTTCACTGCAAGAAGCGGCAAGGCCTAATTGGAGAAGGTGATGTCCAGTGCATGATTTAGAAGCAGCAAAGCTTTTTATCAATTGTAACTGCTGTGACCGGCCACCATCTTTGACCCGGTTCATGAGTTCATATGTGCAGTAAGTATGAAGGAAGTGGAGATTTTGATTCTCTGTCTGTGGCTCTCTGGGGTCTTTGAACGAGGATGAAATGAAGGGCAATATCTGCAGGCATTTAGGAAATGCATTAAGATGATAATTTCTTCAAATGTACAAAAAGTGTTCAAATTCGAAATGTACCTTTTCAGCTCTCACCAGCATCTCCAGAGCCAATTTGACATCACTGTCCAGCAAAGTAACTTCCTTTTGCTTCTCAGCATTAAGCAAGGCACCCACGCTGATGATCAAGGATTTGCAAGATATAGCTTGATTCACACCATCCTCATCGGTGAATGCACTGTAAAAAGCAGATGCCAATTCAAAGAACTTGGCACAGGAATCATACTTCTTATCGTTTCCAGTTTTTAACCCCATGTTATAGGAAATTCCAGCAAACCAATTCAGCTCACGGCTACCAACTGCTCCCTTGCCAAAGAAGCACTCCACTCCAATTTCAACCATTCTCGCCCGAGCATACTTTGTATATTTAAGGATCTCTAGCTCGTTGTTTGGGCTTCTGTGGAGGAGGCTGATAAGATTCCTCAAGACTGCAACTTCAGTCATTGGCATTTTCTTCCCAGGTGAATAGAGGTTGAGTAGGACAGACAATGAAGCAATAGCAACAGGAAGAAGCCGACAAGAAATAGCCTCATGGGTACAGAGGGTAAGAAATTCTGGGTTGAAATCGATGCAACTAACCATTGCTTGCATCTGTTTGATGGCTTCATTTTCATCCTTCTTTTCCAGATAAATTTTGTACTGCAAAACAGTCAGAAAACAAGAAATTTGTGAGCTCAGTTGCATGAAGATCAAGACCTTTGCAAGTGAGACTACGAGTGGTACCTTGAGGAAAAAACACTTGATGTTAGGTTCAAGCTGTTGAAGCATTGAATTGGTGAGTAATGATTTGTAACCCCACAATCAATTATGGGTAGGTTGATTGTACCTTTTCAGCTTGTTCAATGAACTCTTGTGCTCGATCAATCTGTTGAAGGCCAAGATGGCAAAGGGAAAGAACTCTGAAACAGTTTGCCCTGCGCGATTGGTGCTCCTCATCTCGAGGTACATAAAGCATTGATTTTTCAAACATATCAACACTCAATTCGTAATCTTTGGATCTAAAATGTTCTGCTCCACTGTATTAGTAAATCCAGAGAAGAAGACGTCAGGTACGTAGCTAAGTCAAGTCACGTTGTAAGGGGAGAGGAGATTATGAGCTCACCAGTTCCAGAGGAGCGCGTGCATTGCCTCCCGCTCCTTCGCTGCTGCGGAGGGCTGGAACAAAGCCACGACTGTCTCGTCGGCCGTCAGCTCTGCTAACACCCTGGCCCTTCCTCTGCCACCGCCCTCAGCCACCCTCTGCACCACCCTCAGTGCCGCCACAGCACTGGCGTGACACCGCCCGGTTAGTCCCAGCAAAACAGCTCCTGCCTTATCTGGCCCCGCAATGGAGAGGTACGCCTCCGCAGCGGAGACGCACGCAGCCTCCGGAACCTCCTTGCTGGCCATCATCCCCATCAACTCCCGCTCCGCTTCCTGAAGCCTCCGCACGCCAATCCAGGCCTTCATCGCCACGTACTTCACGCTCGGGTGCTCTGCCGCCGGCGGCACCACGGAGCCAGACCTCAATGCCCTGACACACTTCAGCACCCCGTCGTAGTCCTCCGCTTGGAGCCGATCCGCCGCCAGGAACCGGAGACACCGACTCTTCAAACCGTCCAATTCTAGCTTTTCCGCTCCGCCGTTCGCACCGCGGCTTGTTGCGGCGGCAATCCCCTTCTCGCACAGATCCATTGCTTCGGTGAGAAGCCTCGATGCGTCCGATCTCCCCTCGGGGGATTTCTTGGAGAGATCGAGCTTCCCGAACAAGAGGAACTGCTCTGCCAGGGACCGAAACCCTGAAGGAGAGCCAAAGATTAGATTCTTCGACCGGTTCAAGAGGGCGATCGCGAGATCACGATCGGCGACCTCCCACGCCGTACGCGCCCTGGCAATGTGGAGGTCAAGGAGGAGCTGCCTCTCCTCCTCGCCGCCAATCTTCGGAGCTCCCTCCGCATGGGCCGCGGATGCTAGCTCCGTGGCGCGCTCGAAGCACCCGGCGGCAAGATCGAACCGGCCGAGCTCGTGCCAGATGAGGCCAGTCTTGTGGAAGAAGGACGCGGACTTGAATGCGGCGGACGGAATAGCGGGGGGGAGTCCGGCGATAAAGAGCATGTCGGCAGCGACGTGACGGAGCTCCGCCAGCTCGGCCTTGCGGGAAGGTGCGTCGCCGCGGAGGAGCTCGGAGGCATTGGAGAGGTCGACGCAGGCGTTCCAGAGGCGGTAGCTGAGCTTCCATAGATGGATCTTGACGGGCTCCGTGAGTTGGATGGCGGAGGCGGGTTGATTCAGCGAGGAAAGGGAGAGGCGGAGGCGGGCGGCGAGACCCGCCGGGGAGCAAGAGGGATCGAGGGATTCGGCTACCTTGACAGAGGACTCTACATCGTCGAGGAGGAGGCGGAGTACAGGCTGCGCGTCCGTGGGAGTGGAGCGGAGGTCCGGCGAGGAGAGCTCCGAGATCTTCATCCCGCAGAGGAGGTTCGGGTTTCCCTCCTTCCCGAACCACTTGCTTGAGTTATTCAAACGACGAGTGGTCCGTGCCCTAGCCAAATGGCTCCTCACTTCCTGAAGCTGGTTCGGATAACGACCTGATCTTGGTTCACTCGTCCATATCTGAACCGGTAAATCAATTGGGCCAAGAACCGGACCATGAGTCATTATACGTGTCGACCAAATCTGAGGCAGCCGGAGCAGAACCTTACTGATTTACTTCGTGAAATATTATTTCATATTTACATGATCAATCATATAATTAAATTTATTACGATAAAATTTAATCTTGGTCTATTTCAATAAAATTTTCTATATCATAATAACCAATTTTTCAATTTACCCTGATAATTATCATGGATAATGAGTATTATTTTGATTTCATTAAAATTATTATTGATTTTATGATTTATGTTTTATTTGGGAGGAACTGAAGAAAGGGAAGAGAAGAAAATTTTAAATTTTATTTGAAAAGGAGTGATGAAGGAGAAGGAGAGGATAGAAAGGAATTTTAATTTTTCGTATTAAAAAATTTTTTTACCATACTTTAATTTAGGAGGTAAGAAAAAAAAGATAGTTTTTATTTCATTTTTATTTTAAAATATTAATTTTTAAATAATTTATTTAATTTAAATTTTTAATTTTTGTTATTGAGGATGATCTTTTCACTCTTTTATTTTTCATCGAAATCTCAAGTTATTATTAGATTATTATAATTTTTTTTCTTTATACAGTAAATTCATAGGTTAATTATTCTCCAATTAAAAATATTTCTATTGTTTCAAATCAGTATGACATATTACAATAATATAATATTTATACTTTTTATGAAAAATTTATAAAATAAAAAAATTAATAAAGTAATATTTTCTCGAAACCATACCTCAAAGTCCAAATGTTAAACATATAGTACACTGAAAATATATATATTACATTTATAAATATAATCTATTAGTTGATCTAATAGACTAATGAATAATATGATGACTTTTGTAAAAGAATTAATTTTTATTTAAAAAATAATTAATTTATATTTATAAAATAAATATTAATATTATAAAAAATAAAATCATTATTTAATTTAAAAAATAAGATATTTTTATATTTTTATATATTTAATCTTTATTAATTTTCTATTCTTTTGAAATAGAATAATACATATTATATTAATAAACTTTTCTTTTCTCTTGATAGGAAGAATATAAATATTTTTTTTCCTTTTATTAATGAATTTTCTTTTGTAAAAGGTGGAATTTATCACTCTAGCAGTTTCACATGATTAGCCCTATGACCATTAGTAAGAAGATAAATCAAAAAATTACAGTTGATCATTATAAAATTTGGTATTCTCTTTATCCTATCCCGTGCAATTATAAATATGGTATCCCTAATCAATTATTAATGTCCAATTGGAGGATATAAAGTTTGGTGGATAGTCACTATAATATAATTTTGTACTCCATGACACTAAGAAAGCAATACCAACCTGTGTGCGGCAAAAGACCGGCATCAAGCAACAAAGTCTGTGTGCTTCGGCACGTTGATTTAGGGAATTCCTAAAGCTTTTTTTACTTTTTTTTTTAAAATATTTATTTAAATTAAGTGTTCAAATTGTATTTGACTAATTTGATGATCTTCCTACACACGTTTAAAAGTTGACCTTTAAGATATTCATTTCATTTAAGATTTAAATTTTAATTCTTTTATTATTTTTCAAATTGCATCCAATTAATCATAGAAGTATCTTTTAGAACTTTTTAATTTGTCTATCAAATAAATTTAAAACATAACTTATGAATATTCATCTCAAATTATGATCACAACTATACTTGAGAGTGAAAGGTGGAGCATCGACCACACCCTAAAGTCAAATTACACGAAAGAAAAGAGAAAATAGAGCATTCAAACGTATTTACTAAGGCACTCTTATGTCAAAAAATTATTTCCATCTTATCTCCTATTTGTAATTTTGATTAAAACAATTGTAATATTATTATAATAATTTTAATCAGTCAAAATAATATTTTAATATAATAATGATATATATATATATATATATATATATATATTAATTTTAATTAAATAATTTTGCACTGTATTACAATAGGGTTCTTTTAACAATTGTACAAAACCAAATAACCTTTTATTATCACTTGAATTTATACATTTTCAATAAATTAAAAAAAAACACACAATTATTTTCGGATAACATTAATTTCATGTAATTAATTAATCTACTAATCAGCTTAATTAACGCCGGTAACGCACGAGAAGACCCGGCTGCGGCTGCGGCTGCTTCCGAACCTCGCCATCTCCTTCGCCGGCCGGCGGCCGCTGCTCTCCTGCGAGAACGCGTCGTCAGCGGAGTAGTAGAAGTCCTGCATGGAGCGGTACCTCCGGTGGCGGCCGGAAGTCTCCCCCTCGGCGCCGCCGCCTTCGGAGAAGCTCCCGAGCTTGATCGCCGGGGGGCGGAGGACCTTGGGGTGGCTGCTGGGGAGGCCAAACCAGTCCGACGGCCCGGTGGAGAGGGAGCGGTAGTACTTCTGCTCCCTCCGCATCCTCTTGATCGCCCTGTAGATGTAAGGGATCAGCCCTTCCGCCATTGTTGATCGATTGCGAGCTGCTCTCTGTTTTCTCTAGTTGAAGGGAAACCGAGCGACTCTGTTTCTTTCTTATAAGGAAGCAGCGTTTGACCGGTCAATCGGCGGCTGCTCGCCTGCTTAGGTGACGCAATCGAGTTGGGGGAGGTTTATCTTTGCTGGCCTGGAAATATGACCACATTTCATTTTGCCCCCGTCTATATTTTATACTTTATAGTATGAAAATTAAAAGAAAAATATCTCATATTCATCTTTAGGTTACGCTAGAAGGGTGACTCATTGAAGGGGCAAATTGTATTAAAATTAAGACATTATCTATTATTTATTAAATATCGATAATATCTAAATGAACCAAATTCAAGTGAAGTTTAAATCATGATGTAATTTATTTTAGATTTAGTTTCATTTATTTTATCAAATAAGTTTAAATACTATAAAACTTAGCTCATTTACAACCTAACCCTATGTCACGAGTGCAACGCGTGCCATAGATAAATTAAGGTTCGCGTGAGAGAAGAGATGGTAAAGTAGGTATTCTATTCCTATTGTATAAATTATGTGGGGAAAATGAAAAAAAGTAGGTAAAGTAGGGAGGGGGGAATTGAAATTTTCTCTTGAAATTGAGGTGGTGGCTTTATGGATTGAGTGGGCGGGTGGGTGAGGGCTTTGACTCTTGATTAATTTTGTTGACTAATTTGGAAGATGAATTAAACGGTTTTCTTCTTCTTCCTTTGTTTTGTTTGGTTGTTAGTCAATTGACAACCACTTGCCAAAGAAGAAAGATGATAGAGATTAAAGCTTAAGCACCACGTTATATCAATTAAATATGATGATGGGATGGTAGATTACCATCAACATTTGTTGAACACTAATACAACAAGATGGAACTCATCTCGAGAAACTACTGTTAGAGAGAACACTTGTTGGAGCATCCCCAATCGTCAGAACTCTAAATGAGCTTTCTTGTGGATGATAGAATTGTCTAGGTCACATGGATGATGACATATGGGAGTTTCCATGAATGACAAGGGTTATCAAATGGTTGCTAGCTAGTTAGTCAAAAAAGGGATGCTTGGATGGATGGATGGACACAAGATCTTCCATTAGCAACAAGTGGTGAGAGCAAACACTCAAGGAATATTCGAAAATCACCATTAATCTTCTATAAAAGCTCTAGTGACCTCACACGGTTGACCCCACGATTATTTGTGAAGAAGTAAATCGAAAAACTACAATTAATCACAACAGAAGAGGATATTGTCTTAATTTCGTCGAGATTCTAAACCTTACTCTCTTTTACAAATCTGCTCTGTCATAATCAACTCAGCTACGTCTCAAAGACAAAAAATCACCATTAATTGATACAACATGAGTTGGGTCGTGTGAGGCATGGGACGTAAGGTGGGGTTATGTTCGACCTAATTGTTCGACCAATGACATCACTTTTCCAATAACAACATTTGAAGCCAAGCACAATTTCATTTTTCTAAAAACAAAATGACTACAACAGACATGATTAGTTGGTTCAACTTCAAAGCATTTAACTTGAATTTGCATCTCAAAGAATATGATTAAAGAAAAACCTTCCATAATTCGCTCGGTTGTCCTCATAATCTGTCCCTATTGCAAAAGATACAATTCCAAATATGAGATTCACATACATTTCTAACTAAATTTTCATGTGTATGTGTACATATATGTACATGAACACTACCACATTCCTGAAGGTTGTTTATTAAGGATCATTGGAAGTGAAAGTAATGAGCAAAGAATACAACATACTCTGATCAGATGATTTTTCTTTTGTTTTGGTTGGTGGAGGAGCAAGGAACCAGGATCAGCTCATCTTGTAAGCCCAACCATGTCGATTTAGGAAGGACTGAACAGCTTCTTTGACGGCAAGGTTTGGCACCAGCTGGTGTTGTTCCAGGGGCACCCTTGTCACGGGATCAAACTTCCCCACCTGATTCATGGTTTACAAGAGTTTGTAAAAAGAAATTTGGTGGACAAAGTGCGACATTGTCGGTTTCAGAATGCTATTTCGTACAACTTGAAACAAATCAGCATGCATGCACAATGGAAACAGTAAAATACAAAATATAGGGCCTTGGTCGAAGGTTGAATTGCTGCACAAGAAAATTACGATCAAGAAAGAAAAGAAAAAAAAAAGAGCAAATCAAATTTACTAGGATCGATATAGCTTTATGATACTTCCACTTATGTCAGAGTATGAATTTACTACCAATTTAAAAAACTATAGCGATCAATAAATGGAATTGGAAATTACAAACTGTGTATACTCTATTTCTGCGGTCAGTTGAAATAGTAGACTTAAATGATGGCACAGACATGGGAGTGAGAATGCTTTATAGCTCTGGATGGGGCACTTCAAATATGTATTCGTATAGATTACTATCTAAAATAAAATGAGTGGTATTGTCCTTGAATACTCTACTACTCGAATAAGGTCTAGCAAATATATGTTTCCGACGTTTCCAGGATCTAGCAAACAAATACCAGACCCTTTCCCTAAATCTTCATCAACATTGATGATCTAAGTTGATCAGTTTTGACAAATACGAGAAACCTTGCCTTCCAACAGGATAAGCTACAGAGTGGGTGAGAATTTTGAGCTTAATATGTTTCTCCTAATAAAGGATGGTCTTGGCGAATTCTCTTCCATCATGAGAGTCAGTAGACTGTTGTACCAACAACAGGCAGCTAAAAGAACAAAAGAACATTATTGACATTTGTATTTGATCGAGTTTTGCATCTTTTGAGCAACCCCCATGGTTTAAAACAGGCAATGGATTCAATTCTTTCAATATTAGAAACATAATTTAAAATAGAAAGAAAAAAGATGTTACATGTTGCGGCAATACCAAAAAGAAATATAGATGTTCTACGATGAAAATGATATATGATACCTTCTGAAGATGATCAAGCAACACAGCTCTCTCATAGGTAATGCCGCTAGGAGTGATCACAGGATCCCTGAAGATATCGAGTGAAATTTGGCAGCAAAGATAGTCAGGCACCTAAAATATCACTAACATGAGTCAGATAACAACAAATGAAAGAAATTGTCTTATATTTGAAGTTATTGGCATGTCTCACATCCTTAGGTTGGTCATCTTCTCCAGCTTTGATAAACACCTCTTCGAGATATTGCAACTGCTGCAACCGTTCCTCAGTGCCATGTTGAGAATCCTCAATTGCATAAAAATTCAGAAGAGCTTTCTTGCACATTTCTCTGAAACAAGCAAACAATGATGAAAAGGTTATTCATGGGTAATCAAAACCTCTGAATTATGTAAAAGCTTCATTTATCCAGCAACATAGTATCAGCAAATGAAACTTACTTCAATTTCTGCAATTCAGATGCCCTCTTACTAGACAAATCCTCCCATTCCAAGTGCTTCGCTTTGGAAAGAACCTGCCATATTTCTTCAACCATGTAGCTTGAAGGTTTTGCACCCCTTCCAAGTTCTAATGCCTGCATCAGTGGTTTCTTATCATTAAGATTGTCACTAATTAAGTATTATGAGTGCAAATATAACCAGTCCAGATAACAAATCTCTAACTAAATGGATCCCTAACAAAATCTCTTTAAGTCATTCATTTAGACAAATTCCCTAAATGGATCCCTTTGCATCTTCCATTCAAACAAATCTTGTCCCTAAATGAAACCTTTCAAGTAAACTCTTTGGATGACTCCCTATATGGATCCCTTTGACTTGTCCACTTGGACAAATTTAAGTACAATAATCAAAATCCTAATATATCTACTTTGTTTGTCTAGATCCCTTTAAGTTAATTTGGTTTGTTCACTTTGTTGCTTATTTTGTTATTTTGGGGTCCTTGGTTATGATGAAATGACTGGACACAATGCTTTAAAAGACTCAACACAGACCAAAGGTCAAACCAAATATTGTATAGACAAAAACCTCAAGATCAGAGTTTGCAAATGAATAAATCCCAACCAACTATCAAATATGTAGAGGAAAACCTGAATTGAGCGTCATGGTGTACAAGTAAAAGTGTTAAGTGAAATTTTTCTGAAAAAGATAAATTGCAATTTCTGATAGTCTTTAATGTTTGAAAAATAATATTCAGTCATAGGCAATGTGTGTCTTAAACAAACGATATGTGCAAGACTTCAGCTAATTGAAGACAAAATAAAAATTGGAGATCACGCCATAAATCAAAGTATACCTTTTGCAATTGCTTGATTCCTCCAGAATAGTCATGCCTCTCCAACATTGCATGTCCCATCATATAGTGGGCCTGCGATACCCCAATAGAAGGACTTTTGTTAAGTCATCAACAATCGTCAAATGATAAGTAATGGCGTGCAATCAGACACTCAATCTATGATGAGAATAAAAAACAAACTACAAGAGTTACAACTTGCAATGACTTTTGTTATAAATCATGTATGAAACCCTCTGTCTGTCTAGTCTGGCTATTCAGTGTGTACCAGTCCAACCATGGTCTTTGAACCACCATCCACTAAGAGCAGTATGGATCAAGGCATTTGTAGTATCTTTTCACATGCCAAACCATGAGTACCACCCAGTACAGGTGGTATATTGTCCAGCAGTCACTAGTATTGGTTAAAGTATAATCACTGGTATAGTCCAATATGTTTCTGAGTAACCTATAGTGGAGGTTCAGGCCTCATCTTCAGCCATTTAAACTTTTAAGAACATTCTAAATCCAATCTTCTCTAATTTTATCTCCTTCAAACACTAATGAGTTCTAGTATAAAAAAAAAGAGCATTTCAAATGTAAGAAACTTTCTGAACCATCACAAAGATTATCTTAAAAGAAAGGAAGAAAGGAAAACCAGCAAGGAACTTGAACAGGTTGGATTTTTTGCCAAAGGAGTTAAAGATTTAAGGATTTTACAAAATGGAAATGGTGCACCTCTATCAATGGGTATTTATCCTCTCCAATATAGAGGAAGAGGTGATCTTTTGGTTTTCAGATGATTCTCCCAGTAATTAAGGCTGTCTAAAAGGGGAAAGTGTTCTGATATAAGCATGAACTATTGCCCGTTGAATGATAGGTATTTCTTTGTCCATGTCATATATAAATTGGGCTAGATAACATCCTTGGTGATGCAGGCCAAGACATGACAAATTGACCATGAATGACAATAAGACCGAGCAGATCTAATGGCTATATCCATGTGACCTTTCTTCTTCTAAACAAAACTAGAACTTTGCTTTCTTAGCTCTTTGTCTACATTGAGACATGTGACTCATTAGCTTCCAAAGATTCTACAATTGAATCGCACATCAAGCTCAATATACGTGTGACCTTTTTCTCCTTCTAAATTATTCGCTCCTGATTCCTTTGCATTTTCCCCATCTTTTGTAGACAAGGGGCTTTATACCTCCTCATTTTGATGAACTGAATTCCTGCATTGAATTGAATATGTACTCCAAACTTTATCTTGTTTATGTGTAATTATTCTTTTAGAGACAATATTTGGTTGAACCTAGTAAACAAATGTGGTCCAATGTGGATATTGAAAATTTTGCATTCAGGAGAATTCTAGATCTTCTCTCTGAGTCCTCTTTATAAACACTTCCCTCTTTATAAACAATTCAATATATCTTCTTTGATCAACATCCAATACTATTTTGGTTGGAAATGATTCTTTTCATATGCATATAAAATCTATCTTATGAAGAATAAGAGTTATTAATAATGATTGGTTTAGTTGTATATAATTTTGAAATTCCACAGATGAGGTTCTTCCAAGTTACAAGCAAAGGTGAATGACAAATTACCCAACCTAGGCAAAAAAAATTATAGATAATAACCACTTTCTGCACTTAGATACGCTATACGCCTGTGGATTCATGTTAAATTTAAGCTCCTACATCTCCAAAGTTCTTTGCGCCCACTGTAAATGATATTTATTGTTTCAATAAGAGGATATATAGGATAAGAGGCACCATCTTAAATCAAGGAAAATAGAAAGAATAGTCAACCGGATATTTGGATGTCATTGGAACTCAATACAGGCACAATATCTTTGATACACATATCATAAGCATATAGAAGAAATGTTCATAACGTTGATTCATTTCAGTGATTCAGTTTTCTAACAGAGATGGAATGGGAGTTTTATCACTTGATCTATTATTTGCATTTTTAGACAAATATAGAAAAAAGATACAATAGAAAATCACTTAGCCCAGAAGTATTCATAAACTTCCTTGTACAAAAGGGATTATCATGTTATGCAAGCATGAACACGTAAATTACAATGCAAACTGTTGTACCTAGGACTAAAAGAGGCACAAGTTGATAATGTAGGGCATTTAAACTAGCTAAACTAAATCTAAAAAATAAACCTTTTTAATGATCCTTGAAACTGACTTGACAAAGGGAAAGCATCGCCAAACTTTATGCATGGACAAAGTTGATACTAAGTGACATTACTCATATCAACCAATTAGGTAGTATGCAACTGTAAGGTTGAAAAGAAAGCTAAATGGATAATCAGCAGATGAAACCCTAGAATTGGGGTTGCATTGAATATAGCAATCAAGGATATGGGGAAAAGAACAATCTAAAAGGTACAAATGGGCATTAGCAGGAAAAAAAATGCAATTACCTTAACGGAATGACTGTCTATCTGAATAGCTCTTGTACAGTCCTCTTCGACCCTATCCCATTCCCTACAAAACTCCAAAAGCAAAACAGCCTAATACTAATTAAGATACCTATGTGGAAGAATTATAGAAAGAAAACAAGAAGCGCATATGATTGTTACAAACTTCCGCTTCATATGACATAACGCTCGGTTCGTCCAATAGACCGCCACATCCGGGCACAAGGTAATAGCCTGTTTTGTCAAATCACGCAATCAATCTAAAATAAAGAAACGCATGGAAAAGGAAATTGGCGAAGCAAGATTTCACGAAATGAAGAATCCATCATAAGAACATCATCTGAAAGTCCAATTTTTGGTTCTCACCTTGAGATCTACACCAGGTCAGTCAACGTGAAAAAAAAAAAACATGGATCGCAATAAGGGGAAAAGAAAAACAAAAAAAAAAGACACTTTTACAAGAAAATTAAACGTATCTCCGCCACGATAGAGAAAAAAAACAGAAGGATAGATGGATCAAAGAGAGAAGGTCCGGATGGATGCAATGGACCGAATTCTTCACGGGCAAAGGCGGAAAATGGAAGGTGTACCTCGGTGTACGCATCGATGGCGGCGCCGAGGCGATTCTTGCTGAAGTAGTTGTTCCCATCTTGCTTCAGGAGCTCCGCCTGCCTCGCCACGCTCGCCGGCACCGGCGCCATCACGCTGCCGCCCACCTTCCGCGACCGCTCGCTCTCGAAACTTCCTGATCGACGAAACGACGCGCAGGAAAGGATGGGCGAAGAAAAATGTGGACTAGTAGTTAAATAAACAGGACTACGAGGTTAATTTTATATCTTAAACGAAATTAAAATTGTATTTATTGGATTTAACCATTTTTTAAAGTCTTCTGTTTTTATTATTATTTTATTTTTTAAAAAAATTAAATTTATTTATTTTAAAAAAATCATAAAAATGTTATTTTGTTTTTTAAAAAATACTTTTTGACAAAAAATAATTATAATAAATATTTTTTAATTTTTTAAAAAATATATCATAACAAATTCAAATTCTTTAATAAGGGATTCATACCTCCAACTCACTCCAATTTAAAGAAACTAAATCCAACTATATTTAAATTTATTTATCAAAATTATTTAAATTTATTTATTAAAAATTTTATCAAACTCAACCCATACTCTTCAATAAAAAATAAAATCTATCACTCTAACAGCCTCACACAATCACCCTCACAATCATCTATAAGAAAATAAATCAAGAAACTACAATTAACTACGACAAAAAAAAAATATTACCTCAACTTCATCAAAATTTGACTTGTCCATTTCAACAACTCAATCCACACTCAAATCATTTATCAAGCTCAACTAATTAATGTTTTTATAATTTAGATAAATTAAATTACCATAAAATTTATATTAATTTTATTTTTAATATCTAACATTTTTTAGATAATTTAAGATTGTAAAAAATTTATTAAATTTAATAAATAAGTTTATTTATTCATAAATGAATCGAGTTTACTAGTGCTCACCTTGTTCATTTAAAATTAACTAATTTATCATATATTTTACTAATAGTGACTTTTATATGATGGTAAAATCTCCATTACTATCACTGCTTTCTATCACCATTGCATCTCAAGCTCTATAATACAGTCAGGGAACCAACAAATTTATATATTACAACAAAGACAGCTGAAAAAGGATATCGATACTATCGTATGGCGAATCGAGAAGCTAGCAATTCCCGTCAAGCAAAACTGTTTTCGGAAAATGGCCTGTCTCTTAGTTTGCAAGGCGCGGCAACTGTGAGAGCAATCACAAATAGAATGCCAACACTTTCTCAGGGAGGTGATGGCTTTGGAAGACTCTCACGTCTCAAGTCTGCAATGGCATAAAAGGCTAATGATCTCGAGTGGCAACTCACTGTTCGTGTGTAAGCCACCATCAAATTTACTCTTTGTCGAAACTTAAACATGAATCCAGCAAAACAAAGGGACCTCTGAATGTTTTGGAGGACGATTGTAGATCAGTGTTGTAGAGTAGTACTAACTAGTCGCGCTCTACCAGGGTTGAGCAACGAGTGGGACATTATCCATCCCTACCAAACCAGAAGACAGACATCGTCAATAGAGAGCTCAGAATTATTCAAAATATGAATCAGTTTGAATGATAGAAGCACTAATAAATAGTATGTCGTAAACGCCAATGCATCACCTGTTCAGTAGCTTTATTCTTGAATGTCGTATACGAAGACGACACGATCTTGCAAGACTCTGTGATATGAGAAAGAAAGTTGGTATTTGTAGCAAGCAATGGCTCTTCGTATCTTGATTGGCCGGTGCTCCTAAATTTCGTCAAAGCTTGTTTTGGGTGTGACGAACCGATGAAAGACAGAAGAACATGAGCCTGAGGTAAAAGAAGGTGCCCGATAAGTTAAGCAGGTCTTTTCTGTATATTTGCCATTTAGTAACCAGTACTCACATGGAAGGCCGCTTTAAGTATATCATCTGATTTTGCATGATCCTTGAGCAATGCATAGATTTTACCCTTCGAAGGGTTATATGTGATCATGTATCTCTCCTCCTGTGATTGCAAAAGCAACTCAAACTCCGAAATACAAGTGGAAGTAGAAGATGAAACAAATAAAGCTGGGTATGTGAATTAAAATTATAGCGAGCAGGAATAATGTGACTAAATATACCTCGAACAATGGCTGGGTAGCGACAAATGCAGACGACTCCTGGAATGCTTCAGAAAATCTTGATCCTGAACATAAGTTAAAATAGATATAGCAGTGCAAATTGTGCAGGCAAATAGAAATAGTCATTTATTTGTCGCATACCTATAACAATTGGTGTCCGGTTAGACCACGGAGGATTAAAAATGTTCTCCTTTACATTGCCTTCCCTTAATGATGGAACATGCCCTAGAAAATTTCAACCAATGTTAATAAAGGTTACAGAAGAAGATACTATATATACAAAAATCTACTCCAAAGATAGTCGAATGTCACTGAGTAGTCAGAGTAATAGAAATGAAATAAAACTAGCAAATCATGCTTAAATTGGATAAAATTGGAAGTGCGAGGGATAAAAGATACTCTAGTTAAGAGATGAATATTTCTAGTGGCATAGACTTGCATAGCATATAATGCAGTATCCATATAGCCAACCCTCGGTGGTTTGGACTAACACAACCTGATGCAGAAAAAACTGCTTAGAAGAAAATATGGCCATGTTTGAGTTTCCTTCTTTCCATTTTCTTTCCTTTTCTAAAAATGAAAAACCATATCATTATTATCGAACACCATTACTAGTTTATTTGATTTTATTATAACAGCAGTAAATATCTATTATACACACACTACTCTTTCAAACTTTTCTCTGTTCATTAACTTCCTTAGAATTTTGCAAACATCACATTGCCTGCCTGATAGATCCATCAAATGAGAGTAGACTTTAGTTATACTATTTACTAGCTGAAGTTGATCAGAAACACAACATCAAAGTATTTCATGATATCTTAGTGCGAACAAAAATGCATTTAAACTATAGATATCTTGCTTCACATACCGGTCTTGATGAAGGAATCCACTGCCACAGCAAATCTTGCTCTGTTTAACGTATTCAATACTACTGATTTGACCTAGCAAAGATGAGGAATACACATAATAAACTTATTGAAACAACTGTAAAAAAAAATGGCACACAGCACCTTAAGCCAACAGAGACTAACCTCCTGATATGAGCTAAACAGATACCCACATGACAAGAATGTGAATGAGGCCACCAAAGATGGATTTCTTTTTGATATCATGATACACAGTCCAGTACCCAACTTAAACAAAAAGGGAAAATTTCTGTCAGTAGCATTTTGATACAGTTCTACAACAAAAATTTGTAAAGGAAAGAAAATGAGGGATATGTCAGACAATTTATCTGAATCTTGAAAGATAACATTTCTCTGTCAAGCATAAAGGCAACAGAGTGTAACTTATTCAAAAAAGAATGTATTCCTGATAGTAAGAATGAAGCAAATGCAAGTGAAGAATGATTTCATCGATATTATAATTGTCTGAAAGACCATTTTCTGTAAAACTTAATTCTATGTAGCATTTGTGAAAACTCCAAAATAATGCATAGCAAGTCAAGTTGGCATGCCTTCTAATCCAAATCTTTCTGAGGTAACTAGGAATTTATTTCATTTCTTTACTTTTCTCTTCTTATTAGGTTCCAATTTTGAAAGCTTGCAAGAATTAAAGCCAATTTAGAGAATAAAACTTTGTGACACCAAAAAGATAGAAATTTGAAAACGTAGCATACCGTACACAACCTGCTTTACTAATTCGATTCATTCTAAAATTTGCAGAAGTTAATATGCTTGAAGAAACATCAAGATTTTTTTTTTTAAATTTAGGTCAAGTCATTGAAATTGAGAAACAGGCTTGAAAAAGGGATAGTAACTGGATTAGCCCATGCATAATAAAGTAATAGCATGCACAAGTCTACACTGCAAGAATAGTTGGGACGACTGACTCCCGAAGTGGAAAGTTCTCAAACTTTTAGAATGTCTATATTCCAGATAATTGTTGAATAGCATAGCCTACCAGATCAGCGATATTGCCAACACATTCTCCTTTAGCAGTGACGTCCCCTATATTTTCTCCTTTGGCATAGGCCTTGTAGATTGGAGTACGTGTAGATGTCGATGTCACAGCAGCAACATTCTGTAAGGGAGACAATTAAGGTATCACACATCATGCAGATCCTATTATCCTCAAATGAAACTAGACACTTAGCACATAGCTTTGCTTCCTAACCTTCAGAACATTGGCCGCACAAGCGAGCGGCAAGAAAAGCTGTGGGACTGCAGCAGTTGCTAACTCTACTCCTGCACCTAACTCCATCAAAAGATCACCAGCAAAGCGAAGCTGTTGGAAAATATAGACTATCAATCAACAATTATTTACCATATACAGAAGCTATCAAATGGAAAGAGCACAAGGGTATACCTGCTTCAGATCATAGTCAAACTTCTTTCCTTGACGTGAGTAGAGCATTTTGCCAATCCGGCCAGCTCCATCCTGGATAAATTTTGAAGATATGATTAAAAGCCAAAATGAAGTACTTGGTCAAACAGATTCAGTACTGGAACATGAAAACTGTTTCAACCAACCAACGACAGGAAATATATCATTGTTTTTTTTCCTTAAAGTAACAAATAAGCAAATAATTCTTCAACTAAGTAATGCAAACTTTGATTGTTTTTACAGGATGAATTAAACTAATTATATACTTTACACACTCAAGCCAAGGGTATACACAGCAAAGGGCAGTAACATCAGAAGAAAAAAGTTTAAATCTAGACATTGAATATTGCTATCTGAAATAGTTTAGGCTCATGGTCAAGAAAAAAGGTTTAGAAAAGATTAAGTCAAGATCATTACATAAGAAATAAGTGAATTTGGATCAATTTGCATTACAAAAACAATACCCTGTCAATTTTTGGTTCAATGCTGCCTGATTCAGCATTGTTTACTTGGAAATGGTGGCCGTTGGAATTGGAACTTGTTAGGAGGAACTTGCTTGAAAAGAGATCTTCTTCTCCATTAAAGGAATAAACTCCTCCATGGACATAATTTTGCATCTACATAAACTACTAATTTTTCTGGAAAAAAAAAAAGAATTTACCTTGAGTATCCAATTGATGGCAACAGCACCTGATGCAGCTGTATTTTTGGATACTCCTACAGAGTTTAACAGTGTCCGTGTTGTGAAAACACCCATGGCTCCACCAAAGAAATGCTGAACAACAGAAGGAAACACTAGCGAGGAAGTCAAAACAAAAAAGAAACAACAATTTCCTTCATTGCAATAAGGATAAAGTAACAAATGGATTCACACTACTTCAGATAAACTAGTATTCACCTTCAAAGCCCTCCATTTCATATATGGGACATAAGAAGGGGTCACACTGTCAGGAAAACCTTCAGGCACTACATACGATCTTACGAATGACATCAACTCCTGCATGTGAATGTGTATTTAGCAATTCAGCATGGATCCTAATACTAGTGCTAACTACAATAGCCATCTTAAATACACAAAATATAAGTCGTCACTTCCCTTAGGAGTCACAGAAAAAAATCGACAATACTTTCAGGAATTTAAGCAAAAATAACTTATCTAGATCATCACAGAGGTACATGAGTGAACAAGATGATCCGCATTATAGGGAGCAAAAATGAACTAGGACAGCATGGTGAAAGACTAAGGGCAAGCTTCCTCATTTCACAGGATGCATACTGTTCGATATCTGATTTTAGTTTCTACAAAACTAAGATATTGTTTTGAAAAACATTTATAGAGAAAGGGACCTTGAAAACATCTTCAGCATTATGATTTATGATCTGTCATCTTCCTTAATCTACTTAAGGCAGAGTCTTTCTTTCGAACATCAGCGAACAAAAGACAGTGCCACATAAAAGACATATAGTTTTGCTTCGATAAAATCTGTGTATGATCTTTCTGGTGTAGCTTTAGGTATTAGGTCGTAAGATAGGTTGCAGTTAGTCCGATGTTTTCACCAAAAGAGATTAAACTCGATGCAGAGACGAATCGAAGCAAAAGAATGCTCAGAGATGTCACCTCCAAGGGATTCACGGGGCTCTGCATCGGGACGGCGCGCAGAGACGGTCCCTTCCTCACCCTGCTTCCGGGCGGGCATTCCACATCGTCCAGCACATAACTCCACCTCCTCCCGTCGATCTCCTCGCAGCAGAGGACCCTAGGCGCGGCGAGGGCGAGGCCGAGGCCAGGGTCGACGGGCGGCCCGAGCTTGACCTCGGTCTGGATCCGGTCGTCCCACAGCGGCAGCTCGGTGGGTGAGGCGAGGGTGGCGACGGCGTTGGCGCGGACGGCGTCGCGGACGATGTCGCGGGCCTCGAGGCTGGTCGAGGGCTTCAATGGAACCGGAGCCATGGTCGGATCGAGGCGGCGGATTGGGAGCTGGTTGAGCGAGGAAGCGGGATTTAGAGGGCGAGAGGGTCGCCTCGGTTGTGTCGCCGGCGCTTTTGGGGGCGTCGTCGGCGTTGTGACAGCTCCGCATTATTACTAAGAAAGGAAATAATAAAGAAGTGGAGGGTGGCGTCGAAACACTTGCAAAATTGGTGGCTCCTCTGGATGTGGGTCACCGAACCGGCCCGACTTGGTCCATTTTTCCAAGTCGAACCTTCTATCCATCCAAGTGGATTTGCGTATCTTTTATCTTTTAATTTTTAAAAATTATTTTCATTTTTATAATTTAAATTTTAAATTTCAAAACTATTTAAATTATTATTTAATTGATTTTTAAGTCAATTATTTTTTATCAATAAACCTTGTTTTAACTTTCCTTTTTCTAAAATGGTGAATTTTATATGTCTATTTTTTTTTGATATTATATTAATTGATATTTATATATGAATCTTAATAATTTTTGCTACGTCAATACGACTCATCACTTATGTTTGGTAATTGATGGATTTATTTTGGTATTTTTGTTGATTATTTATTGTATGAATTTCCAAAAATCGAAAATATCCTCTTCTATTATGATCAATTGTAAATTTTTAATTTATTTTTTTATAGATAATCATATAATTAATTATGTGAGATCAATAACCTGACAGATTATTTTTTTTTTTTTTTTTTTTTGCAGTAGTGATAGATGGATTTGATCAACGAACTTATCGTCCAATGACAAATATTGATTTAAAAAAGTATTTATCAGAGAAATTAGCTTGAAGCTGAACGCTGACCGTTAAAAACGTGCGTCCCTTCGTGTGTCCCATGCCGTTGCTGACGTGGAAATGGATGGCGCTGGGGTCCACCTGACTCAGCTCCAATTGTCCTTTAACTTTTCGAGTGCACGCCTCAAAATTTCTTTTATATATATATATATTTTAATTATTCATTTAGGTGATTTAAGCTATAAAACCATATTAATATTACCTTAATCCTCGTGTTTTTATTACGTTAATCCTCGTGTTTCTTTTGTTGTTGTTGTACAATTTTGTTTTTCATCTAACTATCTAAGATTGTCATTTTGGAGCTTTTATATGAATGAGCTTTTTTTATAATAATTAATTTGTACTTAGATTGTAAATAAATTGAACGTTCATAAATATTTTTGATATTCGATTTTGATAATAACTTATTTATAATCGTTGAATATATATAATATTAATTAAATAAATAATATTTAAATATATATATATATATTTTTGTTCGTTAATATTCTTGAATAATATTCATGTCAATAAGTTAAATAAATAAATAAATTTTTATTATCAAATTCAATAACCAACTAAATAAATTTAAAATATAAAAATTTTAAATAATCAAACAAATTAATGGACCAAACTCAAGTCAAGCTTGAATAATTATTTCAACAACTGATTCATTTTAAATCGATTTGATTTGACTCCGTTATCTTATCACACAAACTTAAACACTCCAAAAATTGGCTCGGCTTGGCTCATTTGTGATGCAGTAGATAATTATTGAATTTCGTTAATTCAAACACGAATATCAAAAATAATAATACAACGGATAACTATTGATTATATGAATGTCAAAAATAATGATGCAATAACTAATTATTGATTCCATTGATTTATGCACGAATATCAAAAATAATCTTCTAAACCATATTAATTCGATAAAATATTAAAAGATAGACAATTAAACATCACATGTTTGAGAAAAAACAACATAATATAAATTCTTATTGATAAAAAATTATAAATTTAAAATCAACTAAATAATGATTTAAATAGATTAAAAATCATAACATTGTAAAAACCAAAATACCATCGAAACTCTAACTTAATAAAAATAATAATAATAAGATTTAAAATTGCTCTTGCGTCCCATATCACCTTACCAATTAAGCACTACTATGGGATTATATATGAAAAGAGATTTTCTCAATATATTTTTTAAAACACTAGTTGTTATTCTTCATTATTCCTCGATCGACATGTTAATTACATTTTATTCATTTATAAATTTTGAATAAAATAGTTATTTTTTCTCAAAAGGACGACGATCATTAATTTTAAATGTTATCACCCGCTCGATCGATCGACTAATTAATTTTATAGTGAAAACTAGCAAAATGAATTATATACGTGAAGAATACTTCGACGAGTGCAAATCTTTGTCACAACCCACCTCGTAGTTGTGTGCGATGAAACAACCTCCACAAACTTGCTTTGAGGTCAAACAAACAACCCTAAAATATCTCACCCCATATCGAGCCAAAACGCACATGCACAACTTGTCTCCAATTCATTCGATATATAATATTTATTATTATTATTATTATCGAACACTAACACTCACTTTTCGATCTTTATCACAAAGATTATCTAGTCTTATATCATTAATTACATTGGGCGTGAAACCATCTTTATCTTAGATATCACGCATTCATTTTCTCATTCGATTGTTGCGGATGACTCATTTCCACCGTCCATGTAACCCTAATTGCATGAACACCGATCAAGTGGGATATTGATGCATACAATAACACTATATATATAGATATACAGTTGTTGGCTGTTATATTTGGCACTAAAGTAGCTAGCTAGAGAGGATGATGCATATGATGAAGTCTTGTTTGGGGGACTTGATGCTGATGATGGCCGTATTGGCTTCGGCGGTTGGACTTAGTTTCGGTGCCTTGTCTTCGAGTTATTACGCGATGACATGCCCGTATGTCGAGTTCACGGTGAGAAACACAGTGAGCCAAGCCCTGCAAAATGATCCTACCCTCGCGGCAGGCCTCCTGAGGCTCCACTTCCATGACTGTTTTGTTCAGGTCAACATAATTAATATCTACTTCTTGTTAAATTAATCTTGCTAGCTCCTTAATTAATTATCATGGGTTGTAGGGATGCGATGCTTCTATTTTGATCGATGCCAGTGACAAAACGGCCGAGAAGGATTCGCCGGCCAATGAAAGCGTTCGCGGGTACGAGCTCATCGACCAGGCGAAGCAAACGCTGGAGGCTCAGTGCCCCGGGGTCGTCTCGTGTGCTGATATCATCGCTCTGGCAGCTAGAGATGCTGTTCTATTTGTAAGATAATTTGACGATGAAATATTATTCTTTATCGTATTGTTCATTAATTGATTCGATATATAAAAATTAGGCTGGAGGTCCATATTATGAGGTAGCGAAAGGAAGGAAGGATGGTAGAAGGTCGAGGATAGAAGACACCATTAACTTGCCGCCCCCAACCCTGAATAGCACAGGACTCATCAAGATGTTTGCTCAGCATGGCTTCAGTGTTCAGGAATTGGTGGCCTTATCCGGTAATTAATTAAGCAAACAAACACCAATTAATTAATTAATTAATTAATTAATGTGAATTAATTACGTTAGGGGCCACACTTTGGGGGTCGCGAGGTGTGTATCGTTCAATCAAAGGTTGAGCAAGTTCGACTCGACCAACGAAGTTGACCCGACGATGGACTCCAACTACGCGAGGATGCTGCAGAGGACGTGCAGCAGCACGGGTAACAACACGCAGGTCGGGTTCGACTACACGAGGAATCGGTTCGACGTCAACTACTTCTACGCGCTGCAGGCCAAGATGGGGCTCCTCCGGTCGGACCAGACTTTGTATACCGACCCTCGGACACGGTCGATGGTCGATTCTTATTCGATGGACCAGAGGAGTTTCTTCTCTGATTTTCAGCAGGCAATGATCAAGATGGGAGCCCTGGACATCAAAGAAGACAATCAAGGGGAGATCAGGCTAAATTGCAGAAAATTCAACTAAAACCATGTTGTTTGTAAGTAAGAAGCTGTGCCCTCGATGTTATGGATGTTAGAAAGTTTGTTGTGCTAACAATCGCAAACAAAGTTCGAAAGCAAATCCACACTAAGAAAGTTATTCATTATCCGACTAAGTAGGACACGATAACAATCAAATCTTTATCTGACTAAGTAGGATACTAGTATTGGAGTAATACTCTCATCCTTAATCCACATCAACAATTCTTCAAACATCAAATAGGCAACTCTGAAGAAGGTGGCTGCTGCTCTTCCTCTAGCTCAGTCGTCGTCGTCGTCGTCATCGTTAACTCGAATTTGATACAGAAAGAAAACTCGAATCAAACATTGAGCGACTAGTTCATCTAGTTAACTCGACTATCTAGTTAGATTGATGGTGTCGAATTAGTGTTTCTAGAGTCGAGTCGAGTCAAGCCATTCGGGTTAACTAGAGAAGAGAACTAAACCCATCCTTCTTGGAAATTCTGAGTGTTCTGATTTTGGATGAATCTAATTTTATTTTCTATTATTTGTATCAATCTAATTTAAATTAGGATTAAAGTTCTAATTGAAAAATATAATTAAAAGCTCCATATTTTTTAAATATTATTTAAGTTGAAAAAATCTTATTGCATTTAATTCATCATATTTATGGAAGTGAAGGAATTTAGTAAAATCATACAATTCCTTATGTTATTTTATCAAAAATATGATTGGATTTGAAGGAGAGTAAATTTGAAATTTTATCAAATACAAATTACAATAAGAGATATTAGGTTGATCTGAAACATTTTTGTTTACTTGAAAAGAAATAAGAGAGGGAAAGGATCGTTTGCTATTTCTTTACTCCTTCCCCTCTCTTCCTCTCAAGTAATCAAGATGGTATAATTTTAATCCAACTGTTCCAAAATGGTCTAATTTTAATCAAAATTGTTTCAAGATGATACAACTTTGATTAGAGTCATAAATGAATTAAATATTCACGGGCAAATTTGGTGTTCGACTTAGATGAGTTTGTTTATGTTTGTTTAATAAATATAAAATCAATTAAATGAACAAGTTTGAATAACTCGTTAAACTAAATAAACAAATTTAGATACATATACGTTCAACTCATTAATGCTCATAAATAAAACTTATGAATTATTCATGAACAAAATTTATAAACCATATTAATTAATAAACCTCTCATTGACATGACAAATAAGAAATTTTCGAAATGGATAAACAAGTTTAAAATCATAAAATTTTCAAACAATCTAACAAAGCTTGAACTCAAAACTCGATAACATCTAAATGATCTAAGCTCAAGTCAAGCTTGAACCAAACTCAAGCTCGTAAAAAAAAAAAAATGCAAACCAAGCTTGAACAACCATTTCAACAACTTGATGCATTTTAGACTTGATTTGGACTCAATTAGCTTATCAAACAAACTTTGGCAAAGTTGCACTATGCCCTTAAAACAATATATCTCAATGGTGGAGTAGCTTTGGTCAAAGTTGCTCTACTAGATAATACAACTTTGGAAAAAGTTACTACAAGGTGCAGCACACATAGGTATTTTAAGTATCAAATTATAGATGAAACACCATTTTAATAAATTTTATAAGACAAGGACTCTGTACCTATTTTTAATTCCTTATCAAGGTACCACTTAAATGAATTTGTATTCATAAAATCAATAATGACATCTTTATTCTCTGGTTGAGTATAATAAATTCAAGATGCCTAACTTTAAAGAGTTGAGTCAAGGTTTCAAGCTGACCTGTACAATGTTGCCAGCTCAGTAGCCACATCAGCATGAATAATAAGAGGGAAGGACTTCCAATCATATAGCAACTGCCTCTCAAGCTGAAGGAAGGGGTGTGTGGATTTGAACTAAAAGCTTCAGAATCCCATTACTGTCCGAGAGAGGTTGAGTAGAGGACCCAAGGCATTAGGAGCAAACTTCCTCGCGAAGAGGAAACATATGGATGTTGGTTTCGAGTTGTAAGTACATGAGGTGCCATTGTTTCGAATCGACTGGATAAAGTCTGCTGTAATGTTGGGAGCACCATATGTTGCTGGATGAGGCCCGCTCCTTGACCAATCGACCCAGGTTACAGTCCGATTGGAGTTTAGAGACCCATGGAACATGTTCAAGTAAGTCGGTATATAGTGCTCATCAGGATAACAAGAAGGCTTGCAATATTTCCGGAATATCGAGTAGTACTGGTAATCTGCCACGATATACACTGCCAGTTCTCGGTTGAGCTCAAACCACTGAGAACCTTTCCTCCAGTGATAGAGTTTGATTGTTGGGGCCATGCGACGGTTATAACGGCCACGGGCTTGTTGTGAGTTCTCATCGTAGGATTCGACAAAGCTGTGAGCAGAATAAATGAGGTAGTCGTAGATGGTGGTGAAGTTGTACACAGGAATGCAACTTTCAGAGAGGAGGACAAAGCGTTCATTGGAGAAATCCAGCAAAGCATTGGCCAAGAGACGCTTCTCTGCATCTACTAATGTCACCGATCCCCAAGAAACCTCCTGCAGGAAGAGAAGTTGTTAGTGGATATGTTAGTTAACAAATTCTTCATCATACTCTACTAGGAAAAGAAAGATTTATTGATTTAGCATTTCTATCGAAGTACATACTAATTTTGTGTGATGGACTGTTTACTCACAATGACTACGAAACTTTTTAGTAACTTGTAGTATCATTTAGTGCAAGCATGGAGTTAACATTCTAAAACGAGTTTACTGCCAGCAGAATAAGCTGTCACAAGCAACACGATTATATCTTCATCGTCCAGTTCTAACTAATATTGTGTTTATTTGGAGAGAAATAAGACGAAAAGAAAAGACAAGGAAATGAATTTGCTAATTTCTCCTGGTTAGTGGGAATGAAGATAAGATGAAAAAAATAATATGGCTGCTAATTTATGTTGATTAGATTCTTAAACGTCCAAGTAAACAAGAGAATTCGATATTTTTCTTTTCCTTCCTACTTCTGTCCAAGTAGACACCACATCGTTTTCCAATCAGTATCAGCAAAGCAATCAAGATAGAAGGAAATGAGTGAGAGTAAGATAATGTAATTGTTTTCAATTTCCCTACAAGCTCCTTCAAGCAATTACAGTCAAGGAGTTTACTAGTGTCATAAATAGATACTAAACAACACCTGAAGTTCACACATATATACCCTCACTAATCATACCAAAGTTCAAAATCTCGAGTCGTGCCAGAGTTTCAAACCTTAATTGGACCGATACTATTCTGAAACCGTATTAGTTTCTCGATGTATGGTGTTGATGGAGAATTGGATGAAGATGGAGGAAGGAGATGAAAAAAAATAAGAAGAAGAAGAAGAAGAATGCACATATAATTCCTAACTCTCATATGGAATGGTACAATTTTAACATTATATAACATAACAAAAGCTAACAAAACATAGCATATCAAAGGGTGTTGAATGTTAGTATGACACAATACTCATCAACATCATCGACACAACAACACAAGACAAATTGCTTGCGCCAAGTAATTTCGAGTTCGGTAACTTATTAGAACAATACATTTCAACCATGTCAGCCAACACGATACGAGATTTCAAACTATGCACCATACACTATCCTACAACAAGGCCAAGGAAAAGCAATTCATCTCTCACCATAACTAAGAACCTTCAACCAATGAAAGCCTCATGCATCCATGAATCTTCGCACGGTTTGTCATCAATTACCAATCCAAGGCCAAATATATATGTGAGACACTAAGTACTACAATTTGCAATTTCGATCATGAGACTAAACATGAATAAGAGAAATTATTATGAAAACAAAAGATGAATCTTACCTCGCTAGGAATCTGCCGGCCATAGAAAGCAGAACTTTCAGAGACATTAAGTTTGTAATCAGGAAGTGTGTGGAGATACACTGAATACTGGCCCTCATGGCCTTTGAAGAATCTGTCCCACATTGGAGCGAAGGGCAGAGGCCCCCTTGTCATGAACATGAAGGCAACCTTCGGCACCCTGTGAAATGGGTACTCCTCCATTTTTGGCGCCATCGAAGCTCTCCAGAATAGCTCCTCATCTGTCATACTATGAATCAGATGCTGAGGAGTCACGAAGCTCTTGAAGCCCAGAAAGTCCTTGTCGCAGTTGACTGTGTACATTGTGCTCGGGAAGAAGATTTCGGCCTGTGTGTTGAAGGAGCGGGTGAAGCGACCGCTCAACGACAAGCCTATGACCACCCCCGCCGTGAATATGACCAGAACAGAAATGAATTTGATCAGCCCAATCGACCAGTTTTTCCTCGAAGGCCACTGGAAGAAGTCAGCCTCCTCTTCGTCAGGTTTGTTCCTTGGCTTCATCTTGTACTTTTCCGATCAAAGGAAGATCTTGATAGAAGAGCAAAGAGAGCTAATCCACCAACAACCCCTAAATCCTTCTGGAAAAACTATTCCCGGCGACCAAACGCGTCACCTGTTCCAGTCCTCCAAAGATCGAGCTTCGCCACCGATTCCTGCGGGGAAGTTTCTTCAGAAGCGATCACGAGACGCTCACCAGCAACCCAATCGCTCGTAGCTGCGTCTCGACGACTCCGGCCGCCCCCCTTCCTCGGCAGCGATTCTAGGGTTCATAGAACAAAGAATCGAGAACGCGTGGAGAAAAAAAGACGAAGAAAGATCAAAGAAAAATCGTCTTTTTCCTCTTCCGATCGATCGCAATTTTCCATCGTCAACGTATCGACTGCGAATATCGGGCCTGACTGGCCCGATCAACATTCATGAATAATATAATTATATAATAAAATTCGAGAATTTAAAAATAAAAATAAAATCGTAAATTCGCCAACATTCAAACTTGTTTATTTTACTCAACTCTATGGAAACATCTTGTTCATTCAAAGCTTTACCTTTGACTATAAACAATCTTTGACAATAAATTTCTACTATTTTTCATCTACTTTGCCCTCCTTTTTCTATGAAATTCTGTGGTAGATCGAAGAATTGATCCATTAGGGAAAGAACACCCTAAGGGAGTTGCATGATTTCGAGCAAAATTTTGTGAAGTGATTGTGGCTTCGAGAAGAATGGGCAGTGGTCACTCCCTTTGATCTTGTAGACACCATGAGGGGGGTTCTCCCTCACTAGCTTCTCTTGGATGTTGGGGCTGAGCATGCGGTCGTCGAGTGTTTGGATGAAATATCGTTGCACCGAGCCATAGTTCTCGGGGGTTAGAGATAACTTCTCCATGATCGGTGGCAGCGGAACCGGCCTCATGGAAAGTGAAGCCAAACTAATGTCCTGCAAGTCTCATTCAAGAAAGAATTTCGATAAGAATCCTAAAGATTGCAAGTCGAAAAAGGAAAAGAAACACTAGAACCAAACCTTGTTAGGACTTTGATTGAAATATAGTCCCTTGAGTTGTTGTTTGTCGAACACTAGTCCAGTGGGAGCTTCGTCTCGTCCATTTCCATAAACTAGAAACTGTGATTCTTTCAGGAAAACATCGGCAGATGCTAACTGAAAAGACGGTAAGATAACCGAAAACAAAATTGCAGCTTTAGAGTGTCATAAGAACTACTGTAATTCAAGTAATCTAACAAGCTTTTCGATCCATTGGCCATGTTGAAATAAACCGATACAATGATCATACTTACTTCCTCGGAGAGTACATCGAAAGGTTTCTGTCCATCCGATACCATTGTTGCGGTAAGGAATATTGCCTTGGATATCTTTTTCGGAAAACACTCTGATGCATAAGATACACAAGCACCTCCGCAGCTGTGGCCGACCAATATGACCTGAAACTTATTTAACTATAAGCAAATTCAGGATTCAAAGACAGGCATATGTGGACAATCTTCTTACCTTTTCATCGTCGGGGAGGCTTGCGAGATAATCAGTTAGCGGTTTCGAGTAATCTGCTAAGGTTGATATTTTGTTTGGATCTGTGATATCGATCCCTGATCCTCGGAGATCCACAGCAACAGGATCCAGACCTACTTCCTCCAATAGCGAGATAGTCTTGTACCAACACCAAGCTCCAAACCCTTCTCCATGAACTAGAACAATTTTCTTCGTTTGAAGATTCTCGAGAAAAACTTGTTGCTGAAAGTGCATTTTCCATGTTCCAACGAAAATTGTTAGCCTCTTAACCCGAAAGAGACTTAATCACGCATGTTCTAATCGATAATGAGAGGAATCAGAAATCTAGAGCTACAATCTCTACAAGCCTATAAGAATAAAATGAGGTAAATTTTCGTGTACTAAACCCTTCATCTTCAATGCATACCTGTGTCGGATACTCATACCTTAGTCCAAGTTCGAGTACATAGCATAAATAGTATTCAATTTCCAATAATTAATGAAAACAATATGGGATTCACAGATGCAAACCCCTGTGAAACATAGAGAACACTAAGGGATATCGTATTGTGCTAATCATACAAGAGTGGGAATGATGTTCGTGGCAGACGAAACAAAAAGATCGATAGGTTTCGATGACAAAGATTTTGTTTTATGGGAGATACAACTTGAAGATTGTCTACATTAAAAGGAGATTCACTAACTTCTGCAGATTGGGAACAATTGAACAAACAGACAGTTGTTTGTTTGATTATGGCATGAAATGTTGGAGCTAACATCACGATCGAGATTTGTGTGTTGCATGAAATGTGAAACCTTAAGATAAATATTTAATGAGTTTGATTGATGTGCTATGCAATCTTGTGGCAATGCATACCCTCCTAATGCCATGGCTCGTGTTCTCCAAGGGCCGCTTACATGAGGTGATGTTCCAACTGCACAATCCTCATATAAAAGAACTCGCATGAGGCTCACTTTGTTGAAAGTGACCACTCGCTTCATTATAGGCGCTGAGACCTCATCTTGATTCACCCAAGAGCTTAAACTAGTGCTTGAAACACCGAGAGACTAATGGAACTATACAACTCAGACATAACTGAACTTGTTACACACTACTATCTAGAGGTCAAGCAAATTACTGAGTTTGAGCCATTTACGAATATAACGTTGGAAAATCGCTTGAATGAGCAACCTCTGACCAACTTTGGCAATGCGCCTTAACAATATTCTAACAAAACTAGAAGGAACCTTACAATCCTTTCAAAAGTTTGACATCATTTCCAGATTGATGAGCCCCAACAGCAACATGAAATAAACAAAAAAAAATCTATGTAACTATAAAGATCTTATAAAGGAGTACCTACTTCGTCAAGACAAATGATTAAACGATAATGTCTCACATCAGCTGAACCTTGCTGGAAATTAATAGAGTGAAAATTACAAGTCCCGCTTGTATATTGCAAAAAATCTTCATTTCAGATCTCAATTAATCAGATCTAGAAAATGTAGATATGCAACAAAAAATTCCTTCATTATCTTGCATGATACTTATTTAAAGAAAAATAATGTGAGTTAATTTTTCCTGATTTTATTAAATTACCATGTTCTAATTAGGACTAAATTGGAGTATTTGGAAGGAAAGGGGCACATGGAATAAACACAAGCTTGAGGGGGGTACACATTTAACCCTAGAAATTATTGTATTATAGACTTTCTTATTCTTATACACATAAAAGACTGAATCGAAAGAGGATCATTCTTATAACAATAATAAGACTGTGTTAGTCCAACTATTTTCCATAGGCAACATGAATTTAATCCCTCAATCAAACTCATCCGAGGCTTTATAGAAACTAAAAAGTAATATATAGCTCTCTTAAATTAGTTTTACTAACATGGAGTAAAGTTTTTTTTTTTCAACTCTCTCAACCTCTCACACCACTTTCAATTCGATTGATTCAACTTCTTCAATATGATCTTAACCTCTTTTTAAACTTTTCTAGTAACACACATTCATCTCAACATTTTCATCACTACTAAACCAATTTTTTGTAATGTATAACTAAACTATAAAAATATGGTAACGCTCTTCACACAAGGCATTGAAAGCTCTTCAATTCTTTATCCTATACAAATCATTCTTTTACAAATCAAAAACTTACAAAAAGATAAGTAAAAAAAGATATCCATTGCATCGATTCCTGATGTATGCATTTCTAGTTGAGTAGTAGATCTAAGATGTATGCCCATGTTTACTTCATGAGAGGGCTCTGAGACAACTTAGTATCTACACTATTTTGCAACTCTATGATCTAGAAAGACTGAAAGAGAGCATTGAGTTCAAGAGAATCGATGCCAAACTCTAGTTATTTAGACCTTTACCGCTAGAAAGAGGACAAGTAAGAAGCTTTTCGATCCTATCATTCTGTTTCCTCACTATTTAACTTGGAATTGCAATTTGTCTTCTGAATACCATGATGGGTATGCTTTATCAACAAAAGAAGTACCGTCCGCAGGCCTTATTAGCATCATATAACCTTGTCTCTCTTTATATCATGATTGTGAATTCAATCCTAACAGTGACTATTAGCCATCCATACCTATTTTATTCATATATACTGTAAATTTTCTTGTTTTTGCCAGTTAAAAATAAGAACACCATGCTAACTTTTAGCAGTTGGAAACGCTATCATCGATGTACTTACCAATCTGTAATTTCAAAAGGATAAAGCATTCAAGAACAAACTTGTAGTTCGATGCATCAAGAGAGTTGCAAGCAGAAGTTACCTGCTTTGGATTAGCCAGAGAATCAGGGAGGTCTCGCCGCCGTGAACTCGTGGAGCCGATCCTCCTTGACATGGAGCCTTCAAAGCGTTGCGACAGCTGAGTCTGCTGTATGGCAATCGCCAGCGCTCGACGGTGCAACAGCTCCTCCTCCGACGCCGCCATCGCTCGGTGTGACCTCGACGCCGGGTCCCGCTTGCTCCTCGATCTGGTTCCGCCTCCCGGATCCGCCTCAGGCATGCAGCCGCACGCGTTCCCCATGGAATCCGAACCAAAAAATATGGTCAGAGTAAGAGGGGAAACAACAGGGACGACTCGAGAACTACAAAGAGGAAAATTTTAAGCAACAATCTTAATTGATTTGCAGTTTCGACAAAGAAATCGGAAGATTACTACTTCGACAAGTCAAAAAAAACTGAACTTTTTGAAGAAACAAGAAAATTCAAAGTTGCCAAGAGCGATGCGGACGGGAATCGAAGAACAGAAAGATTCTTGCAAAAACCACACAAATAAAGTCAACTACAGTAATGAAAAAAAAATCAGATTTTGCGAGTAGAGCAACAACAAAACCCACAAAAATCGCCAGAAATAACCAAAAAACAAAACAAAAGGGAGAAAACCTGCGGAGTATCAAGACCAAGGATTCAGAAAGCTCCGCAGTAAAGACTCCAAACAGGGATTGGGAAGCAAAGCGATGATTCGAGGAGCATTTGGAAGGGCTTGTTGGGAGATTTCAGGGCTCTTTTCGTCGCCATTTCAGAAATCGTCTGACGTGAAAAAGCAACTGGTGGTTTGGTCGCATGTCATTTTAAATTCCTATAATTTATTTATTATTTTAAATAAAATAGCATTTAATACAATATAATAATGACAATAATGCTTGTATTTATGTGATTTATTTAAGTTTTAAATATTGACTTTTTGTTAGATTTAGTGAAGAGAAAATTTGATTTAAATGGTGAAAATATAATAGAAGATATAATCATTTAAACATATAAATGAATGATAATACTTTTAAAAGATAATAATTTAATTTTCAAAAAAAAGAGTTTAATTAATATTACACTTCCGAACTTATTTTCAAATTATATGATTAATTTTTATTATATTTTTATATTTAATAATCTATAATTTTTGAATTAATTAGTTGAATTTTTAATTTAATTTTAAAATAGTCCAAAATAAAAGGAGTGATGAATTTTGATGATGATGGGACTGTACTAACTAATAACCACTCAATAAAAATGGCCACGTATCGCATTAAAGCGGAGGATCTTGTCCTTTGTGTACATGGATGTTATAAAAAATAAAAAATTATAATCAATAAGTCAAGTATTAAATAAAATTATAAACAAGTGCAAAATTTTTTTATATTCCATATGAACGTCCTTTAGTTCGTCCTTTTCTTCAGCAGGTGAAATCTGTTATCTGTTATTAAAAATTAACAGTCTTATACGATCGACCTCAAGATCATTTATGAAGAGATAAATCAACATTTAGTTTACCCTTTAGACACATCCGAAAGTGCTTAAATCGAAGACCATTAACATCTGACCTACACAATTAATTCATCGTCATAAAAGTCATGCTTCACCTAACTACTAGAGTCATGGGCCATAAAATAATCACTTAACCAAATGAGAGCCGTTTAATCCCATTTGAATAATCATACTTTGTACTATTTTCATAGTTTTTTCATAAATAGAATTGAATCATAGTATTCCAAGAATCCATCGAATATCTTATCGTTGCACTGTGCTTGGGACTCAACCAATACTTCAAAAAGGTACCTCAAATCAAGCAAATATAAAACAAAATATTCTTAGTTGGTAGTAGTTTTGATGATATGTTAATTAAAAGTGTCATAATAAGTTGGAGGTGATTTTAATTAAATTAGAGAATTTTTTAATTAAATTTGAATAATTTTAATTAAGTTATAAAATGATATTTTAATATAATAAGATTTTATGTGTAATATTGATAGAAAAATTTTAATATAGGACAAAAATCAAGTGACTTTTTGGCCCTTTTATCTTGGATGTCGTAAGGATGTTTCTTTTTTTATTTATTATCAAAATAGTATTCTATTTTACCTCAGTTTATTTTTATTTTTAAAAATGAGATTATAATTATTATATAATTATAATAGTTAAGATTATATAGCTGCTACAATTACACAGCTACAATCATATAATTAACTAGTATAATATAATATTAATAACAAATAAAATATCTATGTTATATTATGATTTGTAGCTACTATAATATAATATTGATTAGAGATAACTATTATAATTATATGATAGTTATCATCTCGTAATTATTATAATATAATATATTATCTATATTGCATTAGTTATAATTCGTAATTACTACACCATAATATTAAGTAATTAATATTGATAAAAAATTAAGTGTTTTTATTGTAGCAGTTATAAATTATAATTATTATAATATAATATTAATAGTTTTGATCGGAGTTGAAGTATACATGTTATAACAACTATACTTTCGTAGGTTCTACAATAATACTAAATAAAAATATATTTAGGCCAGATGGTATGTTATTTTGATAATAAATAAAAAAAAACTCTTTTAACTATTCCAATAAAAAAGAGCATTTTTAATATTTTATTCTATTATTTGAATTTTTTAAGTAGTGTTAAAATAAAAAATATTTTTGAAATAAAATTATAATAAAATATTTTTTAAAACCTTTTGAAGATAAAATAGGCTCTTTTAATTTTTGCCTTCTCAAATCTTTTAGAAAGTGAAAAAAGATACGATTATAGACAAACTTTTGACTTGTTTTTTAAAAAATTTTGAGTAATTTATGAAAAGATGTTCTTTATAATCAATAATGGTCAAAAAGTGTCCCTATGATTATTCTTTACTTTAAAAAAGAAAAAGTATAAATTCATTTACAAAATAATTTACCATCCAAAAGAAAAATATAGAAAAAATATTAATATTCTACTTATTATTTTAAAAAAATTAGATTTAGAGGTGCAAGGTAATTAGAAAAATTGACTTTCCACTCTAAAAATTAATATCGACTAAAAAAATTAATGTTGTAGTTATAGTGTTTAAAAGCTCATAATGGATACTTTAAAACTCGATATCGAATAGGCATAAGTTGATCTATAAAATAACTTATGGTTAATTTTTTTTATTAAAATAAACTCTTTTAAATATAACATATCAATATTCTACTTCGCAAATTAAATTAAAAATCTGCTCGCACTTTAAATTTCTTTTTTCACTATCAAAGTGGTTAATAGGGTTAGGTTAAATAAGTTTGGTAGGGTTTAGCTAAGAGTTGGTAGTCAGTGTTTCCTCTATGCCTAGGATTAGTATTCAATGTTCTCAAGTTGCGGGCAAAATTGAACTTCTAAATCTAAACTTTAAAACATGCTTTTTGTCATTGAGTTGTATTTTCAAAGGAGCTACTTTAACTTACTTTAGTCGTGCTATTAGTGTAGATTAGCATATTGCTCGTCCCCTTCATTGCTCTTATCCTTTTCTTAAAAGATAGGGGACCTCTTTGTGACGAATGTCGCGGTCCCTAATCATTCAAATCGATGACTACATGAAAAATATAACATGAAACTCAACATGACACACTCCATATGACACATTCAACTGCATGGATGCCCTTGTGTAATGTTGAATTTTATACTACATTTTTCATGTAGCTATCATTGCTCAACCCAAATGACTCTTCCCTTCCATTCACCAACAAAAACAAACTACTACTCACAATTTTACGCAGGACTTGTATTACAACACGAGTACTAAAGGCCCAAATTGTTCTTCCTCTCCCTTGCTCACGAAATATGACACACTCATAAGTTCTTCCACATCTCTAGCATGATCAAAAATTCCAGTTTCTGACTCGGTCCCGGCTCATGGCTCGGCTACGTTGAAGGCGGGGAGTTCCTGCCGCGCCTTGACCGCTTACCACCATCGGCGACGGTGCTACTTTGGACATCGAAATAGCATTACCTGTCCCAGTGGCAGCTACACTGACCCTGCGAGGCAAGCAGGCGATGAGGGCTGCGCATTGCCCATCATCCTCTGAGCTTGAACTTGAAACGGAGTAGCTCCTGAACGACGGCGATGGGCTACCAATGTTACGGCATGCAAGGCAGGTCGAACTCATTGTCGCGACGTAAATGAGCACAGCAGCAACTGTGATACAAGAGCCAATTATTAGGAGGAATGAATGGCAAGTTAAATGCCAAGTTAACAAAAAACAAAAATAAAAACACTCAACATTCAATATGTAGAACCATGTTCTTTGATTAACCCCGACAACAAGTTTACGATGGAATACACATCAATTCTTGCTTCGCAAAGCATACATTAGCTTTAAAAAAAGAAGGGAGTAGTGAAGATATAAAACAGACTCTTCAAGTCTTCAAATCCACAAGAATTTGAAATGTGGTACATCCAAGTCTACCTAATCAGGCATATCGAAACGCCCCTTCTCACCAGACAAGATGACAAGAAAATAGCAATAGATAATGCTTAGCTCCTGTGTTTGATTCAGAAGCTAGAAATATCCTAATCATTAAATAGTAATGCTGCAAGACCACTCTACTACAAACAGGAACTTCAATTGCAGACCTAGACGAACATGCAGTTACAATAAGATAAACAAATTTAGCTTATCGGTAAAAAGGCTTAGTGTATCTATTTTCAACCCATGAACACTTTTGAATTCAAACCTTCATGCAAACTCGACTACGAAGAATCTTTATCTACCCAAACACTTGTGTCAACGAGAAACAACAAACTCTCTGAGTCAGAAAGTAATGCATCAAATACCTAGATTCATATGGATACTCAGACCTGGTCATTGTACATCAAAAAGTTATATTAGAATAATTGTTCTATATCCATGAAAAATATTGCTTTCAGTTTTAATTCCTAATCATTTTATCTTACGTTTCTTTAGCTTTCATGTCACCCAAAAAACTTACTTTGTTGTGCTTCTCATTTGTTCAATATGATTACTTCACTGACCCAACACAACTACCCTGTGTCTAAGAAGATCTAAAAAAACATTTGTTCTTATATCATCTGTGTTTCAATTGTAAGTTTTACTTGCAATCAACAGAGAACCCTTTGTCTAGTTTTAAAATAACATAATGCTACTGAAGAATAATGCTACTATATTTCATGACTCTAATCCATAGAAGGTCAGTTGTACTTATGGTGATTAGAAGATACGCAAATTATGTCCATAATCCATATTACAAAGCCCCTCTGTAGTACAATGGATCCCAAATGTTAAGATTATAAGAGAGAAAAAGAAAAGCTCAGCACTGATACCCATTTAAATAAAGAGGATAAAAGTGGAAACCGAACAAATAAGCCAAGGTAAAGCTAGAACATGGAGAACAGTCAGTAACCATGTGTCTTCCTCAATATCTTTGCAAGAATTACCAAAATCTAAGATGAAAACCGATTTGGGAAATATGTTGACACGCAGAGTGAATAATAAAAATATGACAGAGAAGTGATATAAGGCAACATCTTGAATTAGTTTGTGTGCTAATAAAAACAGTATATGTGGAGCTCCAAGATTTGGCAGGATACCAAACAAAAACCATATATGCCACCATTTATGCATTACAAGATAATCAAACAAATGACTAAAGGAAAAGTCCATGCCATAGTATTATTTTCAAACTATCGCATCATTATATGCTAGATAAGTCCACGCTAGGGAAGGGCAAGCAAGGATAGAACTTGGTGATGCATAAACATATGTTATCAGAGTTCCAAAATTAGTATTGCACTTGAATCTTTTCAAAGTCAGCAATCCAATCCAAGACAATTTACGTGACAATCAAGTTAATTGAGCAGAAAATGTGGTAGCAAATTTCACTTTAAAACTTTTGCTCCCTTTATAGATACCCCATCTCATACCTATTTGAAAATTTTATTGAAGCATTTAGCTAGTCTTATTCAAACAGTTAACATCAAACAAATTTCCAGTGTGCTTATCGTATTCATACAAGAATCTTCCTTCGAATGTAGATCCATAACTTTGCACAATTTAAATAGGTAACCATCTTTTCTTTTCTACCATTCAAGATCATACCTTTGTTGTTCCCAAACCACGATTCCAGATAATGAGGCTTGCTGCAATCGATTAGGATTCAACCACCAAAATCAACGAAACTAATAAAAGAAAAACGCACAGTATTAACAAATAAGAAAGACAAAACAAAAAAGTGGTAGCTATATTCTTCCTGCTAAAAAGTTAGGGGAAAACAAAATCATCACGTCGATCAACAATCATGATCTCGTCAACATCAGATCTGGCCGAGAATACACAGAACAAACAGATAGGATAAGTCCGAGCGAAAATCCAGGAAATCAGAACGATCGTAAGAAAATACAATCATGGAAGGGGGGAAAAAATCGACGCAGCATGAATCCAGCAAAATGGCTATGGCGGAAAATAATCAAAAAGACAAAATCTTAATCTAAACTCTAAAGGAAGGGAGAAATTTTACCTTTCTCTCTGACTCTACCGTTCCTCCTCCGATCGAATTAGCTCCGCGAAGAAGGAACTGAGACCGGAGGAACTAAGGAGAGAGAGAGAGAGAGAGAACGAAGATCCAAATCGAAGGAAGAGATTTTTCACTTTTTGTGGTGGAAGTGGACGACCATTATTAATCAGGTCAAAAAATGGCGTACTAATTTGACTTCCAATGTGTCATTTTTTTTTGTAATATTTTTTATTTACAACGTAAATCAATTTTTTATACTTAAAAAAATAGAAGAAGGACTAAAAAGAATATAGTTTAAATTTCAATAGAAAAAGACCCATTCCTAACTTGTATAAATTATAATAAATACATAATTTTTAATATTTAAATAAATAAAAAATTGTGAAAGTGGATCGCTTTCATTTAGTAGGTTGATAAAAAAAATATTGATTAATATGATTTATAAATTGTATTCATAAATATTATTTATTATTTAAATGTATTTATTTAATTAATATTATATATATTAAATAAATATAAATTAATTTTTATTAAATTGAATATTAAATTTATTCGCTTGTGAATTATTTTTCATTAAGTAAACAAGGGAACTTATCTTGACCCTTTTACAATTCGTTTTTTATTATCATTTGGGATAAGAGAGGTAATCTTTGTCATAAATGATTTTCGTCATAAATTTATGACGGGAATCTGGACCGTTCGATTTTAAAATAGAAGATTAAATCTAAGTCATCGCAATCATCCATTCAATTTACTGCTTGGATTTAATCTTATTTTTAAAATCGAATGGTCCAGATTCCCGTCACAAAATTTGTGACAGAAATCTATTATGACAAGTAACTTTATTTTTGGGATAAATAAGACATGTCTGTAGTCAACACATACGAATAGTTACTTCAGAACATTTGACACTACACTCAGGTCTCAATCTCACAATCGCGATTTGTGACCTAGCCGCTCTGTGGAGCATTTTTTTAAAAAGATCCTCTGGTTAAAATATATGTCCAATAATGCACCAATATTATTTATCACTTTATCGCTTATTTAATTGGTTACCCATCCACCGTCCTTATTATTTTAATAGAAAATTTTAAGGAGTATTTTTATAAAATAAAAATAAAAAAAACGCCGGAAGCCAAATTGTGAAATGTCATAAGTGCCCTTAGATCATCTGTCGAATTCCCGTATGCTTATCTATGGTTACGTAAAATTATTTATATTCTAAAATTTAAAATATCATATATTCGTCGTGAACATTATTTATAAAGATTATTATATAATTATTCAACTATATTATTTTATAAGTTTAGTTTGAAGGGGTTCTTACTTCTTAGTTTGTGAGGTTGTTACATCACAGTCACTTAACATCTTCTTTAGCATCGAACATTTACGTCAATGGATATCCATAAGATCGAGATAGGATGTTTTTTTTAAAATAATTAAGGTATACATATGAAATAATTAATAATATTAGAGTGTCACACCAAGAATTATCTATTTTTTGATTTATTTGAGGTACATATTATCAAAATTAGTTGGCTCGTAACATCCAAATACTTGGGATGGTCATCAAGCACAAATACCCCTGGATTACGGTGCAATGGCAAAGCACTTCCATAGTTCATCAGAAATCCATGAATCAATTCTTGACTGTAGAGTAATTCCATGAATCAACTCCTGTAGGTTTTTGCGCGCTATGCCTTGTTGTCCAAGGGTGCACTATCATTGTAAATGATTTTCAATATTGCTCAAAATATTTATAAAATCAAAGATATTGCGTCAATTGATACGTAGGAGATTTAATATTTCTCATTGTATTTTCCTTCTACATACTCGCATCTTCAATTCCATTTTATTGTAAATTTTTAAAAATTTAAATCTATTAGATTCATCAATGAGTTTTGATCAAAATTCATTGATAAATTTAAAGAACTCCGATTAGACTCATTCAACTCCTATAAATTTATTAGATAAATCTAAATCTAAATAAATCCTCATTATTGTTTTAAGACCATTTCAATATTGCTCAAAACGATCTAAAATTTTTAAAATATTATGATGTTCATCTTTTAGAAAATCATCATCACAACAATGTTGATATTTAAGTTGTAATACTGGTTTTTGGAAATTAATGTCAAAGTAATTTTTATTTTATATTTTTAGTAATAAAATCAACTGTATTAATTTTATTTTATTTTTTTTAATTACATATTAAAAAATAGAAGATATTAAAAATAAAAAACATTTTGAATATTTTTTATATTTTAAAAATTTTTATTAAAGTTTTAAAATTTAAAATTTAAAATAAAAATAAATATATTTTAAAGATTATCTACATTGATTAAAATTTAAATTTAAATTTAATTTAATTTAATTTAATAGGAAAAAATGACGATGTAAAGGAGGGAGAAGATATTAAATATTTTATGTAAATAAGAAAAAAAAATCAATAAATGTCCTAAGGTAAAACATATGTATTTTTTTGTTTTTTGTTTTATTGAGAAATAGGAAATTTTTATGCGCTCTGACTTCTGTGGCATTGTGCGTCTTTAGCGAATTTGCCGGTTTTGGAAATTAGAATGGCTTCTTGATAAACGAGCATATTCGAACGGCTCCGCCGTTTCATTATTCCGCTACGGCTGACGTCAGCAATCACTTCACCTGGTTATCCACTGTGGTCCACTGCCCTCGTCTTGCTCCCATCGAAGTTTCGTATTCGAACACCGGCCACACCTTCAATACCAAGCTATTATTGGAGGATAGCTTCACTTTATCATCCATTCACAACGCGGGTAGAAATTGTATTGAATTCTAAAATATTATAAAAAGTATTTCTTCTGCTGCACATCGCAGCGTAGGTAGAGAGAGAGAGAGAGGAGGGCGATGGACGACGGAGCTCTCCTCCTTCCCCACGGAAGCTCCGACGTCGTCGATGGGGCCGTCGACTACGCCGGCCGGCCCGCCTCCCGCTCGGCCACCGGCCGCTGGATCTCCGCCGTCTTCATCATATGTAAGTACCGATCGATCGATTTTTCCCGGTCATCTCATCTCCTCGTGGCGATCTTTTTTTCCCCCTTTCCCCTTTGCCCTAATCTCGCCGCCGGCCCTCCGCCTCCAGGGGTGGAGATCGGCGAGCGATTCACCTACTACGGCGTGGCCAACAACCTGATCTCCTACCTCACTGGTCCGCTGCGCGAGTCGACGGCGACGGCGGCTGCGGCCGTCAATGTGTGGAGCGGCGTGGCGTCTATGCTGCCTCTCCTGGGCGCTTTAATCGCCGATACCTGTTTCGGGCGCTACTGGACCATCGTCGGCGCCTCCCTCCTCTATATGCTGGTCCGTACATTCTAATCTCATTATTCTTTTTGTTGGATAATTACTGAAAGGCTCATGTTTATTTTTTTTTCAAATTTTATTCCAAAATTGGCATTAAACAATACAATTAAAGAAAAATGAGGTTATAATAAAATAATTATCCCGACTTGCTTTTCTTTATGGGAAACTAATTAAAAAATATATCACTCTGTTTTTTAATGAATATATCATTCTTTGTTTGTACCTTATTCTCTGTCTTTAATTAAACATAAAGAATGAGGATGCTTCCTGTACATGGTACTTTTTTTTTGCAACTTGATATAAAAAATTAAAGGCAAACGAATAGGACATTGAAAATATACCTTGTGTTATATTTTTATAATTCAAATTTGTTTGACTTGTAAATTATCACAATAAATAGGAGGATCAATTCATGGGCGAACGGGATTGAGAGATTACCTCTTGCTAGAGGTGAAAACAAGTCTCCAAGAAAGATCATTTGTACATGTTTTCATCATCTTTGTCAATAGTACTTATAAATGAGTAAAAAAAAGTATAAGAAGAGTCTTAAGATGCCAAATTTATTAATAAGTTATCACAATAAATGATAATAACAATTCGTGGGCGAAAGGGGTGGAGAAACATGTTTCGAGTAGAGGACGAAACTAGATCGAAGAGGAAGATCATTAGTTCATGTTTTCATCTTTGTGTATGGAACATAGGGATGAACAAAAGTACAACAAGTCTCTAGTAGAGGTCGATAAAAGGGTAGGTTACACTTACATACATAGATCTTTAACAAAATGAGGATGGAGATATCTCACCAACAAGTCTAAATCTCTAATAGAGGTGACAAGTAGGTGATGAATGTAATTCTCTAATCGGTAAGAGGGGAGATGAATAGGTTTTAGATGTTGAGATCGAGGAGTTAGAAATCACAATTCGTAGATCTTCCTAAAGATATCATTGTAGAGCAACTAACAAAATCTATGCTCTTTAGCATTTTAACAAAAGATGGAATCCGCTACTTCAGCAATTTCACACAATCAGTCCCATGATCATTTATGAGGAGGTAAATCAAAAAATTACAGTTGATTATTATAAGGAGGGCATTGCTTCAGCTTTGTTGAAATTCGATCCTTATCCATTTCAGTAAATCTGTCCCTGTACTAACCAACTCAACCATGCTCCAGGCTAACAAAATCTACACACAATGAGTAGAGAGAGAGAGAGAGAGAGAGCAATCTTAGCTCTATTTTGCAAAGTTGTGATACTAATTCACACTACCATCGGATCTAGCTAAGGTATGATCAATCATTGAGTCATCTGACCATACATGAATCCAAACTTGACCTCACTTTAATAATAAGTTTGAATGATTATTTATGCCATTGTCTAATAAAATTTATATTTTATAAAATGGATTGTTAAATTTAATATACATTTTTTAAACTTTTATTGAATTGTGATTACTTTATGTGCAAGTGAAAAATATTAATTGGAGACTAGTAATTAATAATTACTAAGCTAAGTTCATTTCTTGTACCATCCGCTAATGGAGACAAGAACCACAGGGCTTGAGCTTGATGACGCTTTCTTCCCTGCATTCATCGCCGTGCGGCGAGGCTGCCACCGCGGACCCCGCCGACTGCGCGCCGGCGCCCGGCCAGGCGGTATCCTTCTACGCCTCCCTCTACCTCATGGCGCTCGCCCAGGGCTGCCACAAACCCTCCGTCCAGGCCTTCGGCGCTGACCAGTTCGACGACGACCACCCCGCCGAGCGCGCAGCCAAGAGCTCCTTCTTCAACTGGTGGTACTTCGGTTTCAACGTCGGCGTCCTCGTCGCCAACCTCCTCCTCACCTACATCCAGGACTACGTCAGCTGGGCCCTCGGCTTCGGCATCCCCTGCCTCGCCATGGCCGCCGCTCTCCTCCTCTTCCTCCTCGGCACCAAGACCTATCGCTTATACCCAGTGCAGACCAACTCCTCGACGAAATCCCTCAGTGATGGCCGGCGGGGAGACTTGAAGCGGTTGCTCCCGCTGGTACCGATATGGGCGACCTCCCTCCCTTACGCCGTCGTCTTCTCCCAAACGCCGACGCTCTTCACCAAGCAAGGCGCCACCTTGGACCGGCGCCTCGGCCCCAACTTCGAACTCCCGGCGGCGTCGCTCCAAGTCTGCTCCAGCTTTGCCATCATCACCTTCGTCGTGGTCTACGACCGCCTCCTCGTCCCACTCGCCCGGCGCCTCACCAATCGCCCCTCTGGCATCACCATGCTCCAGAGGATCGGCGCCGGGATGTTCATCTCCCTCGTCTCCATCGTCGTGTCCGCTTTAGTCGAGACGAAGCGGCTCGAAGTCGCCCGGGAGTCCAACGGCGTACTTCCGATGAGTGTGTGGTGGCTGGTTCCGCAGTACTCGCTGTTCGGGGTCGCCGACGTGTTCACCATGATTGGGCTGCAGGAGTTCTTCTACGACCAGGTGCCGGAGGCGTACCGCAGCCTAGGGCTGGGCCTCTACCTGAGCATCTTCGGCGTCGGCAGCATGCTCAGCGGGGGGCTGGTGTCAGTGATCGACAAAATCAGCAAGAGGGGCGGCGGAGACAGCTGGTTCGCCGACGACATCAACCGTGGCCACTTCGACTACTTCTATTGGCTGCTCGCCGGACTCAGCGCAGTAGGGTTGGTGCTCTTCTGGTACTTCGCTAAGGCATATGTGTATAAGAGAAAGGAGGTGGTTAATTAGTGTAGATGTGTAATTAGTGACTAATGGTTAATAATCTACGTGATTATATTGTAATACTTTTATATGAAAAACACTTACCAATTTTATCAACATCATTTTAATTTAAAATAACTTCTTAAATATAATTTCATATTATTCATTTACTATTACAGTAAACATGGCATTAATGTCCTGTTTATTTGGAGGGGCGAATCAAAAATAAGATGAATTATCTATTCTTTTTACTGATTTATTTATTGTAAAATAATAATCAGACGAACTTAAGAATTCATCTGTTTATTTATTGTAAAATAATGGACGGACAATTCAAAAATTCATTATTTTTTAAAATGTTTTTAACATATATTTAAAACCGGTTCGAACAGACTTTCTTTCCCCCTCCGGCGAAAGCTCGTCGAATCTCTTCCAACAGCGTCGACCTCACATAGGTGAGAGAGGCACCTTGTGGTCGTGGGTGGTCCCACTCGTGACCACGAGCAACTTTGCTGTTGCAGGAGGCATCAGTCACCCTGAAAAAGATTATACGGGACTGAAATACGTACCATTAATTTCACAATCATTTATAACCAAGTAAATTAAACATATAGTAAGGCCATGAGAGGGAAGAATAAACATACACTACATAAAAATAATAATATAAAATTTAATTACGACGCAGCAGACTTGCAGAAGAGGGCAAGGGTTCGAATCCTGGCGAAGCCAGACAATACTCTCCTGTGTCATAACCAACTGCACTTTCTCGATTTACCTCTTCACAGATGGTCATGGGACCGACCGTGTGGGGCCGCTAAGGTGACGGATCCACCTTTTTTGCAGAATAATATAAAATTTAATATAAAAGATATGACAAGTCACATATGTCATAACACGTGATATTTTCAGCTGAACAAAATGTTCTTTTAGCGATTTCAACGACAAAATTGTAGCAGCGGCGATTTCAATCGACAAGGAGAGTCGCTAGTTCACCGGAGGTTGTTCTCTTTTACTTTCTTCTCCTCATCCTCCTTCCTCCACCTTCAAATCCATACTTGTCCCCCTCTATTTCTTGATCACTGTCCTTTCTGACTAATCACAATATGAAAATCGCCCTTTCACGGAGAGGAGAAAGAAATGATTTTGATGAGCAATTGACGACTGCAATTTCTTAGAGAAGATGAGTTATCTATTTTGATGTTTTTTGTTTGTCCTTGTTCTTTCATTCGATTTGTCTCGCCTGCAAAAGTTTGTTCTTTTTAGGGTGAGGGGAACCCTAAATCTCTTTAACAGAAAGTAGAAGATTTTTTTTACTGTTTGTTTCGTGGTGTCGCTCTCTGACAATGGAAGAAGCTCGTTGTTGCGGGGAAGAAGTTTGCTGTTGTGGAGGAAGAAAGCTCGCTGTTGCGGAGGAATCCGTGCGGGCAGAAGAACTCTGCTGTGAGGAGGAAGAAACTATGTCCTCGCGTTCGAGGAGAAAGAAGCTACGGCGAGAGAAATCGGTCGAAAATGGTGTCTTTACTACGGAGGAGGAAGAAGCCTTCTAATTTTGTTCGGCCGAAAAAGCCATGTGGTATGACACATGTGGCTTGCCACATTTTTCATATTAAATTTCATACTCTTATTTTCATATAGTGTATCTTTAATGCTATTAAGAGCGAGATCATCCACGGGCAAGAGTTATACCTCTCGTGTGAGAATTTCCTCTTTCACCTCTTTATTTTTTTTATCTTGAATTCCTCTTATACTCCAATTTCAACTCACGGAGCTGTCAATTTGAAATGAGTATTAATCTATTTTGTCAAATAATTTAAATATATAGAATTAATTTTTTTTTAATATATTTAAAAATAAAATTAAATAGAATAATTAGTACATTGTGAGTCCAAACAAATCCATCCGTAACGAATTTGAGTTTATCCACAATTGAGATTTTTTAAAATTCAAAATTAAATAAAAAAATTCAATATGCTCATGCATGGATCCGCCTAACTCATAATCCCCGCAATCCATCGGACTGATCCGCCCAACCACGCACCCGCCGCCTGACAGTAGTAAACAGAGATGACGTGGTCAATTCCCATTTGGACTCTCACAAACGGACACCACTTACACCATTCGATGACTCCAGCCGCCCATTCCTTCGATCCGCAACCAATCAGTTTGTGGGTCCCGCAACAATGACGTCTATCCGTTGGCCAGAAACGTCGCGTTGTGTGCGATGCACTGTAACGGATCAGCATCATCGATCCCTTCGCGTCCTGAAAGATTCGCGCGGATCGCTTTAAGATACGGACACGTGTCCACAGCCAGAGGATTTTGTCATCTTCTTCAAATTAAAAAAAAATTTGTTAAAGCGCCTCTAAATATTTATTAATATCAAAATGCCCCCTAATTATTTATTTTACTATGAAAATTTCTTCTTTTAAAATTAAAATATCTATTTATTCTTGTTTATATTAATGGAAAATAGGACATTTTGAGAGTACAATAATCATCAGGAAGTCATTTGAAAATGTTCTAAACATTAGGGAGCATCATGAAAATTATTCTTCTAATTTATTATGATAATTTCCACCGGAAACCTAAATTATTAATGGAATGTGATTAGTGTGTTGATACGATCGTTTGCGGCTAAATCTGGCGGAAATCGTGATGCTGTCTCGATTAGCTGGCAAGTGGTGGATAGGTTCGGCGACGCCGCGACGAGATCTGAGCTTGCCGACTTCTGCTTCGCCTCTAAAGAAAAAGAAAAAATTCATTAGGTGTCGTAAGGTTAAAACACATGTATTTTCGAGAAATATGAAATTTTGATGCGCTCCGAGACATTATGCGTCTTTTGTGAATTTGCCGATTTTGGAAATTAGAATGGCTTCTTGCTAATGACACATTGTGTCTTTTGCGAATTGGCCATTTTTGGCTATTAGATTGGCATCTTCATAAATAAGTAGAGCTGTCAAATAGATTAATCTATAATAGGACGGGCCAATACATGACAGACCTATTATATGACAGGGTGGGACAGACCAATCCATCAACTTGGTGAGTTAAGAAATCTCCAATCCAATCCAATTCAAGATGAGCCACTGATTTGACGGGCCGACCCATGAACCTGTTAAAAAATAAAAAATTTATTAAAAATTTTAAATTTAAATTGATTAAGTTAAAATTTTTAAGTTTGAATTATAATTTTTAAGTTTGAAATATAATTTAAATGGATCAAACCTATTAATTCATTGAGTTTTTTAGTTTAATTTTAAAATTTAAAATAAATAAATAAATTTTTTCAACATGCAGGTCAATCTAAATCCGTCGTGAGCTAATCCATGTGGGTTGTGGACTTAGACAGATCAATCCATCTGAATCTATTTTAAAATAGATTAATAAAATTTTAACTCAATCTGTCTAAATTATTTGGCAACGTAAATCAATCCGGTGGGTCTAATCGAAATTGACAATTATATAAACGAAATTCGAATGGTTCCGCCGTTTCATTATTCCGTTAAGGCTGACGTCAGCAATCATTTCACCTTGTTTTCCACGATGGTCCACTGCCCTCCTCTCGCTCCCATCGTAGTTTCGTACTCGAAGACGCGCCACGCTTTCAATACCAGGCTATTATTGGAGGATAGCAATCATCCATTCACAACGCGGGTAGAAATTGTATTGAATTCTAAAATACTTTAAAAAGTGTTTCTTCTGCTGCACGTTGCAGCGTAGGGTGCCTAGAGAGAGAGAGAGAGAGAGAGGAGGGCGATGGACGACGGAGCTCTCCTCCTTCCCCGCGGAAGCTCCGACGTCGTACTTCCGATGAGTGTGTGGTGGCTGGTTCCGCAGTACTCGCTGTTCGGGGTCGCCGACGTGTTCACCATGATTGGGCTGCAGGAGTTCTTCTACGACCAGGTGCCGGAGGCGTACCGCAGCCTAGGGCTGGGCCTCTACCTGAGCATCTTCGGCGTCGGCAGCATGCTCAGCGGGGGGCTGGTGTCAGTGATCGACAAAATCAGCAAGAGGGGCGGCGGAGACAGCTGGTTCGCCGACGACATCAACCGTGGCCACTTCGACTACTTCTATTGGCTCCTCGCCGGACTCAGCGCAGTAGGGTTGGTGCTCTTCTGGTGCTTCGCGAAGGCATATGTGTATAAGAGAAAGGAGGTGGTTAATTAGTGCAGATGTGTAATTAGTGACTAATGGTTAATAATCTACGTGATTATATTGGAGTGGCGGAATCCGTGGGGGTCGCGTATGGGTTCGCAGGCCTCGACGACGCGCGAGGGGAGGAGGTGGCGATGAGGTGGAGAATCACCTCGGTGTCGGAGGAGGTGGCGATCAGCTGGAGAATCACCTTGGCGAGGGCGGAGGCTTCGACGGCGGTGGAGCATCGCACGTAGCCGATCGCGGAATTGCCCTCGAGCGAGGCGAGGGTGCTGGGATCGGAGAAGACCTTGGAGACAAGACCTAGGCCGGAAGCGGAGTCAACCGTGGCTCCGTCACAGGAGACGATTCCAGCGCCGCGCCGTCAGGGAGAGGGAGCAGAGCCGGGCGGCGTCAGGGTCGCCGATGATGCCCACGACGCCGCACTCGCCACGAGGTTTGTCGCCATAATCGAAGGCAGGGCGGGGCGGCGGCGGAAACGAAGGGGATGAGGCGACGAAAAAAATATCTACTACATCACTACATGTGAAAACTAAATAAATTTAACTCATAGTAATACTTTTATATAAAAAACACTTACCAATTTTATCAACATCATTTAAATTTAAAATAGCTTCTTAAATATAATTTCATATTATTCATTTACTATTACAGTAAACATGACATTAATGTCCTGTTTATTTGAAGGTGCGAATCAAAAATAAGATGATTATCTATTTTTTTTACTGATTTATTTGTGGTAAAATAATAATCAGACGAACTTAAGAATTCATCTGTTTGTTTATTGTAAAATAATGGACGGACAATTCAAAAATTCATTCTTTTTTTTAAAATGTTTTTAACGTATATCTAAAATCGGTTCGAACAGACTTCCTTTTCTCCTCGGACGAAAGCTCGTCGAATCTCTTCCAACAGCCGACCGGTGAGAGAAGCAACTTGTGGTCGTGGGTGGTCCCACTCATGACCGCGAGCGACTTTGCTATTGTAGGAGGCATCACTCATCTTGAAAAAAGATTATACAGGGACTGAAGTATTCGTACGATCGATTCCACAATCATTTATAAATAAATAAATTAAACACATGGCAAGGCTACGAGAGGGATTAGGAGGTATTACTCATGCCCACAAGCAATGTTGCCATTAGTTTGCTCGTGGCCACAAGTGAGGCCTCCAGTGGCTACAAAGTCACTCACGGGCAAGAGTTATACCTCTCGTGTGAGAATTTCCTCCCCATCTCTCTATTTTTTTTTATCTTGAATCCCTTTTACACTCCAATGTCAACTCATAGGAGCCGTCAATTTGAAATGAGTATTAATCTCGTCAAATAATTTAAATATATTAAATTAAAAAATTTTAATTAATTTAAAAATAAATTTAAATAGAATAATTAGTACATTGTGAGTTCAAACAAATCAATCCGTAACGAATTTGAGTTTATCCACAATTGAGATTTTTTAAAATTCAAAATTAAATTAAAAAATTCAATATGCTCATGCATGGATCCGCCCCCCGCAATCCATCGGACTGATCCGCCCAACCACGCACCCGCCGCCTGACAGTAGTAAACAGAGATGACGTGGTCAATTCCCATTTGGACTCTCACAAACGGACACCACTTACGCCATTCGATAGCTCTAGCCGCCCATTCCTTCGATCCGCAACCATTGTGGGTCCCGCAACACTGACGTCTATCCGCTGGCCAGAAACTTCGCGTTGTGTGGGATTCACCGTAACGGATCAGCGTCATCCATCCCTTCGCGTCCTGAAAGATTCGCGCGGATCGCTTTAAGATACGGACACGTGTCCACAGCCAGAGGATTTTGTCATCTTCTTCAAATTAAAAAAAATTTTGTTAAAGCGCCTCTAAATATTTATTAATATCAAAATGCCCCCTAATTATTTATTTTACTATGAAAATGTCTTCTTTTAAAATTAAAATATCTATTTATTCTTGTTTATATTAATGGAAAATAGGACATTTTGAGAGTACAATAATCATCAGGAAGTCATTTGAAAATGTCTAAACATTAGGGAGCATCATGAAAATTATTCTTCTAATTTATTATTGATAATTTGCACCGGAAACCTAAATTATTAATGGAATGTGATTAGTGTGTTGATACGATCGTTTGCGGCTAAATCTGGCGGAAATCGTGATGCTGTCTCGATTAGCTGGCAAGTGGTGGATACGTTCGGCGACGCCGCGACGAGATCTGAGCTTGCCGACTTCTGCTTCGACCCTATGGAATCCGACGTCTCCATCGCCGCACTTCACTTCTGCTCCGCTTAAGTTCTGATCTGTTGATATTTCCCCCCTTCTCTGCTGTTTTCCGGACCGGAGCTCTCTTTTCCGGCGTTTCTTTCTGCGAAAAATTCGATTTTGAGGATCCTCTTTGCGGTCTGGTGCATAAGACCCGTGCTTTGGTTCTTCCATCGCGGATTGGTGTTGTTAGGGATCGGAATCTCTTTTCCGGGTTCTTTTTCTGCTTTTGGCACTGCTCTTCGCGCTCTGGTATACGGACACCCTTGCTTTGGTCTCTTTCATGGAGATTCGGAACTGGCGTGATTGAGGGATTTTTGGATTGCGGCAGCTTTAAGGCAGTGGGAAAAGGGACAAATTTTGGGTTTTGGAAGCTATTAGGGTTTCTTGTGTGCGCCTAGTTTGCCTACTATGGGTTTGTTCAAGCATGGGATTGAGAGGAAACAAATGCTTACTCTTTTCCTTCTTCTTGGATTGCTGGTTCAGACGGCAGTGAGTAATGTGGTGCTGATCGGAAAAAACGTGTCCTTGTCGTTTCCAGACGTCGAGGCCAGTTTTGGTGAGTGTTTCGTATTTTTAGCAAGGTTTATTCGGCATCTTGCAATTGTATCATGGTTTATTTGTTCTCATATTGTATGTGCAGCTCTACCAGTAAAAAGATCAGGTGAATCTGGAGTATTGTATCTCGCAGAGCCGTTAGAGGCGTGCACTATGTTAACAAATGAAGTTTCTAAAGGCTTAGGTGCTCCATTTGTGTTGATCAGAAGAGGAGAATGTTCTTTTGATGCTAAAGTCAGGAATGCACAATCTGCTGGTTTCAAAGCTGCTATAATATTTGACAATGAGGACAGAGGAACCCTGATTTCAAGTAAGACTTTTTTAGTTTGCAGTATTGCAACTTAGTAGAGCATTTAAAAAAATCTCATCTTGGTTAGTGAGAACCAAATGTGTAGTTGCATTGTAACGGGTCAAAGCCATACGATATTTGATGACCTAGTGGGAGGAACAATATTAAACTACAACAATGTTATGAAATTGTAGTTTCATTAAAAATTCAATTACTTAAATTTCTAATGGTGATCATACCTTGCTTTACATGGTAAAACAATTTGTTTTTCTCGAATAATTTAACTGTGATGGGAATTGTGAGCACACAATGAAGTGGAATGGCAGGGTTGACAACAATTTTGCCATTGATTTTCATTCCCATGAGAAGTGGAATGTAATGGTTAGGTTTAGAAAACATTCGAAATGTATAAATCCTAATGGATTCAGTACTAAAGCACAACACTTTATTCCAAATGAGTACCGTACACGTATCAGTATTCACAAATTATTATCATATTTCCCTTTATTTTATATCTTTTTAATTTTCCATACTATTGATAATGCCCAAATTCTTATTTGCTAGCAATTTTATTGGCGGTCAAACAAACACGAGCATTTTTTAAGATTATAAATATAGAATTATAGGGTCGTTTGTTGGTGGATTCTGATACCCAGTCCGTCATGAACAAGATTTAGCTTTTTGGGGGGCAGAACCCCATATTGATTTTGAAACTTCTAATTTTCCATAGTCTATGGTTAATGATGCGCTGTATGCCTTTTAGGTTAAAAGATGGGTAATGGGCTTATGTATAAATAATATTAATAATACTGACTAAACTTTGTAGCAAGGATGAGACTGTTGAGATGAAGGCATAAGTTTAACAACGTAGATAAATAGAACACAAGTATTTGTGAGATGTTATGATGATAAACAAAGAGAGAATATGATAAAATAGTGTGTGCATGTCCAAATGGATTAGTTGAATCAATTAGAGTTACAGGTAAGCAGGAGTTCAAAGAGAACTTGTCGAGTAGTAACCTAGATTTTACTGATAATTGGCCTTACAGTTCAATGATGGAGCAAGATCCATGCAAGTTCCTAAATAATTACGACATGACTTTTTGTGTAGTTTTCCTTTTGGTATTTTCTTATTTTTACAATGACTTGTTGTCTGGGGATCAGTTGAGTTCGTCACCTGTCATCCCATCATGGTTGCCCTTTGTAGTTAGCCTAGCATCACTATTATTCTTCCAATTATTTATGGTTAGAAGTTAGTAGAATGAGAGGAATAAATAGTTGAATTTTCGCAGCAGAAACTTAAGCTGTATGCTGGTGAAAATTATAGGCTTTTGGATAGAATAAAATGGAAGATACATCTCCACTTCTACCCTTAGTGATCTTATTTAACGCTTATATTCCTTTTAGCCTAGTTGAGCGTATTAGAGGTGATCCCTGTTTTCCTGTTTCTGATTTTCTTTTGCAATTAATTGCTGGAAGCTGTTCTAATATATTGTAGTCAGCATTTAGTCTTTCACTTTGTGATGATCCATATTTCAATAAAATATTCCAGTGGCAGGAAATTCAGTTGGCATCCATATCCATGCTGTATTCATTTCCATGGCTTCTGGTGAGACATTGCGGAAGTACGTTGGCCATGCTGGTTTGGAGTTGTGGATCTTACCTACCATTGACAGCTCAGCATGGTCGATTGTGGTCATTTCATTCATATCACTACTAGCTATTTCTGCTGTGCTTGCCATGTGCTTTTTTGTCCGCAGAAATGTTATAAGGCATGAACATCATCGGCTTCCTAATGTGCGTGAGTTTCATGGAATGAGTAGTCAATTAGTGAAAGCTATGCCAAGTCTCATATTCACCTCAGTCGTTGAAGATAATTGCACCTCAACAACTTGTGCTATTTGCCTAGAAGACTACTGCGTCGGGGATAAACTTCGTGTGCTTCCATGTCGGCATAGTGAGTTTTCTTTTATCATAGTTTAGTCTTATAACCTTTTTGCTTGAAGTTTGTCTCTTCCATAGTCGATATATCTGAACGATTTGTTCTCTTGGAACTGCCAAATTTTGTGGTATGTCAACTCAACTAAAGGTCAGACAAAATATCATCTTAAAACAACAGCCCTAATACTCTGAGAAAGCTTCATTAAAACTTTAAACAAACTGTTACGATCAGCAAACTATAAATCATCTGAACTGTATGCCTAATATACATAAAGTAAGGACCCTATCGTCTGGTTACTCGATTGGAAAGGTAGGAAGAAGAACTGGAGGGAAAGAAAGGCAGGATAGGATTAATCCTCCTTCACTTGGAAAGAAATGTAGAAAGCTTTATTGATAAAGACATTACTCCTTTCCAACAATTCAAATCATTAGAAGTGGTGCATAGAGCTCCATGTCTCATGTGTTACAGGAGGATCATAAGCTCTGAAATGTTCTTCACATCGACAGGTAGGCTGGTCGAGTCTACTTAGTTACACCCTCCATGATGGTGTACCAATGAAAGGGTATTGTGACACTAATATGAATTTAGTTTTTGAAGCTTTAAACTTTGTAAGGAATTATTTTGGTAGATCTTTTTAAGGTAGTTTTTATGTTTTTATTAGAAATTATCATGTTAGAGAACAATGAATTTCTTCCAAATTTGATGGACTATTATTGGGTATATGATTATTTCTTTCATAGAGAATATAGTTTATTTCAGCTTTGTGTTTGTTGGGGCCTTTAAAAGACCTCAATCGCCCCTTGTTAAGCTTCTTCATAATAATATTTTTCTTTGCTGAATTTAGTTTTGGTGCTACGTCATGTCATCCCCTTATAATGCGATCAATCCCTCTCCTAACTACTAACTTGAAAATGCAATCTTGCTTTGCTCCGGTGCCGTTTGTAGTGCGTCGTTTGTAGGCAAAGACGGTAATCATTGTTCCCAATAGAAGATTGACTCACATCCAACATGCTGCAATAGGAAACACTTTGTGATACATTGCACATTGGCATGTCGGCCAGTGAAACCAACTTAGCTACACTCCCATAATGGTTAGCCAAGTCAGGAGTCGCTGGATGCCTCAACATTAGCTTCTACTTCAACCCAGAAGCTAAGTTGTCTAACATGCATAAAAATCCGCAAGGTCAAATCTGAATGGCATTCGGTGATTCTTTGTTTGGAGATTACACAAGATGTTTACAACTGTAAAATCGTTTACTTTAATTTTACCACCGAGATCTTCTCGAGGAATCAATGCATCATTCAGAATCACTATATACTGCCTTTCTAGCTTTGACAATCAGAACTGCACACTTTATTCGTCGTCTGATAGTTTCTTTCCGTATCCATCTTAGGATATGCACAACAATGCATGCAAACAACCTGCAATTATATCACTGCATAATGGATATGTAAATGCTTGTTTAGCCATCGAAGTTATTGATTATCCTCAACTTCCTATGGCCGGCTTTTACCCTTTAATATGTAAATGTTGGTTTCCCGAGCTTTCTGTAGACAAAATACCGATCGTGTGTGTGTTTACTTGTAGTTATTCATGATTCACAATTGCTTCTAGTTGTTCTTGTAAGTACTTACAACTCATGATCAGGTGCACTAATCTTTGTTGAATCATCGAACAGAGTTCCACGCATTCTGCGTCGATTCCTGGCTCACTACTTGGAGGACATTCTGCCCTGTTTGCAAGCGAGATGCTATGGCAGGCGTAACTGATCTTCCGGCTTCTGAGCGAACGCCCTTACTTTCTGGCACAACTCCAACAACAAGTGCTATATCATCATTTCATTCTCCTGTGGCAGCATCTCCAGCCATCCGCATATCGGCAATGCCTCCCCAGTCACATTCAAATTCCAGACCTCATTCCTTTGCTAGTTCTAACAGTTCGCAAGCCATCCGAACAATATCATTGCATCCCCGGTCGAATTCAAGTTTAACATCCAGCATTTCACATATCCCTAACCTGCATGGTTCTTACAGTCGCTCACCATCAATTTGTATAAGTAGAAACTCTCTGGACAACCTTAGAAATTCATCGTCTCATAGATCTCGCTCGTATCTCGTATCTCCTCATTCCGTTTACTCACCTATCAATTCTAGGCTTGGATCCTCGTACCTGCCCGGCTCAAGTTATGCAGCCTCCAGCTATCTTGTGGCGTCGTCCAGTAGACAATCTTACTTGAGACATTGCACCGAATCGGAAGCAAGTCTATCGGCTTTAGCCTCGACAAATTCTCTACCGGGATGCTGATATATGCAATGGCTCCAGTTTTGCTGTATATTATTCTTTGTTATGAAAACCTTAAAATTTTCTTGTAGTACTACAGAGACATGTTGTTCGAGTGTGTCCTGGTTATTCGGGTTATACGGCTTTGATCTTGTTTTACAATTGTTTATCGTCGTTTGTTTCCAGATCGGAGCGCAAGAAGCTCTTTCGGGCTTTGAGATGTTCATATTGAAGCTCCATCCGAAAAGGTAATTGAAGCTTTCTGATGGCGATCATGCCTTGTTTATTCCTATGGGCGAAGGAAAGGAATGCAATGTATGAAAGTATTTAGTCGGTGTAGAATGAACAGAAAGATGGATTGTAAACCCTTTTATGGGTGAGTTTAGATTCTTCCCGTCCTCCGGCTTTAAATTTGGCTAGTTAGCTTCTTTTCATCCTAGCCGATCGATAGCTCGGCTATCGGTGGGCTCATCGAATTATGCTAGCTGATCGATAGCTCGACTATCAGTGACCTAAGCTCATCGGGTTAGTTCATAGGGGTTTAGTAAAGATCTATCGATCATTAAATTTAGAGCAATGATGTACTACATGAAAAATGTAACATGAAATTCAACATGACACACTTCATGCAGTGGATTCCACATCCATAAAAAATGATACGCTACATGAAAAATGTAACATGAAACTCAATATGACACACTTAACTGCATGGATATGAGTTCTATTGTATGGATGACACATGTTACATTTTTTTCATGTAGTGTATCATTGTTCCACATCCATACGGTGGGGTCCATATCCATATAATTGAGTATGTCATGTTAAATTTCATGCTACATTTTTCATGTATATCATTTTTCTTAAATTTATTCATAAATATTTCATATTTACAGTTTTAATGAATACTAAAATATTTTTAATTGAAATTTTTAAAATTGAAAAATTTTTAATTTGTAATTTATTTTTTTACTAAATTAATAAATCAAATCATGTTCACATTAATTCTAATTATGCAACATAATTAACATATATTAAACTGACTTTTACTTGAGATTTAAATTCCATCCAATTTCTCATTTTTTTCATTTTTATAAAACAAAATCGATCAATTTACATTTTTTTTTCTCCTGTGACGGTCAACGTATATATACTTCTACGTTTAAAGCGTACCTCGTCAGTGGACTGCCGCTTCTTACGGTCATATCATCGGACTCCGTTATATTCATCGTATCGGTGATCCAACTGATCATTATTAATTATTATTAATTAATAAAAAATTAATGAATATATATAAAAATTATTTAATTAGGTGTTGAATATGATTTTTATATTTAATTATTTAATAGGATAAAAAATCTCTCCATCCTTTTGATCTATTGAATTAGGAGAAAATTATCATTATTATATCTGATCATTTATAACGGTTTTTGTTGTTATTATTTAAATAAAACAACACGCGTTGTATTTTATAAGCGACATAATTCCGTACATTATTTGGTGTTCGATCCTCTCGCCGAATCCCTGGGACTCGTGGACGCCGAATCGCGCGACGAAGATACGACATAAATCACGACCTCGACCTCAAGTCGGTTCGCGAATCAGATCTCGGTTTTTTCTTTTGGCCGCGGCTTCCTCGCTTCACTCTTCTCGGCACACGCTGCGGGTCTCAATCTCAGTTTGTGAATCTCGACGGTGTAGGAGGAGCCGCTTGCTGCCCCGCTTGGATCGCCGGACGTTGTTGTCGGCCGCAGAGTGGTACTGTTCGAATTCCCTGCTTCGCTTTCCGTGGATCACCGACCTAGTGTCACTGCTTTAAAGTGTTTTTTTTTTCCAAAAAAAAAAGAGTTCTTTTTGCGTTTTTTGGAATCTTTATGTTAGATCTTATACGGAGTTTTGGCTTCTTTTTTAGCTCGATTTTTCCTTCATAAATATCAGGTTTTTTTTTCAGATCTGGCACGGGGCATAGGCTTGTGCATTTAAATGACGAGAGTATGTATAAGAGAATACCATTCACCGTTTTTATTGTTGTTTGGTGTAGATCTACATGGTAGATCTTAGCAACTGGCTTCATTAATATTCGAAGGTAGCTAAAGGATTTTGCTATTGATGGTTGGAGATACTATAACTGCGTTTCAGTTTCTATTCATATTTGGTTGATGAAGTGCAAAATTCTCAGATCCGAGTGAATGATTTTAGATAGTGGCGCCTCTTGACGGCCACTCAATTGTTTAATGAGTTTTTTTTTAAAAAAAAAATAGTTCATGATGTTTTGATTCATCTTTTTGTCGTGGAATTTACTGACTAGGTTATGCTCAGGTAGGAATGCTTCTCGGCTTGTTAGTTTGATTTCATCATATTGTTTGTTTTTGTATTCCACCCATGTTATTATTTATCGCTCAAGAGTTTATTGACTTGTAAATGTGCTGAAGAGATACTTTCGTTTGAGATACTCAGGAGGACTATCCATTCAAACATGCCATTTGGAGCTAGCTCAAGGATGGATGGCAGAAGAGCATCCTCATATTGCTCGACAACTACAATCGTCATATTTGTTGCCCTTGGCTTAATAGCAGTTTGGATGATCACGTCCTCGACGGTTGTTCCTGCAGCTATATCTGATACACGACTTGATACTAATGAAAAGGTTTCTGTGCCAGATCCTACATCCTTTGAGAGTCGTTCAGGAGACACAATTGAAGAGTCAAACGGTGACGACAAAGACAATAATGTCCAAAATGAATCCAATTCCTTCACAAAGAAAGCATCTGAGACATCGTTAGAGAATGTAGAAGTGGAGAGTTCTTTAAAGAAGAGCCAAGACAATAAAGATGAGTCAGAGGATGGTTCTAAAACTGGGAACTTTAGTGATATTAATGGAGAGGAAACAGGAGAGACAAATCTGGAGGCTGGAGATTTGGATCAGGATACTAAAACAGGTGATGAGGTTGATCCTAAAGACAAGAAAATAGAGGAAAAACCCAAAGAAGATGAAAATGATGAAAAAGCTAATGAAGAGAAGAAATTAAATGAAGATGAGATATCAGATGATGACAAAACTCAAGATGAAAAACATCGTACAATAGAGGAAAAGTTGGAGCTAGAAGGAGGAAACGTTACACAAGATTCTGATGGGAGCAAAGAAGGGGGTGATCAATTTAAGGCCACTGGTGGCAATGAAGTCTTTCCTTCTGGGGTTCAATCAGAACTTTTAAATGAAACCAATACCCAGGATGGTACATGGTCTACACAAGCTGCAGAATCAAAGAATGAGAATGAGATGCAAAAAGTTTCTTCCTCCAAAGAAGAAAATTTAGATTCCATTTGGAAGCTTTGTCAAGTCACTGCAGGAATAGACTATATTCCTTGCCTTGACAATGAAGCAGCTATTAAGTTACTTCATCTCACTGGACATTATGAACACAGAGAACGGCATTGCCCTGATGAACCCCCAACCTGTCTTGTTCCACTACCCAATGGATACAGGCCACCAATTAGGTGGCCTCTGAGCAGGGAAAAGGTGTTTTATTTTTGCCATTGTCTTTTCTCCTTTTTCCTTTTGCACTAAATTCCTTCTGTAGTAAAGATTTTTGACTTTGTGTAGATATGGTACAACAATGTCCCTCATACCGAACTTGCAGAAGTGAAAGGACACCAAAATTGGGTGAAAGTTTCTGGAGAATATACTGAATTTCCAGGAGGTGGAACACAATTTATACACGGTGCACTTCACTATATTGATTTCATTCAAGAGGTAATAAATATGTTCGCCAATTTGATTTCCTAAATTCTTATTGGTTCTTTACTATTGTGCAGCAGTGAAACATATTTTTTGATTGGGTTGTATCCCCTGTAGTTTATGCCTACCAATCTTAATACTTTCCTTGATTGTCATGTGCTCTTGTTTTAGTATTTCTGCAATCACGTACCAATCTGAATGTTTACGGTAGTATGCATAATTTCTAAGTTTCCATCTGACTTTAACTTATTCCTTGTGGACTACTATAATTGATCATTGCTTATTTCTTATTTGCTTAAATTTGATTGATCATGAAACTCCAAACTAATTTCATAGATTTAAAGAATTTTCTGTGAAGATTTGGATATCTTTGTTGTTTTCCTTTTCCATATCCTGATATCTAGATTCTGATAGGATAGAATAATTTGTAATGATCACTAGTTTTTTTTCTTTGTACAAAATATAAAAAGATTAATGTTGGTACTTGGGAACACTTTTAGAACACTGAAAGATCCTTCCTTTTTGACAATAAATGCAGTCTTTGCCTGATATAGCATGGGGAAAACACAGTCGTGTAGTTCTGGATGTTGGCTGTGGAGTAGCTAGCTTTGGTGGCTATCTCTTTGAAAGAGACGTGCTTACCATGTCATTTGCACCCAAAGATGAGCATGAGGCTCAAGTCCAGTTTGCTTTGGAGAGGGGCATCCCAGCTATATCAGCAGTCATGGGTACTAAAAGACTGCCTTTCCCTAGTATGGTCTATGACGTTATTCATTGTGCCCGGTGCAGAGTACCTTGGCATAGAGAAGGTACTGTTTCTGTTCAATATGATTTTTGTTTTGTTTTATGGATTGAATTATTGATCTTAAAGTGGAGACTATAGGTGGCATGCTTTTGTTGGAGTTGAATCGGTTGTTGCGCCCTGGTGGTTACTTTGTTTGGTCTGCAACGCCAATTTACCGAACCGATCCAGAAAATGTTGAGATATGGCAAGGTACAAAGAAATAATTTCTTCTTAGTTCAAATATATTAAATTGGAGAGACTATATTGTTTTAACAAATAATTTAGACAAAATGTTCATGGATCTTTAACAGGTAATTGAATGTCTAAAAAATCAATCAACAAGATCAATATGTAGCTTTTCACTTGGCATAAATATAAACTTGGTTTTCTTGTTTTGAGGGAATTATTTGCAATTTCTTCTTGAGGAACCTTCTTCTGGTATTCAAAATGAGAAATTCTCTTGTGACTATGATTCCATTAATTTATATTAAAAATTACTTTAATTGTTTAACACTATGAGATGCTGTCATATATGAAGACAACCTGACATCTATTCTTTTCTTCCTCTTGACCTATTTTGGAAAACTAAGTAGGCTTAGATTGTACTAATCCTATTTTATTAACATTATACCAGCCATGACTGCAATAACAAAATCCATGTGCTGGGAAATGGTCAGTAAGACAAATGACGCACTTAACCAAGTTGGTTTAGCTATCTATAAAAAGCCTTCTGACAACAAATGCTATGAGCAAAGAAAGGAAGATAATCCTCCACTCTGCCAATCATCTGATGATTCTGATGCAGCCTGGTATGATCTTTGCTTTGTAGGATGGACAGGGGACTCTCATTGGCATGTTTTTTTCCATCTAGACTGTATGCATCTTCATTACATTTGCATCTTTTGGCACACAGGAATATCACACTCCAAGCATGCATGCACCGGCTGCCGGTAGATTTTACTAGTCGAGGGAAGCAGTGGCCAGAGCAGTGGCCCCTAAGGCTAGAGAAGGTACCTTACTGGCTAAACAATTCTCAACTTGGGGTTTATGGGAAACCTGCACCAGAAGACTTTGTATCAGACTATGAGCATTGGAAACGTGTTGTTAGCAAATCATATGTCAGTGGAATGGGAATTAATTGGCCTACTGTGAGAAATGTCATGGACATGAGATCTGTGTATGGAGGGTAAGTTGATACTAGTATCAATTTAGTTTAGCTTTTATCTAGATTGTCTTTTCCTTCTATAACATCTACTTCAAAAAATAATCAAGTAATTGATTTTTTTTTTGGGGGTTAATCTGGGCTCCAAAGTCCATAATTTATTGATAAAATCCATTTGTTAGAATAAAAAGGAGAGAAACTTTCTCCGCTCAACCCTCCTTCAATCCTTTCAGATGGATAAAACTCCTTGGTTCCTTTGATTGCCAATCTACTGCTCTGATATGAGATGCAAACAAGAGGTTGCCTAGTTTGTGTGTTATAAGATCACTGAGCTTCTCTTAAATATGACTTAGTTACATTAAATATGAATTTCCTTCTGTGGAAGGTTGTATGACAAACAAGATATATTATGATTGAATTGATAGGTTAACGAAGATCGTTGTATATTCTTTTATGTTGAATGATGATCCCAACTTAATTTTGGCATAAGTTATAGTCCTCTAACTACATCTGAGTGGTTGTTCTGCATGACTTCCATGTTGGCTTGGTTATTCTCGTCATTCGATGCTACATATTGGTTCTTCCTTCTGTAGGAAATCTGTATGTTTTTACACCTTTTGATTGTTAATTTTCATCCGTCTCTTCACAGCTTGAGACTGTTCTTTTCATTTCTGACACTTGTTCCACTCACTATATATTGTAAAATATATATTTTTTAGTTAAGCATTTCAAAGAGATACCTAATTTTTTATATCATGATATCATGCCTTAGCAACCTTTGATATTTCACTATACATCGTGTATTTATTTTGCCACTGTTTTCAGATTTGCTGCAGCATTGAGAGATATGAAAATTTGGGTGATGAATGTTGTCTCGATTGATTCACCAGACACACTTCCTATTATTTATGAGCGGGGCCTGTTCGGCATGTATCATGATTGGTGTGAATCTTTCAGCACGTACCCAAGATCATATGATCTTCTTCATGCAGACCATTTATTCTCAAACACTAAGAAGAGGTCAGTAAACGCCCATTATAATTCCATGATCTAATTATCACTTGTCTTTCTAGGATGATAGATTAATGTTTCTAATTAAAATACTATAGTGCAATTGTTTGGTTCAAAAGGATAACAAAATTTTGATATTCTAATTTGAAGCAGTATATACCATCCAGCTAGCAACATGTTATATAGATAATAATTACCATTAATTTCTGAGCCTCAAATGAAAATTATCTTGTTGCCTTTGATGGAGCGAAGTAAATGGTGTGGCAAATAGAAGTAACTTCTTGTAGGGTTCAGTTAAATATAGTTGCTCTTTATGAACTTCTCGATTGCTTTTCAGATTCACCTCTTTGGGTTTGCTTATCACAATTTGGATGCCCCCTTAGTTACTACCACACCTATGGTTTTAAATTGCTTCCAAGTAAATAAACACTACATCAATCAAGGCTACCGATTTTAGCATTTTAAATGCACCATGCTTGATCTAGAGGATGGTTTGAGGCAATTGATTAGACATCTACCATAGTAGAGTTGATCCTACCAGTGATTTTTCTGTACCGTCAGTATCAATTAACTTTGCTAGAGAGTGGTGTCAACCAATGTAAGTGCTGTCAGAGCTGATCTAACTTGCACAAAGGATCTCTAATCTCAGAAATGATCGCAGAATTACCATCCTAACAATATTTACATTTCTAAGAAGCCTAAATCCTAATTAGTAATAGCATAGTTCTATCCTAATCATGTATGGATATCATATTAATTATGTTCGAAAAGAGAAAAATTTTATAATTGGAAAAGTTGAATCTATTATGTGGAGGTGTTAAGGTAGAGGGAGACCAAAGAAACTACTAATAGTTAATGTAACAGAAAATGATTAATTAATATGAATACTAAGTAGTGCTATATCCTTATACAGCACAACTTAATGACCATGATGGCGATTATGAATGCTTTGGTCAATTAGCTAACAACGTACAATCTTTTGTAACAATCATACATGATCTCGTCAGCGCAAATTATATCTTCTAATACTAAGTTGCATCTTTCTAGAGAACTACATTTTTCTCAAATCACTTGTGTTTACAGGACTGTTGAATATTAGAATTTGAGTTTTTTTTCATATGCCATTCTAACCACAATCACTAGTTGATGAGGTTTCTTAGTCACCTACCTAGAACTTCCTCTACAACTTCCATTGCTTTCGCGTAATGCCTGAGATTTTGTGTTTTAGGTGCCAATTACTGCCAATACTTGTTGAGGTCGACCGGATTGTGAGGCCCGAAGGAAAGTTGATTGTGAGAGATCATGTTGATATCATCGGCGAAGTAGAAAACACACTCAAATCTCTCCACTGGGAGATTCGGCTGGCATATTCCAAGGACAACGAAGGCTTGTTGTGCGCCCAGAAGACGACATGGCGACCGAATTAAGTGACACAGAAGCTTTTATTATGAGTTCTTGCCAATTCTGGTAGGATAGCAAGGGCAATCAGTTCCTGCCAATTCTGGTACAGATATGTACTAGTTTATATTTTGAGTTCTTGGTTTAGATTCAAGAAGCTCAGACTGCATCATAAGTTTCTGATTCATTTGAGAGAGAGAGAGAGAGAGAGAGAGAGAGAGAGAGAGAGAAATAAATCTTAAATTAATTTTGTTTGTGTGAATCTTATTGTTTCCTTAGTGAACTAGAGAAACACAAGTTTTTCTATCTTTATTTGGATATTTTCTTTGCAAGCTTTAGGCAATGGGTATTTTTATCCTGTTGGATTTGGACATTGAGCAAGCAACATTGTTGTTAATTTTTATTTCGATTACCTTTCTATCTTAAGTTGGCATGGACCATAATGTTTGCTATTGTGATTAATTTTCTCGATTATTTGGACCCATTGTTCGGTCCGCTTGAGTTAGTTTCGACTAGTTCATCTTCATACTTCGAACAAATTGACTGATTTAACCTACATAAGCTCAAATACAATGAGTAAAATTCCTACTACATAAACATTAAACCAAAATATTTTGGTGATGACTTTTTATATAAATTTGTAAGTTTTATTGTGTTATCATTTCGAATTGGCTTTGTGGTGGATGCCTATACTAATTTGTATGTTTTAATGTCTTCGTTCCATAAAAGCTTATACAACCATTTTATTGTACCCGGGGTAATGATGTCGCGATAGGACATCCAGGTTGTCATCCAGGCACTTGCGGTTCGATCTCCAGCTACAGCGTATTTGTAGAAATTTTCCTCTAAATGAGGAGTGCAATCAAAGGATGCTGGGCGTTTGGGTTGACCGCTGCGTGCACTTCCCGATTTACCCTGATGGTCTGTGAGAAACTTTCATGGGACCGGACCGATTTGCGACTTGCCTAGCTTAATCGTCTTGTCCAACTTTACTCAATTTGTGTGTGAAACTCATATTGCTTAATTGAGTGATAGACCAAGTTAGTCCTCATGGTTAGCGCGAGGGCTAACTCATCGTGGTGACCAAAATTGATCAGAGCTATCTTAGTTAAAATTATTTTAAATTATAATAATTTTAATAAAGAAAATACTAAAACAATATTAAAATAAAGTATTTTAGGATGAAAAAAATAGGAATATTTTTCAACATTTGACACTATTTTAATAATAATAAAAATAAGAGGCCATTTTTTATTTTTGTCCAAAAAATAAGATTGAAGAGTGCAGTGAAGATTTTCATAAATTTTGGGACGCAGAAGTGAAAAATTATCCCTTTTATCTCTGCTTTTTGGTAGAAAGAGGAGAGAGAAGTAGCGACGCGAGGGAGATCGAGGGATCGATCGATCGCCGTCGCCGTCGTCGTCGATCATCGCCATGTGGTGCCAATCTTGCCGGGAAGAGTACGAGGAGCGAGACGCCGGCACTTGCAAAGAATGCTACGAGGAGGCCAGCGAGACGGAGGAGGAGCTGAAGCGCGAGATCGACGACCTCAAGTCCAAGGTCGCCTTCCTCCGCCTCGCGTCCCCCCTCGACGACCTCGCGTCCACCACCGACCTCCTCCTCCACGCCGTCCTCTCCCCTTCCGGTTCCAACTCCGCCACCTGCTCCACCCCCGCCGTCCCCGCCCACCGCGCCATCCTCGTCAGTTCTCCTCTCCTCTCTTTTTGTACAGGTTGAACAATGTGTAATTAGCAGGCTAGGAACCCTACCGGCTTTCGTACTTGCGGCTTATCAATTTGTCATCGCACGATTTAGCGATTGGAATTATAGCTAAAGGTTCTGCGGAATTGTGTTAGCGTCGGGTCTAGGGCTTCTTCCCCCATTACAACTGTGCACAATGTCTTCGATTTTTTTGAGGATCTAGGCGTCCTGATGCTAATGGTTTCTTATACTCGACATGATCTTGCAATTTGTCAGTGAAAGTTCGCTCCTTTTGCCGGATTTTTTTCCCCTGAGGTCCGTGGTCGGCATTCTCTTGAAATTTGTGAACTTTGATCTGACAACTTTGAGTATTGCTAGGGGATCTATTGTGCTTTCAATGCTTTGATCAGCCTTGCCTTTTCAGCACCATCAAACACTTGGTGGGTGGAAATTGATTTTTTAGTAACTCTTGTTGCTTGATTATTTTGAGAATTGCTGTCTGATTATGTCTCTGGTGCAAAAATTTCTAAAGGGATTCCCGTTTGTTGCTTGTTAGGAAGGCGATTAACATTATAAATAAGCATGTTGTAGCCATTGTATCCAAACCATTTCGGTTTGAAGGGTTCATTTACCATGGAAAGGAAAATGTAACTAGGATTATGATGGTCAATGGAAGGGAAAATGTAACAAGGATTATGATGGTCAATGGAAGGAAAAATCTATTTATAATTTCATGAGTTAGGATGGATGAATTGTTCCTAGGTCCTAAATTTCTCTTTTGCTTGTCGATTGCCCTTGACTTTCTCTCGTACGTTTCTTTTTTTTCTCTTTGGATATGGATTTGTTTTCGATTGGCACGTTGTATTTTGTGTTCATGTTGTTTGACTAGAGTATATTGGACTACATACCCAGGGCTAGTCAAATGGTTTGAATTTATAGTATCTTGCAAATGCATTTGGGTGGATATTACAGTGCACACACATTGCCCCTTATCAGACATTAGCTAGATATGTTTTTTATCGATATGTTTTTTATGATATGACCTTGCATAGAATACAATGGTGGAATAAGATCCATGTGAACCCTAAATAGTTGGGTCAACATGACTTGTTAATATATCAGACACTTGAATTAATCTCATTCGAGACTACTGAAAACAAAATGCAAACTAGAAACAGCATGGTGCACTGTATTAGCAAGAGTTCATCAAGACATGCATGTTATGTAATTACAAAAAGGAAAATGAACTTATCTATCACCACAGTGTCTTCGTGGCAAATGGACACGGTTGTCTCTAGGGAGAGTATCTTTTTCACTTTCTTGGACTTTCTAACAATTGAGTTAGAAGCCAAGTACTTGTCTAAAAATCTCTGCTACAGTTTGTTTTTTTTGGGTATACAACAACAACAATCAAGCCTTTAGATTTAGATCTTTTTTCTTCATTCTTCTGGTTTGCTGCAGTGTTTGATCGTTTACATTGTGACAAAGTAAATAGAAGCAATGAACTATTTGACCATGCACTTCATAAGCAATATTTAAATCTAATCTTGATGATAAAAATTTTACAGATGAACACTCGATTTAGCCCTATGTGATGCTATTGACTTTCTAAATATTGTGATTGTCTTATTACCAGAATCAAACAATTAATATCGATGTTTAGTTATTTGTTTTCCTAGGACAAATATCCTACGAATTGATGGCTACTTAACATTGCTCACTATTACTTAACATGTATTCCCGTTTGATCATTGTATAGATTAGCAGGTCTCCTGTCTTCAAGGCAATGCTAGAAAATGAGATGGAAGAGAGTAGAAGTGGCATAATCAAGATCCACGACGTCTCATACGATGTTCTCAGGTCGTTTGTCCATTACCTATACACGGCGGAGGTGCTTCTTGACGAGCATATGGCCTGTGAGCTGCTGATCTTGGCAGAGAAATACCAAGTGAAACATCTGAAGATCTTCTGCGAGAAGTTCATGACGTCCAAAGTGAACAACGATAATGCCATTGGAAACTATGCCTTTGCTCATCGGCATAGTGCTAAGCAACTGCTCGAGGCAGCTTTGTCGCTGATAATAGATAACATGGCCACATTGACTGAACGAGAAGAGTACAAGGAACTCGTGGAGAAAGACCCCCGGCTGGTGGTGGAAATCTATGAAGCTTACCTCACCAGGCAGGTCAATACGGCTGCGAAAGACTCGACGACTTAGCAACAATAGGATGCAGAAATAGCATCCAATGGGAAGTTAAATATTTCTTTTTCGATAGGATTCTTTGGTTTTCTGTTGTTGATTGAGAAGATGGTGTTTCGAAGCTTTCTGTGTATGTATTCTCATTTCTCAGCTTCTATTTTGTACATGAACACAAGTCAAGTTCGGTTTAACTGAAAAAATTTAGTAGTCGCCCAATTAATTACTTTTTGGCCGGTTTAATTGAATTTTTTTTTGGACCGGTTTCATTTAAAATTCGAGGTCAGTTGTAAAAAGATGACCGGTTCAACTGTTGGTCCGGTTTTCACAACAGCACTTTTGGCCAGTGTTTTTAAAATTGAACCGAAGGGTTCCACCATGATTTAAATTTTCAATTAGTATTCTTTTTTTTGTTTTTACTGATTTTCTTTTAAGAACGTTTTAATTTAGACTTTTAAAAGTTTTAATCGAAGTAAAACATCCAGAGTTAAATATATCTTAAAGCATTTAACTCTATATAATATAAGTTTATCTTTAATACAGTTGCTAAAATTTAATATAAATATTTTGTGCTTTTTGAAAATTGACAGTTTATTTCTTCAATTAATAACTACTTTCAACCTTATTTAAATTAATAAAAAAATTAGTTTACAGTTTTATTTATAAGTTTAAATTACTAAGATTGATAAAGGACAAAAAAATATTAATGTAACTTTTTTAGTTTGTGACTATTATTCCAAATTCATTTGAATAAATTTCATTTCACATAAAAATCTAAAAGTCGAGGTCACATGGAGGAGATGAAAAGAATAAAAGGATTTATAATTTTAATTCATTAAAACCACAAAAACTATCATTTAGAATATATTTAGAGAATGCTGTTATCATCAAATAATAATTTTAAATCATTAAAACCACACAAAAACTATCATCTAGAATATATTTTTTTAGGGCATTTGAATTATACATTATGTTAGTTTCTTTAAAACCCGTGAATTGCCATGGGTAATGGATGTGAATTTCTTTAAAACGCATGGTGGTGACTCTTTGAGTGATAGAACATGCATCAAATTTATTGCTAATCTTTAAAGAACTAGTTAATGGACTTACATCATGTTAAATTTATAATTAATTTTGATAAAGTAATCCAATTAATATTTTAATTGTGAACTGAATTAACATATGTGAATTTTATGGGTAGAAATTCATTAACTCAGTTCCATTGTTATTGATGAGCTGATAACGAAAATGAATATAAAACTCTAAGTGAGATTGTGATCCCAGTAGGATTAAAGTAATAAAACTTCTTTCTTTCCATCCGAAAGAAAATGAATCTCAATTCAAATTCAATTTACAATTTTCATCGTCTATTTTCATTGTATGAATTTGGTATAAATTTCAATGATGAGATTCTATTTAGAATTTATATGAATCGTTTAGGATTCATATACGGTATCCAATTCATGTTTAGAAACTCTATCAATTAGTAATTCCATTAATAAATCGGCAATTGTAGAAGCATAAGATTTTACCAAGTAAATAATAGCTAGACAAATTGCATTAAAACTAGAAAGGAAGTGAGATGACCACAAACAAGTACATTCAAAGTTGCTCTTGTAAAAAGATCATTTTGTAATTTGTAGGAACAGATTAAAATAGTAAGGAATTGGGGGCAAAAGATGGAGCATCTGTTTTCTCATGGTAAGATTAAGCCATGACAGCAGTTTACATAGAACGGTAGTTCAGAGGGATTACGTTGGTAGGGTAGGAGGCCAATATCCAGAGGGCTATCATCCAGAATATAACGTTTATGAAATCAAGAAAATAAAAAAAACTGATCTCTCTAAACTTATTTGGCAAATCAGCTTGCCTGGTCAAGATTCGGAACACCAGGTGATTCGAGGTTCGGCTTAGGCTGGTTACTCGCATTTGTATCATCCATAGGCTTAAGGGACTTCGGTTTCTCTGTGACATGCTGAGAAGGAAGCCTCTCGGGATGACCACGAGTCTCACTCGACTCAGATTCCACCTTCCTCTTCAACTTTTTCTTTGCGTCCTCAGGGTTTGTTCTCACGTCGACACCTCTAGCCTTGTCAGGATTTTTCACTACAGGTGGGATAGAATCAGTATAAGGTTGTGCCGAATCCACTAATGCGCTGGTTGAACCGGCAACTTGATTGGGAACAAGCTTGATGGGCGGGAGGTACTTTGCAGCTGTATCAGCAGTGGCTGGAGGTGCCCTCTCTTGCCCGCTCCGTAATTGAGAAGCTGAGGTTGGATTAGACTCGTCTGCTCTCATTGCGGAAGCCAACTTTTTTCTTTTGATCCTCTCTTCATCGCGAACCTGAGCAGAATGCGAAACAATGTCAGTTTTTAGGAGCATACTTGAAGCAAGAAAGTTCAATAGTAACACAAAGCATAGGATCGAAATCCGAGATCAGACTATTTTGCACGAAAAAATGTTATTTCTGATAATTTACTATATTACTGTCTATTTACTATATCTCTATTGATTTAGAAACAGTCAGTGTGCGTAATCAAATGATCTAAAATCATGAATTTTCACAATGCAAATTGGGGCAAAAAAAATTCTCTTGCTCTTCAGCAGTATCTTTAAGGCAATTCTTGCCTATAAACTATTTATTACTTGCGCTCGGTTGTGGGCAAGAGTTTTTTTGTTACTTCAGAAACTTCAATAAAGTTATGCAGGGGTAGAACTTTGACAAGATTGGGTTATAATACAACTTGGTTGTTCACCAAACACAAGGCCATTTATCATATTTACAAGCATATGCATTCAAATGATATGTTTTCGATTATCATCGATATTACCACATGGCACTAACTACGCTGTGAATTGGCAGCTCTATTCTAGCAACTGCAGAAACTAAAGAGAATCTTATGTATGGATCAAACAAAAACATCTTTCATCCCTATGACAGCATTGGGCAACAACAAAATGTATTGGAAGGATGCACTTTGTTCTCTCTTAATTAGTGAATGAAGAAAAAACACAGGCATGGCAGAATAATAGCTGAAGCCAGCTTTTCTATAACTGGATACTAAATAGAATTGCAATACAACATAACCGGCAGGTGTAATTCTGTTTATCTTGTCCGAGATGTGGACTAATCAAGTGGAATTACCCAGTAATCCAAATTAACAAATGTGATTCACCAAACATAAGATTTCATACACAGCAGTACTTATGAGGAATCAAAAGTAGAAAGAAACAAATGAACTGAGATTCAAGATTCATTATTCTTAATTTATATTTATTTTCACTAAAATTAATCATAAATTTCAGGCAAAGAGAATATCAGCTTCAGCGACTCTAAATCAATAAATAACTGCATATTAACAAATCTGCTAACATTCTTTTTTTGAAAAAAAAAAGATTTATGAAGTAATAACACTTGGATACAAAAAGTGTTAAATGAAACATAATCATGCTCATTACAGATAAATAACAAACTAATAAATTAATATAAGGTTCAGCTAATAAAAGAATTTGCAAAAGGTCACAGATAGGTGGGATATATTAAGACCTTATGATGCCTGTAAAGTGCTCTTTTCCTTTCTTTCGATCTGTAAATGGCATCTTTAATGCCTACATTATCCATGTAACCATTAGGCCACAATTCTGCAAGCTGGGATGCAGAACAAATATTTCAATAATAATAATAATAATAATAATAATAATAATAATAATAAAAATCATCAAAGGTGAAACAAGATGACAAGGATGCATCTAGAAATTTTATCCAATGGTTCTTCCTTAGAATAAAGATGTACATAAAAATAACAATTAAAACTAGCAAGTAATATAGAGACTAAGCAAGCGGTCATTGTAACCATTCAGTATTACCTCTAAATAAAGCTTCCTGCTTTGAGGGCCTTTGTCCTCGTCCATTCCCTGAAATGAATAATGGAAAAAAATTATCAAATAACCCAACATCCAATACCTGACTTGGAGCTTGGAATCCTAGTTGTGCAGCCCAAGATCTGCAGCATGTACTGGTTCGAGTGGAAGGTCTAGTGTGGGCCAGGATTGACATGGCAGAGCGGGTCAGGTAAGCAAAGACATGTGACAGCCCATACTGTTTGTATACTGGTAGGAACATTGCACTCTTTGTCCAGTGAAATACCACACTGGCACAAAACTGAGACCTCGAACCTTGTGCAGACTAAAAATGGATTATTAGAGTATTCAACTTGCTCTGGATAATGTAACAATATGCTCATAATCCTACTAGCACAGGCTTTTTAAAATTCCTCTGAAACTGACACCGACAAAATCTAATCTTAAAGTAGTCCCCTCAGACTATCTATTTCTGTCCTAGTTTATTAGAGAATTTTGTACCAAAACTTGTATCTCATCGTAAAAAGAAACAAAACATTAGCAGCCATTGGTACCTCTACATACAAATCATAGAGTTCACAGATCTTGTCTTCTAGTGCAGAATCCATACTGTATTTTCCTTTCAGGGCTCTTCTTTCGTCATTATTGATTTCCTTAAAGTCAATCGATGAACCTTCTTGTTGCTCAGCCAACTGAAAGGCAAATGCAACATAAGAACTGAAAAGGCAATAGCTGAAATAAATTCTTTGATAATATGAAAAATTTCTCGCCTCACAGGTTGATGATAAAGTATGATAGGCAACAATAACAAGCCACCAATCCCAACAATTTGGGGTTATGGATCTGTCCCACAATGAACTCTATGGAACAATAAAAAATGATATGCAATCTCAGAAATTTACATGCCCATCAATTAACTATTACCTGGGGCCTCAACTGAGAAACACGTGCTCTGACCATCTCATTAACCTCCCTTTTTATTTGCTGGAATCTATCGGCTTTCTGCTGTTTTGCTGAATTGCCGACCTCAACCATTGTTCTCATATTTTTCTAATAAAATGTTAGAAAGAAAAAGAATTAACAGGAGTGAATGAAAATACAGCATATGTACCACAAAAAATATTCACCGATCAAATAGAGAATGTATTTAAAAAAATTGCATTAACAAGACTTCATGTCCCATAAAACTATTGTTTTACATAATAAATCTCTTCCCAACCAATAACGAAATATTAAGATGGAAGCAGAATTGACTAGTTATTGAAGCACGAAATAGCTGCGATTACAATTTCTAGCCACGAGAAGTTCATGTAGTAGTTTATTGCAACTGACAGCCTTGATTTATTTATCATTTTGCATATTCTTGGCCATCCATCATTTCAAATGTTGATCCATATTGGTCGGCACAACCAAAATGTGTTGTTCCGACTGTTAACCCATACTGTTATTGTGTCAGCACGTGTATATTAATGTGATGCATGTGCCAATATAGTTTTGATGGTACCAATAAAAATAGGGTCTTACCTTGTCCAGTATCATTTTGAACGACCAATACAAGAGCACTCTTCTCATGAAAACCTTTTATTTCATCAGCTAGTCATGAGGAAAAGATTAAATACTATAGAAAGAGGGGGCAGAGCAGTAAAAAAATCACCAATTGGAGAACCAACAACAATAATAAAGAAGAGTGACATTTGAATCAGAGAGACTGACATGCATCCATATCATATTGTGCACGCTCCAGTTCCAACTTTGTGAGTCCAACTCAATCTACCAATTCCATCTCCCAAAGATTAATCAAGATATAGATGTGATGTCATAGGAGCATTAGTTCATCCAGGTCTTGGAGAATCGAACTCAATAGGATGCTACAAGAACCAAAGCTCAAATCTATAGTCATTGTGGTATTTGTAAGGCATGATCAGATACTTGCTTAAATGTTTGTACCTTATTGCTCCAATTCACAATCTAATAGTTATTGGTTAATATTTAGAGGCAAACAAGTAACGAAGAAGTAGATTAAAAAATTAAAAGACGTTTGAATTGATCTCAGTGCACTTTTAAACATGCTAAGTGTCAGCATGACATGATATTGAGACTACACTATTCCAGCTTCTTGATTGAAACTTCGGCAAAAAATGATGCTTTACCTCTTGTAGTTATGACACAAGTACTGAAATTTAAAGCCATTATATTAAATTAATAAAAGGTATATCATTGGACTAGGGAAATAATGTCATAACTATATCTAGTCAACATAGAGTGGCATAACTATATCATTAGACTAGGGAAATCATAAATCATAACTATGTTCAGTCATCATAGAGCGGCATAACTATTTTCTACTCCATTGAATTGGTTGAAGTGTCTAGTAAGAATAATGAGAAGAGTGATGGGTTGGAAACATATTATTCTAGCCAAAGATCGAAATTATAGCATGGAACGTGTTATTAAGCTTATGGTTATCACACAAGTACTGAAATTTGAAGTCATTATTTTAATTTAATAAAAGGTATATCAGTATACTGGGTAAATAGTAAGTCATAGGCTCGTATTCCTTCAACACAGAACATAACTAATTTTATGCTCCATTGAACTGGTTGAAGCGTCAAGAAAAGTGAGACTAATGAGCATAGAAAATCCCAACAAATTTCAGGGGACACATTGAAAAAAATAATTATAATCACCAATTTATCATCACCCTCTAGCATGCCAGTATAATTGTAAAATATGTGAGATCAGCCCTCATGACCACAAACAAGGATAAGAAAGAAATGAAGGGGATCTTAATACCAAACAGTACCCAATAGCATAATTTAAATTCTCAGAGAAGTTACCTTCAATGTCTTGCGCTGCATTAGGTGACCTAGAATGCCCATAAGTCGATCCACCAACTCATCTTCTGAGATTTTACCTTGGCTTGCCTAAGAAAAGGTGAATTCTTTTTTGTTACTAATTCAGATGTGAAAAAGAATTCGGCATTTCATATAATTCATAGGTAAACAAGATAAGAAATGCATAAGAGTCAAAGAGAAAAGTGCCAAAATGTTGTTGGCATGTTGGAATTCTATCATGTGTTAGCAGAAGTGGCTGGTACGAAGAGGCTCAACAGTTTTATAAAGAAAACAACATTAGGTATCATGAAACATTCGGTAAGCGTCAATTTAGTCAGACCCACAGATATTGTATCATCAAAAAATTGCAAGAAACCTTTTTCTTCTTCCAGTTACTCAAGGTTATCTAATGTTAGTCTGTATCATGAAACATAACTGTAATGATTTTAATGATATAGCTTTGCAAATAGCTCGATGGATGGATAAAATCAACATATAGTCAGACCCATATAATTGAGACAAACACAACCAGGCCTCATTGTGATAATGATTATCGTGAATCATTTTTTAAATCATAAGAATATAAAAGTTATAAAATAGGCTAAAATTCCAACTCAGAATAGTTTGTACATCCTAAAAATATGACATTAGATACTACTGTTTAATAGCAAAAATATAAATGAAGTCCAATCATTATTCATAAAAAAAAGGTTCAGATCACAAGCAAAAAGTGTGATCATTAGATTTGAAATTCACTGTCAGATAGACAATAGGAAATTTTAATGCTGACTGCTACTTGTTTCTGACTTTGAGTCCACTGGCATATGCAAATGAAGATAGGAAGGGGAAGAAAACAATACTGCATGAAGAGGAAACACAAATTAGATATGTAATTTTATCGCTTCATGTTCCATGAGCAATCTTTTGGTAGCTTTGCAGCTTATGCAAGACAAAGAAACATTACTGGGCATTCCTATCAATAATACTATTATATAAAGCATTAAAGAGTAATTAAGAACTACGATGTCTAGCAGTCATAGCCAAAGTTTAGGTGGCAATATTGGTGAATGGCCCACATGATATCAGTTCAGGTGCCAATATTGCTGAATGGACAAAATGACATTGGTTCAGCTGCCAATATTGGTGAACAGCCAACATGATATCGGTTTAAGTGCCAATATTGGTGAATGGACAAAATGATATTGGTTCAAGTGACAAAATTGATGAATGGCCAAAACAATATTGGTTTCAATGTCAACACTCCTACCATGTGTTGGTATGGATTGTTGGAAGAAGTTCCACCATTGTTTTAGAGCTAGAGCCGGCCATCCCAAGGTGTTCCATGTCTTGGAGATTGGCCATAATGCTACATGGTGCCTGGTTGTGGGTGCCACATAAGGTATTTAAATCTCACTGAAGTTTTAAATAACTGAAGTTTTATATGACAATACTTTTGTGTTTTCTAGCAAAGCCATAAATTATCTCACTGAAAAGCAAAAAAAACATTGTCTGTCCTATTAGTTGCATTTAACACATATATCGAACTAAGTTCCTTTTGATACAGAACCACATTTGGTATATGAACTAAGGAATCCAGAGAAGTCCCATTCTCCTAGCCAAAAATCACTAAATCCCATATGCCTACTCAAAATCAAAACATATTAAACAAAATTTTGTAAAATCTCAGTATGAGCTCCACATACATAGAAAAACAGTAGTATGTTGATGTTTTTCTCTTAAGTAGCAGTGGAGACATCTACAACGTAATGAGAATAAGTTCAATACCGATAATCGGGCTACTTTAGCAAGCTTCTGTTTTACTGGCTGGGGAAGCCTCCTCTTGATGCTTTGGAATGCAGGATCTGCATCTTGAACAACAAGGGTTGGTGGTCTACCTACAGAGAGTTTTCAAGTCACTTATAAAAACAAAAATGATGAAAAGGAGGCTTCTTGAAGTTCAAAAAAATATTGAAAACAAATACACAATCTAGAGTTCAGAAGATTTACATTCAGCCACTATCATTTCAAGGTCGCGAATAGCCCGTTCAAGTGTTGTACCTTTAGGTCTAACAGAGGAACCTTCTTTCGCCCTTGAGGATGATTGCTGCTGCAATACATCAACCAATGGCAAAGCACAGAAAATGAATTAGATATATCAAATATATTTCCAGCCACAAATAACGCATAGCAGGTATTCTACAGTCTACAGAATAGCAGCAGGGACAATAATGGCAATCAAAACTCAAAATAACTTCAACTAGTCTTAACTAATTGCTTCAGTAAAGATGTAATGAAAGAATGTAAAAGAATTAGTGAGCAGTTGCATATGAGACAATTTTTTTTTACTGAAACTAAAAGTGAAGATCCATTGGCAGCATAATCACTTGTTGGAATTGCTGGTGTGTGCAAAACAATTAATCTTTAACAAATTTTTTGTTCACTATGAATATATATTTTACGAGATCTTAGCAAGCCCATGATCCTTTAATTGGGAAAGAAGGTAGGGAAAAAAATAAGGCATTTATCTACTTATCTCTCCCTCACTCATTGATTCGCCAAACTTTTACAGCAGATAGAGGTATTCTAGAATTCTTCCTCCAGTTAGTGGTATTCTAACTACATAATAACAACTAATCACATAACTAATTTACCTATTCATAAATCTCAAGTTATTCCCACAGAAAACTAGTTTAGGGATCATTTGTGTAAAAGAAGAAAATTGGTAATCCATCTTAAAGAACCAGTTAGAACAAATGCTCTAGAATGCAGATTTCACCATGTCCATGTTTGCGTAGAGAGAAATGTAAGCATATTTATATGGTAGTCTCATGGTTGATTGTTGTGCTGACATGATGAAAATCTCTCTATATGGTAGTCTCATGGTTGATTGAGTGTGAATTTTCATCTGCCATGTCAGAAGAACAATCAACATTTTCATCTGCTGATTTCACCATGCATATGTCACTTGGTGTACTCCACCAAGACAATACATTTGAACTTTCAACTCTACAAATCCTATGGTTTATGAATGTGAATTTAAATCATTTTCCTTAAAATATCAGAGCATTAACTTTTTCTTTTATTAAAAGGATTTTTAAAAAACTAGTTTTTGAAATAGGTAGATTGCTAAGCCAAATGGACAGGCTCTTAAAATTACCAAATGTAAGCAGATGCATTACCAATGTTTTTTTTCCCAAAACAAAAAACTACAAACATTTTTATTTTGTAGGAGACACTCCCTTCTGCCCATACAATCACTGTGAACAAAATTCAGATTCAGAACAGATGTGAAGGTTCATAGCAAATATAAAAGTCAGATAAACCTAAGTCATAGAAAGCTGAAATGATGTTCATTATCTAATACAATAAACACCAAAGCACAGAGAACTAACCAATGAATGTACAGGATATGAACTCCCAGGGGAATTCATGGAAAAGGCATCGCTGGTACTGTATCTATCCACACGCCTAACCTTTGTGGATGCTTCCCTAGTTTCACCATTGAGCAGCTTTTTTGGCTGAAAATCTACTTGAACTTTGTCACGAAATGCTTGATCTAAAGAATCACTGGTTCTTGACCTGTGAGTAGCTCCAGTGCCTGCTTTATGCTTATCAAAATCCTTCAACTCAGAAGGTGTAGACAAAATGTCTTTATATGGTAGTCTCATGGTTGATTGTTCTTCTGACATGGTAAAATCAGCAGATTTCCTTTTACTGACTGTTGTAGTGGCTTTTGATCTATATTTTAAAGATCTTCCTTCCTCATTGTAATGTCCACCATATGATGCATAAACTTTTGCAGGATTTAATTTCCTTCCCACCACTGAACCACTCCTAGCAGCATCTTTAGCTCGCACATTCCCAGCATTTGGTGGGTTATCAGAAACAATGGCATGACTACCCTCACTGTGTAGCTTGGGAGTATCTTTTCTTCTCCTTTTTTTGGGTACCTCTTTAGGTGACAAGCTAGACTCACTGTTTGCAGAGAAAATCATAGCAAAAATCTTGTGAAATTATTATTTAATTTACAAACCAGAAAAACTTAAACATTCATTGAATTCACGATAGGCAACAAAACCAATGAATAATACTTTCACTACATAAATCAAATTTCAAGAAAATTCCAGATAGGAGAGGCCATTTTAGGAATATATTCTACCATTTCTGTGTTTCTTGAGATAAATGGCTAACAAAGGTAACACCCAAGAAAAGGGCAGATAAATCAGAAAGACCATGATATTCTTAGCTAAAAAAATCACCACTTGTTGGATTAACATCACTAATAGCAGCCTCCCTTAAAAAAGCTAATGCAATAATATTGAAAATTATCTCAGGACAAGCATCAAAGTATAAAATGGCAAGAGGCATACAAATTAGAAAAAAGAGTTTTCAGCATCAATGTTCACAGATTTGAAAACATTTCCATTTTAAAGAATTACTAGAATAATTCAAAGCAGCTGGCATTATGCAGTCAATCATACCAAGGAAATTCATGAAAAGCCAACTAGTTGTAGATCCTAAATTATATTCAAATGCTTAAGTAAAAATAACTGTTAAGAGGTATTAGTATTAACAGAATTATAGTGTAGCAAGTTCAGTCCCGCATTGATATTTCAGTTTAGGAATATATCCAATGTTCTATACATATCCATGTTAATATTTCAATTTAGGATTATTGTGACATTTTTTGTTCTCTGTGTGAGATACTTTCCAATGTTTCATCAATTTTGTCTCAATTTTCAATGTAATTTGAGGGTTTGTTTTGTTATTGCATCAGTTAAGAAATAAATAAGTTTTTTTATATATTGATGTGCTTCCATCAATAAACCACAAAAGAATGTTGGTTAAAGTTGCAATTTCGGATTTCATTGCTGCAGATAACACAATGGCAAAAAAATATAATACTTGATTGAAAATTCTAGACAACCGCAGTGACATCTGAGATGACTTTAAATAAAAGATATATTTAGAGAACATAAAACAAAACAGTTGTTTCAAATAAAGCAAACAAATACCAAGGAAATACAAATTATGTGGCAGAAGCTTACATTTGCTCTAATTTTCCTTTGTTGACAAAATATCCATTATGTTTTGTTGACATTTTGTCTACTTGAAAGTATTCATCCTGCAAAAAGCAGCATATTCAATATAATCTTTCAATGTTAAACCAGCAAATAAGAAGAAAACAGAATTAAAGGCATCATTAATCAAATGTAAGATGGAAGACAATCTTTGATGCGCCCTCCAATCCAGAACTTAAAGGGAACAAGCAATCCATACAAATACAACTTGGCAACCAGACGGTAGGTAGGTGCTAGCTCAATTTCTTCTCAGGATATATGCTGCCAGTCAGGGCCTCCTAATAAATAGCAAGACAGACATATGTCGATCGTCTTGGGACCCATTCATCGTAGGCTGAGATTTGCCATAAAACGCAATCGAAAGATAGATGGTCGGTTGAACATCGCATTGACCAGGTGCAAGTGGTCTCAGTTTAGATGAGCACTTAGTATGTGCAGTGTCTAAGATGTTGACCAGTTCAGTCCCCCTATCAGTTGCCTTATGTCCTAATTCTTTTTGAATGGTTCAACATGCAATAGATATTGTTTCAGGTTTGCAAGTATTAAACATTCAAATAAACCTACAAGAACTAGTTATACTTAAATCACAAGACAAATGACTTGAGGGAAGGGCTTATTTGAGAAATCATGAGTCCTCGTGTTGTTTTGGTACCATTGAACCCAAAATAGGAGGACAGTGTGCATCAACAATAGAGCTATCAACAAAAGTGAACATTCACCTACCTAGACTTCATAGATCTAATGGTAGTATCACAATGGCTCTCCAATAGATCAACCAATCAAAATCAAGATTAATGACGAATGGAAGATGTTTTAAGAACATAATCAGAGTTGTATGAATGGATAGTGCTGCCCTTCGAATTCGTGCGTCTCAAACACTCTAAGCACATTAATAAGCGCAATGAATCTGAGATCCTTTATAGGAAAAGGTTGATAGTCTACTCTAATGGAATCTTCATAAGACATACAAAAACATGACTTGAAGTATGCATAGCTTATCATTGAATGTCAATCTCAAGAATGTTCCTTCTCACAAACTCTGGTACGATTAGTCGAGCTCATCATTTTTTCATAGGTGCTTTTATGAATTCTAGAAAAATTAGGATATCTAAAGATTCTAGTAAAATTAGAAAAATTGAAATTTGACTTGAATCAGACTAATCAACCTAGCATAAGGAGTTTTTTGCTATCATCTCAGCATCAAGACAAGCTACTTCTATAAGTGGGTATTATAAGCATCAATCTTTGGTGACACCAACTTGATCACCAACTTGACACCAACTTGAAATGTTAATGAAGAGAATCACTAACAAGAAAATTTGTGTTTTTTCACATCATAGAACATATTAATTCAGATTTCAACTAAGTACTTTAGGACTTGAAAATAGATCTTGAAGGATAAAATAGAGGGATGGGTCTGGGGTAAAAAAAAAATGTAACTTCAAATCAATCAATAAAATCATAAAACAAGTTACATATTATCTTAAACTAAGATGTTGTTATCTCTCAATTTAGACATTAATTGTCTATTATATGATTTTTGTTGCAATGCTTTAGAAGATATGCAGATGAGAAGTAGTCATAATGCATATTCTGTGTGGAGGACTATAAAATCATATAGTACATTAATAAGATTTGACACTAATTGCGCATATTCTGATATGATTTCAGAAATCCTTAAGGGCTTATGCACACCAAGTACATAATCAAAAACAAAATGGAAATAAGGTCCACATATGTAATACAATGTTCCGATAGATGAAACAAAAAGTGGTAATGCTTCAAATTTTATATGTTCATATGCATAATTGTTAGTCTTCTAGCGGGAGTTCCTCCTTGGTTACCTTAGCTCAGGAAGCTTTTTTTTTTATTTTTCCTAAATTAGATCTATCAATCTCAATCCAACTATTATTTCTTTCAGTTGCATATGCAGTAGCATAGACCACTTCTTAAAACATGTAAATGAACATGATAGCCTCCATATATTTTTCCCGTACAATTACTTTGAGGATGGCATGACACTTGTTCAATGGAAAAATGGCCAACACCGATACTAGCTGGTGTGTTAGACCACCTTGACTATATTGAATTTGGATTCAAAGCCATAAGAAATTAAATTAGAACCAAAATATGCTGGTTTTATATCAAAAAAAGTATCCAGTTATTCAATTATAGAACAGAAGGAAAAAAAACATGAAAGATAAATTTTTCACGTATTCATGGTGCAACAATTATTTGAAAAATAAACAAAGATAGGAATGAAAAGAAGTGATGGTAAGATCCCATGGCTAACTATGGACATAGCATTTTTAGATAGATAAGTGTCACTAACCAATTCCGTATCATCTATAAAGGAGTCCTCCGTGTCATATTGATCATCATCTGGAATATCATCAAGTTCTTCATCACTGCTTTCATTTCCCTAGGTCAACAAACTTACACTTATCAAGCCATGAACCAGAGTGTAAGAGAATGGAGAATATGATTTCATAAAAATCTAAACAAACCCCACAAGAAGGAACTTGAATGTAAGAAGCACTTCATACCACGTAAAGGCGTTCAATCTTCTCTATAACCGCACTAAAACGATTCGGAGGCGGAACTGCATCTTTTGGCTCTTCCGTTGAAGGCTGATTATCCCACAAACAATAAACTCAATTTTTACAGAATTCAATATTGAATAAGTAACAAGCATCCAAAATTACGAACAAATTTAAACTGGATAAAATGCACATCACAGTTGAAAGTAGCGCATTGCAAACTAATTGGGCTCACTTGTCGGCAAAAGCCAAATGCATAAATCACAACAGCAAGAAAAGCAATTCGCAAACCAGGCAAACCCTAAGCACGAAAATTCGCCCGAGAAGCAGCACATGAAAAGTAGTAGTGAGATCATGGAAACCCTACCGCAGCGACTTCTCCGGGCTGCGCAGCGGGTGGCCGGTCAGCAGGACCAGCAACGGGAGGATCTCCAAGCCCCTTACCGTTTTCCTTAAGCAACCGCTTCCAGGACACAATGGTGGTCTCCCCAGGCTTGAGGGTCACCGAGAACCGCAGCCTCTGGTCCCCGCCAGCTGGCGGCGGCTCTTTCTGCAGGGCGACGGCAGTGGAAGAGGGCGGGGCCACCGACGCCGCCGGGGGCGGCGGTGGAGACGGCGCGATCGGAGGCGGGGCGGCGGGGGCAGCAGCAGAAGTGGAAGGCGCCGCGGGGAAGGCATCGGCGGAAGCCCTAGCGGCGGCATCCATGGCAGGAGCAGGGGATTCCTACGGCATCGGGAGAGAGAGAGCGAGAAGGCGATTAGGGTTGGGAGAGAGATCGGAGATCGGCGATCGGCGATCGGTGATCGGGAGGATTGAGCATAGCAGACGCCGGAGGTCTTAAATAGCCGACCTTCGGCTGCGCGTGAAGCGAACCCGACTGTCGTCCTCCCGAATTGAGTATATCGATAACCTTTCATTTAATTCTCCATAATTTAACCCTCTTTTTTATTTTTTTTTAAATCTCTAATTGCACTTTTTGCTATATAAATTAGGAATACTTTTAATTATATTTATCCCTAATTATCAGGAACTTACTAGAAGGTTTGGTGTTATTTGATTCATGAAAAAAAAATATTTTTTGTATTTTATTTGATATTTGTCGTGGGTCGATGTGATCTAATTAAAAAGTCAAGATTCGATCTAAAAAGATAACAGATCAGGCAAAAAAATATACTTACGGGGTTGATTGACTTGGTCCTACCTCTGACTCGGCTACCTCAGTCCAGTATTCTACTCTACTCGGGCGCACATGCTTGACTCAGGTCGTAGCTCAAGTTGGGATCTGACACCCGAGTCAGCGAACAGGCTCGTCTCAAGATCTCTTATCTGACCTCCCTCAAGACCCTGCTTAACGCTCAATCGATTCTGCTCTGATCTTTTCTTTCATGCAGTCAATCGCTAAAAGGATCCAGACAATCATATGATAGGATGATTAACCTATTCCCCTATCAATGCAACATGATGGTGTCGTTTTGAAATGAATGACACAACTTTTCACTGTTGGGGTTGTGATGGGATGTCCCTTTTATTTAAATGAGATATCTACTCTGATAAATTTACATCTAGAATATTCTCTTTAATTGAGATAAGACGGGTTTTTCTTATTCTCTCATTGACTATTATATATCTCTTCTTTATCTCACAAAGACAAGTATGCACACTTACACATTCATGCTCAACACCTCAGTCCTTTTCTTTCTTTGATGAGAAAAACTGACTTGAGCATCCGAGCAATTGAACCAGGGCACCCTTGCCCTTCGTTCTTATCCTCTTCTATCTTGTCGTGCAGGTCTTAGTAGCGTCTCTGAATCCTTCAGCATCTTCCTTTCTTGTTCGCGATTACTAGGTACCACCTCTACAGTCAACTCCTCAACCAGGTGGGTGGTTGCTAGTCAGAAAGAATATCTCAACTGGAACACTATTTTTTAAGAAACAAAAATTAATTTTCTTATTCACATCTGACAAGTTATTTTATACGCGGCAAAAAATAACTTTAGATATTTGTTGAAAATAGAAAATCTGATCATTAAAAATAATATTATTTGATAATTTTTTCTTCTAACACATCTATCAAATAAATGTAAAATATAATTTATACATACATGCATATATATTTTAAGACTAACATAACCATCAGAGGTTTAAAGATCAAATAAAACAATAATAAAAAAAGAAATATCCCAAAATATTATTTAAAAAAATTCATCATCTAAGGAAATTCATAATTTAAGGAGAAACAGACTATTCAAAAATCGAACATGAAAGTTTCTTTTCATCCTACTCAAATAGTTATCTCAAAAAAAATTTATTTCTTATTTTAATAATTTATTTGAAAATTCCTACAAACAGGCAACTACTTCGTATTAAATTCCCACTAACTAATAATCCATTCTTCTTTTGTTACTTTCATTTTAAGAATTACCTATGATAATATATTTTTGTTACTTTCATTTTAAGAATTACCTATGATAAAAAGAAAAATAAAAATATGAAATTTTTGAGTACTATACTTCTCATTAAATAATGAATCTCTTTAAAAAGAATACTTTGAGACTCGTAAACGATTTACTTCTGCTAGTTAGATGTTTGACTATCAAAAACTTAAGTATGATATTACGAGGATACTCGATATATAAGTTATATTCATTGTGTCAAGTAAGGAATATGTATATCATCAAATATACTTCTTCCATTCCAAAGCCAAATTAAGAATCTTAAAACAAGATGAAATCTTGAGCCAAGTAATCCCATTTTGTCTTCTCAAAGAATTAAAGCACTTAAAACATCGAAATTGTTCTTCCTTTTCTTCACAACAAAGCATAACTCAACCTCCTACTTATGTGCATTTGGATGGCCAATTCAATCGATTAGAGAAGTGTAGCTATAGTTCAACTCTTGGTTGAACCCGGTTTGATTTGGGTCTGAACCGGGTTCGGAAGCATTTCCTTCCTGGTCTTTCTTATGGATCAAAATGACACGTGTAAGGTGCTCATCCAAGACGGCGGCGGCGAGGGGCGGCGCTCCGACGACGACGATGACGACGAGGAAGATGGGTGCGCCGACGGCCAACTCATCTACATCCTCAACCTCATCCTCAGCGGCACGGCGCGCCTCAACGTGCTCCTCCCCACCGCCACCATCCTCGCCTTCGCCATCTTCGCGCCGCTGCTCAGCAACGACGGCCGCTGCGACGGGCTCAACCGCGCCCTCACCTCCCTCTTCCTCGCCGCCTGCGCCGCCTCCTGCGTCTTCTTCACCTTCACCGACAGCTTCCGGTCGCCGTCGGGGCGGCTCTACTACGGCGTGGCGACCCCGCGCGGCATCTGGCCGTTCAACGCGCGCCGCCGCGGCAAGGCCGGCCCGCCGCCTGACCCCGCGGCGTACCGCCTCAGCTGGTCCGACCTGTTCCACGCCGCGCTGTCGCTGGCGGCCTTCATGGCCTTCGCGGGGCTCCACCGCGACGTGATGGAGTGCTACGGCGTGAGGCTGCCGAGGAAGGTGACGAACGCGGCGCCGCTGGCCGTCGGATTCGCCGTCAGCGTCGCCTTCGTTGTGTTCCCGTCGAGGAGGAGGGGCATCGGGTACCCGTTTCTGTTGCAGAGGGACGCAGTCTTCTTCAAGTGATTAATTAGGGGCTAATTAATTATATTGATTAAGCTTAATTAAGACACCACATAATTACTCAATTATGTGTTTATTTTCACCACTCTATGGATAAAGTTTGAATATTGAGATCGTCTAGGGACATGAACAAATGTTTCACTAATTCAAAGACTAAGTTTAATAAATCTTATATATAATCAAACAAACATAAATAAATTTTTACCGAATCAAATATCAAGTTAGCTCATATTTGATTTATTTACTGCCCTAAGGAGGCGAGATAGAGTCAAATTTCCATCTCGTGTAGGAGTGTGGTAGGGCAAAGCGGCCGGTTAAATCTCGACGAAGTCGAGACAATTTCTTCCCTCCTCCATCATGATCAACTGTAGTTTCTCGATTTACATCCTCATAGATGATTATAAATTGCCACTTTTACTAGAGTGGTAGGGCAAAATGAATTATGGGAAAAATTTCTCTTCCTTATAAGGCCTTGCATACCTTTTCACACAGTTCGAGTTTAGAGTGGACCACTAAAATATATAAGATAATCTATAAAATATATACATTATAAATTATATTATCATTCCTAGTAGGTATAATAGCTAACAGAATGAATGATTAACGAGAACGATTTTTCATTATTTTTGTTTTCGGTATTTGTGTGAACATGATCACTATTTGTGCGAACCCTAACCCTAATCTATAGTTTTGTCGATTTAGTTCAATGATATGGTCCCTCTTAGTCATCAATGAAGGATTGGCTTTTTGCTCCATCGGTCAAGAGTTATATTGACGTATAACTTGCATAATTGACTAATTGATGCCACAAGAGACGAGAATCTATCTATCACCAAATACATTCAAGATCGTCCAAATATTCCAATAAGTTTGGCCAAGAATTTAGAGTCAATTTAATGTGTTTAGATGGATTCATATTGTAGTATACTTACCTTGTAATGTAGAATATCATTTATCGAGTCCCCGGGATAATGATGTCGCGGTAGAACATTCAAGTTGTCACCCAAGCACATGCTAACACAAACACAAATTGCATGTCGGAAAATGTAGGCAGGGCAGGGTATTAGTAAACAAAATGTCAAATTTCTTCGCGGGTGGAAGTTGAATCGAACGTGAGCTTCACGGAGAGCTCCTTTGCACCTATATGATCTTGATTGTTGCCGATAGCGCTCTTGTTGATTTAACTATCGACGATCAAGATACCGTTTGCAGTGAATGGACGGCTGCGAAGGGGTGTCCAATTGAGTGTCTTGGAATAGGGTGCCAGTTCTTTATCAATTGGAGTCCACTGTCATAAATTTAATCTCTAACTATATTGTTTTCCTTTAAAAAGAAAATGGAGTGTTTTCTTCAAATTGCTCTCTCCAAGGAAACACAAGGTTTGGAGAGAGAGAGAGAGAGAGAGAGAGAGATGGAAGAGTTCAGCTTCCCCGCAGTTGCCGATGAGGGAGACCAGCGGCGACACCATTTCTCGGACCTCTGGTTCCACTCTCCCCAAGTCGGGAGCAGAATTGGGTTGTCGCCTCCTTCACCGGCCGCCCTGAGCGAGGAGGAGAGGATGGACATGCTCTGGGAGGATCTCAACGAGGACGACGACCGAGGGGATGATGAGAAGAGCAGAGGGAGGACGAGGAGGAGGTCGGTGGGCATGCACACGCTGGACGGCGACAAGGAGCAGGCTGCCACCAGCCGCTCGCTGCCGACGATGGTGGCGGCAGCAGGGGACGGCAGGCAGCAGCTGAGGGGGAAGCAGGGGCTGGTGGCGATGCTGACCATGTGGAAGAAGTTGTTTCTTGCCAAGGCGAGGAAATCCAAAGGATCCGCCAAAGTAAACCAACGGGTATAAATTCAATATGATAATTAACTTGTTACACTAGTGAAATAATTAAAGATTAAGGTTTCACTAATCACCACAAACTGAGTGAACAGCTGAAATACACACTATAAAGTGTAAGCTAGTAATCTAATAGTTGTTCTTTTGCTTGTGAACTTTGGTGAAATAATCGTTTTAATAATTAATTTAAAATAGAGGTTTATTAATCCATTTCATACTCCTATTGTATTTTTATTTTATTTTATTATAGAAATAGTTGTTTCATTCTTCCTGCAGTCTATGTGTCAATCCTATTTGTAGAGTCAAACACACGTAGATATGAGCATTTAGTCAGCTAGTTTGCAATATTCGAGGTCAATAATGTAAACATGTTTACAAGCTATTGCTAGGCAATTGACAAGAAGAAGCTTCTATAACTTAAGTTTATGAAAGCCAACTAAACGTACAGGCTGTATGAGGTTTCAAGAATTGGAAGGGAAAAATTATGTTACATTGGACTTTACCTGTGAATCGAGACGGGAATGGGACCCTGTAATGTTCTTGGCTCGTTTACAAGTCTCCATGAGGTCGGTTAATGACGGTAGAGGTCGGGGGACTGGAACATTCATTGATCTGTATAGTTTTCTCAGGTTTGAGCTCATGGTAGAAGATGCTGCAGTAGGTGGCACGTCGGATGCAGTACCCAACCGATCGTTCAGTTTGTGGAAATTCGGTCCGCCCTTCGATGGTTCAGGGTTGTTTAAGTTATTGGAAAATCGAATAGATGAATCGGCACCTTTGCTCCCAGGTAATGTTGATCCAGGATCAGTGATCTTGTCCAGGAAAAAAGATGACTCTGTTGAAGGTGCAAACTCACAGTCAGGGCAAGCTGAATCATGGTCTCTGGGTGTCGGAGGAGCATCGTCTCCGAAGTTGACCGTGTTTGGATCATTGAGACCAAGCCTTGCTCTCCCGAATAATGTGAAAGACTCTGATCTGAGTGGAGGAATTTCCAGTTCCAGCTCGAACTGCTTTGAAGATGAAGTTTCCCTATGCAAAATGCGTATCTGTGAGGTGTTTAGCATTTCAGGAACGGAAGTAGACGTCTCGCCGTTCTTGAGAATCTCTAAAACTGGAGGAGTTTGCATAGGGGACCTAGCACCGGAGCCTCTGAATAACTTCCACAGTGGATCATCTGAAGTGATATTAGTCTTGTAGCAGTTGTTCTTGACGTAATCCAGATCCATGGCTCGTTGAGGAGGTGTGGTAGAGATCACCCACTTGGGGCGGAGGAAGTGCAGAGCCCACTCTAATTCTTCTCGGGACGAATGCATGGAGTGGCAGACGTGCCAAATTCCCAACTCATCCCTTTGGGACTCGGCTGGACACACTTTCTTCCTTGATTTGTTGAGGGTGGGATTGGTGGCGTACCACTGCACGGATGGACGAATGAAAAGAGGTTCGGGTTGGAGATTAGCACGGGCCTCTGCAAGTTCCGCGCTCGCTTTGTCATTTAGTTCGGAGAATCCAATTACCTACGAACACAATTCAAGATTCACCAACAAGTCATAAGGCAACAATAAATTATACATAGCAAACAGAAAGTTAACGCCTGGTTAAAACTTGACCAAGATCTACTTTCATTTAAGCAACTAATGTTATGAATACCTATCAAAATATTGAATTGTCACCTGAAAGCGAGAAGAGGCATCATCGGAGAGAATTTGAGGTGCGACAAGGAGAAGAACCTGGAGCAAATCAGGATATTTTGTCTTGTCTACAAAAATAAGAGATCCGAAAGTTTTGGATACTTCAACTAGAATTTCTTCCCGCCCAAGATTACCACATGAAAAGTATACAATTGGTGCATTAGGATGTTTCCATATGCAACTTATCACCTGCAAAATATCAGGTGGCTGCAAATTGTCAATTATTGTGTATTTATACACTGGACGGTACAATAGAAAAAGAAAAAAAATACAAAACCTGTTGGATGGATGATTCTTTGTTTGGCATTTTAAGATGACATTTACTGAAAGTACAATCCAGAAATAGGTAATCGAGAGAAGAAATAGACTCTCTCCCTTTCTTCGATATATATTTCATTGGTAAATTTTGCAAACAATCGGGAGTAAGCCTACAATCACCGGTGTGCAATATATTACCAAATCCACCTTCAAATAGAAACATGACCGCTCCTATTAACATCACATATCAAGCAACAAGTCAGACATAGATCCTCAATTAGGATTCTGTTGAGTTACCAAGGCTCGTATTATCTCAGAGTATCCTGAAATAACTCTTATTAGAAACTCGACATGTACACACAAACAAGGGTAGACAGTAGAGAGCTATAAACTCTAGCATATATCAAACTCTGCAGGTGGTAAAGAAATATATATAAATCCTACAGAGATTGATCATGTGGAATATACAGCCAAGAACATGAACCCCAAGAGGCAAGAAGTACTCCACATGCTGGTGCTTCTCTTAGAACTTGTTCTAGAGAAACCCCGAAATACCATCCTATGCTGACCTTACTATATTAGTAGGAATATATTGACTCCGAATTTGATACCTTCTATAGGCAAATCATAGTAAATAGCATTGAAAATAAACTATTTCAATTTTTTATATTCTCAAAATGAGGACAACTTAAATAGATATGAAGCAGGTAAGACAAAAATGTTATAAGCATGATAAAGTTTAAAGCATATGATAAGTTCCATGATAATGTGGGAACTAAGAAAATAAACAGAGAAGTAATTTTAGATGCATAAAAGATACAATCTGAAGTTTCTTGTTGATGATAATGCAATTAAGGGAAAATGGGGGGAAAATTGGCAAACTATTTGGCAAACATTCCACAGAAAATTTTGATTTGAAAGATTGATAATTATGGTTAGTTTCGGAATCATAGATTTGTTCATCATATTAAATTTAATAAGATTTTGAAGAAAAAAAATTTAAAGAAATTGAAGGTGGGTAAAAACATAGGTCCAAATGATTTTCTATCAAAGTTTGGAAGAATCTAGATTTTAGATTATCTTTAATAAAGACTTCTCAACTCAAGGGCAAACACCATCATGATAACGTGATATTCCAAATATTGAACTTGATGTTCACACGAAAGAGAACTCAACAATGTGAAATGTGTATAATAAGAGATAATCTTGTATTAGGAACTTAGGACCACAATTGTCAATTTAAAACTCCTGTGCAAAAGGTTACAAGGTTGAGACAAAGTAATAAACCATTTACGTTTTTCATACACATTAGATCTCATATTATCATATGCCTTGGGAATATGGCACTACATAATTTATCAGGAAGAACTGAATACTCAGATGCCAAACAATGCCTATCATGTAGAAGAATTGCTGATAAACTAACAAAGTTTTTCCAAATGTAATGAGTTCTTTCCATTCCTAAGAAACTAAATTTTGGAAACTGGGTAAGCTGCTTAGTTTCATAAAATTGTTAATAGTATATTGTAGCATAATTTTAAGATCTAGGCCATAATATCTCATGCTATTCCAGATTTAAAAATGAGGATAGATCAAGGATTAATCATGTGAACCATAAAAAGGTCTTACTTGCTCCACAGAGTTTATAGATTTTACCAAAATATGACCTTAATTCTCCATCCTCTTGATATACCTTTTCATTCAAACAACGTACTCACCATTCCCAAAAAACATACTGTTTTACAAGAACCAATCCTCAACGGGCGCCATCAACAACTATTCACAAATGTCATCATTTTTGTTTGTTCGACCATAAGACAAGAGTGATCATGATTGAAGCGAAGCCAATGACTTCAAGATGTTGATAATTCTAAAGAAACCAGATTCAGTACAGTCTGGAAAACATGAGCCTTATTCCTATCCATTTCCAGTCCTAGATGATGACGCACAGTTAACAATTTTACAGAATGCCAATGTCCAGAACGAATTTAGGATTCAATTTTCTCGACAGAAATCAGTTCAATCAAACACAAAGAACCAAGCAAGCCGACTTAAATCCAGCATAGTACCAAGGGCCTCAAAGTCAACCAATGAAGCGTACCTGGGCAGTGATTGGCATCGATCGCCGTGACTGAGAACGATCCGTCAGGATCATCAACCGCTACCGACTCACCGACCTCAATTTCCACAAACAGCGAATCGTCGAGCTATGAAATGCATAAGCAATCAGAAAACCCCACGAATCATTAATCCTACACCAATTGCAAAGATAAAACAAAACAAAACCCGCCCGCAGCGCAGGGATCTCAAGATCAAATCGAGAAGAGACAAAGGGAGGAAGACCTGAGGGAAGTAGCAGAGGGCAAGGGCCTTGGTAAGGCGGGTAGCGTAGACGGGTCGGGAGGAGTGGGCGACGATGCCGGCGAGGTGATCCTTGTGCGCGTGGGTGAGGAAGTGGTGGCGCTTCCGGAGGGACGCCGGCGTCCATGTGTCGACGGAGAAGGGAAGCCCCTTCGGCATCTCGATCGGCATCGCTTCCCCCCGGCTACGGACTTAACCCTAGTCTTTGAATTCGGTGTCAATCGACCGCAAACCTGGCGACTCCAGCTATTTATAGAGAGAAAGAGGGGGTTCTGCTTCCGGCGGAAGGAACAAAATTTGATTTTATTATCATTATTTTTTTAATCGGCGATTTTTCTTTTTCCCTCGCCATTTGGTTCGAGAGTCCACACCTCACGTGACAAAGAAGCAAGTGAAAATATTCCCATTTCAATTCAAAGATTAGACAAAATATGAAGGATGCAAATGACAATTTCACACCTTAAATCCACTCCACTCCCTCCATGACAATGTTACATTCTACTTGTTCTTTATTAATGGTTCTTCAACTAATGCAAAAAACTCCTCTAAAACTTATTATTATTATTATATTACCACCTCCCTGTCAAAGATCCAGCTGAACTTAACACTCTTCGCCTCCGCCGCCTTGGCCCGCCCCTCAGCCCTCTCCTGCAGACGCATCATCCTCGCCGGAAGCCCGCAGACGAAGTCCCTGGCCCGGCGACCCTCGCCGCTGAGCCCCGCCTCCAGCTTCTCCAGCCCCCACCGCTCCACCAGGAACTCCACGATCGAGGCGTAGTCCGCGGCGGTGTAGACGCCCAGCCGCTGCGCCACCGCGGAGTAGTGATCGAACAGGAGCGGGTCGCGGCCGTCGACCATCAGGTGCGCCGGCATCGTGATCTTCTTCCGCATCATGTCGGCGATCGCCAGCATCGCGCCGTCCGGGTCCAGCTCCAGCAGCTTCTCGATGATCCGGACGTAGCCGGTCTCGTGCCGCTTCTCGTCCGCCGCGATCGTGCCGCAGACGCGCGCCAGCACGCCGTCGCCGCGGTCCTTGGCGAGCCGCGCCGTATTCCCATGGGAGATGAAGGTGGCGCGCTCCTGGAAGGAGGTGTAGGTGAAGCCCAGGTACGGGTTGTTCTCTGTCCCTGGATCCTGCGAGCCCATCAATCAAACCCTAATCAAACCTTAGCAACGCCCAAAACATGTTTGATCTTATTACCCATCGTTAAAAAACCCCTGCATTGGGCAACCCTAGCAACGCCCATAACGTGTTCGATCTTATTCCCCACCGGAAAAACCTTAAGAATATTTGATAGGGTGTGGATTGGGAGTACCATTCCGGATCCGATGAGGTACTGGACGGTCTTCTCGAGCATGCGCATGTCGATCCGGCCGGAGAGGTACAGGTACTTGCCGAGGAGGTCGCCGTGGCGGTTCTCCTCAGCGGTCCACATGCGCGTCCACACCGCCCAGGGGCTGTCGCTGGCCCCCGTCTCGTCCCGCACCCCGTCCAGCGTGTTGATCATCGTCTGGTACGTCGGCAGCGCCTCCTCCGTGATCATGTCCCCCACCAGCACCACGAAGTAGTCGTCCGGCAGCTCCGCCGCGCGCGCCCGCAGCTCCCGCACCTCCGCCTCGAACTCCTCCGTCGGCCGCGACGAGTCCGGCAGGAAGTCCGTCGGCTGCCAGCACTTCTCCACCGGCTTCAGCAGCGGCAACAGCTCCCGCTCCGCCCACGACTCCAGCGACCTGAACACCTCCACCTTCTCCGGCGGCATCGAGTGCTGCGCGGCCTTCCTCCGAAGCGAGGATGGCGCCGCCGCGATCGCGGACACCCGCAGGCAGTGCTTCTTCTTCTTCTGCGGGAGAGCAAGAACACAGTGGCCGTGGCCGATGGAGTGTAGCAGGCCCTCCATTGCTGCGTCGTTGGAGGAAGGAATTAGAGCGATCGGATTGGAAGAAAGTGAGCTTGTTCGGTTGCGATTTATACAGAGGTCGAGTGAATACCGCCAGTTTGCCGGTGCATGCAAGCCAAGTCATTTGCCCGGCGACGGGGAGAGAAGATGGCAAAACAGTGGGTGCAGCGGTTTTCCAGTGGCCGGTGGGAAATTGGCATTCTGTGGGTAGGTGGGAAAGTGGAATCGAAGGCTGAGAATAGCATCGTTGGTATCGACGGTTAATTTAGGGTATGGACACTGCTTTATTAAAGACTAGAAAGAGACTAAGCCCCCGGGCATAGGTGAGTTGGTTAAGATGTAGTAGACTTGTAGAAGAGGATAAAGGTTCGAATCCTGACGAAATCAGGCAATACCCTCCTACGTTGTGACTAATTATAGTTTCTCAATTTACCTCCTCACAGATGGTCGTGAAGTCGATTGTGTGGGGCCGCTAAGGTGGCGGAATTCAAAAGAAATAGACGAATTTTGACGAAGTCAGGCAATTTGCGTGATTAATTGTAATTTCTCGATTTACTTCTTCATAAATGGTCGTGAGACTCTCCACTTTTTTGCAGAAGAAAAAGACTAACGTAACACTACAGCAACAACAACAACAACAACAAAAAAACACGAAAACGAGTAACGTAACACATTGACTTTACCAAACCAACCGAACTTGGAGGAAGACGATTGTTCATTTATAGTAGGGTCAAAAATCAAATGACGTTTCTTTTTATGAGAATCGTGAAAGGCGTTTTTTTTTAATTTATCATCAAAGTGTTCTGCCCCGTCTTTGTACATTCATTTTTTTTAAATTATCTTTATTTTCATCTCTATTCTAATATAACAGTAATAAACGATTATAAGATTCTAATCAATTTTAATAAATTATATTATATCAACTCTTTTTATTTCTTATCAATATTAATTAATATTTTGATTTTGATTAAGATTAATAATATAGTATTATAACAATTTTAATTTATAATTTTTATAATATAGACGTCCCATCTTAAATATTAGTCAATCAATTAATATAATATTGTAGCATCTATAATATATCGTAGCTGTACAGTGGTAACAATTATAGAATTATAATTATAAAAATATTTACTAACTATGAAATTATAATTACGTAGTTTCTATGCAGTTAATGGAGAATATGAGAATGTTGCTAAAATCTAAGAAATTGCATAGTCTCCATGTAGTTTTTCTCTCTTTATAGAGGAGTTTTAAGAGACGTATCTTTTGGAGAAAAGATCCTCTCCGTTAAAAGGTGTTGTAATAACCACGATACCTCTTCAATTGTTATGTCATTTCACATCTCTTCTGTAAAAAAGATAGAATCCGCCATCTTAACGGTCCCACGATCAGTTGTGAGGAGGTAAATCGAGAAACTGTAGGTGGTCACGATGCAGGAGGGTATTGCCTGACTTCGTTAGGATTCGAACCCTTGTCCTCTTTCATTTCACATCTCAAAACATAGCACAGATGTGGACACATGATATTTCTGATGTAATAGTTATGAATCAAATCTTGTGGGAATTTATAATTTGTTATTCACCTCGCTATGCGTCTCTTGTCTATGTACATGAATTTACCTTCCTCCATATATGTGGGATTAATTCTAGGGCAGCCGTTGAGATGTTGAATCCATCTTTTTTGTTATGTCCTTTCGCTCGTCGTATCCCTTCGCTTGTCATGTTCCCTCATATGTCGGGAGTTTGAGAAATTAGAAAGTTAAGAAATTGACGACTCAAATGTTTGGAGACGGATAACATGACTCTTGTATTGATCGGGTCAAGAGATCTCCTATATAGATTTCTTTTTAACCAAGATAAGGACTTACGTCGTGGATCTCTTTTCTTACCTTCGCAACAATCCCCTTCCAATATGATTTTCTTGCTTCTATCTTTGACGGTTATCATAACTGCTATAATAATATTAAAAATAATATTAAAAATAAAAATAAATTTAAAAAGTAAAATATACATGCATATGGAATGATAACATTCCAACAAAAAATGAAACGGACGTCGTTTTTAGTTTTGTCGTTTATAGCAGTCAATGTGTTAATAAAATGAGGATTATAGAAAGGAATGTCAATCTTGAAGCCTTTTTAGGATATAATTTAATCTATGTGTTGTTCTACCTTTTTAAACATTTATCGACGTTGTTATAATAATTTTAATTATGAAATGATTTTGATTAAATTTATATAAGTTTGATTAAGTTGATAAAGATTTTTATATATAATTTTTTATTAAGTTAAATTAATTTATGTTTATATATTGATTATTGTATTAATAATTACGTAATTGGTATAATAAAATTGAAATAGGGATATTTTTATGAAGGAATCATTCTGTTGACTGTTCTAATCATGAAGGATGTTTTTTGGTTTTACTCTTAAATCTCACTCACGTGGAAGTTGAAATTGTCTCTCTTATTTATTTTATAGGATTATTATTGATAAAATTTATATATAAATATTTTTTTTAAAAAAAATAAACGAGTGGTTTGTTTAAAGAAAGTCAAAGTCAAATTTCAAGTTGACTTTTTATTTAAGATTTTGTTTAAAAAGTGTGAATACTTTTCATCAATAAAAAAAAATTCAAATCTAAATATTTAAAAAAATTAATGCATTAGAAATGAAATATTGTGAATATAATAAAATTAAAAGAGAGTTAAAAATTTAGTTGATTATTTTTAAAATTAAAATTTTAGTTGGCTCTCCTGGGAATTTTAAATTGAAGGTGTATTTCTTTGAAAAATAAAATAAAATTGAATAGTAATCAATCTATGTAATTATTAGTAGGATTGAATCGGTTAAAAATTAAACTGACTTCAATAGATTAAATCGAAATCTTACAGTTAAAATTTTTTTGTATTTGGAAGTCAAAAGTCAAGAACAATAATCGATTGATAATAATATATTAGTCGATTATTATTAGACAATATAGGATATAGTCTTCAATTTGATTTGTGTCCGTCGAATTAGTTCGTCTTGTCAAATAATTTAGACGAGTTAGATTAAAATTTTATTAATCTATTTTAAAATGGATTCAGATGAGTTGATCCACCTAAGCTGATAATCAGTGTGGATTGACCTACATAGCAGGTTCAGGTTGGTCTGTGCATTGAAAAATTTATTTATTTTAAATTTTAAAATTAAAATAAAAAATTCAATGAAGTTCAATTTGATCCATTTAAATTATAATTCAAATTTAAAAATTTCAACTTAATCAATTTAAATTGTAATTCAAACTCGTTTTTAACTTTTTTATTTTTTAATTCGTAACTCGTTTTGAGGTTGGTTGGATTGGAGATTTCTCAATCTGTCAAGTTGATGGGTTGGTCCATCTTGTCCCGTCATTTAATGGATTTTTAATCGATTAACCTATCCTATCATGAATTAGTCCGTTTGACCGCTCTAGTCTATGACGTGGATTAGGAATATTCCTAAGTTGGAAGTTGGCTACTTCGGTTTAATCAAAATTTGAATTTGAAAAAATCAAATCAAATAAATCAAAATAATCATTTTTTTTAAAAAATAAAATTTTAAATTAACCGAACTTTCGAATTAATAATTATATAAAAAAAATGATTCGGTATCATTCCATTCCATCAGTTGACTTTTGACTTCTCAAATTTGGTCAGGATCAAAATCGAGTCCGACCGAAATCAAAACCCAACTTGTCGGATCTTAAAAAAAGAGTGAAAAATAACACCAAATTAACCGAAAAATTAGGCTGTCTGAGAAAAAAAAAACGAACTTCGCTATTCGTTGCTTCTCTGTATTAATTTGGTCAGTTAGGGATGGCAACAAGATGCGATCTTGATCGCCATCCGCATCGAGCAGACGCCGCTGCCAGCGTCCAAATCGGTCGATCGTTTCTATATTCTTCCATGATTTCGTGCCTGTCTTTGTTGTTTGTTAGTTGTCGGGGTTGTTTCAATCAATCCATTAAATTCCTGTCTCCCCCTATCTCCTCTCCCATCCCTTTCTCTCCTCCTCTGCTTTAAGAGATTTCCCGTTCCGAAGGCTGAATCCCGTCGCCAAGCATTCGATTCCATCAGGTTGGCGCCATCCCTTTTCTGTTTTTAGTTTTGGTTTTGTTTATCGAATCGGATCGGATCGTTGTTTTTTTTTCCTTTGATTTCTAGACAGATTCTGATATTTTGATCTGAAGAAAGCAGATTTGGTAACGACAAGGGCGTGATTTTGCTGCTAGTTGTATCCATTGTTTGAGTTTAATGCCTTTCATGATATGAACGCTGCTACATCTGAATCGTTGATGGCAGATTAGGGTTTGGAGATGACGAATCCACAGCTTCCTCCAAAATGCCCCTTTCCGGCCTCTTTCGCCGGTAGCAGCTCCAGCAATTGCATAGGTCCTAAGGGGAATTCCATTGCCAGGGACGGCGTGAGGTTCCACCAGCGCACTGCATCCGAGAGCTTTCTTCTCGAGGAGCAGCCTTCTTGGCTTGATGACCTCCTTAGAGAACCCGAGATGCCTGTCGGGCGAAGAGATCATCGGCGATCGTCTAGCGACTCTTTCGTATTCCTCGACTCATCTGATTCCTCATGGAATGGATTCGGCTCCAATGCAGTGGCTTACTGGGGACCTCAGGAATTTGATTACCTCAAACAGATTCAGCATGCACCTCACTATTTGGATGAAAATTCATATCGAGGCGCACAAATAGAAGGCGCGGAGTCTAGCAACAACATGGTTAACTATCCAAGCAGCAATCTTCCATCAGCCAAGGACAAACTTGTGCCTTCATCTTCGGTTGCTGTGACAAAGAAGCAAGATGATTTGTCATCTTTTGTCATGGACAGCCAAGTTCTAGAGGCTTGTGGTAAAGAAAAACCGGTAGGCTCTTTCGATCGGAGGGAAGGTGCTGAGGCTAAGCACTATCAATCTGAGATGGAAGCTAAGCGCGCTAAACAGTGAGTCATGATCATTCATCTTTCCTTAGTTTCATAAGTCTATTTAGCCAACATACATTTGACTTGTGCCTTGCATCAATTTTGCCTTGCTGTGAATGACTTATCATCGGTCATAACTATTTATACTTTTGTAGTTTATCTAGGTTTGATCTTTATTTGAGACTTGCCATTTCTGTTGTTACCTGTTGCTCGAATAATATTTCGGGGCCAACCCAACAAATGATTACCATATTGGTTAAGTCTCACAAAAGAAAATATGTCAATGATTAGCCCAAACATGAGGAAACTTTGAGACTTCTCACCAGTTCATTTGTTGACTTGTAACTCTTAATGCTTAATAACTAACTGACGGTTCTCGTCTTCACCGTCAACTGTATCTAATGCTAACGGGCTGGAAGAATATACAAACAATGATCTCATTTGCTACTGCTGGAAGCCATGGATGGTTAATCATGTTCATTGGAAGCATAGAAATCAATTGACTGATCTAATAATTTTGCCAATGCAGTCTCAGTTGTTCTTATTTAACTTATTGTTTTTTTTAATGCTATCTTAGGCAATTTGCTCAAAGATCCCGAATGCGCAAGCTCCAGTACATTGCTGAACTGGAGAGAAGTGTTCAAATGCTGCAGGTAAGCGATTGTTCTTCATTTTTCTCAGAAGAAAGTGATGAATTCTGTGCTTCTCATTTTTCTCATCGTACATCCTGTATTACAGGCAGAAAGTTTGGAATTGTCATCACAGCTTCAGTTTTTAGATCAGCAGAACCATATGTTGAGCTTGGAGAACAAAACACTGCTGCAACAACTGGATTGTCTTTCGCACGAGCATCTCTTGAAATGTCGTAAGTATCTAAGTTTAAGATAATGAAAACATTCTCGTTCACACTTGTTCTTAAGGTATTTGTTGGGTTAGATACCTCTGTTGTTGTAAGAACTTGTATTGTTAGATCTGAGCTGAGTATTTTTCCTCAATTAAGCCCATTCTGGGTCTCCAGATTGTTTGCCCGACCCAAAACTATCGATCGGCTGAATTATAAGGTTCAGTATAATGCTTTGGATATTTAGACTATCAAAGTTGGCCTCGAGCTATCTTCCTTAGTTCTCTTGAGTTACGAGTTTCAGTTATGATCTGATACATGGCTTACTACTACATAACTGCTGTTTCGCACAAGGAAACCACCAGTCCACCATTTGCATATTCTTCTTTACTGTAAATGAAACTTTTACGACATACACGAAAACTAGCATATCCATTAGTTGTATTTTATCTTTTTCTTCTTGACGAAAGAACCAATATTTGACACAATAAACACACTAATGAACTACCCTATGAGTTAGCTTATAAGATCGCGGTTAGGAGTAGTAAAATCGACGCGTGCAAGCTGAAATTTCATTTTATTATCTGATCCTGAAACTTATAGAATCCACTCATATGAGGATGCAAATCAACTCTCTTAGTTTTTCACATATATGCTTGCTTTTAAACGATGCAGTTGAGCACGATATCTTGGGGAAAGAGCTTTCTCGTCTTCGACACATGCATCTTCAACAACAACAACAACAACAACAACAACAACAACAACGACTTCCGACTCATGGACGCAAGAAAAGCATAGACCTCGATTCCCAATTTGCCAATCTGTCCCTGAAAGGAAATGATTCAAACTCAGGTGTAGGTCAGCTCCACATCTGAAGCAAAATGTTTTCAGCAGCTGTTCTTGGATTCAAGATCTTCTTCTACAGATATTCAAAAAGTTGTATCTTACCATGAAGCTAATTTTACCTTTCTGAGGTGTAGGTTTGTTGTATCCACCTCAAAGTCAACCTCAGTCAAATGTATTTGTTGGTGGTTGACTAGTAACATGTGTTAGGTTTTGCAAATGGCTCTATTCTAATGTTGATTGATGTTAAATCTCCCTGTGCTAGTTCATTGCTAAATCTGGTACAAACCTTTTGCCTTATTTAATAAATTAAAATAGAGCAAAAATTAAAAGGATATCCATATTTAGAAAGCACTTTCTGATTGATCTTTACTTTTAGTTAAAATTGTTTTAATTATTATATTTTTTTATATTAGGTAGATAGTTTTAATTAAAATTCTACATTATATTGAAAGTCTAGAGTACTCATATGAAATTCAAATTTTCAATTATAATAATTTTAAAATTACTTTGATAAGATATTTGATTAATCTTAATTATTTATGATGAATATTAATATAATTTTGACTACTAATGAGGGTTAATTATAATAGTTTTAATTAAAATTTTATATTATATTTTAAAATAGAATGATAATGAAATAAAAAGGTGTTATTTGCATTTTTCACCTTGAAAAAATATAGAAAACGTATTTTTAATTAACTTTATTTATTTGGGTATTTTTTCTTTTTTGTAAAATATGCAGGCCGCCTGAAACGACCGGTTAAACCGACATTTGAGTTGACTCGGGTTCAAATCGGCCGCCCTTTTTGACATTTTTGCCCTCCTCTCAACCCAACCGAACCCGCACGGCGTTCACCAGTTCGTGGTGAAGAAGAAAGAAGAAGGAAAAGAAGAAGAAACGAAGAGAGAAGAAGAAGAAGAAGAAGAAGAAACCAGATCCTTCCCTTCCGCCATGGCTCTTCTCAGTCTCTCCTCCTCCTCCTCCTCCTTCCTTCCACCTGCCTACCCCTTCGAGCCCCCTTCACCGCGCCCTTCTCTAAGCACGCTGCCTTTTCTCTCCGTGCTTGGCGTCCACGGTCCGACCTCGCCTGCTTTCGCTCGTCTATACGAACGAAGGCGACTCTCACCATCGACTCTCCCTCCACTGGCGGTGCCTCCTTCCCCGACGGCCCCCCGAGGGTTCTGTTGGAGGTTAAGGATTTGAAGGCCGTCGTCAGGGAGACGGGGCAGGAGATCCTGCGGGGGGTCAGCCTCATCATCAACGAGGGCGAGGTTTGTCGGTTACTGTTCGTCTCTCAGTCGGTATGTTTTTCGGGGTTTCTGCTTGTTTTTTGAGAGGTTTTTCTCTGTAGATTCACGCGATTATGGGGAAGAATGGATCAGGAAAGAGCACATTCTCCAAGGTGATTCTCGATGACTTTCTATCAGCTACTGAATCGAGTTCTCCTTATGTTGCTTTGATGCTACACTATCGATTAGTTAACTCTAGATTTGGTACTCAAAGCTTCCTAGGGAAAAAACTTCATTTGGACGCTAGTGGAACTTCAAGAGGAAGAAGAGTTGTTAATACTTGAGTAGTGCGGAAAGATGTGAAACATGATTTTTTTTTCAATTACTTTTAGTTAAGGTGGATGTCTGTTTTGTTCAGTAAAAAGTAGTGTCCCATAGTTTTAGTGCATTGTAAATATTGATTGTTGGCTTTGACTATCTTCTTCCCTCTGCAAAGATTGTCCAAAAGTAAATAAGGGATAGTTGGACCCTATTTGATATAATATTATATTTATGAAAAAAGTGCATAGAGGATTAGATGATTAGGGGATATTTCAAGGTTTTTGTATCTTACTGCAATGCCTTGCTTATTTCAGGTTCTTGTTGGACATCCAGATTATGAAGTAACGGAAGGTAGTGTTCTATTCAAGGACCAGAATTTACTTGACATGGAACCCGAAGAAAGGTCCCATGTTGGCATTTTCATGAGTTTTCAGAGTCCTGTCGAGATACCAGGTGTAAGCAACTTCGACTTTCTGCTTATGGCATTCAATGCTCGAAGAAAAAGCCAAGGGCTACCACCAGTAGAACCTCTTGAGGTGTGCTAATATTTTAAGGCTTTTCTATTAATTTCAACAACATTGACTGTTATGCTGTAATCCTATCTGATCATGTTTCCAATCTTCAAGATCTACATCTCATATTTTGTTGCTAACATTTTCTATGAATCCATTATCCTCTGGTTTCTATAAAACCTCAAACTGAAATAATATGCTGATAAAAAGTATAGCATATATCTTAGAAACAGCCATGCTTATTCTAACTTGAATATTTTTTTTTTCTAAAGAAATCAAGCATACATGATATGAAAAAGCTAGTCAGTAGGGTAATGTCTGGGTGTATCTTTTATGTATTGCCTAATTGAGAAAAGCATGAGCAGAGGTAATTGTCTAGTTAACTTAGAATTTCTCTCGCTGTTACTACAGTGGACTGCTAAATCTTGCTACCATGTGAATTAGTTGTATGGTCATAGACAAATAGTTTAAAATTGAGTTAATATGAGCACAATGTATAGGCTTTGTGTTGAATCTACCATCTCTTAATTGATTTTTTGTTAAAATGATGATGTGATATCCACATGACATGTTTCCATATATGCAAATTGTTATTTTAGATATTTACACATAAAATTTATTTCCACGTCGGATTATCACTTCTAATACCTGTTTAATGGCAACCCCCTTTTTTCAAATTTAAACCCAATAAAATTTTATGGTTTCATCTGTCGACATCCACGATAGTGGTTTGCATACGTGGCAACATGCCATGTGGATGCCAAGCCATCATTTTAAGGAAGACAAAGTAGCCAGTTGATGGACACTAAATTTTAGCATGAAAGTTGAACATTGTGGTAGATTAGGGAAAAAATAAAAGAGTGTGCTAGATTTGAGAAAAAATTAGTTTTACTAAAGGTTGCATTAGATTCTTTAAAATAACAAAAATTTTATTTAAAGGTTTCATAATTGCTATATACTGTGCATTTAATGATATAAGAAAATTTTCAAATGCATTGCTTTACGTAACACACCGCAGGGCAAATAATGTTTATAGTTGGAACATAATCTGTGGTTAATTTGCTGGAATTTCTACTAATAGATAAGTACCTGGGAGGATGATCAATGCCTGAAAATTATACTATGACTTGCAAATATTCAGCATGTTCTATGGTTCATTTTATGGTTTTTTTATTACTTACTGCTGTTAACAGTTATTCAAACATATTTGATGGCTTGTAATAGGATACTCTATGTTGGAATATTCTATGTTGTCATTTGATGGAATATCTAGCTTTTTATATGGTATTGATAGGTTTCTGTTTCTGTCAACAATAATGGGGATTGGTGTATACAGTACCATGGTGCATGTTTGCAGATGATATTGTTTTGATAGATGAGACATGTGAAGGAGTAAATGTTAAACTAGAATCTTGGTAGGAAACATTAGAAGTGAAAGGTTTTAGGCTTAGTAAAGTAAAGATAGAATGTATATAATTTAAGTTTAGTAATATTAGACGTAATTAGACAATTGTTAAGATATGAGATGATGTGTTGTTTGAAATTGAGATCTTTAAGTATTTATGATTATTTTTGCAAGACGATGGAAGGATTGAGAGAGATGTCTTACATAAAATACAAGCTGGTGGTTGAAATAGAGGAGAGCATCGAGTGCTTTATGTGATCGTAAAGTATCTCTAAAACTTAAAGGGAAGTTTTATAAAATGGCGGTTAGACTTGCTATGTTATATGACGCTGAATGTTAGCTATGACTCAAGCACATGAGCAGAAGATGAGAGTTGCAGAGATGAGGATGTTAAGATGGATGTGTGGTCATACGTGGATGGATAGAATAAAAAATGAGAACATTAGAGAGAAATCGGAGTTGCATTTATTGATGGAAAAGCAACAGGAAGGTTGGGCTACACCACCCATCCTTGATCAGGGGGGTGCTATGCTATTTATTAATATCTTGTAACATGAACTGAAGGATATAGCCATCAAATCTTGGTTAAGTGACCTTCAGTACAACCACTGATAGCCTCTCCAATATTACTATGTTGGTTACTTTGACTTTTATTTTCAATATGTTTGCACGAATAGTATTGTTTTCTGCCAGTTCTCTCCACATGTTCTTCTGGTACTTTTCTATTACCTACTGAGCCCTTTCCGCATGCTTTTCCAGTATCATGTATGACAAAGAGACATGACCTCAAATATTATTTTAATGCTCTTTGAATCATTAATTAAGTTTATCTATCACAGAAGAGACTACTTAGTAGATGATAGCTACATATTGCTTCTATTCTCCAAATCATTTGATCTTTATTAGTTTGCTTCATTTGCAAAACATTAGATATTTTTTGTTTGTCTGCACAGTTCTACAGTTTGGTGACTCCTAAAGTTGCTGCCTTGAATATGAACCCAAAATTTCTCGACAGAAATGTAAATGAAGGCTTCAGTGGCGGTGAAAAGAAACGGAATGAAATTCTGCAACTTGCAGTACGTATTCTTTATGCTTTGTTTTATAACAAAATAGATTATATAAAGCTGTCGATTCTCTTTTAGCAACCATCTTCAGTTTCTTTTGATTGTATGTTGTAGAGGCCATATGAGTTATTGACATGCATGATGAAAAATTCAATTTTCCTGTCATTGGTTGACAACTACACTTAATCATTTGCCGCCTTCTTTGGCATCACTCTAATGTGACAACTACATTATCTACTAATCTTTATCAGCATATATATTTTTTTCTATCATGATATAATTGCGAAGATGGACGTGTGGGGTTACTTGAAAGATCAAATAAGAAATATTATTAGCTACGAGCAGGTAGATCTAACTCCTACAAAAGTTAAAACAAGAGAACATACATTAAGATAATACATATATGTTGAAAGATTATTGATAGTTCAAAAGTTGTATCAAAGTCAAATCTATAACCAGTGAAATGAGATCTAAGAAAAATTTTCTTAGTTTTAAAGATCTCAGTGTGACTAGCAATATGCGCATAGAATTAAATGGCAGGAAAAGTCCATGTAGCTGACAAGCAGATAGTTGGGATCGATGGCTTATCATTGTTGTTTTTGAAAATAACTTTAGAACTATGGACGACGCGAGTGATTTACAAATCCTGCTCTCCTCACCTCCCAAAAGTCTCTTTCTGCAATTGCCCCAACTAAAATAAAAAACCTTGAAAATATTGGTTTTCCTTCACTGTCTGACATGAACAATCCACAAAATTCTGGAACATTTTCTTTCATTTCTCTTTCACTGTTTTCCCTGTAGTTTACTTTAATCACCCTAAACATATTATAAGAACAATGTTAAAAAAAAATCATCTATTCTCTTAAAATTGAGTATATGAGATGTAGCATTCTGAGTCCAATTGTTGATCATAGTTGTTTTCTTTCTTTAAATTCTAGATTGATGTCATTTGATTTTTTTTTTATCGATGTTTCAGGTTCTACAAGCAGATTTGGCTATTCTTGATGAAATAGATTCAGGGCTAGATGTCGATGCACTTCAAGACGTAGCAAAAGCAGTTAATGGACTATTAACACCGAGTAATTCTGTGTTGATGATCACACATTATCAACGCCTCCTGGATTACATCAACCCCAACTATGTCCACATAATGGTAGGATATTTGTTTTAAGAAGAAACGATCGTTATTCTTATCTGCCGACGATCTCTTTCAATATGCATTCAGCCTTTGTTAGGTGTTATCCTTCACACATAGAATAGAGACTAGTGATATTTGCTATTGAATTATTAGGAAATGGAAATGAAGTTGCTTATGCATCATGATCACTTCAAGATTTAATACAATTAGTTATTCATGTTATTGGCCTTACTGACAGTTCTCGATGTTCAGGAAAACGGCAGGATTATAAAGACGGGTGATGTTTCACTTGCAAAACTTCTCGAGAAGGAGGGCTACAGAGGGATCTATGGCTCATAACTCAAAACCAGTATGCATCCTGCTTCAATGTTTTCCATTACTTGATCTCGATCCAACCTTTATGCCAAAATGATGTCCCTTACAGGCACCGAAAATTCACGAGGTCCTATCCATCCCAAGCTTGTCGCTGCGACCCAACATCCTCATTCCTCGGATAACTCCATGAGGTCGATCTTTCTACTTCATCTACATATTCAGTTTAAATTTTGGTATATCCAATAAGGTGGGTTCGAAAATGCCTCCTTGTTAATTAGTTTAGTGGGTGCTTACTGGAAATTGCTGTTAATTTAGCTGAGAAATTTGTTAATTACAAATTAAATAGTTGCCGTCATCAGTAGAATCATTTGAGAATTGTCATGTACAAACATCGACTATAATGCTCTGTTTACTCCGAAAGAGAAAAAGAGAAACATCAGTTGAATCATTTGAGAATTACCACCTTTTTGTGCCTTATCATCCTTCGTTGTCCATGGACTCCTCTAAATAGAAGAGGCCGCACTGGCCACTGGAGATTGAGAAAAGATATTCTCTCTTCTATATACACGGAAAGTATTTTTTTTCTCTCTATAAGTTTTTTGTTTTGTTTTGTTTTTTTAACTTTTCTTGCACAAAATAAATCGATCCTATAAAATTCATTTGAACTTTTTTTTTTTAAAAAAATTATATAATAATAATTAAAATAAGATCCTAAAAAATTTTGGATTTAACCCGAAAATTTATAGTATAAAAGGTTTTATAATTTTTTTTGCTTCTTTCTTTTTTTATTGTTATCAAAAGAGCATTTTACTTCATCAGCCCTTTGTAAAATTATGCAGTTATCATCGTGTAGTCGTAGATGTTATAATATGAATTTGACATGTTCATTTAACATTCATGAAATGAAATTGTAGTTAATAAAATATGAATTTGGTATGCTCATAATATTCACATTATAATAATTATAAAATTATAATTACTATAATACGAATTTATACTGATCTATCAATTCAAAATTTAGATTTAAAATCCATCTATAAAGAGTCAAAACCGATAGAATAATGTACATGAGAACGGTGGTATAATTTTTAATCAAATTATATTTATTAATTACCTAAATATATATCCATATAATTTTAAAAAATTTATAAAATCTTAGTAAATGATATAAAGGTTATAATTAATATGATTCAAAAACTAAAGTAGACAGTGATCTGATCCCATATGGAGATTTCTGGGTGCACTTGTTCCCAATTTTATTTTATTTTTTAAATTTCTTAAAAATATAAAGGAAAAAAAATTAACGAATTAACTTGTCTCTTGCCATCGAAGAGAGCAAAGCAGTATCAAGGTCGAGCAACTTCACAACTGCGACCGATGAAATGGCAATCTTAACTTGTATAACAAAAAGCAAAAAATCTCGTCATCCATAATGAAGAATTTTGAATAGAATCTACACGTTCAAACAACATATAACCATGGGACAAAAAAGAGAGTTGAAGGTACCGAATAAGGAAAATATACATATTTGTGACTCGAATAGGTCTTAATATCAATCGGATAAGCACATAACACTCGTAACAATGGATGCAGAAGGTAATCCTGTATCTCTACAACAATGCAGGTTTGCGATATAAAGAGAGCAGACAATACTTGAGGCGAGACGACTTTAAGGTAGTAGCTTGCATCTTTGACGATTAGAGTTCGTCGCGACCTGTGATAAGCCAATGTAGTCACAGTCAGATCCGACACATACATTTAGATATCAAAATACAATAAATGGGCATAAGCTAATAGAAAGATTGAGTTGTCACAAGGTGCAACTTGTTTCTACAAAGACTGACAATGCGAATCTACTAGACACCATTGTTTTATAACTTGCAGGATTGTTCACAAAAAGTATAATTTACCATAAAAGTGTAGGTGAGATACAACACCCTTTTTTATAAGATTCTGGATATAAGAAAAATTCAATGAAGGTTCAATTTAACTAATTAAAAGTGAACCTAAAAGATTTATGCTATATGAGAGAAGAATAAAGGTTGAAGAGAGTATATTCTCAAAGTCAACGGCAAAATGAGAAAATTTTATCACGTAGAAAACACAAAATCAACTATAGTTAAGATGGGCTCAATACTTTTGATACATAAAATGACAAGGAGGATGACGACAATGGTATCTTAAAGGTCATATTATGATAATGTTATCTACCATTGAAGTATAACAATTTTTCCATGTCAAAAACATGAACCAATTTTTCTATTGCCCATTTTATTTTAATTCTTGTAGAATAAAATAAGCAATACATTGTGCATTATGTTTGACTCAAAACGACTTTTGTTAAAGTCTGAGTGAGTCAATGGCTCTCATGATCTGACTCAGTATCCACTTATATGCTGATTCAACCAAGTGTTATTTTGACAACCCAGGTGATCTATAAACCCAACTTGGTGGTTTGTCAACCCAATCTAATGTCCGATGACTTATCAATTGTGTTGTCGGCCCAACCCACAATTTCACTAACAGAGATGACCTTGGTTAATGTGTAACTGGATATCTACATGATACAATATGCATGGGATACATTAAATGTCTATGCCATAAACTCAGTCAATTAAAGAAGGTTTCTTTTCGTTCTACTCATTCTTTGTGTTTATTTCACTTCTTGTAGTGTGTAGGAGGATATTCAACTCTCAACAGATTTTGCATTAATACCTGAGATAAGTCACCCTTAATATCGACCATCATGTATTAATATATTGTGCTTAGCAACTAAATTTGAACTATATATATAATCATAAACTAAAACATTGATGTAAGGATACACATTTTTAAAAGTTATGATCCAAAAGTTGTCAAGAAACTCTATGAAATATACAGCCATCTGCTACTACTACTATATTATAGAGGTAAAAAAGACAAATAGCAACCCAACAAACTCAACATGAAAATTAGAAAAACTAATTATTAACAAAAAAGCTATACACAAGTATTGTAAATGTTGCGCAAACAAATCTTCTTATCTATAAAGCTCTTCAAATTTTTTAACCAACAAAAAGAATTGTTCTCTTAAATTCAATAAACAGACAAATTTGCAAACATTTTTTGAGAGGAACAAACATCTATAATCTACTGAATTCTTTTTTATATGGGAGTTTAAATATTACCATTGCCAACACTGAATGCAATCAAACATGTCCATTCACCATATTTTTAATACTCTACATAAAAAAATTAAACATATGGCTCCACATATGTTCAAGTGAGACAATGGTGGCAATGACTGACATAAAAATGAGATATGTTTAAATGAACATTCAAACATGAAATTACTGTCATAGAAATCAGATGCATATGAAATTTGGCAAATATACTCCTTTTCTGCACACATTTTCCCATCCAACTAAGCAAACCATAAACATTCAGAAGCATATGACTCATAACTGCCAGAGTTGTGTCATATATATAAGCTTCTCAGTGTATCAACAGGTCAAATTTTTAATGGCAATTAGAAAAAAACAAAGGTTAATTCCTAAAATCCTATTATGTAACAGTGTGTTGCAATTGTTAATTTTACAATAACCGCCTAATCCATGTTTTTTTTTTAAAAAAAAAATCAGGTGTTCAGGCTTCAACCGACTAATCCTGAAGGTAGACTAACCTAATCCATGTTTTATCATAACTGAACGTTGAAATTTGGCATTCATCTTAGAATGTAGAACCCAAATACAAAATACATAAGGAATCAAGATGGATAACGAAGCATGCCCTAATCATGCATTGTCGGAATATCGCACAATTATTTGTTCGAAAAAAAATCACAGATTGTTTTGAAACCAGGCATTCAAAATTAAAAATATCAAAACAAACGAGGTAAATTGGTTGACAAAATTACCATTACCGGGATCAGTGCCCTCCATCATGCGAACAACAGTGGTGGCTGGGCCCGGCCCTTTCATCGCCGCCGCCTTCTCCGCGCGGCCCTTCGTCCTCGTCGCTGTCGTCCTCGTCGAAGGGCTTCTGCTTGTGGAAGATGCAGCACTTCTTGGAGCTCTTCCGGTTGAGGAACTCGTTATCGACAGTGCCCTCCTTCCAGGTGACCTTCTTCTTGGGTCGCCGGAGGCGCAGGACGAGCGTCTCCTGCGGCGGCTGCGATTGCCTCGGAGGCGAAGAAGACGAAGGCAGTTCGTCGAGGGTAATAGTTACGGCTGCGGTGGAAGGGGAAGCCAATCTCGCCATCGTGCGCCTCGCTTGCTCTGCCCTAATCGCAAGAATGATCCAGAAGCAATTTTTACGTTACTATTTAAAGCAACTAATCTTCCGCAATCTCAAATCACTTTCCACCTCCTACAACTTGACCCGTTTGCGTACCTGACTCGTTATTGGGACAAACGATTAAAAATTTCGGCAAAAAACCAAATCCAAACCAATAATCCATTTTGCCTTTTTTTCAATAAAAAGATAATAAAATGTGAATTTCCCAAATTACCCCTGCGGGATTAGCGAGGACAGAAAGGTAATTTAACAACAAACGTGAACAAAACCGCGCTCGACTGAGAGGGAAAAGCTAATAAAAGCCAGTCCGCACTCCCACAGCTTCGTGCTTTCTCGTCTCCGTCTCCGAGGCGAATTAGGGCTTTCAGTTCCTCCGATCGGGCGTCTATTTCGCGTCGCTGATCTTCTCGCTGCGGAACCTGAAGCGTTCATGTTGGATTTGGGAGGATTTCCGACGCCTGTAGCCGGAGGAAGCGCTAAGCGGAGCAGGACGAAGGATTCGGAATGCCCGAGATCCGAGAGGAAGACGGCCAAGCGAGAGGATGTTGATTACGATCCAGATCTGGATCTTTCCAGGTCCGATCTTAGTTCGCGTCCTTTGGTGTGTTTTGTTGTCGATTGTGTTTTTAGGATTTTGTTGAGGTTTTCAGAGACATCAAGGGGATTATCTCGGCGCTGCATCAGATCAAGGAAAAGGCTGCGAAAGATGGGCAGAAGAAGACTGAGGAGACGATAAAGAGGTGAGTTCCGACCCCAGTGTGATCTGATGTCTTCTGCATTCTTTTCCTGTGGATCAATAATTTGGTTCCAGGTATATTACGTTTTCAATCCATTATCTCAATAAATTTGGATCAAATTTTGATGTGGCTTTCTGCATCTAAACTTGCAGATCTGTGACTTCTAATTAATTGAACGAATACAGCATCATAGCTGCAATCTGTTGCATTTGTACATCCTATTCACATGGATAAACAGACAGCCCTTATTGTTTTTCCCCTTCTAAGAACCACACTTTATGAATCTAATTCAACCTATACTTTATGCATTCCCTTTTAGTTTCACAAATGACAAAATGTAATGGTTACTAATTCCACATGATATTTGGAGGGTTAGTTTAAATATGCAGAACCTAATTATATTGGGTCAGCTGCATGGATCTTTTTATTCAAATGAGTTTGTATATTCAAATGAGTTCTATATACAACTATGATGCTAGTGATATTCAGAAATGATTATTTATAAAGACTATTTACTTGCTCTCCATCAGGATCTCCTTGACTATGTTTTGTAAATGAGCAAATACTCGTTATTGTTAAAATTTTCATCTCTACTACATTCCATAATCTTCTAAGCCAATCATCTGTGGTATTTTATTTGGTTGTTCTTAATTAGCTTTTTGATTCTCAGTGTCAATCAGGAGATTCAATCAATGGTGGATGATGCCAAATCAAAGTTTGACAAGGAAAGGCAAGGGATTTCAATCTCATCTTCTTTTGCTTGTTTTAATCTAAACACACATAAATGGATTTGTAAAATTTCTGATCACTGGTTTAAAACTTTTCCCCAGGTTTAAATCTTTTCCCCATTGAACATGTTAAGACTTACAAACTGTTTATTGTTAGTAAGGGTTCAAATGATTGAAACAGCCTTGTGAAATTAGTTCTTCATTAAATGAGATTTGTTTTTCGATGGACAGGCAGGCTTTGATGAAGGCATTATTGAAGAGCTCTAAGGAGGTTCTACAAGCTATATTTTGTTAACTAAAGCTTATTAGTAATAACGTTTCTAGTGCCTTTATTAATCTGATGAACCTGGCCTACTGATATAACCAAATGCAGTGCGAAGGCTCATTGAAAGCTGAGTACAGCAAATTTCAAGCAGATTATGAACAGTTTGCCAAGGATAAACAAGCACACGTACAAAATTTCAAAGGTATGTGCAAACAAACAGTTTATACTGATGGTCACCTTTAAAACATTTCATGGCAGCTTGGTGTCAATAAAACTAGAAGATATTTGAAGAAATAGATTAGAAGAAAAAAAAAAGTCTCCATATCGATAGATATTTTAAAAATTAAAGATTATTATTTCTCTTCATATTTGCAGACATATATTCCAAATATGAACACGAGAAGGAAAAATTGTCTGCTCGATATGAACAAAACAGTAAGCACCAGTATTTTCTTTAGATGTCACTGGAAGAGTGTGCGTTATATTCTCTTCCATGCCTTATAGGAAAGAAAGAAAAGGCGACTCTAGCTGAACTCGAGAAGGCCTGCACGAACAAGCTAACGAATGCAGAAGAAACATTGAAACGAAAGAAGCAGGTATTTCTTTTAATCTACCTCAATATCCTTTATAGTCGAATCTTTGGCTTTAGAATTTTACGAACTACTGGTCTTGTGTTCTAGACTAAATCTGCATCATTGCCCTACCTTTCCATTTCCAACTGGATTTTATCGACCAAATTTATCTTTGTAACTTGGCCCTTTTGTTTCGATGCCATTAAACTGTTGAGTAATGCCACTGTCTATTTTGCTCACAGGATGATGTTTCTTTCAACATCCTGCGCAAATCTCTTGGATCCTTCTTTGATAACGCCTCCGACGAAGACTTCGGCCCTGATGAATAATCATTTGTTCTTCTTCCCTGTCCCTGGTCTTGCTAGCACCCACAATACTCGGATCGAATGCATGAAACTACCTTCCTTTTAACAATTCTACAGTTCACATGAACCTGAGATTAAAGAATTCTTATATTCTTTTAGTTTTTAATGAATTGAAGCAATAGGACAGTTCTCCTATCTTGTTACAGCATAGTGGTAGTTTAAAAAAAAGGGTCATGAATTCATTATCTTGTTTTTTGAAATCTGGAAAAACTTAGGAAGATTGTTTTGCTATTGAGTTTACAAACATGTTGCCATAGTTCAAGTCTGGAAATCTTTCTACTGAAGAGAAGCAGATCCAACCCCCGAACCAGCTCCGTATCCTCCACCTCCGCGTCCGAATCCAGGTCTGCCGCCAGAACCCTACACGATTTCAATAGTTAATATCACATCGTTTCAGTTCCAGCAATGAATAGACAGCTACTATAACATGAAGAGTTGAAACAAGAATTGATTCTAATGTATCCGTCTATGAATCAGTCAGCACGATGGATTGAAGTTTTTCCGGTCAAGGCTTCCCAAAGATTCCCAAAGGGTAAACCATCAGAGATCTCAGTTTTATCAGCACATAACTATCTCAGATGACCGTCATGAGATTATAAAAGTGAGAATGATCATCATTTGATCTCTTCCTTTGCGAATTGAAAGCCTATCCAGGCTTTTTGTAGTTGACGATTCAACAAACAAGCCTCTTTTCTACCCTATTTACAGTTTAAGCATCCCATCTATAGTCCAAACGATAAATCAAAAGTGCAAACATTAAATGACATTTAGTTTCATATGCATAATAAATTTTGGTTCTCAATTTTCAATCTCGATAAGAAAAATATTTAATCAAAGAACCAGCAAAGATTCCCAAAGGGATCACCATCAGAGATCTTGGTTGTATCAGCACAAAGCTATCTCAGACGACCGTCAGTGAGATGAAAAAAATGGCTCATCACATGGTTCCTTCCTTTGGGATATGATTAAAAACAAAGATATTATTTTTACCAATATGTATGACAACTTAAATACACAAAACGGATACAAATTTGTGTCAATTTGTGTCTGCTACTTAGTATTGGCAATGATTATGAAAAAATGTCTAGAAGAGTGGTGAAATTTAAATATTTCCACCTTGTTGAAGTAAGGAACCATAGCATGTATGTTTGGAAGACATTCCATTTTGAGAGATTGAACCATCGGAAATCTAATGCAACTGCAAGTTTTCTATTATTCAATTGGACAGCTTCCTGTTACCAGGTTAATCTGATCTAGTTTTGAAACACTTGAAGCTACACTAGAAGTTCCCACAGGACAAAAACATCTTAGTTTTATCGGCCGAGAGCTATCTCAGATGACCGTCATGAAATTAAGAAACAGAAATACTCATCATCTAATTTCTTCCTCTGAAATTTGAAAACCATAAGAAAGTTCTAGCAAAGAATCATGTGTTCAACAATCCTAATTTTTGTTGTCAATGACTCATCTTATCATTGTTTCACCTAATCGATGAAGAATAAACTAGGATGCATTTCCTAATTGCAGTTGTTTCAGTTAAAATCCAATGCTACCAGGTGTTTTCTATCATTCAACTTAACAGATTATTGTTCCCAGGTTAATCCGAACGAGTCTTAAAATACACTTCAAATGACACTAAAGATTCCCAAAGGAAAAAAACCATCAGAGATATCAGTTTTATCAGCCAAGAGCTATCTCAGACGACCGTCATGAGATTAAAAAATGTGAATACTCATCATTTGATTTCTTCCTTTGAAATTTGAAAAACATAAGAAAGTCCTAATTTTTCCCAAATTTTGTGGTCAGTGCACTTTGCAACTGTTTCCCTTACTGATGATAAACAATCAAGGATTCATGCACTATTCACTGTTTAAGCATTTCCTAAATAATCCAAACTTAAATCAATGTACAATTATCTATTCCAAACTAACTCAGATAACCATTAGTGAGATTAAAACAAGAGGATTGAAAATCAGAAGTCCTAGATGCTTAGAAAAAAACATATGGAAACAAGATATTATTTTCACAAACAAGTGAAACAATTTAAAAAACACAAATGATAATGGCTATAAATTTGATTGAAACATTTTAAAGTAAATTGAAGTTTAGCATGCAGTAAACATAAAATATGAACACCAGAAACAATGAGGACATAGAAAAAGAATCTCAACTGAAGCATAAAAAACATTCTTGAATTGCTAACGGATGCATACCCTGAAAGACGGCTGGAATTCAGGCGGGGCACCGCCCTTGTCGCCAAGCTCTCCTGGAGGACCCCCTGGGCGTGGACCTCCACGATAACCATCCCGATCACCAAACCTCGGTCGGTCTCCCTCAAACCTTGGCGGCCCCCTATCAAGACCACAAAAATATAGCAATGCAAGGCGGTATTTATCAACATTTCAGATCGTTGCAGATTGGAGAAGTCAAAAGTCACCTGGGACGGTCACCCGGAGGACCAGAGCCAAATGGGCGAGCGGGCGGCCTAGCAGATTTCTTCAACGTCGCAGGAACAATCTCAGATGGGAGATTAAGGAAAGTTCTGAGGTACTCAATACCATCATTCGTGAGATACCAGTAATAATGCTGCCAAGCAAATGTCTCCCTCACGTACTCCCTCGATTTGAAGCTCTGCATCAACTTGATCACTTGCAGATTGGGCACGTCGATCTCCGGATGCTTGGCGAGGTTGTAGTCCTTTTTCGCGTAGAGCACTCCCTCTAAACAAATCCAATAATCTTTTTATTAAAAAAAACGATCTTTCTAGAGAGAAGGAAAAAAATCCAGCATAATGCGTTCAAAATCCGGATTTGGGACAGGAAACGCACCTTGAAAGAGGTATTTGCAGATCTCATGGCGATTCTTCTTCGGAATGATCTGGGAGAGAACAGCAAGCGAAAAATCATTGAATAGTTGTTCACATAGAGGAAAGAAACCACGTATGAGGATGAAGCCATGGGATTCCTCACCATGTTTACGATCGAGACAGTGAAAGATCCGCCGCAGTAGCGTCTCAGATGGCGAGGAGCCGCTGCGTGAACGAAATGGAAACCCTACTGCTCATCCCCCTCTTATATAGGGCTCACATGGTGTGTTTGGGCCGAACACCGACTTGTAAAGGCCCAAATAGCCATGTCTCATTAATGGGCCTGACCGGTCTGGCTCGGCCCGTCATCTAAATCCAGTTTAGATCTTGCGAACCTACAATTCCTCGTCCCTTTAAATATATATATAAATTCAATCGAACGCTATGAAGCTGAATATGAATATATGAATCTCTTAGCATTCACAGCCAATTGTGCCTTGATCAATTCTTTCGATTTAATATGTTTTTTTTTGACATTTTTGTTCCAAGTTAACTACAAATAGGTTAACCCTAAACTTTGATTTTCAGGAAGTATCCAACCATGACATCAGTATCGAATGCATACATGGATCCAACAAAATGTCTTAGTGTTGTAACCAAATGACATTGTTAGGTTTCACAGTGTTGAGAAGGAATTTCTTGACAGTCACAGCTGCAGGATTCTAGCTTCATGATCAACTGGGTGCTTAGCACAGAAGTAGACGGTGCGGTCACACTCATGGCTCGGAAAGGAAGCATCAGATCTGGTGATCTTATAATGTTTTATGTTGGCAGCATGAAGTGTTGGTTAGATCATGGGATGTGTTCTTCAGTGTGATCTTATAATGAGTTATCATTATGATTATTTTAATTGGATAGCAACGTTAGGCCATTGCTATTTATTTAATATTGTTATTATTTTTTAATTTTTTAAATAAATATGATAATCTAAATATAAAAGCCTCCATATCAGTGAATATTTAATTAAATACGATATCTTTTTATCCAGTGAGAAAGCAACAAATTTTAAATTCAGTGAAAAGTGATTCAAAAATAATTTATCACAGACTATTTAATATTTTGTTATGTTAAATAGAAGATAGCATTACTGGAGAATTACAAAATCACACAGTAATTATTTAATATTTTGTTATGTTAAACAACATAAAGATCGAAAAGGAGCATCGAAACACAATGGTCGAGAGGATGACTAAACAACGAACACGAACTTGGCATTCATCATCAACAGTTATGTATAAAAGCTTGAAATGTCAATGTATGATGCGAATGCCAGATGTTTCAACTTACCCAGTTACGATGGATCGAGTACACGAGGCTTACATGAAGATTTATCCTGCGTCGATCAAAACAAAAGAACTCGTTATCCAGCGGTCCTGCTTCAATATTTAGTCTTCCAATTATTGCAGAAGTTTACAAGAGGCGCAACGACCACACTCAGTCGATAACTAATTGCGCAACACTTAATTCTCTTTACAAACATCGAATTTTAGCTTTGTATAAAGGGGGCGTAGTGGAAGAGATCCGAAGTAGAAATGGAGGAGGAAGAAAGTAATTGAATTTTCATATCTACTTGAATGAAAGAGTTTCTCACTTCTGTTTATATCCAAAAGTGGAGAGAAGAGATATGGAAGACGAAAAAGATTTTAAAAGATCAAAAGTGTAGTAGTATCTCACTCTCTTCTCGGTTTCTTTTACCTGTCCCCCGCCTCATGAGTAGATGACATTAACATTGGTGTATCAGATAAATTATAAGAACTTCAGAGCACTCTTCCTTTCTTTTTTCTCCTCGCTCTCCTCGCGTATGCACTCCATTAACATTGGTGTATCAAATAAATTGAAAAGAAAAAGGCACTGACAACATAAGATATTGAGTATTATCATACCTGTATTCATTAGTGTTGTTCTACAACATCTGCCACAAAGATACTACCAGAGTCGCACCATCCGGCAAGAACATCTGCATTTGAACACTGAAGAAAAAAACACAGTTATCAAATAGGATGTGAGAGAAAATAACAAAGCGATGAATTGTTATGAACTGGTGATTAGATGACCAACAAATGTTACATGTGACTCCAGAGTTTGACAATTGAAACCAAGATCCATGCAGGTTCTTCAGGATTCTATACAAGGAATCAGGAAAAAAAATGTGAAAAAAAAAGTAGATTCCCATCCCTCTCAATGAAAGGACGCCTTTTCAGAGCCTTCTGCAATCATTTGAGAGCTTTTCCACGACATTTAAGAATGTCAGTTGTGAGGAGCAACACCTAACAAAGAAGAAGCCTCGCACCCGGATACTCATTCCAGATCAAGCTAGGCCAAGTGCGCTCTACTTTAACTCACATAAGTGCACCGAACTACGTCTAGCTCAGGTAGGTGAGAGACCACCCCAAATACAACTCCATTTCAGCAGAGTTGCTTCCCAACTTGGGCAGAATTAAAACAAGACCTGAACTAATTCAATCTGAGTTGCTTCCCACCTCAAGCAACTCAGCCAAAACCTGAAACCCTTCAGGCCAAATTGCATGGAAACCCAGATCAACCAAGGACTAGACTCAGAGATAACTTCCAGCTAATCCACAATCACGTTAGGCAAATAATCAAGAACATTGTATGATCTTGACTGAACTCGGCAAACTTCTACAATTTATTGTCAACCACCATAACAAATTATTTCAATTCTATTCCATTTTTAATTTTATTATTGGTAGAGATTGTCTAGGCACTAGGTTTAGTTTAACATACAACCATATGACATGCCATTCCATACCCAACCCCTGCGATGTTATGCTGTGATTGTCGATCAGCGGAAGACAACTGCATCATAACGTCTAAAAGTTACGCATTGTGAAAAGCAAGGAGGAAAAAGGAACCACCACATGTAGATTGGGATGTAAGATTTTGATGATAATTTTTTATTAGTTATTGTCTTGCTGTGTCTGTATATTAAAGTTAAATCAGGTGCCGAGTCCACCTCTACTAGAAAAATAGTCTGTTGAAACTAATGCATACAATTGGAATTTTTGAAGTATGTGTTAGCACTAAAACTAAAAGGATATAATTAAAATAATTTTATCAATATGTGCTAGTTTGAAGCAAACCTATTGCTTAGCCCTTGTTTAATACAAGCAGATATACAAGAAAGAGTAATACCTTACTAAAGCCCAACCAGTTTGAGTCTCCCCTAAATGAGAAAGTCCTTTTGCTTTCCTTCCATGCTCCACAAGTAACCTGCAACGGCGACAATTTTTAATGCCCACAGGATGCATCTTCAGATCCTGCTTGTTCTCTACAGTATTATTCAGCTAGTTGAGATCATTCAGTTCCAGTTTCAGTTTTTGTTTTTTCTATATTTCAGTTTTAAAGTGAACAACGACAACTCATGTCTTGTGAATACAAAATAATTACCTCATAATCAACACCTTGGACGTAAATATAATCAGAGTTTATAGTTGAGAAAGAAAGCCCTGTTATCTGCATTTAACAAATCCAATAAAATACCACATATAAAGTTTATATATATATATATATATTTTTCCTTAATGCCAAATCTTAACTAGATAAAAATTTAATAGAAGTTGCAAAAAGAACAGCCTCCTTAGTTATGCCTAAATCTGAAATATTTTGGGGATAAACCTCATATTTTGAGCAGTTCACCCATCTTGAAATCGCTGACCACCTGAAGGACGGTAAAACAGAACATTTTATCAGTGTTAAATATGAAATATGAATGCTAGAGAGAGAGAGAGAATTGTAGCACACGACAGACCCAAAAGTCTCAAAACTCCAATGGTAGCATAAGAAAATAATTGATTTGTCAAAACAAAAAAAAGAAAATCCAATTGAACTAAAAGTCCTTCCGACATAGAGGAAGATATTGTCCAACCTACGAGGATCATATATGGTAACAGCACGATCAGTCCCACCAACAGCAATTGCTCCAGAAGGTGAACTACACAGGGCATATATAAGGTCTCCAACGGAGCCACAAACACGTTGTACACATCCACCATTTTGGTTGGTCCTCAAGTCCCAGACAGACAACTGGAGATACAGTAAACTAAGGACAAAAATCCTAGAAATACCTAAAGTTACAATTATCATAGACAAGTGAACCTGTGAGCCTTCAGTAACAGCTAGTACAGAGGGACATCCTTCGTAATATGGATTGCTGAAGAAGCTCAATGAAGCTGGATACCACAATCTGAAAGCCAAGCATTGGATAGATGATTAGGACCACTGTAAAAAGTCAAACCTTGTTCACAAGTTCATCAATAACTCATAGATATGTCTAACTACATAAAGGATCATATTTGGCAGTCCTCAATGACAAATGTTTGAACATGCAATGCATCAAAGTTCAAAGAAAGAAAAACAGTGATTACAAAATTTGGTTTGTGCATTAAAGCATTCAGTTCAGAATATTGGAAAGGTTGGAGAAGATATGTTAGAGAACTTCCATATTATATTTGTTTTTGTAATATACAAATGGAAATCAATATAATGATGGAGATGGAAGGGAAGAAAGTACAATAAAATGACAATAAGCAGACTTCACTAGTTAAAGAAACATTCAACAGATAATTTGAATCTATGTGGTGAAAACAGAGACAAGAAAGGAGAAAATCTAGGTTTGACATCAACACTATACTTACGTGTGTAAACTCCTAATGTGAATATCTTGATCATAAATATCAACACTTTTGCAAAAGCTGCGGGCAACTGCTACCTAAATAAAAAAGTATTTGACACAAAATTAACTGGATTTGGATGGATATCAATGCATCCATAAACAGAAGCAATTAAGCCAACAATAGTATCGTGCATCATATTCTATAATAATGAGACAAATGGTCAGCATTCTGCATATACTTTTATTACTTCCAGCTTATCTTAAAAAAATAATGTTCTTAACAACTGATTGACAAATTAGAACAATTTTCAGAGAAGGAAAATAATCACAAAAGAAAGCATCTATCTGTCTAACAAATCAGTTGTCAAACCATTGGAGAAAAGTAGATAAAACAGATATCCATAAATGTACTTTTCTAATAGTCAACAGCCAAAAAGCTTGAGAACCATAAAAGATGTGTGAAGATCAGAAGATATTGGATTTTTAACAATGAATGTCAGATGCTGTTCAGCAGTAGTCATACAAGCTTCATTGTACATTCTCTTAGTAAGAATAAACAAAATAAAGTAGAAATTGACAGGGAATTCAGAAGTGGGACTAATGGGCATCAAACCTATTCTGGAACCTCACTAGTGCTTCAAGCCAATTAGTAACAAAAATGTGAAACAAGGCCCAGAGAAGTCTGAGAATGTTGTGAAGAAGGCAATCATCATGGTTAAGGTTTGATTACTTTGTGTTGCAAGAAAAGCATAAGCATTCATATAAGTTCCCTTATCCTTATTATGAGGGAAAGGAGTCCCTTTATCTGATCACATTTATAACTTTGTCCTAATTAGCAAATTAACTGCATGTACTTGGGATCTATGAGCAACCTAGTGGAGGAATAAAGTATACTACTATGACATATCTGAAATTCCAATGCATAAGTTGCTGGTTAATTTGAAACAGATAGCAAATAATGAGCAACGAAATCATTAAAAAAAGCCAAAAAATTAATAATATACTGTGGACCACTGCACTGGACTAAAGCAGACACCAGCCCAACTCCCTTCACCAATACCACAATCCCGAGGCAACACTGAATAAGAAACCCTGTCAATGTCTGATCAAATACATAGCACTATGTTAGTATGAGTGCCTCCAAATGCTACTGAAGAATTCTAATTAGCTTTGCTCTGTAAAGAGTCGGTATCGGCAGAAGAAAAAAAGAAGATTTGGAGAATGAATGGTAGCTTTTGTAATGAACTAATATACTTGTTAAATTCCCAATTCTGATTCCCAGGATATGATTTTACAGGTTAACACAAAACTGAAAGGAGTGCCTATTAAATTGTACCTGAACCAATTGCATCCAACCATGATACAATAAGATGACCATAACAATCTACAGAACCCATAATAAGGCAATTATCATCTGCAATCACATAGAAATTAGATGTAAGCTAAAACAATAGAGTAAAATGAGCTCTAATATTTGGATTTAGTCAAGCAGTGGAGGAGAAAAGTTTATACATTTCCATAATCTCTGATAATATATATATACACATACATATCAGGGCGTAGTAAGATGGAGTCTGTAACTTGTAACTGCTGATGCACATATTGGTTTTTACTCTTTATGATGTTGTTTATTCATCTCCTTGTAGAAGGAAAAGCTTTTCTCTATAGTTAGCTATTTCTTCATGATCTCGGTGACCATAGTTTGAATGACAAAATAAACCACTGTATTTATAAGATCTAACATTATGAATTGGCCTAGAGTAACAACTAAGTTGCATGGATACGGATACGGGTATCGTATCAAATACGATACGGATACGGCGATACGACAAATTTTGAAATTATAAGATACGATACAGCTAGGATACGATGTGTGTGTAATATTAAAAATTAAAAATTGTAGAGATAGAAAGTCATAATCATCATTCATAATATCCATTACAAACCAAAAAACATAGTCAATTATCAGATTCATCACTAAATCATGACAAGTCACCAATCATCACCCTGTCCATCACCAACATTATCTTCATCAGTAAATAAGACTGCCTCCAATTCAGGTTCATCAAGAGACAAATTTGCAATTTCAAGGATAGCAGCACCCTCCATGTCCATGGAATCAAATGCATCCGCTCCAACATCCCACATCTTACTTTCTCCTTCGCTATAATGTGGGCTCCTCCTTGATAAAAGACGAAGATTGTAGTGAACATATACCAAATCTTCCGCTCTTTGTGGTGTTATCTTGTTCCTTTTCAATGAGTGTATGAAATTGTAAGTGCTCCAATTTCTCTCACAACAAGAAGAAGAAGAAGGATGCCCAAGTAGCTTTAAAGCTAAATTTTGAAGGGTTGGTGCAGAAGCACCATGGATAACCCACCACTTGGTTGGTGACATCAAACCTCGATCTCGCATTGCATCATTATCAGAAAAATCATCAATAGCGGCTGAAAAAGAGGCAAACTCCTCATTGACACTTCTTCGTTCTGATGAATTGGAGTAATATCTTTCAATGCACTTTTTCCTTTCCCTTGATACTTCAATGTCCCTATGAGGAGGAAGACGGTTGGGAGATTCTTGGAGCCACTCATTGCTATAATACCTATATAAAAAGATTGATAGTTAAACATGAACTAATATTTCTAATTTTCCAAAACTTAGAAACTAGATAGTTAAAATTTTAGAGTTTTACCTTGGATTCAAAGAATGCGCCAAACAATGTAGAGACGTGTTGCTTTTATTCCAACGCTCCACCAGAACATCATGAACAACCTGATAAAACTTTGAATCTCCAGTGTGAGGCCCCTTCGAGATAGCAACCCTTATCTTCTCTATCATTTCATCCCACCACTCATAGACTAAATGAAGACAAGGTTGATCAGTGTCTGCTTTCCTTAGCATCTCATAAATTGGACTTGTGAAAGAAAGTATATAATCAATTTTTTCCCAGAATTGGTCATCCAATATTTTGTACTTCACTGCTCTAGCCTTCACCACATCATCCTCCTTGTATAGATCCCATCTTTCACTAATCACCATGGTTTCAAGGCATTTCTTGATTTTCCTGAACCTTTTAAGCATAATGATAGTGGAAGCAAATCGAGTATCCGCAAGTGAGAGCATCTTCAAGTTTGAATTATCGTTGAACATTGATAATCTCATATTGTGATTCATTATAAAATTCTTGATCATTAAAGCATCACTTGATACTTCTGTTATCCACTTACACTCTTCAAATGTTTCTTTGTTTTGTGCAGAGTCAATCGGTGCACAAATATTCTTCAAGGCAAGATTCAGAGTGTGCACAACACAAGGAGTCCAAAATATGTGCGGGTACTTTGCCTCAACAAGTAACCCCGCAGCTTTGCATACGGGAGCATTATCAGTTACTACTTGGACAACATTCTGATGCCCCACTTCATTTATGGCGTCAATGAGCAACTTAGAGATGAAAACTTTATCCTTGTACTCACCTTCACAATTTATTGCCTTCAGAAACATAGGACCACTTTCACACACAGCCATGATGTTGATAAGCGGTCTTCTTTGTACATCCGACCATCCATCACTACAAATACTAACACCCTTTTGTTTCCAAGCAGCTTTTGTTGGCTCCAACATTTTTTCAATATGAGCCTTTTCTCTTTGAAGGAGTGTAGTTCTCAATAAATTGTATCCTGGTGGAAGATAACCTGGAATCGTTCGTTGAGTAGCCATACTGAAGGCACGAACATAATGAGGATTCCTAGCAATATTGAAAGATAATCCCCCAGTGTAAAACAACCTTGCAATTTCAGAATGTAGCTCATCTCTAGCATTCAAGTTAAATGCTTTTTCAAGAGGACCAAGTGTTCCTTTCCTCTTCTTTGTTGTTGTCAAATCGTCACTTTGTAAAGAAAAATTACTACTGCATGACATTTTTGAAAACATGTTCGATGATGTCGATGATGAAGGCAATGGAACTTCTTTCGGTTTAGCATTCTTTTTTCTCAATTCTGCGTCATCCAGAAGTTGTTGCATATGCTTCATTTGATCTATTGTAACAACCGCACAACTAGCAATTCCAAAGCCTTTGATTTTTAATAGGTGGGCTTTCACCCTTGAGTACGATCCCTTGCATATTTTAGTACAAATATTACACGACCAAGTAACGTTTCCTCCTCCGGTTCCCTTTTCAATCTTAGTAACAAATTTCCACAGAGGGCAATTATCATCAACATCCTCTTGTACACTTTCATTTTGCAAATTTTCCATTGCAAAATAAAATTAGGCTGAAATAACAAAAATATCACAATAAAATTTAGAAAACCCCATGAAGGCATGAACAAACAGTAAGTTTCCAGTTTCCACTTTCCAGAAAACAGGAAAAACATTAAGGGGCTGTGGCGAGTAGTAAATTCACAAAAAGGGCATGAACAAGCATGAACAAACAGTAAATTCACAGAATATGGAACAAAATCGTAGAGGAAAAGGAAAAGAAAAATAGAAAGAAGGAAGAAGAAAGAAAAATAGAAAGAATGAATGTTGATAATATACCTGCGGGCTATGGAGCTTGGGCGGCACTGTGACGCGAGTGAAGAGGTCGGGCTGTGGCGCTGTGGCGAGTGGCGAGCTTCTGCTGTGGCGAGACGGTGAGGCGGCGAGCTTCTGATGGAGACAGAGGTGAAGTCGTGTGATGAAGAAGGAAGAAGAAGCCAAGAAGCTCGATGAGGAAGAGACGCGTGAGGGAGAGATGGAGTTTCTGTCGCCGACGCAGAGACGCGTGAGGGAGGCGGGGCGCGGGCTAGGGTTAAGGGAAAAGTTGAAAACTTGAAAAGATTTAATGAGTTATTAAGTTTTCAACATTTCTAAATTAACCCTCCAAAGTTTAATGTTTTCGATTTAGCCTCCAAAAGTTTTAATTTTTTGCAATTTCAACCAAACGTATCGGAAAAACGTATCCTTCCCGTGTCCAAGGCGTATCCCTCTCGTATCCAAGGCGTATCCGATTAGTCAAATCTACAGAAAGTCAACGATACCATTCTTCGCGTATCCGACACGCGTATCGGCGTATCGTATCCGTATCGGTATCCGATACTTCAAAAAAAAAATTAAACAGAGTATCCGTGCTACATGTAATGCTCATCAAGTGATGGTTGTGTAGGTGCTGAACTGAAAGAAACGATCAAATAAACTAGAGTAGAATCTAAGGAAACAGAAGGAATACTGGAGCCAAAATGCTAATTCACAAAACCCTAGGATTACCAAATCAAATCAGGAGAAAAATGTGTGTCAAATTATGGGACATGCATACTGCATATGCTGTAGGCCATCATTCAACCAACTACAGTGGTAACCTACATAAATTGTTTGAACTGCCTTTCTATAGCTGGGAAGTATCCAAAGAGTGATTTAAGTAAATAAAATAATTTGCAAGCTTGGTCAATAAGAAATTTATTCTATTCAAGAAATGATCACCGATCCAAGAGCACTAGAAAATGCCTATTAATAAATATGATGGATGAAAATACTTGGAACAAAGTTCCAAAGTACTATAAGGACAATAATATATCGTAAATTATCAGCATCAGGTTAGTCCAAAACTTCAAATATACAAATCCCATATTTTGCATCTCCAAGCAATGAGGGGTTCAAGTAGTGTTTCTTGCAAGGAACTCTTCTCAGCTATGCTTGATTGAACTCACTCGCCTTTCATGGTTTTAATGCCTAGAGTCAGTCAGATACTCCTTGCTTGTATGCAGTATAGCCAGCATTCTGTGACGTGGGCACAAATAGAAAATATAGACTAAAGTGGCACTCGGTTGAAATCAATCCTCCTCAATATCAAGTATCGACACATAAATCAGAAGTACTTATATTTTTGTGCAGCCAAACCATCTGACAGAAAACATATGATGCTTATTGAAATAGCTAAATAAAAACGTGGTGCTAAATGAAATAGCCAAATGGCAAAGCCTCAGTTATCTTATCCTTTGTCCTTTTTCCCTGTTGATAAATATGAAAATTGCTATTCTCTATGTAATGCTCATCAAGTGATGGTTGTGTAGGTGCTGAACTGAAAGAAACAATCAAATAAACTAGAGTAGAATCTAAGGAAACAGAAGGAATACACAAGCCAAAATGCTAATTGACAAAACCCTAGGATTTCCAAATCAAATCAGGAGAAAATGTGTGTCAAATTATGGGACATGCATACTGCATATGCTGTAGGCCATCATTCAACCAACTACAGTGGTAACCTACATAAATTGTTTGAACTGCCTTTCTAAAGCTGGGAAGTATCCAAAGAGTGATTTAAGTAAATAAAATAATTTGCAACTTGGTCAATAAGAAATTTATTCTATTCAAGAAATGATCACCGAGTCCAAGAGCACTAGAAAATACCTATTAATAAATATGATGGATGAAAATCTTGGACAAAGTTCCAAAGTACTATAAGGACAATAATATATCGTAAATTATCAGCATCAGGTTAGTCCAAAACTTCAAATATACAAATCCCATATTTTGCATCACAAGAAATATATAAATTAGAGAAAGGTAGATAGGAAAAAACTTCAGTTTAGGACTTAAACTACTTCTTAAAGACAGAAATAGTTCATCTAGTGATTATCTACTTAATTTCTTATATGATATTTAAAACTTCTAGTGCCAATGACGAAAAGTATCAAGAAGCAACAACTATTCCTTTTCTTTTTGAAAAAAAAACTCCAAAGTTTGTTGCAAAAATTTGTGACAACAACCAGGTCTAATTAGACAAAAAAAACTGACCTCCTTCTGTAAGTGCTACACTTTGGACCTCTGAACGATGAGGACAACGGTCAACAATCGATGAATATTTAACCTTTATTTTAGAGAATTCCAGAAAATTAAAAGAGAGCCTCCTCCAGGGGTAACATGCACCTTAAAAATCTTTGGTATTTCAAACTTATATAAAGATCATACCTCTGCATTAACAGGAATGAGAAGGCTTTCTTTTCCTTTAGTTATAATAGAATCTTCCATGGATATCTAGAAACATATTCATTAAGAAATTATATTGTATACTGTCAATAGAAAACGCATGCAATGTTTATGTTTTTGTTACAAGTGGTTATCATTTCATTGCTTCATTTTCTGTTTTAAAACTTACTCCCTTTGAAGTCAATTGTTACAAAATGTAGTAGAACTTTCTTATTCAGTAACTGGCAATAGATCTGCCTAATTTGAAATTACTTGTACCTGTTATATGAGAATGCTTTTATATGACGAAGATCAACACTTATGTTAGAGACTTGAACTCAAATTAACTACAGAGCTTCTCACTTTATGCAATCTAATAGAATTCAAGCAACTTGCTGAGTACCTTCGAGACAAAGGTATCCTGATCGTAGGTTGCACAACATTTAAACATAGTTATTCTCGGTGGATAACAAAAAAGGTGGGTGACTATTAATTTCTCATCCACCAAATTTAAAATTTCAATAACCTGTTAATTTAGGAGTCTCTGAGTGACCTTAACTCGATAGAGGATGAAAATAGTTAGCAAATAAGTGTTACAATGCTAGTAATGGGAAACAAAAAAACTACGGTCAAAGATCTACTCAATGTATTTGTGGAACAGTCCCCACTAACCGAGGGAAAACATAGTGAAACAAACCAAAAGACGATAATTTCCAGAAGCAACTCCACATTTAGCGGAAAAATCAAATGTAAGATAAACCAATTCATGTAAACAACTCTACAGAATATGAAACGGGGGAAAACCCCAAGATACAACTGATAGAATCCACTCCACAAGATAACAAAATTCCTCAAAGAAACAGCACACAAGTGCAACAAAACTCACAGAAAGAAACACTGCACCTACCTCGATCTTGTAGACGCTGCATCCGGAAGCGATGTATACAGAGCAAGAAGAACCTCCATCGTTAACCTACAGATCGAGATGATGACGACGGCATTAGGGAAGAGATCGGGAAGAAGCAAGGTTAGGGTCAGATCTATCGAACTTACGTGTAGGGCGAGGCGAGTGGCTTGGATGTTCCCTGGCGACGGATCGCCGATGAGCGACGGCGGCACGGCTGCCTTCCGCAAGCCCTTCGCTTCCAGCATTCTCTTCCCACTCAAACCCTCTTTTTCGAAATGAGCGTAATTTATGAAGTGACGCAGCCACGTGCTATACACGTGATAGGATCCACGTAATTGAGTTGCGTAGAAAGTACAGAGATAAGTAAATGAGTAGAATTAAAATAAATAAATAAATAAATTAATTTTATCAAATCTTATTTTGTAAAATCATAACATTTATAATAATTCATAAAAAAAATTTGCAACCCAATTTTAAAAACAATTTCTAATAAAAAAGATTCAAACCTAAAAATGAAAATTTTATTTGATCACATAGCCTAGTCACTAGGCATCCAAAATTCAAATGTTAAATCCAACAATATATATTATTCTCTTCATAAGGTAAATCCTAGAAACTGTAATTGATCACTACAGAAAAAAATATTACTTCAGCTTCATCAAGATTCGATCCTTGTTCACTGTAACAATTCTGCTCCATCATAACCAACTCAACTATATCCCGAAGACAACAATAGATATTATTCTCAATCAACTAAAGAGATTCCAAATGACTAATCACAATTTCATTCAATTGACTAAAACTTAAACAAAAGCATGTTTGCATCCCAAAACTCTTGTTAAGTTCAATTAGTTTACTCTCCGATTCAAATAAGTCTTACACATTTAATGAAAATGATCAAATACAAAATCTAATTAAATTAAGATAAGCTATTTTATCAAGGTAGAAATTATTCATATCTTTTTGGCACTTAATAACTGACCAAACCTGTCAAATTTACTTTATTAGACAGCACGATTGTCCATTGTGACTTTGCCTGACTAATTTTAAAAAGTAGACAGTCTTCCTCTTTGATTTGCCTAGTACAAGCTATCTTCCACTTGTCTTTCTTCCCTGTTGTCCCTGACAAACACTATTATTTTCTGAACCATCACATCAAATCTGTTAACCTAAAGAAGAGCAAGCCCCTGATTCTGTCCTCTCTTCAGATCTGTCTTTCCAAGTAAACTCTCTACAAAGGTGCAACTTTGCTCTCACCTTTGCATGCCAATTCCGTACCTTAGCAAACTATTCACATTGAGTGCTTACCAGCTGTGCTCTTTGGTCTTTACCTTCCTCCTCTTTTGATCACATGACTTTGTTCTTCCTTTTGCTTTATTCTCCCAGCTGTGATGAAAAGCCTAGAGATAATTCAAAAGAAGGGATGATTTGTAAGGCAAATTCAAACAGATGCATGTGTGTTGAACTGGTGATCAGCCAAAGTAAACCCCAACAATCCCTTCCCAGTTGAGCACCACAATGAAGAAGAAACAAAGTAAAAGGAAAAGTGAGTTGTGATTTGAAATCTTGACACTGCTCTGACCAACTTTAGGAAAACACTTGCAGGAAGCAAAGGCGTGGATGGTAAAGTTCAGTAAGTTAAGGTTTATCAGTCATGGACACAAATTCTACTGTAAGAACACATTCTTTATGTGGGCACAAATCCTAAAGTGAAGTGTGCACCAAGTAAATGTAAATCTGATTGGTAGTAACTTGAAGTCATGAACCCAAAGCGGTTCGCTTTAAAATTTGTATGCGCTCTGCTTCCTCTTCACATGATCAGCCGTAAAAGAGGCCTACATGGTAAAATTTTCCATCAGTTATTACTTTGTGCAAAATGTCTAACCTGTAGGATTTGCAAGACGGCTTTAGAATGAGCACTTGATCAGGGAGACATACATATGCTTCTGAGATATGAGTTGAAGGACACGAGTTGTACATTGATAACCATGATGAACTGACAATAGAGTGAATTTTTCATTGTTTATTCGCAAGCCAATTTGGTGTCGAAGCTACTCAAACAGATAGCAAAAGCTTGGAATGCTGAGAGGGGGTATCGGTAATCCATCGTAAACATGTCCTTTGCAACCTTGCCAAACTGCAGTATGATCTTTTCATGCTCTGCAGGTGTTGGCTGTGATGGAGTACGAGCAGCTGCAGAAGGTTGCGTTGCGGCAATGAGCTGAAAGTTCTTTACAGAAGCAACAGTGACCCGGCCTCGAAAATTTAGGCACCAGCACTGCAATTGTTCATGCCATCTAGGGGATTTGTTACGAAGAACTAGTGGTCTTTCCTTGGTCTCGCTGTTCTCATTGCCATCTTGAGTTCCTCCGATAATATCAGAAAAGCGAGCACTGCTGAAGTCCATGGAACCATCCATCATGGACTTGGAGAAAGATATGCTGCGGAAGGACTCCTCCAGTGAACGTGAAACAAGGTTGTCCAGCTGGCCGGGAACTGCACCACCAGGCTCAAGGGCTGAAGCAGGAATAGAGTGCATAACACAGTGCATTCGACGAGGTCCTCGGGTGCCAAGCACATTCAGCTCATATGACACCTGAGCTATGCTGTAGCTGCCAGATGGGACCTTGGGGGAGACTTTCTTTGAGTAAAACCTACGGCTTGTTTGTCCAGGTGGGCAAATAGCGGCCCCGTTGTATGGAGGATGAGTGTCATAGATTATGAACTTTGTGCCGAGAAAATTAGACCTACAAATGTGACAGGGAATCATTTGGTTTAACTTCACCAATGCCATTTCAATGAACAATTGACAAATAAATTTCAATACCTTAACTTCCCGATGTAGGTGTTGGTTGATCTCGATATGTGTTCTGCATCCATCGAGATGACATATTCAGTACAAGCTGTCCTACGAATCCTTTTTGCTGAGAGAAGGAATTTCCCATTCTCTACAAGCACAGCTACACAACCAAATTAAAGATAAATTTGATTAGTAGAGATCCGAAACACATTAGTACCATATATATATATATAACAATCTTATACTCTGCAAAAGGAAAGAAGTAACAGAGAATAAATAGGACTAGCAGAACCTAAAGCAGCGATCACCAATCATTACATCAGAAGAAAAAAAGAAGAAAAGTGACCTAAGATTGTAAGAATGGAGTGATAAATAGCTTCATTTCTCAGCAAAGGCAGTTAGAAATAAGTCAGTTAATACAACAAGGAGCTGACCAACAAGAAACTCAAAGTGTACTAGATGTTAGAACCAATCAACCAACATCACATAAGAACGTCTAGATAGAAGGACAACTTATGCACTACCCTTACGAAGTAGGTATAGAGGAGTCTGTGCTCATCTTCAAATCATTTTTTCCCAATACTAGAATCCCATCCATGTTTGCAGAATATGTATAGTTAAATTAATTTTCTTAGAAAAAAATCATATCTTCTTAGTTGCTTTCTCATGTATTATGTTGAATCTTCCATTTAAGTTAATTAGCTCATCCGTCTTGAATCTGTTGATATCTTAGATTTAGTTTATTCTTCTATGATAATGAGATAGAAAACGAGATAACGATTTAGTTTGATCCATTAATTAGCTCATTTAGATGATGAGTGTGACACATAGAAATCTTGGAACCACTGAGATTGAAGTTCAAACTTCTAACTCGCTAGGTTTGATTAGACTAACAAAAACACATAAATGCTACATAGATATTGATTCCCAGGAAAATGGATAGTGAACATAAAAGGTGATACACTATTGTAAATTACTGCTAACAACTTCAAAGGTGACAAGTAACAATCTTAGCAATGTTATTTTATCCAGATGAAAAAGTTTATGGGATAGCAAACTTACCAGGACTAAGACAAAGATAGAGATGGTAAGTTAATTTGGATTTGTCCCTCTTGATGAAACACTGAACCAGTCCATCTCTGTGGCCAGGCTGCAAAAGCAAATGCAAATTAGAACTAGAAAATGCAAGTGGAATCTAAACCTACTAGGCAACATAATGCTCATTTGAAAAAATAAATGTCACATGTAATTACTACATACAGTATGTTCTAGTGTGTTTTAACACTGTCATAAAGGTAGATTTTTTTTTTAAAAAAAAAACTACCTGTTTCAATGAGATTGGAAAAGTTATCTTCCCACAAAACTCTGGATTTCTTACTATCTCTTTGCACATCTCCCTCCAAGCTTTGCACACAGCTGCACAGGCAACAACATACTTTCGGGATGGCCAGGTGCTTTCGCTAGCCTCCAATCTTTTTATCACATCCCGGAGTAGCTCTGGTGGAAGGCTAGCCCAGCGACTCGACTGAATAACAGGAGGCGGATCATGTGGCTCAGCTACGAAGCCTTGAGACTTTCCCCTGAGATGTCCTGAAAGACTCCCAAGTTTCACTTCAAAACTTCGCCTTGACAGGCTCCCAATGCTATCTCTTACATCACGAACTATACTGCGGAACGACATCTTGGCTAACTGCAGCCGGAAAGAGAGACAATAAGGATAAAAAGAACCACGCAGGGGGCAAATGTATGGAAGTCTAAATCTTTTGAGTTGTAGTCTTCAGTATTCAAATGACAAAAATCTAGTGTAGCCGTTAAATCTAAAAGATTTAAAAGCAAGCACGCCAACAATAATAATTACTACGAATTAAAAGAATAACTTGGCTCATATTTTAATGGACAACGCAATCATTAACAATAACTTTTTTCGAAACCAATTCTAAAGAGGTACCAGCCATAAAGCAAGTGTTCATGGCAGAAAAAGCAAAGTAGAAAAATGTTGATTACAAGCCAATGAATATGATGCTACTAACAAACTGTTATATCTAGTGTAAGAAAACTATGGCTTGATTTCACATACACGAATACGGAACAAGTCTACAGTTTACCTTGATTTCTGTATATTTCAGTAGCAAAATTAGTAATATCCTAGCATTCTTCTTTAAAGAGTAGCAACCGATAAACGAAAGTACTATTCCTTCACATAATTACAGAAGCTTAGATTTGCAAACCAGAATCTTGTTGTTGGTTCCAACAAGGTACCGCAGATTATAGCATTACCGAATAAGACCAGCAAGATCGCGCAAAGAGTTCATTGAACTCCAAAACGAACGAGAAATACCAACACATACAAAAAGAACAGTATATTGCTTCAAAAGAAACCCTTTAAAAAAAAAACAAAACTGTATGATTACTTCAAGGTCGCTTGTTTTCGTTTTAAGCTTGCCAAAATTAACTGCGAGAATCACAAATCTCACGTTTGTGCAACAAAACCCAGAATTTAAAGGAAAATAAACTATTCTCGTCGGAAATCGTCGGAAAGGGAACAAAGCCAGTGGATCTACCTCGAACTAGAAAAATCAGGTGAAAAATACACCCTACGAGGAAGAAAGAACTCCGCAGGGCAATCCACTGCCACAATCGCACTACGGAGCCTCCCAGCCGGATTTCCCATCAGCCATATCCACCTCTCCTCGCGTGCTCCCTCTCTTCATCTCCCACTGGAGGACAAAGGCCGACGCCGCAGACGGAATTGAACGGCCCGTTAAATCCAATCAAGAGTCGGGTGGAGAGGTTGCCGTGTAGTTCTTTTATTAGCACTGTCTGCCACACGATGTGACGGCGTCGCACAGCCGTTTGACGACGAGATATTTTCACTTTGCCCCTCTTACAGTCAAATATATCATTTTACCCTCTGACCGTTTTTAAAAAAAATTAAATATACAAATCAAATATCTATTAATTTTAAAAGTAATCGATTCGATTTTAAAAAAATAATGATAAATTTTAATAGACGATTTAATATTATAAAATTTTCAAACACTTCTTAATGGGATTTAAATCATCATCCTCTGAGCTTTTAAAATATATTAATATGTTCATTTTACATGATAATTTTTAATTAATATCAATAAGTAAAATTATAACAAGAAGTGCTAATGAATTAAAGGTTCGTAAGCAAATTTAATATAACTTATTTACAATTAAATAAATCAATTTAAATAACTTAAATATTTAATTCATTAATCTTCATATTGTAAATTATTTGTAATAATATACATGAACGAATATAGCTTGTGAATTATATTCATTAATAAAATTATTATCAAATTTATAATAAACAAAAAAAATTTAAAATAAATAAATAAATTTATAATATCAAATTAATTAATTAATTAATTAAAATTTAAATAATCACCGACTCAAACTAAGCTCATTTTTTTTAAAAAAAAAGTCGAACTTAAATAATTATTTCATGGGTTTGGTTAATTTTATATTCAATTTGCATTTAAGTTGATTGCATCGAGTAGTTTGAATTTTTTTTAATAATTCAAGTGTCCGATTAATTTTGAAAATAAATAATCTTTTTATACTCAAAACTATATTTAGAGGTGGATCTTAAAATATTCATTCTTGAAATTTAAATTTTGATTTTGATTTTATTTATTATTTTTACCGCTACACCACACTCCTAGGTAAAAAAACATGAATCTTAATTTGATTTGGCTTGGTTGTGTAAATTTATTTGTTTATCCTATTAAGTTTATTTATTTTAAAAATCATCACTTGAATAGGGTTTGAGAACTACTGTTCCGATTCCTTATAGATGGTCGTGATACCAACTATGTGGGGCTGTTAAGATGATAAATTTTATCTTTTATTGAAGAGAATTACTGCTCAATTAGTAATCGTAAATATTGAAAATTTTGAATTGAAAAGAGAAGTTAATAATTCTTTAGGGTGCAAAATGAAATATTCTCCAAAAAGAGACGCCGATGTGGCTTTTCGACGATTGCAGGTGCTCAGATCTGCTATTACGTGGAGGGCAAAATCAGAAAATTTTTTATCGCTAGTTCCGACACGTGTTCAATCGGCGTGCAGACTTCGTGGTTCGTGGATGGGGTCTGCATAAACCGAACCGCTGGCACGCGATTGGATATTTGTGCGACGGTTCACTTTAGCCAAAAGACAAATTTCATGATAATTTCATTTTTACCCACAAAATTTAGTGATATTACTTACTATCATAGATATTTTCAAAGTTAAATTGTTTAAAAAGCTCTCATTTTTGTCGCTACGAGAGTTCACCCGCGTTACATCCTAAAAGTTACATTATTTGGTGCCATGAAAACTAACTTATGTATAATGATGTGGTGCGGAAATCTAACCGTGTTGACATAGTGATAAAAATTCATCTTGCATCAAAGAACGATGACATTAAAGTTTTCTTTTTTAACTTCCTTCTTGCGATGTGATCGATTTTTACATAGAATAGCATGTATCATAAGGCTTATTGAGAGTACCCGAAACCTCTTCTGAGGTCTCTCCCCACACGATCGGTCCCACGATACCTAAATCATCATGGAACCTCAAAGTAGTATAAAGCGGAGAAAATGATAAGAAATAAAGTAAAATTGATATAAAATAAATGAGATTGAATGGTACTCAATTGTCTTTTAAAAGTCTCCACCCCTTATCTAGGAAGAGAAGTCCAAAGGATTCACCTCAAGAAGTTGGGAGATTGATGAGTCGGATCAACTAGATAAGTTGGGAAGTTGGCAACTCGAGAGGTCGACAAGTCAAATTGACTCGGTAGGTCAGATTGACTCGCCCCGTCGGATATTTACTTTAGCCAAGTTTTGGATATCCATATTGATCAAATCTTGAAGCATGCCATGTAGCTCCTGCATTTGATCGAGTCCTACCATATGACCCTCGCCGTCTCCACCTAATTGATTTTACTTTAATATTTAAAATTTAATTTTTTTTTACTTCCCTAATAATTTCTTCGAAAATATTTTTTTCATTAAATGAACAATCTTGTTATATTTATTATCTCAAAAGGCCAAAGCTCTTATGGGCGTCTTTCATCGTCATAAAGTGTAAAGGTTTATATGAAATTTACGAAAATAGAACTAGTCTTCGAGAGCATCTCATGTATTCTTCATGCCAAAGGAGAGTTTCTTTAATATTTGAAACCTCTAAGGGCCGATCTGTAATATTAACATCTTTTAAGATAAAAGTTTTAAAAAATATTAAATTATGGGCAAAATAAAATTTCCTCTAAATATTTATTTTATTTAATTAAAAAAAAAGAGAAATACAGTGAAAAAAAAGGAAGTTCAGCTTTATAGCGCATCGGTAATTGGAGAAAGCGTGTCGTGTCGGCCGAACCGTTGGCTAAACCGGCACGTCGGCTTTCTTCTACCTTTAGCCCTACTAGGCGGCGGGCCCCACTGCCTCCGAGTGCGGCTCCCAATCATGACGCGCGTAGGCGAAGAGGGTGAGGAATCAGAAAAAGGCAGAGATTATTTTAATGCGTCCAGCGAACGGTGATAACACCACACCACCATTTATTTACTCCGCCGTCGACTCGCTCACGAAAGACAAAAAGCCGATTTAAAATAAATAAATAAATAAATAATAGTGAGCAGGTGCACGCCCTCGCCATCAAAGTTAGCAACCATGAAATGTCTGAAACACCCCTGATTCTTATCAATTTAGTTAAAAGTCCTTTTAGTTTCTAAAGAATAAATATCCAAAATAAATTTTTAAAAATATATAAAATATAAACTCCTGTCGATACGAAATCTCAGAAAAGATCACAAAGGTAATGGCAAGAAGAATATGATTAATTGATTATGCTCCTTTGGCTAAATTCTATGCAGCAAGAGAAGCAAGCGAGACAACCATAGTACTCTACTCCATAGTCACAAACTCCTCCCCCAAAATGAAAGATGTTTCTACTATTCGATAAAATGGTAGCCGAGAGTACTATACACAAACATGAGACTTGAAGATCTTGGAAGAGCTTTAGGGTTGAGCAGATCAAACATTCAACTCTAGTTGCACTTCGCAATGGAACCCATGAACCGAAGAGAATTCGTTTCAAGTAGCCGAATGAGTCTGGATTCTTTGCAGCAGGAAGAAGTTTGGTGGTCAGCAAATGCAGAGCAGGGTATTGCATTTTGTGGAAACAGATTCTCGGAACCTTTTAAAAGCAACTAATAGGCTTTTCCCTTACCATAGAGAGGATTTTTGTTCCCAAAAGCATCATCTAAAGGTCCTAAGTTATTACATATACAAGAGAATATGACTCTTTTTTCTCACTCATTTTCTTTTAAAACAAACCCTACATTCATGGTTAAATCAATAAAAAAAACTGAACAAGATCATCATAAATTATAGATATGACCAAGTAATCAAAATTAAGCAATACTTCTTAACAATTCCAAAAAGTTAGTTCCGTTCTCAATCTCAAAACAAACCATATTGGTCTCTGATTGATCTGGTTCGGTGTCAAGAAGCTAGTCCTCCGGCCAACTAAAACCTAGTCTCAAGCATCAAGTCCACAGCCACGCCATGTACAATCACACAAGAAGAACTGCGTTTATACAGCCATCATTTTCTGGATTGTTGGTCACTTGTGCATATTTCCCTACAGAGATTTCCAGAGAAAAAAATAATTAAACAGGTGAGTAGCAAGAAAGATCAATTGGTAAATCTATCATAACATTTGTGTCAAAATACATGATCTGTTCAATTTCTATCTATTCGCCGCCGTGGTTGTTAACTTGATGATGTAGTGATATCATAAGATAATGCTGGGTAGTAAATCACTGATGAATTCACTAGCTTAGGCTTGTGAAACCCTAAACACCATTTAAAACCCAATAAAATACAAACTCATTCTAGATTACGGGTTGAGGTGGTTTGAAGTTCGCAGATTCAGGTTGGTAATTTTGCAAATAATTTGCTAACTCAACATTATGTCAAATCATCACCACACAAACATATAATAATCAAACAGGTGCTATATTTAACACTAATCTGAAAAATTAAATGATTATGATGGATTTGATTCCCATACAATCTTTACCACAATAGATTATTTAAAAACACTAACATAAATCAAAATGTAAATTATAAGTCAATGAGGTTAAAGTGTTTACCCCACACTACTTTTCCTGCAGGTGTAACCAGACCAAGTTCACTCACATTAACCTGCCAATCAAAAAATAAGATTCTTCAACATGAAATTGATTTTCTAATCACGATTAAGGTGTTCCTTTGAATCAGCTTGAGCAAAGATAATGAAAACCGAAGAGCGAAAACTGGAGAAATGGTTACCTCAATGATAGTTCCTTTGGTTACAACACCAAGGGAAGTGTACATTGGCCCATTTGGATTCTTCTTAATCCCTATGATTTCGAGATTAAAAGTGCATTTCAGCTCTGGGTGAGTTACATGAGCTTTAGTAAATCTCAGGCCTGTTGGTCGAATGAAACGCTCATACTTCGGAGGCTTTCTTGTAAATCCTGGTCCAACAAAGGTTACTTTTGTGACCATTCTCTTCCACTGTTTGGCTGTTGAAGAAACCATTTCAAGTATTAGAAGCTTGCAAAATAAGCAAATCATAGGTTGACCTGGATTGCTGGGATATGATATATGCATACTGCAAAATATCAAATGTTTTCGAATCCCAATGTCACATTAGCACTCTTTAAAACAGTGTTAAGTAGAGACAACTAATTAGCACTCTTTAAAACAGTGTTAAGTAGAGACAACTAAGCGTTTGCTGTCTCCACTGCATCACAGTAAATATTGCTTCAATATCTATTATCTAAATCGCTTGCCAAAACACAGCTAATTTTTTTTTGTCTAACCCAACTTGATAAAGTTGAGATAAAATTGAAGAGAAAATGATTAGTAGTTTGTAATAATTTCATCCAAACATATTGAGAAAGAGTTTTGAAATGTCAACTATGTGTGAAAATGAACTGATTATAAGATTATTTTAGACTTAAAAACATTACAAACTTGAATCTTATTTGTATTTTTTTTCACTCACTGTGATAACTATAAATATTAAGTTCTTGTGTTCATCTATGTTATATTTGTATGAATATAATAAAATCTTTTTCAGAAAAACTGCTAACGTATACATCTAAATACACGTTCACACTGAAGTAATCTAACAGTAGGGTACCAAACATATTAGAGTAGAACACCAGTCAAAACTATAAAACAAGATACCAAAGATTGAAATTGAAGCGGGAATATGAAAAGTGTAAATTACAGACCAACAAATGAAGTGCAACCAACCACCATATCTGGACTTTCAAATTGATATCAAGTGAACCAATTCTTTCAGAAGCATTTACTGACCAACATGCCTAAGTAACATTACTAGTACCTAGAGTCAACTTCAACCATGTTCAAGTTTGGATTCTTTAGCATTGGTTCTATTGATCATCTCTCTTCTCTTAAGATATATTGCTCTTTTATCCTCCAAAATTTTGTAGTCCTCAAAAGTCAAGAAAATTAAAACACACACACATTTGCCAATTACATCTGTTTCATTTTTATGAAAAAAAAGCAAAGCCTCAGTTTCTTAGGATAAATGAGAAAGTAAAAAAGAATGCAGTAGGAGACAACCAAAAAAAATAGTGGCAACTCAACAAGACAATCAAGTCTTCCAAGTCCCACTATAAGATGCATACATAGTTGCAGAAACAACTATTAAATTTTTTGTAAGTTCATATGGATATAACACATATTATTTATTTTATTTATTAGTTATCTAGGTTGACAAAACCGGAATGACCAAAAAACAACATAATCAAATCTAATATAGTACAGGAACTAAATTCAGAGGCTCACATTTCCGCTTCCCAGATCGAATAACTCGAAACATTTCTTCCTCAGCAACAGGCCTGACCTATAAAGAAGAACAATACATTTACTTAGTTTCTGATCGTTTGATGCCTGATAGAGATTGTTATTGACAGAACATGAGAGAATAAAAAGTTACCTTTGGTAAAGGAACCTCCCATTTGCCAGCCTTTTCCTTCCTCTTTTGTTTAATAGTGTTGCTAAGGACCTAAAAGCAAATAATCACCAACAGGAAGCTAACATAATATATATATATATATATATATATATATATATATATGCAATAACATCAACAGAGTGTGTGCACACGAAAGATCAGTAACCTTTGCTCTTGTTGTGGTATCACGATCCAAAAGATAGGCAGGAATAGCACCATCATGAACCTTATCATCCACTTTGCGTCTACTTGATGATTCGTCATGCATAGCAATCCTGCAAAGCAACAAACCAGAAGCAGTTTGCTCAGTTTTCCATTCAGCCAACTAACCAAGAATTCTTTTCTTTAACAAAGAACAAAAAAAATCCCTCATTATTGTTTGAAACTATTTTATTCTCTAATCTATCAACATGATGACACCAATGACCACAATAATCGGAAACACCAACCACAGTCCAACAGAGCTGTTTGCTTACTAATTCATCTATTTTAATTACATCAAAACTGTAAATTGGCACATTGATAGGCATCTATAAATTACAAACAAATTCAAATTGCAACCTTAACCTCACAAACCCTCATAAAATTTTAAGAAACAAGCCAGAAACTTAGATTACCCAGCGCACCACATGATTATGAACTGATTATAAATTGCAATGACAATAACAACAACAAGGATACATCAGTAAAAACTCAGAAACTAGAGAGATGCATAGGAAGCTTACGTCTTCTTCATCAAAGCCTTCTCGGCGTAGCGCTTCTTGGCAAACATCTTCCCCTTAATTCCCAGAACCTGTAAATAAATCGCAAACCTCTAAGACAGTTCCACACGCATGGAAAATCCTTGAGTTAGAAGTAAATACTAGCAGTAAAAAAATCCCACCCTTTTGGCAAACGCAGACCGCTCATGGACCACCCGAGCTTCCTTCTTCCGCTTCCGCTCGAAATGATCCAGCCGGTAGCCATGGCGCTTCCGGTGAAGCTCGATGTAGTCCCCTTGCGGCTAATCAGAGAAGTCACGTAAATCAACCACTTCAATCAAAAACAACTCGAAATGCAAGAGAATCCAGCAACACGAGTAGCTACTCACCATGTCGACGGCAGCGAAAGCAAGATTTAGGGTTTGGTTCGGTGATCGAACGAAGAGGAAGTCCTTTTATATCGTACGGTATGATGTTCCGCGGAACAGGTTGAATTTGAAAGGCCACTTTTGTTAACTAGCGTCCGATTAAGATCCAACGGATGGAAGATATGAAAAGGCAAATGACATCATTTTTATGTATTTAATAGTGTGACATTATAAAAACTAATAATAATCTTTTTAAAATTTATGATTTTGTAAAAAAAAAAATGGTATATCACACTAGTATCCTTAATTTCTAATAGAAAAATAAAAATTTTGTTTTAAAATTTTTAATTACGATTAAAAAAATTTTAAAAAATATTTCTACAAAAAGGCCTTGTAAATGTTTAAATAATTATTAAAAATTAAGTTTTTAATTTAGTAATAAGAAAATTAGATTTATAAGATTTTGTTAATATTTTATCTAAAAAAATTTTGACATATGTTTTATTCAAACAGTTCGAAATTTTCACCTCACCTCTTTATGCTATTAAAAATTAAATAAATTCAAATTGAAAAGAATTAATGGATATAATTTCATTTAAATATGAAAATGAAAATTTTTTTTATTTATTATTATTTTTTTGATAATCCATAATTTCAATTCTTTGATTGATTACCTAAAATCTGTTATCACATAAATTTTCTATTAACCACTGGATAAATTCGAAAATGTACTCATATTGGGATCATCGATAGCCGACCTCACGATCGACACATAAATATAGTGTGTTATGCTCCATATAAGTATTAAAACTATGAACCACAAACTGTAACACCAACCCGTTAGATAATAACTCGTTCCACCTAAATAATCATACTTAAAACTATTTTTCATAATTTTTTCCACTAAATAAAGAATATGCATGCTCCATTTGAGAATGGAACTATGATGCTCTAGAAAGAATCTGATCCAATGACCCTACATATACATTAACATTAGAATCATAGCAAAATATTGCAACTTTGCTTCATCGTAACCAACTCAGCTATGTCCTGGGGACTATTGTTACACCATACTCTGGGGGTGCAAAATATTAACATTAATTGAAAAGGAATTTTATAAGATTAATCTAATGTTCCTTATGTTTAATAGATATTTTTGTGAACAAACTCAGTAAGATGTCTATCCTCCCAGTCTTCCATCCAAGTAAACAGACCCTAAATTGGCTGCAAAAACAAAAAGTAATCAAAGTCTTCAATAACAGCCAGAACAACTGGGCCTGTGGGAAGATAAGGTAACTGTATTGTTTTTCAAGTTTCAGCTCATAGACAAGAGTTAGCAAATGACATTGTCGATGGGCGGTCTGCGGAGAGAATAACAAGACTGAGCAAAAAGTTCTAAAGGGGTAACAGTGAGACACCACTGGCGTCGATTCTGAGAATTCGATACTTCTGTTTCATGTCTACTGAAAGACTCCTGGTTGCTTAATCTGCATCCTTTGTGGGTTCTCAAGTAGAGGCTTTCTTCCCTTTGTGCGCCGAGACTGATTCGAGAAACTCTTGGACGATGCTTCCGTCTTTGAACTTGAGCGCCACCGTGATTAGGCCGCCTTTCCCTTCCCCCGCGCTGTTAATGCAAGCAAAGGTGACTCCTTTCTTGTCCATGTTGGTGAGAGACATGTCTGGGTAAATGCTTGCATTTAAGATCAGTCGAAAATTCCCCTTGGCTCTCATGACAAGCCTCGCCTTTTCGGCATCTGATACAGAGACATTCAGCTTAAGCTCTCCCTTCCCCCTTTCCTTCCAGCCTCCATCCATGTACTCGTACATTATCGCATCAGCAGCGAAAACCGCCTTCTCATTTTCTTCGCCTGTTTCTAGAGGTACCTCTTGCATTGACAGTTTCACACTTTTAGAGGTATCTGGTGTGGTGCCAAGTGACGGAAAGGAAGATCCCCCGTTTGTAGACCCAGTAGAGAGACTAAATGTCGTTACTGGACGTGTTCCAAACGAGAATCCTTCCTTGGATATTGATCCAAATGCAAAAGAAGAGGTCGAGAATCCAGTTCCTGTAAGCCCTGAAACAGAAGAGCCGACGGCAAAAGAAGAAGTTGAGAATCCAGTTCCAGTGAGCCCTGAGAAGGCATTTTGGCTGCTTGATAATTGTTGGAATGAACTCAGAGGTGCAGCAGGTGCTGCTGGTTCTTTCAGATCATTTGTCGCAGCTTCTTTATCGCTTTCTTCAACTACATTTTCAACTTTTCGTCCAGCATCCCCATCTGTTTCTTCAGCTTCCTTTCCATTTTCTTCCTGCTGATCTTCAATTCTTTCTTTTACAGATTCACTGTCAGTTTTCTCTCCGCCATTTTTGTCAGCTTTACTGGTTTCCTCAGGTGGAACTTCCTCTGCAACAGGAATATTCTTCTCCTTGCCGTCAGCAGTATCTGATAACGGTTCAGAAAATTTATCTGATTTCTCAGCATTCTTCTCTGTGCCCTCGATATTGTCAGAATTAACAGCAATTTCAGTTCCCTTAGCAACATTTCCAACAGCATTGTTCTCATCAGATTCACCTTGTTCTTCTTCTTGTGGTGTAGAGCCATCAGTTTTGGAAGAATCCATGGATTTCTTTGCTTCTACATTGGTGTCAGAAGAAGCAACTAGGCGGATTCCGGCAAAAGGGTTCGAAGAAGCAGCTGGTGCAGGCTGATTGCGACGGACCTTCACGATTCTTCTGGTAGCCATCACTTCCTCACTGGCCTTTTTAAATGTACCCATCTCCATGTCAGCAGCATCATCATCTTGATCAGGGTCGTCCTTGGTAAGCTGTCTCCCAGCATTCCTCTTCTTGGATGGAGGTAGGGCATCTTCTGCATCTCCCATTTTCGCAAGTCTTAGCTTGAACAATTGACTGAACAGAAAACAAAAGTTTATATGACCAACTTTGAAGACAATCTGTTGGTACTAATTGGTAACAGAATTAGCCAATAACGCTTGCTCAATTAGCTAAAAAATGCTTGTTCATTAGTGTCGCAGATAATTCCTCATTTTCTTAAAGAGAAACAGTTTCTTCAAAATATTTGATCATGCATGCCAAAAGGGTCTTGATAATCAGCAACATGTTGAAAAGGCCATCCTTTCTAAAGAATGCTCTTCAATCATGGTAGAAACAGAGCGACAATCTCTATTACCAGGGCAAAACTATATAGATTCTCAATAACCTAATGAAATGTGGAAACCTACCAGTGCTCCGTGACAGTGGAAGTAGCCATACTCCGACCAAAACAACAAAGGTAAGCTTTAAAGGGGGAATTTTTATATCACAGTTCAAACGATGTGAGTGGAAGCAGTAGTTTTCTTATAGCATAATAAGATGCACTAACAAGTTTGTGTTTTTGTTGTTACTGACACTAAAGCTAATTTTCACATGATATAAATTTAAATCATAAGTCAAAGGCATAATACACTCTTACACGGGTGTCTAGAACGAAATTATCTCAGCATTTTTACATACTTCTTTCCTTATCTCATTCAAAAGCTCCATATAATAAGTCTTATTAAGAATGGTGAACAATGATTATTCCCTTGAAATTGTTAACATATTGTGATATTATATGAACTATTATTTAGGAGATATTCTTTTTATTCTCAATAAATTGTTTCTGCTTAACTTTAAAATATTGTGAGAAATTTGTTAAGAACTAGTAATAACAACTTTTCTTCTCTATTCATTTCAGATTCTTGCAGAATAAAATTCACCAACACGCTTTATCTTGATAATAACATAATAATGACTTGTAGTTTCTTCCCTTCTTATGAACTTTTTATCTGCTTTGCAACTTTTGCCAGTATATGTGTTTGTTAAAGAGTATTTTGGATTCTAATTTTTCTAATCAGTTGGATATTCATGATGTTTTGTTATCCAACACAAACTATAATTTTAATTCACAAGGATCATTCTTAACCGGTGAGTTTTGAGCACTAGAGTATCTGACTAGTGTGTTGAAGAAACAACACATTTTGAAGGTCGGTCTTCATAGAGTAAGTAGAGTTACAAGGTAAAGGATTTTACTTGCAAAAATTTAAAGCAATTTCAACTGTGAAAGAGATGAAAAAAGATAAAAGAGGCAAACTGACAAAAGATAAGATCGGACAAAAAAGTGTGTCAACACAATTTGAGGTCGAGTTGTGTTATATAATGGACCAAGTTAAACAGTTTATATCAAATTATTTTTTATTTGACAAAAAAGTTATATTAACTCCGCCATGGCCGGTCCTAAGCCCAGTAAAAGAGGATTGTTGTGTTAGGTTGTCAGCCAGCCTAAAATATAAGCAAATCTTATGTATGGATAAACCATATAGCCAACACCGTTTAATGGGATAAAGGCTTAATTGTAGTTGTTGTTGACAAGAAAGTTATATCGATGAAAATTTATGACAACAAATAATGAGTGATTGAAATGGAGAGGAGCTTTTGCAATCTTGTGTGATCATCGTGTGCCCCTTAGTCTAAGAGGAAAATTTTATAAAAGTGTGCACCATTTGCTTCATGGATTGAAATTTTAGGCTATTAGGAAGCAATATGTAGAAAATAGATAAGAGTGCTAAGACAAATGTGTGGAGTCAAAAAGAATTTAAAAACAAAATACTTATTTTAAGAGGAATTAGGCTTAGTTCCAATAATAATGAAATGAGAGAATAAGTTGAGATGGTATGAAAATGTTTGTATTTTTCTAGCTTTATGCTTGTGAAGTTTGACTGTATTCATTAACTTTAACTACTTAAATTAGGAGATGGTCCATTTTTCTCTTTTAACCAAAAATATTGATTGTAACCTCCTGATATTTTCTTTTGAAAGCATAAAAGTGTAGTGTAATTGATTTAAAAGAACTAAAACATAAATGACATAAAAAACACCATATCAACAAAAAATAGAGAACCACTATAAAGCGAATGAAGAATAAAGAAATCCAAAGAGGGCAGTCATATGATTGCAAGTTTCTATCCAACTCAAGATTGCTAGCCATTTGGAACGACAATATCTTCTTTTTATGTGAACACCAATGACCACCATATATGCTCATATGATACTAATGTGGATATCCTGCCTCGACCCACCAACAATATTATTGTGTGGTGGCCCTAAGCACATGTGCAGACATCATCACTATTTAGATAAGAACGATACTTTTTTGTGCTTGGATAGCGGAATTGTTCTTTGTATTTGGTTGTTAAGCACATATTAATTAGTGAATGACTTCATTTAAAGGTGATTTCAAACAAGATTCCGTAGAGAACTAGGCGGAGATAGTATTTTGTAATTGATTGATCAGGATAAAAGACAAACAAAGAGGTAGTCAGAAGATTATAATATACTTTTCTCTGTAGATATAAAACTCCTCCTCAGTGTTTGGATTGAATTTAACAACAACTACTACCAAAAAAAAAAAAAAGGGGGGGGGGGGGGGGGGGGGGGGGGGGGGGGGGGGACACTACCTAAGTCCACATATTAGCGATTCAGAACACCAGATCGCTCAAATTCATCAACCCAAACAGTCATTCCTTGGCATCACAGACCAAAACCCTCAATCACAAGCATTAATCAGACAACAAACCAATCAAAGAAATTCCTTAGCGGCGAAACCAGTAAAACGACAACAGGGAAGGGATTGAGCACCTCAAAGAGTCGTAGAAGAGGTAGCAGTGAGACGGGGAAGATACCGTGAGCTCGATCGATCGCCGGACGCGCTGTCGATCGCGAGGGGAGTGCCCAAATCGCGGAAATGGAACGTGAAGTCTGCAGAAGAATAGCAGTGACGGCGATGGCTGAATGGTAATTTTGTTTGTCTTCGTCGAATAGTTCTAATTCTAATGAGTCGGAGCTGGGATAAAGCTGAGTTGACCTAACTAATCCTGACCGTTGATTTAAGAGAGTGTGTGTGGAAAGGATGAGAAAGAAGAGGAAATAATTAAGACATTATTTGTTTTATAAAAATGGACAAATGTCAAATAAGGGCCTCTATGTTTAAGTTTTATTTTGTTGGGACCATTTATGTTGGCATAGAATCAAAAAGGAAGTTAAGGGGCCCTTATAAAAAAAATTAAAAAAGTATTTTATCATATTTTTAAGGATAAAAATACGTTTAACGAAGCTCCATCATTTTTTTAATCTTAAAAATAATCGTATTTTCAATTATTATAACGTAATAAAATAATAAATTTCATTTTAATTAAAATTATTATACATAAAATATTATTTATCAATTTAATCAAAATTATTTAAATTCTATTAAAATTATATTAACTTAATCAAAATCATTTTTAAATTTTTATAACAACTACTTAATAATTATTATAATATTATAATAATTAACACAATATTGTCATAGAGACTAAGATGTAAAAGAATCTAAATGGAACTAAATAGTATGAGAATATTGATATTTAAATTTTAATTTAAAAATATAAATAATTTTGATTTAAATTATTCAGATATATTTAAATTAAATTTATATAAAAATATAATAAGTAATTAAATAAAAAATTATAGGACATGTTTTAATTCATTTTGATTATTTTAAATACGAATTAAATATTTTTCAAATCAACTTCAAAGATTCACGAACAGGCTTGCGATTCCTTTGCAACCGAGACAGATTGCTACTTTGCTAGGACTCAATTGTCATTATGTAAATAGATTTATTTGACATTCCAATTATTTTTATTTACCAGAATTACCTAAATAATTATCCTTGCCGACGGAGGTGGCGACGATGAGCCGAATAAATAACGTCAATGTCACTAAATCACTCAACAAGAAATATTATTTATTTTATGCTCCCAACAAATATTTACCCTATCTAATTTGACATTCCCAAGGAAATAAAAATTAATTTAATTTCCATTTATTATATTTTAATTCCTCTCGTCCAATGAATCAAAACTTAATTTTAAAATTTTATTTTATAAATATTTACCAAACAAAATCCAAGGGCATGGTGTGGTGTCTATAAATACTCATCGTAGTCATCATAGTTTCTAGCAACATCCTTCATTTATCTCAATGGAGATAGCCGCCAAAGCTTCCTTGTTTGCGATCTCTCTATTTTTCCTCTTGAAGGGTAATAATCTCGTGCATGTTTTATTTTTTTTTTGAAAATTTGTTAAAAGTGTTTTTAATAAGTTTTTTTGTTTGTTTATATTTCTTGTTTAGGGATCGAGAGTAGTTACGATGAAAGCAGTCGGAAAAAGATGTTCGTGTTTGGAGATTCCTATGCGGATACGGGAAACTTAGGGAGAGTATTGGGGCGGAATTATGCGCGTTCATGGTTTGAACCCTATGGCATGACCTTTCCTAAGAAGCCGACTGGTCGCTTCTCTAATGGTCGACTTCTGACCGACTATGTAGGTCCGTATTTTTTTTATCCTATTTTTCTTTATCAATATATTCAATAATGAGAGGTCTAGCTTTTGTTATGATCTAATTTCAATGAATATCTTACAAGTCAATTTTTGAATATATATAAATTATATTCTAAATTTATTCGATAAATAAAATATTTATCGGTGAAGTTAGGAAGTTTATATTAAAGGAGGATGAAAAAGATGTATGTTTACATTAGAATGGGGAGAAATGATATGTAGCATAAAAAAGTCCAACATGAAACCAATATGACACATTCAACTGCATGAATGTGGAATTTACTGTACATAGTGTGTCATGTTGATTTTATGTTGGACTTTTTTATGCTATGTATCATTGCTCTTTATATTCCTATACCTCTTAGCATTAAAAATCAAGGAGAGAGAGGACTCCCTATTAAGAAAAAAAGTTGTCTATCTTTAAGATTAGTCAGTAAAATTTAAGCTTCTAAATTATAAAGAAAACTCTCAAACTTATCTATAAAGAGAGGGCTCCATGATGCCACATGTTTAATATGAACTCTCAAACTTATCTATAAACTTTAAATATATTGCTACAATAGACGATTTATTGTATACATTCAATTCAAATCTAATCGAGTTAAGACAAAATAAGGATAAATAAATAAATACCAATTATGAAGGGTGCTTTTTGGTAAAATATGAGGAATTTTCCATTTTAACCCATATACTTTACTCATTTTATGAGAATGCAATTATGCCCCTTATATTTAAAAAATAACATTTCTCACTATGGCAGCTTCTTTCATGCGCACCAAGTCCCCAATACCTTACAAGATCAGGAGATATGGCCCAACCCTACTCCCTTATGGTATGAACTTTGCAGTCGCCGGCAGTGGCATCTTCGATACCGGCAACCACCAGAGCAACCTTAGCGCTCAGATCGATCATTTTCAATCCCAGATCGATGCAGGCGTCTACTCAGATGCTAGCATTCGTTGCTCCGCCGCACTAGTAGTCATCTCGGGCAATGACTATGCACACTTGGCTGAACAAGATCCCAACTTTTCGTTGGTGAGTATCAAATACTTCGATATCAAAATACTTCGATATCAAAATACTTTAAAGGGATAGAGCTCTTTGTATCTTTTAACATGTCTTTCTATGATCACGGCTAACCAAGTTCTCGTTGTGACGATAGCATATTCGCGAATTCATGCAAAAATTGTTTGCGCAATTGAAAGTAGATTTACTTCGACTACAAGAAATAGGGGTCCCCAAGGTAATGGTTACGAACTTGCATCCAATTGAGTGCACACCATTGTACACAAGAGCTAGCAACTACACCCTTTGCCCTCAAAACATCTCCCACGCCGTCTTCGAGCACAACCAATCGATGAACAAACTCATGTTGGACTTGCGGAGAACCAACAACTCGAATACCGAATTCCTAAATCTCAATGTCAATAAAGCCTTCTCTAACATAATCCACCAAGGTACATGTTATTATATAATGTTGTTCGTTGCAATGCTATCGCAAGTATCTTATTTTTTTCCCTCGTTCATTGTTAGTGAAAGGATCAACCAAGAAGAAGTATCCTTTGTTGCCTTGTTGTGAGAGTAGCTCAGAAAAGACCGAGTGTGGATACTTGGACGATAAGGGAAACAAGATGTACTCAGTGTGCCAACGACCGGATGAGCACTTCTATTGGGACTCGGTGCACCCGACACAAGCTGGTTGGGCCGCTGCCTTTGAGTACCTCAAGCCAACCATCAAAAGGTTCCTTTGACGAATGAACTCCATCAAGTTGTGAACATAATGCTCTTTCTTGAGAAGAAGAAGAAGAAGAACAACTCGTTCTAGTGATGGATTGTGGGTTTGTTTGAATGAAATCATGAATAATATGTGGTAAAATTAACTAGAATCATATTTATCGCAATTTATTCAACAAGTTTAGCTACTACTTCATCTCCTGAATCTTACAATAACACATCCTTATAGTTTAAAAATACTCATATTGACAGTCTTTTCGAGATCTATCGGTTTGACTACTTCAATCGGTTGAACCGCCAAACCCCTAAACATGGTCAGTAGTGTTTATGCTGCCCTGCTAATGAAGTGGTTAGTTTGTTGGGTCAAAGATGTAGTGGTTTGCTAGCACTTGGTGTAGCTGATGCAAGGGCTGTGTATATTTTGTGGAAAGGGTTGGCCATAAACAATACAATGAACAAACAACAATATCGACATTGTCAAAAAAACATAGGAAATGTGTCTCAAGTGATGACAATGACAATAGAAATCTATCGAAGTTGAGCATAGATGGCAAGTAGGACTCACGATATTAGACAAACCGAATGACATATGTGACTAAGAAGATACACACCACCAACGAACCCTACTAACGGGATTGAAATTAACATCAGAGGCATTATGCAAAATGGAGTATGAGTTTACGGCGAAATGAGATGGTTTTGAAATGAGAAGTTGACATTGTGTTCTTTGTTTGGCTTTCCTTTCAAAAGTCTTACTTGCTCCAACTCAAAGTCCAACCACCAAGAAGACAAGGATCCCCTACCCCACAACATCATATCCTTTGTAACTCATCTACTCCTATTTCGAGTCTCCAACCACCGCGGGAAGTCTCAACCACTTGTAAGCAAATCCTTTTAAAGGTCACCATGATGTGCTTCTCTTCCTCCAATTCTAAGCATGGCTTCCTCCTCCTCGGTTTCGTGGATGGCCGCGGAGAAGGTTTCGTGGTACTCTACCCTCATCTTGATGCTCCTCCTCATTCTGAATTGTTGTGAGCCTGAGGAACAGCTGCCAAATGATACATCGGTTAGAAGGAGTCAGTTGATGAATGGCCAACCTTGCGACGAGATCTATGTGGTCAGGGAAGGAGAGACACTTCAAACAATAAGTGAAAAGTGCAATGATCCATTCATACTAGAGGAGAATCCTCACATTCTGGACTTCGATGATGTGTACCCGGGTCTGGTCATCAAGATCACTTCTTTTGGAGGAAACTAATTTGAACTATGTATCTTTATGAGCTCCCATCACACTTACTGGGTTGTGTTTGGTATATACAAAAGAATGTTGTGGAATTCAATAACTTCTTGTTTGAGATCATGCAATGCTAATGGTGATTTGCAAAGACATGAGAAGTTTATCTCGATATTTTCGTCTCAATTTGCAAAGGTACGAGAAGTTTTTCATAAGAAAACTTAAGAATAGGTCCACAAGTTGCCTAATTCTGACATAAAGACAGTAACAACTTTCTCACCATCAATTCTTCGAAGCGAATGACAGACCTTCCTTTGCCAATTGCTCGAGGTCTGGAACTGCAGGTTGAAGCCTTGCCAACTCGGCAATGGCCTTAGTCTCTTCTGGAGATCCACCTTCCAGGAAAGCCCCCAGTAACTTCCCCTCCTTGATCCAGTAAGACCCGAACTTTGGTTTTGATGATGCAGGGTCATTGTCGCCAAATATGACAGTTTCTCCCACATTGTCTCCATAGAATTGCCATGATAGATCGAACGAGCGGGAGTAGAAGTAAGGGAGATAATCGTATTCGTCAATTACTTTACCTTCCTCACTTGCCTTGATTGCCTGCTCGATAACAAAAGGAGTGACATAAACAAGTTGAAAGCTTAAAGAAAAGAAAAGAAAAGAAAAAGTTATTTGGTGCAATGTTAGTTTCTACCTTCACAGCCTGCTCTGCTGATTTCCTGGCATGATCAACATGCTCCACTCTTCGCGTTTCGTTGTATAGTTTTAAAGGGAAAGTAGCTACGTCGCCTACAGCATACACCCCAGCAACACTTGTTTGAAAGAAAGCATCAGTCTGCATCACAAAGAACAAACAATACCTTAGATATGACGATGCAAGTGCAAAAGATTCAATGAGAAGATCTGGAGTGTGTACTGGTAAAGCCTAAAAGATGTCTGGAGGTCGAAAGAAAATTTAAACTTAGACTGGAAATAAGGCATTGGGAGAAGCATGTTCTTGAAGCATTAACTGGAAAGTGAAAAAAAAAATCATTAACCTTAATTCCTCCCTTCTCTTCTTCAACTTGGCCTTTGAACAGTTTTGTTAGAGGCCGTCCACCAACACCGACTATTACAATATCCGCATCAAGCACTCTTCCATCCTTCAACTTGACTGATGTTACCTGTAAATAACAAAGAGTATCATCTAATGCCTGAAAAAACAAAACGCATACTGCACTAAAGAATAAAAACATACATCCCCGTTGGTGTCAGAATCAAATCCGACGACTAGTGTGCCCTTGTCTATTTTGACTCCCTTGTTGGCGTAATAACCTTCGTAGAAAGCAGCGATATCTGGAGTAAATAGCCTCGGCACTGCATGAAGGAAGAGAGATTAAGGATCCTGTGACACGGTAATTGACAAGTTTCTCAGGATAAGAAAAGATCAAATATATGTTGCTCAGGTAGAATTAACCAAAGATAATCCTTTTGGACCTTGTACTTCTGCGTCTATGACGTTAACTTTGATTTTGTGAAAGAGAGATAGGGAGAAGTTAAAGGATATAGGCAATGAACATACTGCACCAGGGTTCAGGATACACCATAGTGACATCGAAGTTGTTAATCTTCATAACGGCACTAAGTTCAAGCCCAATGTATCCACCTCCAACAATGACAGCCTTCCCGTTCTTCTTTGCTTGGATGGCTGCCACAAGCTTGTCAGCATCATCAATTTCCCTCAGATACAATATATTGTTAGCATCAGCTCCAGGAGTACCAAAATCAGAGAGATTTATGACCTACAAATGCAATGTTAGAAAATTAACATATCTTTTAGAGCAGCTACTTGGTCTCGGAAAATGATCCAAATACTAAAAAGAGAAACTTCATCCAACTTACAGTAGATCCAGTGGCTATAATCAAAATGTCGAATGTGAAGGTTGCACCAGCTGCACTGGTCAAAGTCTTGGAAGCAAGGTCTGCTTTTACAATTTCAGTGCTGAGGATCAGCTCTATTCCTGCATCCAGAAACAAATTGGCTGAATGCCAGAACCATGATATTCCATCGAATTTGTTTCATTTCTATTACAATCGTGAACAAAATCCATTAGACAAGCACAAATGACAGAACCAATGGCTGCTGTGGAAGACAAAAGAACAGGTGTTTCAGTAGAAGCAAGTAATTGTCTTTGAGTAGCATCTTTTTCAACCTTCCAGAGTATTTCTTTGTTTGAGTTCAAACATAAGCAACAGCTATTTTGTTTTTGTTTTTGTTTTTGAGTTAGAAACACTAATATACAAAAATAGCCATAGCATCTTACCCACTAAAACCCACACCTATATGTTTCACAATGATATAAAAGCACACAAATGCTGACATGCATACTGACCCTTTTCCAAGTACCATTCCGGAAGTAGTCTCTCTCCTCCACTTCCAACGCAAACATGAAAACCTGGGAGCCTTGCAGCACCTGTGGAATTCATGTTTAATTGACAATGAGGGGGAAAAATAACTAAGCATGAAAAAGGCATCATTATGGAAACAACCAATCGACCTTGTGATCATCAGTAATAATCAGTCTAAAACAAGATAACGTTAACACTGAATAACAAGAGAAATGAAGAATCCATCTCCTACGTTAAATAAGCATGGCTTCAGTACAATGCAGAGGGATGCCAATTCTTTAACTGATAAACATTAATGTGAGACAATTGATGAAGAAACCATCTCCACATATCCCAGTAGTTTAATTCATTCGGTTTTGATTTAGGAGATTGATACAATTGATGTAAACACACAAAATTATTCCTGAGATTAAGCACATTGCACTTCTCTTCCATGATTAGTGTGCAGTGCATACATACGCATGAGTGTTGTGACTATTATCATGTTTTACAGGTATTTAAATTGCATGGGTCATTTTGGTAGAGTAAGCAAGAAGTTCTGAGAAAGGTAATGTGTCTCATATATTGCATATGTTTTCATGCAATTACTTTGCTAAAAAGGATGTCTGGGTTGTAAATCTTAGACAATTGTTATTATATTAATTGAAGTCATGTTCAAAATCCTATTTCTGTAAAAGTATTAGTGCCATAATACTAAATGATCCAACAATACCTGTCCATAATTTACCCAAATCCTGTCAAATTTGCTGTCAGAAAATTTAGTGTTTTAACTACAACTTCACCAGAAAGAATAATTTCAGTATATTTAGAAGATATGTATATATTAACTATAACAACTTCATACAAACGGGGTTGGTTGGTTCTTATTTAAGTGATCAAAATGGGAGGTTGATTGTAAAAGGACTCCTATTATGTACTCAGATCCATCAACTAAATATTTCATTATCCTCAACTCTAATGATTGTGCATGACCTACCCTGAGGGAAGAGATACGCCTTACTAAGTGCTAGGCGTAAATAAGGAGCCACCTGCAAGATGACATTAGGCACATTAAATTTGGAAAATCGTTGAATAAAATGACAAAAATTAGGATCATTGAAGATTCATTAGTATTCATTTCATACTGGATATTATATATAAAAAATGTTCCCTAAGTGAAAATATTGATGAAGTACAGAGATTTAAGAACTTCAAGAATATTGTCGGTTGTACTTTTCTAATTTTGGAAAATATTTATCAACAAAGGAGAATCAAGATTCAATTAAAATCACTTGGTTTTGTCTCTGACTCTATGGAAGTTCACAATTCCACATAGATGAACAACCAAAACAATTCAAAATTAGAAAAATTAATCAAGCCAGACTTACTATTTAGATAAGAAATTTTTCAAGCTAACTAAAGGACCCATCAAACAGAAATAGTTAAGGCTGCTGCTTACTTGCTAAAATATTGATGCAAAGTGGATAACTCAAACAATGGTGAGACATGAAAATTACAAAGTAGACATGGGTTTGCAAAATAGGAAATGAAGCTGACAAGTTAAACACTACATAGCAAACAACATAACAAGTTCTATTCATTGTTGTCCATTGTCCGTAACTCCTAGATCTCATCAGCAACCGAACAATCCACATTCTATTGAAAGATTAAAACCACAACAACCCAATAATTGCTCTTCAAATATGTTTTTATTTGTTTGCTATGGTGTTGTCTCCACAACTTCAATAAACTCATTAAAACTTAAAACCTTCTTGACAATCCAAACAAAAACCGGTCAACCTTGATATGAGGAAATACCCATTTACAGACTAGAATTCAAATCGATTCAACTAAAACAAATTAACCTAATTAATTGTTGAGATTGGTTTGAGTACCAAAACATCAGACCTGGACAACTTCAAAGTTTGAATGGGCTAAACATGGTTCATTTGGACAACTGAGAGTTTGCATTTCTATATCAGTTCAATCCCAAGAATTATGGTGGCTTTATCATGCAATGTGCGAAGCAAAAAACGTATAAAGCATGCCTAAGTACAAAAATCCTCTCTGCCCATGATGATAACTGAAGAAGGTATTTTTTGTGACAAGCACACAGACAGCCATGTTCAGCATAAAAGATCTCAAAATTAACGATCAAACACTTGGCCCTGTTGCCGAACTTGTTTTCTTCACTCACTTGGCACCTTTATTATTTTTTAACTGTATCATCATCGTAATTTTGATGCCTTTAGACCTGTTTTCTACCTAAAATTCAAAAGGGCAAAGTCTGGCCACTAGACATTTCACAACTTAATCCACTTCTCGCATTTCTATCATTTTTACCATCTTGGCTCCATGTGTTTGTTTAACTCACACATTTGGATGATTATTCAGGTGCAAAAGAATATTCAAGCCATCAAATTCATATATCCTAATCTCAATTTGATTCGAAGATTGGCAGAGCTTCACAACATCAACCACTAGGAACTGAAACAAGTGGATATTGATTTTTGAAGACAGCAACAACTAATTGACCAGATAAAACTTCCTTGTCCTCAATCATGTGAAACTTAGCCATTAATCAAGCAATAGGAATCACAAAAAAGTATTATGAGAAAGCAGAACAGAATCATACCGCCTCCTTTGAGATGATTGCTAATTCTCCTGGATTGAGGCTATGCTTTGCAAATTCTCTAGCAGCGTATCCCTGAAAAATAGAACAATACATCAGGGGAAAATACCAAAGATTTTCAAATATCCTTGACTGTCTTCTCTCTTAAAAGAATTCCATCTTTTATGTCCATACAGAGGCCATAATCAGTGTCCTTAAAGTAACCAGTGATCACAATTTTTTGTTACAAGATCCTGTTTGGAGAATAGTTTATAAGAAAAGGAAAGAAAAAAACTATTCAACAAGAAGAGGCAAAGGGAATATTTTGAAATAGAAAAAAAATGAATATTTGACCAAAAAAACAAAAAGAAGGAAAACGATGTTTTATGGTGAAGACCCTTTTGTACGCTTCTGTTCCCCAAATATGTTCTCCACCCAAACAAACTCATATCTGCTCTATTATCTACTTCCAGTCTCTTCAGTTTTATTTCGAAAACAAAAGGGGGAAAACGAATCTAAATCCAACTCTTTTCTTTATGCGATGATTGGGCAAACAAGCAGAAGAAGAACAGCAAGTGTCAAGGTGACGATTCTGAAAAATTTTCTTCCACCAAAATAAAACATGAATCAAGGAATCAAGAACATGA